>NC_138771.1:288776257-289468757 GCF_965119305.1 Pelophylax lessonae | reverse complement strand
ACATACGAGACATAACAGTGACAATAAAACATGAACATGCATAAAACCATAGAAGTAGAAACCATATCACAGATGTACCGAATGAAGCCTGTTGATTCACAGCAGTGACCCCAAGGCATATTCTGAGGTTTTAATTAGACAAGGGAGCCTTAAAGATCTCTTGTGCTGTGCTGTGCTGTCTCTTTAGGTAACCCACAGTGCTTTGAGAACCTTTGTCATGCATAAGGTTCCGTTCACACTTACGCAGGTACGATGGTAACTTCACATTTTTGCACATTGCATTTAGGGCATCCCATTTAGTGAAATAGGCTGTGAGCCCAAGGGAAAGCACTTTGTGTTTTTTTTTTTTTTTTTTAATCATGCCACGCTAAAACAAATTATATCTTGCTACCATCCATTTTGGCACATGATCTTGTACATGCATTAGCAAGGTGAATAGGGGTGCCATTGAGAAAGCCTCTGTAAAGGCTGCAAAAAGAATGTGTTGATTTTTGTGCATTGCGGGAACACATGCAATTTTGTGCATCACACAACTGTGAACCTAGCCTTAAACATTTACTTTTAGCTGCATATGCTTTTTAAAGCAAAAAAAATGAAACTGACTCAAAAATTACAGGAGGCTCTTAAGAGCCCTTTCGGACCTGTGCGTTGTAGAAATGCACTATATATGGTGCAGCATGCTGCACCTTCTTTCAGTTTGAATTGTAAACCAATGCACCTTGCCAGTGAACTTCATCACACATGCATTTCAGTGTCAGTGTGAACCATCTGTGTCTTGTGGTTCATTAAATTCTTAAATTGCATGTGCCAACAAAGCAGCTGATTGTATAAATGGGCCCTAAAGAGACACCGTTGTTACAATCAGTTTAAACACTGGTTTGGAATATGGATATATATATATATATATATATATATATATATGGATATATATATATATATATATATATATATATATATACACACACACACACACTATATTACCAAAAGTATTGGGAAGCCTGCCTTTACACACACATGAACTTTAATGGCATCCCATTCTTACTCCGTAGGGTTCAATATTGAGTTGGCCTATCCTTTGCAGCTATAACACCTTCAACTCTTCTGGGAAGGCTGTCCACAAGGTTTAGGAGTGTGGTCAAACATTCCCATAGACATTCTTCCAGAAGCGCATTTGTGAGGCCAGGCACTTATGTTGGACGAGAAGGCCTGGCTCGCATTCTCCACTCTTATTCATCCCACCGGTGTTCTATCGCGTTGATATCAGGACTCTGTGTAGGCCAGTCAAGTTCCTCCCCAAACTCGCTCCTCCATTTTTTTATGGACCTTGCTTTGTGCATTGGTCCAAATCATTTGGCGAGGGGGATTATGGTGTGGAGTTGTTTTTCAGGGGCCAGGCTTGGCCCCTTAGTTCCACTGAAGGAAACTCTTAAGGCGCAATAATACCAAGACATTTTGAACAATTTCATGCTCCCAACTTTGTGGGAACATTTTGAGGATGGCCCCTTCTTGTTCCAACATAAATGAAGACCAGATCCATGATTTCATGTTGTTTACAGCAAATTCTAAACCCTTCCATCTAAATGTTGCAGCTGAAATTGAGACTCATCAGACCAGGCAAAGTTTTTCCAATCTTCTATTGTCCAATTTTGGCGACCCTGTGCAAATTGTAGCCTCAGTTTCCTGTTCTTAGCTGACAGGAGTGGCACCTAGGGTGGTCTTCTGCTGCTTTAGCCCATCTGCTTCAAGGTTCTATATTTTGTGCGTTTAGAGATGGTATTTTGCAAACCTTGGTTGTAACGAGTGGTTATTTGAGTTACTGTTGCCTATCATCTCAAACCAGTCTGCCCATTCTCCTCTGACATCAACAAGGCATTTTCGTCCACACAGCCTCCGCTCACTGGATATTTTCTCTTTTTCCTACCATTCTCTGTAAACCCTAGAGATGGTTGTGCGTGAAAATCCCAGTAGATCAGCAGTTTTTGAAATACGCAGACCAGCTTGTCTGGCACCAACATCCATGCCACATTCATAGTCAGTTAAATCCCCTTTCTTCCCCATTTTGATGCTCGATTTGAACTTCAGCAACTCGCCTTCCCCAGGTTTAGATGTCTAAATGCATGCATTGAGTTGCTGCCATGTAATTGGCTGCTTAGCAATTTGTGTTACCAAGCAATTGAACACGTGTACCTAATAAAGTGGCCGGTGAGTGTGCATATATTATATATGTGTGTGTATATATATATATATATATATATATATATATATATATAATATTAAAATGTCACCATTTTTGTGCTGTGCCTCTATTGCCTCCAGTCTTTGCTCCTTTGCACTGCTAAAATTGTCAGCATCCAACATTTCCAGGTGTGTATGATGCTCACCGTGGCTTCCCCTGCATCACAAGCAAGTCCCTGCAGCTGGGACATGAAAGGGATATAGCAGCTAGGCAAGGGGGGTGGTTGGTAGGCATGCATTCAACACATCCGATCTGTAAGATGCTGAGGATTTTAATGACACCTCTAACATGTAATGACTGTTTCTCTTTAGGTTTGCTTTACATTTATTGTGTCAAAAATTGACTTTATTTTGCTATGTCAAATTGAATTTACATTCTCCATAACTGTTCACTCATTGAGTCTGTTTTTCGTGACCCTGATATTTAACAGTTGTCACAATGCATTACTAGAAATAAAAATTATATGTATATGTTTCTGCAGCCCAAGTTAATTGTGACAGCATCCTTTGGCATTGAACCTGGCAGGAAAGTGGAGTATATCCCGCTTGTGGAGAGAGCGCTGGAACTGACACAGCACAAACCAGAGAAAATTCTTATTTATAGCAGGCCCAAAATGGTGAGTAGCAATATCACACCTGATTTTCCTTTACTTTTTTTTTGTAGAGGTGCTTCTAACTCTGTAAAATAGGGCATTTATTAATACATGCACCCCTGCATAAGATTTAGAATGCTACAGAAGTCAAACATTTGTTTACCATTACAAAGGAAACGTGAGTCATACTTTGTCAGGTTGAAGCGCTCATTAGCTTATTTTACCCGACTGTTGCTGTTTGGATGACATTTGAAAGGGAATATTTGTTGTATTCTTTTGTGTCCCAGTGGAACGAAGGAAAAAAAAAAAAAGCTCTTTTGTAAGATATTGTAAACCTGGTTTAAGCAAACATTAAACTCTGTATTTGTGGAGTTCCTCCCAGAAGATATAAAACATGCTTTACGATCGACCTGTAAATGCTATTGACAAGTGACTGCAAAAAAAAAAAAAACGTGTAATAAGAAGCAATGGGTACAGTGCATAACTTTAGTAAAGGATAAATGATACTTTCTTAAAATAGACTTGCAATAGCATGCTAATACTACACTGTTCTGAAAAGTTATAAGCTTAAAGTCATTAACAGACTCTTCTGTGTGAAGAACTGCACATTACTGCTTTATCGTATTAGTGTGCATCCTAAAATTTGATTTATATAAAATAGTAATGCATTATGCTTTTTTTTTTTAATTGTGTTGGCCAAAAATGATTGCAGAAAATTTGGCCCTTGGATGACTGGCTAATGTAAGGTATTAAAGATGGAAATTTTATAGACACATTAGGTTCCCATTTCAGACATTGCACTGTTCTCTAACATTGTATAATGTCTGAAGAACCCAGTAGGTCTTTAAAGCTGAACTTCAGGTATAGTTTTAAATGCATCATTTTATGGTCCATAAAAAAAAAAAAGGAAACCATTTATTTTATTTTAGCAGTTTGGTCTCTGTCTCTTGGTGTGTTCTAATACTTGTTCTAGTAGCCAATTAGGCCTATTTCATCAGATTGATTTTCCATACTTTTGTCTTTTTTGCAAATGTCTTTTTTGATGCAATTGGTGCAATTTATACTATACTGTAAGTTTACACTGTCCAGGCAATTAACTAAGTTTCTTGCAATATATATATATATATAATATATGTGTATGTATGTAGCTAGAGGACTGCTGAGAATTACGTTTTCTGGGTTACCCTTAGCAACTGACAGCAGATAAACAGCAATGAAAGTTCTTGGCTCAGTCAATAATCAATCCAGGGGATGTTGGTTTTGTGGTTTAATTTGGAACTTGGATAGGATAAGGGATGAGTGAGATACTCCAACTGACAACTATTCGCAATGGTGAGGACAACTGACTTTAAAATGCGGCAAGGCCACTGCTTCACCCTGCCACTGGAGTGAAGATAGATAAAGTGTTCCTGCTTGAATTACTCTTCAGGGTTCTAACTTGGTACCCCCTTTCTCACTTGCTGTGTGTGCTGACACCCGTCCACTGACTCTCCACTGGAGTGGTCCCCTTCCTGGGCAGACCCCCGGCAAGCTTCCTGGTACTCACGGACACTGTTTTTCCCAAGGTTGCTCTGCCTGCAACTCCACCATTCAGCTTTCATGGACCTCTTGGCTCAGCTCCACACTCCTGGTTTACTAGGCCGACCACCTGTGACCACCATCCATAGCTGCAGAAGGAGAGACAGCCGTACCCTCCTTCTGGGACTTGGCTTCCCACCCAAAGAACCCCTGCCACATGTGCCCTTGGCTTTTATAGTCTATCCCAGGATGCACCAATCTCTGTGCCAACCCACTGGCTGGGACAGCTACAAAAGCCTGCATGTCACTGGCTGGGTTTCCTCCACCGTCCAACAGACCTCCCTGTTGGACACAGTGGGGACACTCCCTCAGACCAGATGAATCACACATGCACACATGGACACATGCAACAGGCATCACAAATAATCTGGCTCCCCTGATAAGCAGACAGAACAAACTATATTACACCTGCCTAGCACCCATCTAGGAGGGTGCTACGTCTATCTATCTATCTATCTATCTATCTATCTATCTATCTATCTATCTATCTATCTATCATATATGATATATAATTATAGTGACACAGAAAACTTTCAAGAGTGGCGTGCTCCACATTAGACAGATAGACCTGTTTCAGGTCTGTCTGTGCCACCTGCACTAGTTTCTATTTCAGAATGAAAAAGAAACTAGAGCAGGTTTACCCCAATTAACAGGGGGAATGCAGCATTTTTCCATACAGAAAATTGCTGCAGATTGATGAATGCAGCTCCAGCTCTCTGTTGCTAATTTGGTAATCACTCTGAGGTTATCCTGCTTTGAATGAATTTAGGGGTATAATACCTTGACCACTCTGACACACCAGTTTTAAAATGACCTGGAGTATATTGAAGGCAAATTGGTCAACAAAGACAAGGTTATACAACTATAATCACAACCTTATAATAATTTACTACTATGCGATGCAGTCAAAAAACAGACTTAAATATTGACATTTTTCACTAAAGGTGACTGTGCCCAAATTCCACCACATCTGTCACTTGACTTGTAATAGGACCACCAGCCCAAACAGAGTAGCTACAAGAATATTAGAATTTCAGGGAGCTAGGCTACCTCTGAGACTCAGGGATGCCCTGCTAAATCAAATTTGCCTCCAGAGCTTAGGTATATAAAAAAAAATGATCTTTAATTAAAATAAATAGTAAGACAAGTGTTAATAATTAAGACAAGAGGAGATTGTCCCCAAACTGTCTTTTTTTTTTTTTCTTTTCTTTTTTTTTTCTTTACTTTTTTTTTTTTTTGTTCGCTTAGCTGTGACCCTTCCTGATGGTGCAACAAGTGGTAAATCTTGTCTGTCCACCAATCCTTATCCTATTTGTAAGGTGATACTTTAGGAAAGAAACAAAAACACTAATAGGTGAAGATAGTTTGAAACAAACTCCAATCGGAAGAGAGAGTAGGAAGAATTCTATTTCCATTGAATGTCCTAGGCTTAGGGCATAGGATATAGCAATTCTGCAATTTGTGTAAAATGGTATTGACAACCCTCTCTCATCAATCCTTGTCACCTGGTCTTAATGGCAGAGGGACCCCTTTCAGCTTAATAGCTCAAACTCCAGACCTGATGTATGAGATCTGATTAGTGATGACCAGGTCCGCACTGAGATGTTGAGACTGCAAATGGTGATTGGCCAAATTTCCTATGACACACTGAGAAGTCACAATAATTGCCTGGAGCGCTCGCCTTAATTTAGTGAGGGACTTCTACAGAAATATAATGTCATACTCCCTTCAACAAATGACCAGCTACCACACCTTGTAATGGTAGCCCCTGGTGAAGTTGACAATCCTGTTGCTGACTGTTCAAAATGGCTGCCTTCCTTTTTCTGAGGTAATGGTGACCACAGGTGAAACTGACAGCTTTGTTGGCTCAAAGATGGCTGCCGTCCTCTCACTGAGGTAATGGTGACCACAGGCGAAACTGAAAACTTTGTTGACTGTTAAAGATGGCTGCCGTCCTCTCACTGAGGTAATGGTGACTGTTGGTGAAACTGACAGCTTTGTTTACTCAAAGATGGCTGCTGTCCTCTCTCTGAGGTAGTAGTGACCACAGGTGCAACTGACCGCTTTGTTGACTGTTAAAGATGGCTGCTGTCCTCTCCCTGAGATAATGGTGACTGCAGCAGGACAGGAAAGTCCACCACCAGGCTCGGTGCTCAGATCCCTGTGTCCTTTCTTTTCTCTGGGCTGACCAAAAGTTCATCTCACTGCTAGCTATAGACAGAGCCTAGCCAGCAGCACATTCACATTCTTAGATGTGACAGAGTCTCGCTATATTCCTTCAGTTTTTAAAACCATTTTAACCACTTAAGCCCCGGAAGATTTTACCCCCTTCCTGACCAGGGGGTATTTTGCGATTCGGCACTGCGTGACTTTAACGGAGAATTGCGCGGTCGTGCGACGCTGTACCTAAACGAATTTGGCGTCCTTTTTTTCCCACAAACAGAGCTTTCTTTTGGCGGTATTTGATCACCTGTGCGATTTTTTGATCACGCGCTATAAACAAAAAAAGAGCGTCCATTTTGCAAAAATAGCAATATTTTTCCCTTTTTTTTATATGAAATTCCCCCCAAAAAAAATGTAAAAATCAAAATTTTTTAAAATTTTCGGCCAATTTGTTTTATGCTACCTATGTTTGGTAAAAAAAATCGCAAAAAGCGTATTTTGATTGGTTTGCGCAAAAGTTATTGCGTTTACTAACTAAGGGAAAGATTTTTGTCATTTTTGTTGTTTTTTTTTTTAACGCGTAATGGCGGCGATCTGCGATTTTTTTTTGCGGTACTGGGACATTGCGGCGGACAGATCGGACCCTTGACTGACATTTTTGACACTTTTGGGGTTACCAGTGACATTTCTACAGTAATCAGTGCTATATATATGCACTGTTACTGTAAAAATACACTGGTAGTGAAGGGGTTAACTTTATTTGAGAGGGAGGGGCTGTGTGTGTCCCTAGGGGCGTGATTCTAACTGTGATTGGCTGGGGCTTCAGCTGTATGCAGAGTGATCAACGGATCTACATAGTAGATCCAGATGATCAGCTCTCATACAGCGAGGAGAATGACAGGCAGCTTGTTTACACAAGCTGCCTGACTTTCTCCCTCTCCCCCGCTGATCGCCGAGTGGCCGGCGGACATCGGGTCCGCCGGTCACACGCGCGGGGGGGTCCGTGACCACTCGGGAGTGGGAGCGCGCCTCCGGGGGCGCGCGTTCGCTCCCTAGACCCTCACAAGCTAGTGACGTAGCCCTACGTCACTTTGCCTGTGAGGGGCTGACCGCCGACGTAGATAGTCGTGCGGCGGTCGGCAAGTGGTTAAGGCATTTGACACTGACATAGTGAAGATGTCACAAAGTCTTAAATACGGTATGGAAGTATGGGTTTATTTAAAAATGTATTCAGCATGTTGATGAGAAGTTGAGGGAAAAACTTAGAAAGGCAAAATACATTGTATAAATCAATTAAATATCAGATGTAACTCATAAAACCCTTCTGTTTGATACATTGCTGCGTTTTCTTCAGATTCCCAATTAAAACAGGTTAGAATGGTCCCAAATAGCAAATAATTATAAACATTTGCAGCCAAATGCATTACATATACAGTATTGTTATTTTACCAATTTTTCTTTTTATACAGGAACAAGTCAAACTTACTCCTGGGCGAGATATTGACTGGGCAGAAGAGATTGCAAAAGCTCACCCTCATGATTGCATTCCTGTTGAATCTGGTCACCCGCTCTATGTGCTCTATACATCAGGCACAACAGGTGTTCCAAAGGTAATGCAAAACTTTATTCTCTGCATTATACTTTCATTATGTTTATTTGTTCTGAAGATGTACCACACAGTTTATTGAATGAACTGCTCTTTTCCACTTCTATTTGTTCTTCTCATCCAACCTTTTACATAATGTAGAAAAAGAGCAGACATTGGGGGAGATCAACTAAAACTAGAGCATGGAAAATCTGGTGCAGCTCTGCCTAGAAACCAATCAGCTTCCCTGTTTTATTGTCAAAGCTGAATTGAACAAGCTGAAGTTAGAAGCTGATTGGCTACCATCAGAGTTGTATAAAGTACTCAAAACCCATACTTGAGTAAAAGTACAAGTGCTCGATCAAAAAGTGACTTAAGTAGAAGTGGAAGTGCTCAATCAAAAAATGACTTGAGTAGAAGTACTAAAGTATTCAACATTTTTTGTACTTAAGTATTGCAAGTAGTTTTTTTAAAAACTTTGCTACTCAAGTACTGAAAGTAAAAGTACCAGTAGTTTTGAAAGAAAAATTGCTACTCAAGTACTGAAAGTAAAAGTACAAGTACTGTATTATGTAGTTATCAAAGAAAGAAGTCAAAAGTTTGAACATCATATTGTTTTTTATTATTTCAAATGCAGCTTTTATTTATAAATACAGTAGCATTTATTTTCGTATGCGCTGATAATACACATGTTTTCAGCTTCATGAAACCTGCCATCTACTGTTCTGGCAGTGGTAATTTTTATAATAGTAACGAGTAACTATGCAGCACAAAAAAAAAATATCAGAGTAGAAGTATTGAAATCATTGAAAAAATGTAGTGAAGTAAAAGTGGAAGTAGGAAAAAAAATTCTACTCCAGGAAAGTACAGATACCGCCCTTCGGTACTTAAGTACAGTAGTGAAGGAGTTCTACTTAGTTACTATACATCTCTGGCTACCATGCACAGCTGCAACAAATTCTGAGTGCTCCAGTTTTAGTAAATCTCCCCCATTGTATTTCGATTTGAACGATGAGAAAAAAAAAACAGGACATAAAGTTTTTTTTTTTTTTACCTAATATGGTGCAACTTTCTTTTGACATAGAAAAATCCGCATTTGCTGTATAGTAAAACAGTTTTTGGCTTGTCTTGAACATAGGGTGTAGTAAGATGCACAGCTGGGTATGCTGTCATGTTAAACTGGACAATGTCAGCCATCTATGGACTGAAGCCTGGTGAGGTAAGGGTCAGCTTCTGTTGTACATTTCTAGCTAATGCACATTGAATATCAGTTTGTAGCCTAAAGTCTACTTTTGTTCCAGGTATGGTGGGCTGCTTCTGATTTAGGCTGGGTTGTTGGACATTCATATATATGCTATGGACCACTACTGCATGGTAACACATCAGTATTGTACGAGGTAAGCTCTGTTAACATCCGTATGTTATAAGCCAGGTTATCATCATGACTTTGCAACTCATACAGTTTATAGATGTAAAGAATATGATCTCATCCCTTCTGAAGCTAAGATAATGATTTTTACTTGCATGTACAGTATAAAAAGCAGGTTTTATAGTGGAGAAACCTTTTTAAATATTAACCTAACCATGCCATGGAGACATGAAGATGTCCTCATTTGCTCCATAACACTTTTGTTTTTCTCCAATTATTATGGGAGATACTGTACATGAAGTAAGGGCACCATTTACTGTATACTGGAAAGTCCTAAAACCTGAAGATGTCCTCAATTACACCATAAAATATTTTTTTCTTACAATTATTGTAAAATATACAAGAAAGTAAAGCAACTATTCTCCATTTATGGTGCAAAGTAAAAAAAAAAAACTATACCTTATTATTTTCTACAATTTACCCTCTGCCATGATCAGAAGTGTTAGTCTGCTGTTTCTTCTGCCAGGTGATTCTTTTCAGACTCTTTTTGCACACAGAAAGAACTGTTACCCTTCAATAATAATTCTCAACCTATCTTAACAGAACAGATGTATGGTGTCTAATGTGAAAGCGTACATGTTCACTGCATAATTATGATACAAAACATTTACTGTTCGGGTTCAGGCTCTTAAGTAGGGTGGACTGAACCTAAATGGGGAGTGTAACGGACCGTTTCAGCAGACAAGGGGTTAAAATCCGTTTAGGCGATATGCCCCTTTCTGAGAGAGCAGGCACAGCTACTTGCAGGAGATCACACTCCCGAACTGGATACAATATAGCACTCCAACCTGGAACCTCACGAATAGCTGCTAGCAGACGAACAAGAGAAGCATACATCAGCTTACATTCCTAGCAATCGGTCTCCAACAGCATACAGTGAATCCCCCCAAGAACGAGACAAAGCTCCGTGTGGAAGGTCAAGCAGTGGTATGTTTATTGAGGGCTACCTGCCCCCGTATTTATACAGGTCTCCCACCTGGTGGACACTCCCATAGGGAACCAAATGGAACACTGTAACACAAACAGACATGTATCACATTACAGACTCCCAGAAGCAAAACATCCCCACAATGCATCCTGGCTTCCTCCCTTAGTAGACAGCCAGGTGAGCTCATTAACATGTTTATCAATAGTCTCAGTTAATCAGTAGACATTCCTCAGGAGGGGGCTGCTGGAAACCATCCCCCCCTCTCTCTCTCTGCAGCTAAAGCTAGTTTTCACAGCGAGACTCCATTACACGCATGGGGACCCAAATACAGTATTCTGCTTTAAAATATATAAAGTTACTTTTTATACACTAAACATAGACATGTCACATATCCCCAGATAGCTCAGGTCTGAGTGCACATTATTAGGTGAATGGCACTCAGACCCCACGAATACAGTTTAATTGCCAGGGAGTCAAAGTCTTTTAAAGTCTGGTCCATAGTCCAAAGGCAGCAGGCGGGCAACCAGGCTCCTCCAATGCAATGTGGCGAGACTGGTCTCGTCACATCTCTCCCCCTTTCCAAAAAGACTAACAGGGTACCTGACCTCCTGCCGGTCAGTGCCCTTGTTAGTCCAGCAGTCCACCCACAAAACAGAAACAGCAGTACAGCCCACCCAAAAGAACTGGCTACTACACCTGGGTAGAAGAGAAACTTGTCCATGTCCAGGTGCCTCACCTTGGCTGTGTGGGGGACTGGTAGACTGCCTTGGTGGGTTGCTGAGTGGGCAGAGACCAGCGGTACTCTGCCCTGGTGCCAGCGCTACCACAGAAGTAGCCTGGTTGGAGACGGGTTGTTGGAGGGGGAGACCGCCTGTCTCCCCTTTAGATACACCACCATGCTGCTGTGGGGGAAGACCGACTGTCTTCCCTTTGGCTAAACAGCCCTGTTGCTGGGGGTCAGGACCGACTGTCCCTACCCCCTGTGCTGTGAGTGCAGAGACCACAGTCCCATCTGCACTGTTGGGGGGCTTACTGTCTCCCCCTGGTACGTTAAGCTGCTGCTGTGGGATGGAGACTGGGCTCCCAATTCCCAACAAATCAAACTGTCCATGGGGAGAGGAGGTAACAAGCTCCTCTCCCAAATATACTTCCAGCCCCTGGGGAGGGAGACCGTCTGTCTCTGCTCCCAATACAGTGTCCTGTTGCTGGGGAAAGGAGACTAGGCTCTCTGTTTCCTGCAGGACACTCTGCTGCTGTGGGATGGAGACTGGGCTCCCAATTACCAACAAATCACGCTGCCGCTGGGGAGTGAGGACACTGCTCTCCTCTCCCTGCACTTCACACTGCCTTCCTGGCATATCACTCTGCTGCTGGGGGGCAGGAACAACTACCTCTGCCCCCTGTAACTCAGCCAGCCGCTGGGGAGGGAGGACGCTGCTCTCCTCTCCCTGCACTTTACACTGCCGCTGGGGAATGGAGACTGGGCTCCCAATTCCCTGCAGGACCGGTGGAGAGACCTCGGTCCCATCTCTACCGGCCACCTGGGGTTCTTCCCAGTAAAACTTTACCATGTCATCCCCTCTGAATGGGTCTGGCTCTGGGTCTGTCCTGCTGCTCTCCTGCTGAGCCTTCTCATAGTATTGGAACAGCTGCTGGTAGCCCTGTTCTAGCTCCATCTCCCGGGTCACCAGGTGGACCAGGTCTTGCTCAATTTCGTGAGCGTCGTCCCAGTCATACCTGCTCTCCCTCCACTCCAAGAGATCATTGAACCGGGCTTGTGTAGGGCTCCCAAATTCCAGCTCTGAAAAAGACTCCCATAACAAGCCAGGACCATCAAACTCCTCTCCCTCTGGCTTGTCATGCTCGGCTGTCCAGGGCAGGTACTGTGCAACACACCACCACAGCGCCTGGTAGGCATCCTCCAGCCACATCTCCTGCCATACCCGGAGCTCCAATTCTTTTACCCATTCCTCCCGGGGCTGCTCCCCCAGGAAGGGCATCCGCAGGGCTACACGCTTCTGCAACCGCTGGTCTTCCTTGGGGAGTCTCTCACCCCGCTGGTACTCCACAATGCCCAGTGCCTGGTACCAGATGCCTTTACGGACTGCATCTCGGTCATCCATGGCACCCTCATCGAACTCCACTGCTGGTTCCATGCTGGTGCTGTCAGGGTCGCTGTACTGGGACATGCGTTGCCCTCAATTGTAAAATCCAGAGCAATGGTGTCTCCTGTAGCTGTCCTTCTGGCTGTAGGAACGATCACGCCGCTTGCCGCCTAATGTAACGGACCGTTTCAGCAGACAAGGGGTTAAAATCCGTTTAGGCGATATGCCCCTTTCTGAGAGAGCAGGCACAGCTACTTGCAGGAGATCACACTCCCGAACTGGATACAATATAGCACTCCAACCTGGAACCTCACGAATAGCTGCTAGCAGACGAACAAGAGAAGCATACATCAGCTTACATTCCTAGCAATCGGTCTCCAACAGCATACAGTGAATCCCCCCAAGAACGAGACAAAGCTCCGTGTGGAAGGTCAAGCAGTGGTATGTTTATTGAGGGCTACCTGCCCCCGTATTTATACAGGTCTCCCACCTGGTGGACACTCCCATAGGGAACCAAATGGAACACTGTAACACAAACAGACATGTATCACATTACAGACTCCCAGAAGCAAAACATCCCCACAATGCATCCTGGCTTCCTCCCTTAGTAGACAGCCAGGTGAGCTCATTAACATGTTTATCAATAGTCTCAGTTAATCAGTAGACATTCCTCAGGAGGGGGCTGCTGGAAACCATCCCCCCCTCTCTCTCTCTGCAGCTAAAGCTAGTTTTCACAGCGAGACTCCATTACACGCATGGGGACCCAAATACAGTATTCTGCTTTAAAATATATAAAGTTACTTTTTATACACTAAACATAGACATGTCACATATCCCCAGATAGCTCAGGTCTGAGTGCACATTATTAGGTGAATGGCACTCAGACCCCACGAATACAGTTTAATTGCCAGGGAGTCAAAGTCTTTTAAAGTCTGGTCCATAGTCCAAAGGCAGCAGGCGGGCAACCAGGCTCCTCCAATGCAATGTGGCGAGACTGGTCTCGTCACAGGGAGGGTGCAGCCATGCTGGGAGAGAAGATGGTCGAAAAGTTAGAGGGGCTTTGAAACTAGGTGATGGCGGGAGGGTTGCCTGGCAACCATTCAGGGGTATTCCCATTATCGCGGAGATAGAGAGGGTACAAAAAGGGGGAGGGGTGTGGCTGTATATCAAGAACAATGTGCAAGTGAATATGAGGGACGATATCACGAATCGGACTAGGGAGGAGGTAGAATCCCTATGGGTAGAGCTTCAAAGGGAAGGTGCTATGGGGAAAGTAATATTGGACGTATGCTATAGGCCCCCCAACCAGGGAGGAGGGGGAGGTGGACCTCCTATCACAGCTTGGAATGGGAGCAAGGATGGGAAATGTCTTTTATAATGGGGGATTTTAATTATGCAGATATAGACTGGGCAGAAGGAACCGCATATTCATTGAAGGCTCACCATTTCCTAAATGTTTTGCAGAACCTAGGGAGTTTTTGCCCATCTCCTCTCCCAGGTGGGGTGTAAGGGGTCTCCACTTTCTCGATCAGTTTGGAGTAGGCATCGTTCTGTGCCCAAGCTTGGGCATAAGTGTGAGGTAGGGGTAGATCTGGGACCCTAGTGGCAGAGGCCTCACAGGACCCCAGGTTCCTTGCACACTTCATCCGAACAACAGTTGCCTCTGTCTTTTCACTGAGTGAACTAGAACTTGCAGGGCAGATCTCTATGGCACGCTCTCTCCCACGCGGTGCTATAATCCCTTCACTGCTGCCATAACGCTGCCCAGCCTGCACGAATGGTACTGCAATGCAGATTGTGTTCCCTGCCACAGATACACATACATTTGCCTCTTCTGTCTGTACTTGAGCTCCAGTTGCACTTTTCCATTCACAAGCCAACCAAACTCCCTCACCTCTGTTAGAAATTGTCCTGCTGTTACCGACTGCATGGCACATGTACCGACACAACCCTTGACGCGCCGATCCCCGCGTCCCGAGTCACTGCTTTCTTGACCATAACTTGAAAGCACACTTGCACTGACTTATGTAAAGCGGACAGGATTTTCTCCTACATTACAGCACATCCTTTCTCTACTAACACTTAAGCACTTTACTCGAGACGACATGGCGTTTCTTGTGTAAATGTCCGGTCGTTGCCGGTAGCAACCACTGCCATGACCATGACTTGAAAGCACACTTGCATTATTCACTGTAAAGCAGGCATTACTTTTTCCTCCAGCACTCCAGCACCTTACTTGGGAAGACATAGCGTTACTTGTGCAAATATCCTGCCGTTGCCGGTAGCAGCCACTGCTGTAATTTAGAGGAAATCCCAGACAATGTGGCACTGTCCCTGTAGGGCCTGCTGTATGATGACTTTTTGGACCTCCCCAGATTACCTGCAGACAGTCACTTAGGGACAGTTCACACATCCATCCTTACTCTCAGTAGCTTATAGCTCATTACACAATAAACAGTCAAGGTTTTTTTTTATTTTTTATATTTATTCTGGAACTTGGATGGGGGAAGGGAAAAGTGGGATACTCCAACTTGAACTATTTACATTTGATATTGAAAACTCTCACTTAGCCTCACCAGGTTACTTGTGGAAGCAGTCACACTGCTATAACCATACTGTCACTTGTATGGAAGGGGTTAAGTCGTCTTACTCTCTCTCCAGCAACAGACTTGATTAACTACATTATCTTCAGGACACTCTCTAGCATCCCCTTTACTGACACCCATCCACTGACTCTTCTAGCTGAAGGGATGGCTCGCTCAGGACATGCCCCATTACACAGATCTGTACTCACTGTATGCAGAATCAGATCCTTTCCAGTGCCTCCCTTTCAGTCAGCTCTGCAGAGCCTCCGGGTTCAGCTCCTTTCTAACTCTCAGGCCCTGAGGTTGACCACCTGAGGCCACATGGCAACTTCTACAAAGGAAGTGCAGCCTCCCCCTCCCTCTGGGACCCCGCTCTCCAGCTGAAACTCCCTGGCCACATGTGCCCTTGGCATTTATCTAGTATCCCAGCATGCACCAAGGCACTTTCCTCTGACAATCACCAGGGCTGTACTAAATGCATGTGCACTCATTTGCAGTGGCGGCCCGCCCATAGAGGGCGCAGGGGTGCCGCCCCCCCCAAACAGAAGCAGAAAAAAAAAAAGATTAAATAAAAAAAAAAAAAAAAATTTTCGCCCACTAGGGGCACCGGACTTAGTGCTGGGTATAGGGGGGAGGTGGGTTTTTTGACCCCACCCTTGCCCGGCAGAGGCGCCGATTTGCGCTCTTCTGGGGGTCATCAGGGCGCAGAGCAATGCGCCCCGACACACCCCACTTTAACGATGTCCAGGCTGTGATTGGTCCAGAGTCCAGCCTGGACCAATCACAGGAGGACGTCAGACCTGGTGACGTTACGCCTGGAGGCGGTGCACCGCCCCGCGTCACGTTCACCTTCAGTTCCCGCCCGCCGGCGCTGGAGAAGAGAGGAGACAGGAGAGCCGCCGCCGCACGTGAGGAAGAAGAAGATTGTGTCATCACCGCACCGCATCCGCAGACAGTGTAGTCCTAGGGGTGCTAGAGGGTCTGTACTGTGGGGTTTGTGCTAGGGCGTCTGTACTGTGGGGTTTGTGCTAGGAGGTCTGTACTGTGGGGTTTGTGCTAGGGGGCCTGTACTGTGGGGTTTGTGCTAGGGGGCCTGCCTAGGGGTGCTAGAGGGTCTGTACTGTGGGGTTTGTGCTAGGGCGTCTGTACTGTGGGGTTTGTGCTAGGGGGTCTGTACTGTGGGGTTTGGGCTAGGGGGCCTGTACTGTGGGGCCTGTACTGTGGGGTTTGTGCTAGGGGGCCTGTACTGTGGGGTTTGTGCTAGGGGGTTTGTGCTTGAGGGGTTTGTGCTAGGGGGTCTGTACTGTGGGGTTTGTGCCACTCTCAGTCAGTGTATCCCATAATAGGGTGTCTCTCACAGTATATCCCATAATAGGGCCCCTGCTCCCTATTATGGGATATACTAGTACTGATGGACCCCTTAATATGTGATATATTGGGAGAATTTGTTCACGCAAGCAAAATACAGGGGACAAAATGGGTGGGGTCTATAAGGGGTGGGGCTTCAGAGAAATTGGAGGGGTCAAAATGGAAGGGCGGGGTCTTGCGCCCCACCATCATAAAACTTCACCAGCCGCAACTGCTCATTTGTCAGGTTTCCTTCCACTGTCCAATATGCCTCCCTCTTGGACCAGTGTGAAACTTCAGACAAACTGAACTGCACCTGAGCACCATGAGCAGACCTCACTAGCAGATCCTGCTCTCTGGTAGGCAGAGAACAATCTAGATTTACCTGGCAATCTTTCTGGCAAGCAGAAAAGATCCAAAACTCTACTCTCTCTAGCACCTACCTAGGAGGGTGCAACATCTGTTTTAAATTAAAATGTATCCTGAAGGGGGATTGAGTGTGGTACACATAAATGAGCAAAGCTCATTGTCCTTGTGAAGTAAATCTTATTTATAAAAGCTATTCAAAAGGTACCCAAAAATAGAAGTATATAAAACACTTTTGGAATCTACAGTCAAGCTAAACCAGATACGAGGCAACATATTTAGGATACTAATGTCCCCAAACACTGACCACTGCTAGAGATGTGTCAGATGGTGTCAGATGTCTATTGGATTTTCATTTGGAGACACGAAGAAAGGATATAAGTATTTGACCTGGTCATGTTTGCTTTAGCATAATTGCCGATTCTCCAGGTGTGTAATACGTCTATTCCTGCGAGAGCCTTTTTATGTGTATCTTTAATAAAGACATGCTTCACCAGGACAGGCACTTTGTTCTATTTTTTACTTTTCTCTAAATAACAGACTTCCCTGTTAGTGGTGTGAGCAACCTATCCTCAAATAAGTGGTGGTTTGTTGTGATCATTTGTGAAAAGACTCTGACAGGTGCAGCAAGTGCAGGATAAATCAGTTGTGGATAGAACATAGTACTTAGACCATTTTCTCTTTATTCCCACAGTTTCAACTAAAGTTGCTGCCATTAGTATTTGCATTATGAAGCACAACTGCATAATGAACAGATCAATGGCGACCCAAGCCTTCAATTTTTAGTAATGGAAAAGTTGCCCTATGTGGCCACATGGGAGGAAGCAGGGGAGATCCTAGCTGTGCCTCTCCTCTTCAAGAATCTATATCCACTAAAATGACTTTAATTATGTAATTAGTAATAATTTAGTACTAGTAAGACCCAGGGCACCTCTCTAATGAAAGTTGAGGTGCAAAACTCAACACCCAATTTCTACCATCTGATAAAGTATTTTTAATTTTTATTATCTTGATTGTACTGGCTAGATGTGTCTTGGCTGCAATATAACTTCAGATTTTATGCTGTGTTAATGCTGTATTATTTTTTTTTTAAGTATGCATGGTGGTTTAAGAATGCATTCATCAAATGTGAAGGGTATTGTAAATGTAATCCTTTTCCTTCTTTACTTACAAGGTATTTTAATAGATCATTTCTAATTTGCCTTAATCACCTGCTGTCATGACACAAAACAATAATATTTCCTGTAACTAAAAGCTAGGTAAACCACTCACAGTTACCATGGAAACAGCAGCCACCGGTGTCCCTTTTTCATCTCTAAGCTTTTGCTTATGTTAACAAAATATAGATATAAACAGTGATTCACTTGCGTGTGTGTCTATGTATGAACGTTTGCATAGATATGGGTGTATGTATTTATGTATGTGTGTGTGTAAATATAAAGAAAATGTGTAATTGTATGTAAATATACAGTATATAGTGGGTATGTATATATAAATGTAATATGTAACAATAAAAATTATAATAAACATTCAAAATAAATACATTATCCTAAATTATTTTTTTTTTATTGAGGGATAGAATTAATTGGTAATTTTATCAAAACGCAGAATAAGAAATGTAATCACCATTCAAATTAAAGGTTTAACAGAAAATCTGCTTAGCCTTTAAACTCAAGTGACTAGTGCATTAAAAAGAAAATCCTAAGAGCAAATCAATTTGTCCACCCACACCATAACCCCCCCTCCCCCAGTAAAATGATGCCAACAATATAAAAGAAGGGAGGGTGGATGTTTGCTTGGTGACGACCATTGGAAACCTCTGTGACAGCCCAGTTGGATAAAGGATAAGTAACAGAATAATGTCTGTCAGATTTCCTGCCAGAAACTTTATCACCAATCACACAAGGTTGGTTGAGACACTTTCTTCAGCAATAGCAGTTGTTTTTTCTCCCCAGCAACAGATTTAGCCAAGAAGGACCTTTATTGAGCAAGCAACAGATCCTATGACCTTTGACTGGAGCTGGTCCATAGAGAAACCTTACAATAATTGAAACATTGAAAAGGGGAGCGATTAAATACATTTTGCTCTAAATACAGCATAAGCAAAGAAAGAAACAATAGGAAGAAAGCTCATCCTATAGGGCATAGAAAGTGAGATAATATTGACTAATAAAAAAGGGGTGGGGGCAGCACCCCAATACCATGAGGCCTTGCTTTATTGCCACGGTCTTTACCTTAATATCCATTGTTGTCATTCTCGGTGCTGCACTCCCCTCCTTTGTTGCCCATGCCCATCACTTCTGGCTCACTTCTCCTAGCTGTTAGGTCACCTATAATTAGAATAATAATAATCGTTTTACTATCTAAAAACTTTCCTGTGCATCACATTTATTTATTTATAATTTTTATTACTCCTGACTTTACTTCCCTTACAGCCTGCATGCTGTCAAGAGAGACACTGCAGTGTTCACACTGGCCAAGATTGTGTCAGTTGGCCAGGGCTTAGTTGAAAAGTCAGTAAAGTCAAGCTCCTTAACCTCTTCACAGTGTCCATTAGAAGCTGCAGGTCAGAGAGAGCCCACCTAATTTCCTGGTGGGAGGACGTCTAGCCTGACAGTCCTTGGTCCACCCCTTTCATTCATTGGATTTCAGTTCTTACAGTCGTGGAGGCTTAACATTATGTAGGCATTACCTAGGGCTGTCTGCATGGAAATGCAGTCTGCTATGGAACCCCCACTCCAACTGACATTCACCCATCAAGGCATTTTCAAGGCATTTTAATATTTGTGTAACTCCTGCCAAGAACCAGGCCATCACTTACTGTGATATTTTCAGAAGTCCACGTACAGCACCCTGCTGGTTCTACCCACCAGTCATATATTGCCTATATTCCATGAAGAAGCTTTAAAATCTCCACCTCCAAAAAAAGGGGGGGGGGGTGGGTGGGTCTCTTACCAGATGGCCTAAGCAGTAAAGCCTGTATAGGTTCCTCTTCCCTCTGTTGCGGGTTCCCTCTGTGATGACCGGGCTGGTGATCTCTGGGGGTCTAATACTGTTCACGCTCTCGGTACATTAAAGCGGAGTTCCGGGCACAAAATCGATATTTTTTTTTGTGCCCGTCCGCCTGTTCCCCTTCACCTGAAAAGGAATTGGATAGTTAGGTTTTTTTATTTTTTTATTTACTCACCTTGTAATTGAAGATCGAATATACTCACCTAGTCTTCACTTCCTCCCTCTGTGCCGCGGCTCCGCCGTCACTTCTGGGCTTGCACTGATTCCTGGGAGCTGAACGTCATCGCTCCCAGGAATCAATGCGACGGCACCGGCCCCGCTCGTCACTTCGGGCGACGCCGCATTCCCCTGCTAAACAGCTTCTGGGCATGCCCAGACGTTGTGGAGGAATGCGGCGCCGCACCGGAAGTGACGAGAGGGGCCGGTGCAGGCGCATTCTGGGAGAAGAAGACGCGGAAGAAGACGCCGAAGAGGCTGCCCACAAGAGAGATGGAAACGCTGTGGAAGAAATTTTATAAGTGAGTATTTCTTCTAAAAGGTAAGTGCAAACCGGGACAGATCAGAGGCTAGCCATTGTGGAATGTACTAGCCCTGACTGTCCCGGGGGTATGTTTGTTGAAAAATGATTTCTGTGCCCGGAACTCCGCTTTAATATCTCCTCTACTGCCATTTCCAGCAATACCTTCTCTCTACTTCCTCCCCACTTTCTGTCTACATGCAATTGGTTTTGTGTTGGTGACAATGGTGGGTCACAGGTACTTGAGGTCTCAACGAATGATGTATGGGACAACGTGACAAACAGGATGTGACAATTATTACCCCAAAACAGACAGTTCCTGAAAAATATTATTCTAATGAAAGCTGCATATTTAAAAGAAATACATTCAGAACTTTTTAAAGTGCTCTTTCTCATCCATGAGCTGTGCTATTGTGTCCGCTTTGCACTAGACAATATAAATTATTCAAGAATTCCTTTTGAGTGGTCACGCTACATCATTCCTGTACTCCACTCTTCTTTTCCTCTCTATATTCACTCCTGTAGCCAGCTTATGTACTGTGTATTTAAAATTTTACTTTAACATGCACAGTCTTGCAGTACCATTCCTATATATTTATTATAGTCAAGAGTATACACCCTCTTCCAGAATCACCTTGTTCACGAATGAGCATGCAATAACAAACCATTAAACAGAGAACACAAATCGGGAAGTTCAAATTCTCCAGGACATACCAGTTTGACAGCTTCAGATTACATGATGTTGAGAAAATGTTTTATAGTTTACAAATTTGCGTGTTTTTTTTTTTTAATTTAAGTGCCAATTAAATTAAAAATACCAACTGTTCTGAAAACTACTTAAATTATTACATTTTTCCTTTGTATTCGGTTTGAAAGTTTTTTTTTTTTTTTTTTTCTTTCTTGATTTTACGTTGTCCTATGATACAGGATTTTTAGTCTTTCCTTAAACCCCAAAACAAAAATGTACTGTATTGCAGGCTTGCTGTCCTTGGATGCAGTAGCTGCATTTGTTTTCTTTTTTCATACTTTGGACTACATGACACATCCCTCTCTTCTCTGTATCAGGGGGAGGTGTTTTTTTTAGTCCACAGAGATAGCTGGGAAAAATTCTCATTGATAAGTTCAGAGGCAGAAAACACTAGAAGGTATTAGTTTACAAGGTTTATAGCTAGATGAACATTTTTTTTTTATTTATTTATTTATTTTGCACTTATTAACCAAGTATAATAACATTTTTTCAATGGTATATTTAACAGACTAAAAATAAGTAAATGAAAACAATGTATTGCCTTAATGTATATGTGCTTTATGAGCCCATTACTAATTAATAACTGGAGTGGAAATGAATTGAATCCTTCTATGGGCCACTTGAAATGACAATTTTGATTGAGTTGGCGTTGATTTAAAACAACACATTTGCAGAATGTGTGGGGAAAAGTACAATTGTCAGAAGTTGTATTTCTTACACTTGGCAGTTAGGTTTATTTACATTGTGGCCAAAAAGAGGTTAAAATGGTATTTTGTCATAGGCATAATAAGGCTATAGAAAAGTCATTTGATATTGCCATACTTGGTTATCCAAGCCACGGAGGGCCATCTCATGTGCAATAGTCTCTTATCTCACATCCATACTTTGGAGTCATTTTCGAAGTCCTAAAGCTTTGCCCATTGAAACGGCCTGAAAGTCCGAGTTAGAGTTTGGGAGGCTGCTTCAGATAGGTGCCTGCTCTTCATACCTGCAATATTTGTGTCCCCCCCCCCCCCAGAGACATTGTTTCTGGGATCAATGGTAAGTATGACATGGGTTTATAATTACTTTGATAAATCACATTAATTTAGTTTAGTGTTCAGCCTAATGATCTCTGTGCAGATCCATACATATCCAGTCACATCTGTTTTACAGGATACCAGCACTTGGTATCTTCCCAACTGCTGTAACCAATCCATACTCTATCCAAGTGAATATTTAGACAAAAGGTTTTATTTTTTGATGGAGTGGTGGAGCATTGGAGGCCTTGTCAGGTTTCACTGCTACCAGGGATCCATTAAAATGTTTTTTCATCAGAAAACAGGATCAGTACAGGTAGTAAGAATATATCTCTCAACAGACAGAATTATTAATCCCATGTTTTAAGTTAAGTAGGGAGAATGCTAGAATCTCTGTTGACTTTTTTATTGGTATCTGTTTCATTGTCCTTAGAACAGGAAGTGAGTGAATAACTGTGCCACAGACAGCAGTAAAACCTGACAAGGGTTCTAACTTGCACTAAAAACCTGCTTAAGGGTTCCTGTTTTGCTCTCCTGCCAAACTAAACTTACTTTAGAAGCATAAAACAAAACAAAAAAAACAAAAAAAACCCTTAGATTGGTCACTCTTCAGCAAAGGAAGACTAAGGAAACATGCAAGCATTGGATTCCTGGATTTCCTAATAACCTAAAGTGTAATCCTCTTTTGTTGCAAAAAAAAATAATTATATATTGCAAGGATTTTAGCTTCAATCTTTTAAGTTAGAAAGTTTGGAACATATCTGCCTTTCTTTGTTATAAAGAAATAGCTGGGTGTTTTACTATGTCATTTCTAGACTGATTCCTGAATGGGAGGGTCAGCATTCATTAAAGCAGTTGTAAACCCAAAATAAAAAAAAATAAAAAAAACCTGCAAGACAAAGGCATAATGCGATGCATACTAGCTCATTATGAATTACTTACCTTAGAACAAAGCCCCGACACGGACCCCCGGACACCTCTGCGGGCGCTGACATGATCCCACGGCATCTCTTCTGGGTTCGGCGGCTTCGGCGCATGCGCGCGGGAGTCATTTTCCGGCAAGCTCCCGGCAAGGGAAGCTGAAGGTCCGCCGGACCTTCAGAGCGCATGCGCCGCTCACGTGAGCGGCTGCATGCACTGCAAATATCTCCTAAACCGTGCAGAGTTAGGAGATATTAATTGTACCTACAGGTAAGCCTTATTATAGGCTTACCTGTAGTTAAAAGTGAAAAAAGTGGGATACTACCGCTTTAAGGCTTGATGTTCGAGTTGAACGTAAATTCGGCTTGAACATCATGTATTCGTGTGAACATACGAACAAACAGGGCACCCACCGCCAAGTGCCCCATAATGCACTCAGATCTCCAAGCCTATTTCTGACTTGTTTACAAGTTAAAATCAGTATTTTTTGCTAGAAGATTACTTAGAACCCCCAAACATTATATATATATATATATATATATATATATATATATATTTTTTTTTAACCACTTAAGCCCCGGAAGATTTTACCCCCTTCCTGACCAGGGGGTAATTTGCGATTCGTCACTGCAGGACTTTAACCGACAATTGCGCGGTCGTGCGACACTGTACCCAAATAAAATTGACATCCTTTTTTTCCCACAAACAGAGCTTTCTTTTGGTGGTATTTGATCACCTGTGCGATTTTTTTTTTTTTTTAATCATGCGCTATGAACAAAAAAAGAGCGACAATTTTGCAAAAATAACAATATTTTTCACATTTCTTTATATATGACATTCCCCACAAAAAAAATGTAAAAATCTAAATTTTTTAACATTTAATGCCAATTTGTTTTCTGCTACATATGTTTGGTAAAAAAAATCCCAATAAGCGTATTTTGATTGGTTTGCGCAAAAGTTATTGCGTTTACTAACTAAGGGAAAGATTTTTGTCATTTTTATAGTTTTTTTTTTTTTTTTTAACGAGTAATGGCGGCGATCTGCAATTTTTTTTTTTTTTTTTTTTGCGGGACTGCGACATTGCGGCGGACAGATCAGACCCTTGACTGGCATTTTTGACACTTTTGGGGGTACCAGTGACATTACTACAGTAATCAGTGCTATACATATGCACTGTTACTGTAAAAATGACACTGGCAGGGAAGGGGTTAACTTTATTGGAGAAGGAGGGGTTAAGTGTGTCCCTAGGGGCGTGATTCTAACTGTGGGGGGCGTGGCTAGTGATATAACCACAGAAACATACGATCCTACATAGCAGGATCGTACAGTCTCTGCAGTTACTTCAGGGAGAATGACAGGCGGCTTTGTTTACATCAGCAGCCTGCCTTTCTCCCTCTCCACGCGTGGGGATCCCAGTGAGCGAGCAGGGGCGGGAGCGCGCCTCCGGCGGCGTGCGCTCGCCCCCTATTGGCTCGCAGGCGAGTGACGTACAGGTACGTCACTTTGCCTGCACGGGGCTGACCACCGCACTATATGTACTTGCGGCGGTCGGCAAGCGGTTAAGCAGAGACCCTAGAGAATAAAATGGAGATTGTTGCATTATTTTATGTCACACTGTATTTGCGCAGCGGTCTTACAGATGCAATTTTCTGGAAAAAATACACTTTTTTGAATTAAAAAATAAGAAAACAGTAAAGTTAGCCCATTTTTTTTTTAATAATGTGAATGATAATGTTAAGCTGAGTAAATTGGAGAGATACATCTTTCAAATAACTTCTGAAAATCAAAGCATGCATTAATCGAAAGTTAACGTTCTGTTTTTATGAGCATTATCCTAGGGAGATAATTGCATTAATGTAATATTTGTTTTGCAACTGCAAGTTTACAAAAAACAGACTGTCTTATTGGAGCTCTGGATGTCTTTCACTAAAATCTGTTGCTACTGTTATCTGGATGCATTTCCTCTAATATTCTTAAAATAACTGTCCACAGGGGAAGCCAGTTGGAACACCAGATGCTTCTGCATATTTCCGTGTGCTATCGGATCATGGAGTAGCAGCCATGTTTACTGCACCGACTGCAATTAGAGCAATACGTCAGCAAGATCCAGAGGCATCCTTGGGAAAGAAGTATTCTTTATCCAAGTAGGTTTTTGGTTATACTGTTTAAATATTGATTGTCTTTGTTTTTATTAGGAGTGCTGTAATTTTTCAGTAAAATGTGCTCCATCAGTAAATTACTCATGTATTGTCAGTAAAAAAATGCTGAGGGAGGTTGGCAACCCTGCCTAGAACTGGTCCGCCTGAAGACGACCATACAAAAACCAAATTTTACAGATAACCCCTAATTCATTAATTGATATTCCGAAATGTTTGAAGAACAACTTTTTTCATAGGTACCCACTCTCACTTCCCCATTTCTCACCTAGAAGTTTGACCCACCCTCCACATTGCCAACAACTCCTGGGACATGATCAGTCTGAAAGCAGAGTGTGATCTCATATTTGCACAGTGGGGTGCCAGCTGTAAAACAGCTGGAAGTCACAGTCGGCTCCCACAGCCAAGAACTGTAGCGCCGGGAAACTAAGAACGGCAAAGAACCGGGTGAAGACAGCACTGGAATTTTTATTGGTAGCTGCTGACTTTAACATTTTTTTTTTAAATATTTAAATAATTGGTTCCATAGAATTTGATGTTGGTGCTGAATAGTACCATCATCCTACTATTTGGAGATGGGCTGTTGGCAAGCACCATCTGTCTCCTATCCCCCCCTAATGTTCCCTATTATAAGCTGCATCACTAAAGTAGGCTGTATACAAAGCCTGTAGATTGCAGGGGAAATCAACATATAGCAGATGACATGGCTCCCCAAATCATCGGACTGTGAAAAAGTTTGCATTTCATTTGGAAATCAAGGTCCCAGAGTCTAGAGGGAGAGTGGAGAGGCACAGAATCCAAGTTGCATGAGGTCCAGTGTGAAGTTTCCACAGTCAGTGATGATTTGGGGAGCCATGTTATCTGCTGGTGTTGGTCCACTGTGTTTTATCAAGTCCAAACTCACCGCAGTCCTCTATCAGGAAATTATACTTCACGTACTTTCATCTGCTGACCAACTTTATGGAGATACTGATTTAATTTTCCAGCAGGGCTTGGCACCTGCCCACATTGCCAAAAGTACCAGTACCTGTTTTTTTTTTTTTAATTTATATCTTTATTGGTGATTTTTTATATATACATACATTTCAAACACACATTGTCATGATCTGACCAAACCCCAACCCCCTTACCTCCCCCTCCCCCCCAATTAAACCCAAAAAAAGAACACAAAAAAAAAAAAAAAAAGAAAGTTTTTATACTTTTATGCACTCATTCCCAACATTTCTTCGTATGAAGATGTATTCCATACTATATTACCGAACGCCAGAAGGGGTATGGGGACCGTCCCACCGCAGCCTGGACCAGGCTCCGCCCAGGGTGACCCTCTCTTAACCTCCCTTTAAGAAGAATTGGCTTCCAAGTATTGCACCCAGGGTCTCCATCTCAACTTAACTTGATCCTCTGAATTTCCCAATATGGCGGACAGTTCTTCCATCTTAAAAATCTCGTTGACCTTCCCACACCACAACTCGTAAGTTGGGATCACTGTCTGTTTCCAGAAAATAGGTATGCATGCCCTTGCTGCATTCAACAGACGCAGAGTCAGGGACTTCCTGTAGCTCCGCACTGAGCTTCCTGTCAAATGCAGCAAGCACAACGTGGGGTCCTCTAGTATATCCACGTTGGCTATATGTTTTATAGCCACTGCTATCTTATTCCAAAATAGCCGCACTATTTTACATCCCCAAAAAATATGTACCATATTTCCATCCTCCAATCCACACCGCCAGCATTTTCCTGAGACCGCCTCTTTTATTCTGTGTAATAGTGATGGGACTCTATACCATCTGGTTAGAATTTTATACCCTGTCTCTTGGATCTTACGATCTAGTGACGATTGATGAACTAATCTCAGGATCTTATTTATCTGCTCTTTTGACCACACGGTGTTTAACTCCTGCTCCCATTTTTGGATAAACGGCAATTGTTGGTCTCCCTCATCTTCTGACAATTGTGTATAGAACCTTGAGATCAAATGGCCCGTCGCGTTACCTGTTCTACACATATTTTCCAGATCCGTTAGCTCTCGTGGTGCATACCCTTTCTGCCGAACTGATCTAATATAATTATACAACTGATAAAGGCTGAAATAATCTAGCGATTCTCCTGCACCTGTCCTAAGTTCTTCTAGGGAGGGCATAGGCCCATTTTGCCATATATCACCTAGGTGCCTTTTACCATTCTGAGCCCACCTACAGGGTCTGGCATTTATACACCCCGGGGGAAAATCCGGGTTCCCCAAGTACTTGGTTTAATGATCATGGTATCATTGTGCTTCATTGGCCAGAAAACTCGCCTGACCTATACCCCATATAGAAACGGTGGGGTATTGTTCAGAGAAAGATGAGACACCAGACCCAACAATGCAGACAAGCTGAAGGCCGCTATCAATGTAACTTGGGCTTCCATAACACCTTAGCAGTGCCACAGGATGATTGCCTCCATGCCATAACGCATCGATGCAGTAATTCATGCAAAAGGAGCCCCGAACAAGTATTGAGTGCATACTATACAGTACATGGACATACTTGTCAGTAAGCCAACATTTCTGTATTCAAAATCATTTTTTTATTGGTCTTATGTAATATTCTGATTTTCTGAGATACTTAATTTTGGGTTTTCACTAGCTAGAAGTCATAATCATCAAAATTAAAAGAAAGAAATGCTTTAAATATGTCACTCTGTGTGTAACGCATCTATATAAAATATATATGAGTTTCACTTTTTGAATAATAATACTGAAATAAATGACTTTTTTGATAATATTCTAATTTTATGAGATAAACCTGTAGTTAACAAATTCATTAATAAAAGTATAAAAACAGATTTCAGTTTTTTTTTTATCTTAAAAAATCTATGCTGTATTACATTATATTTTTACATATTTAAGTAAGTTAATCATCTATCAGAATTTGTAGTTGCATAGAAATTTTAATTTCTGCCCAAGTATGCTGTGAAAGAGGTTAATTTGCAAAGATTTTATTTACAATAGCTTATGTCTGAGCTATTTAGTATCTACATAGTGCATGTTAATGTGATATTGGATTAAGTGCATGCTGAATATTTTTAGTCTTGGCATGAACATTTGCCCTTTCAGAGCAAGTCAAGTCTTGCTATAAGGCTACTATCCTAAATAAAGCATCATATCAATTGATGTTTGCATAATTACAGTGGTAGAGCAATCTTCATCATTAATCAGCTGGGACACAAGATTACTGGAAGCGTCCTCACAGCAAGATTTTACAAATATACTGCTGGAAAGAATACAGTAATTCATGCCTTCATTATGATGATCCACATTATTAGAGTCCTCATACCAAGACATGTTGAGAGACATAGTAATTCAACCTTGGTTGTGACCTTTACAAAACAATGTTTAAACATGTATGTATACACTTCCCTAAAAATGATTACAACCTGCTGAACATATTTGGTGTCACAAAAGGACTAATTTTAACCAGCTTGCATCCACAAGAATGTCCAAAGAACTTGATATTACCAGAAATGACTGTATATTTCAGTAAGATCGTTTTTGCTCATGCAGGCAGTGATGTAGCTATGGTGATTGCAGATATAAATAGCCATGCAACTTTATTTGTTTTTTTCCTTAGTTCCTTAAAGTCATCCATCATTTGAAGGATATTAGTCGAAAATTGCAAAAAAAGAATTGTTACATAGGCAAGAGTTGTATTTATTTAAATTATGTTTTTTAAGTCTAATTCTAGTTTCATCTTGTGGCAGAATATAATGAGATTATGTTTTAATACATTTTTGTGAACATAGTTTGGGCGTAGAATAGAGGTCAACCACTATCATGTTGGAACAGGAAGGGGCCATTCCCAAACTGTTCTCACAAAGTTGGGAGCATGAAATTGTTCAAAATGTCTTGGTATGCGGACGCCTTAAGAGTTCTCTTCACTAAAACTAAGGGGCCAAGCCCAACCCCTGAAAAACAGCCCTACACCATAATCCCCCCTCCATCACATTATTTGCACCAGTGAAAAAAGCAAAGTCCATAAAGAAATGGATGAACGAGTTTGGAGTGGAGGAACTTGACAGGCCTGCACAGAGCCCTGACCTCAATCCAATAGAACACCTTTTCGAAGGTCTTCTCGTCCAACATCAGTGCCTGAACTCACAAATGTGCTTTTGGAAGACTGGTCAAACATTCCCATAGACACCTTCCTAAACCTTGTGGTCAGCCTTCCTAGAAGAGTTGAAGCTGTTATAGGGTGCAAAGGGTGGGCCAGCTCAATATTGAACCCTATAGATTAAAACTGGGATGCCATTAAAGTTCATGTGGTGAAAAGGCAGGTATCCCAATACATTTGACAAAATGTATATGTGAATTGTTGTGTATGGCCAAGTAACTTTTGGGCACCCCACCCTGCTGCATGCCATTGGGTTTGCACCCATACACCTAGCTTCTGTGTTACCTTCTTGTCTGAACACGGCGTAGACATCTTCTCTTTGAATCCCCTCTCTTTTTTTATTTTTTGGGTAGACTTGAGAAGAATTAGTACCTCTGTCAAATTTCTATTGCTCTCCATGGCCCTGCTGGGGTAATTTCACTTCCGTCCCTGTTCCTTTCAGTAGGATAAAAAAAATGAGGGAAGCCATTATCAATGGGAAGGCGTAGACCACAATAATAACATAACCTAAGTTTTAACTCTTTTCTTATAATTATTATTTTTTTTTATTTTACTAATCTGTGTCACCAATGACAGGAAGTAAAATGGGATCTATCCAGTGGCTACAAACTGCAAATTATGGGATCTTCAAGCTGTGGGGTTTTTTTATTTAATCAAATATAAATAAATATATATACACACTATATTACCAAAAGTATTGGGACACCTGCCTTTACATGCACATATACTTTAATGGAATCCCAGTCTTAGTTTGTAGGGTTCAGTGTTGAGTTGGCCCACCCTTTGCAGCTATAACAGCTTCAACTCTTCTGGGAGAGCTGTCTACAAGGTTTAGGAGTGTGTCTATGGGAATGTTTGACAATTCTTCAAGAAGCGCATTTGTGAGGTTAGGCACTGATGTTGGATGAGTGGCCTGGCTCGCAGTCTCTGCTTTAATTCATCTCCATGGTGTTCTATCAGGTTGGGGGTCAGGACTCTGTGCAGGCCAGTCAAGTTCCTCCACCACAAACTCGCTCATCCATGTCTTTATAGACCATCCCCAAACTGTTCCCACAAAGTTGGAAGCATGAAATTGTCCAAAATGTTTCGGCATGCTGATGCTTTAAGGCTACGTTCACATGTAGGCGTTTTGGGGGCGTTTTTCTGCTCTAGGATCAGCTCTCAAAACGCCCAACAAGACAAATCCTATTCATTTCAATGGCCCCTGTTCACATCTGAGCGATTTGATGCCGTGAGCAAAACGCCCAACGCTCAAAAAAGTACATGAACTTCTTTTTGGGCAGATTACAGGCGTTTTCCATTGGTCTCTAGTCAATCTAAAAACCCCTGCACAAAAAACGTCTGTAAAACGCCCATAAAAACGCCTGAAAAAACGCCCATAAAAACGCCTGTAATAGCAACGCCAAGATGTGAACATAGCCTAAGAGTTCCCCTCACTGTAAGGAATCAAGCCCAACCCCTGAAAAACCCCACACCATAATCCCCCCTCCACCAAATGATTTGGACTTCATTTTGATACTGTTACAGATACTGTTATAACATAGCAATTCTTCACTTTTTGACTTCAGTTCTACTTTAAATTTATTTTTCAGTTATGTAAAAAAAAAAGGCAGTCAGGCGTTTCTGACATTAGAGATAAAATGCCAGCAATAGGCTAAAGAGGCTGCTAGTCTGTACATATATAATTGCTCCAACTGTAGCCAGATGCAGTGAGATATCACTCTGTTGCTGGTCCAAACACTGCTGAATTTGATTGCTAGCAATGGCAGTGACCTCTCAATGCCACAGCTAAAGAGGGAGTCTTTTCATAAAACAAACAGGCAGCTTCTTGACAACCCTGCTACTGGTAATATTGACAAATCGCTAGTGGTAGAGTCACTCGTGTGACATTAGCTTTAGAATTTAGCACAACATATATGTGACTAAATATTTTTAGAAATAAAAAAGCTGATTACAGTTTGACTCCTACCATTTTCTTCAGTTGTTCATCTTTCTGGCTGCCACTTTTCTTCAAAACCGATTGTTTACTACATTTTGTGTAGAGCTAAACAACTCTCTTTCCATAAAGCTATTTTAGTGAATATAAGGATAGGAAAAAAAGTTCCAATAATGTTAACGCTTTGAAGCAAACTGGATGCTCATGTTTACACCACTATTTATGCTGTGCTGCTTTTCTTTTTAAATAGGTTCCGCACGTTGTTTGTTGCTGGAGAGCGCTGTGATGTGGAAACGTTGGAATGGGCCAAAACTATCTTCAAAGTACCAGTGCTGGATCATTGGTGGCAAACAGGTAAGCACGTTTGTAGAGGCAGTTTTTAGGCATAACCGAAGTGTCAAAACTACTAGTCAGTAAAATATACATTATATTACTGAATAAATGAAGCTGCTCATGAGACTTTACCAGGTTAATATTCTCAGAAATCCATATTTTTTGTTTAGGACAACACATTACCTTTGCAGCCTGGTGATGCTTTTGCATGGAGAATGAAAATCTTGATTTTGATTGATTTTTTTTTTTTTTTTTTGCGATTTATACTGGCATTTTTTAAGGTTGATGACAGGATATCTTCATATAATGCATGTCCGACTCCTCACACATTTTTGTTTTGTCTAGAGCAGGTCTTCAGACTTTCCAAACAAAGGGCCAGTACACTGTCCTTCTGACTTTAGGGAGCCAGCTTGTGAACCGGTGTCAACCAGTGTCAATGGGACTAAACAACACCCTAAACATGATGGTCAATGGGAGTAAAAAATGCTCCGGGGTTTGTGGTCAGTGGAAGTAAATATTAAGTATAGGTAGTCGGTAGAAAAATGAATGTTGCCCCATTGTTAGTGTCAGTGGGAGAAATAGTGCCTTATTCTTAGTGTCAAGGGGTGAAATAGTGCCTAGATATTGATGTCAGGTGGAGAAATTATGTCTGGGGAATGGGTAGTGACCCATTCTTGGAGTCAGGGGCCGGAATAGTGCCCCATCCTTGGTGTAAGTAGGAGGAATAGTGCCCTATCATTGGTGTCAGGGGAGGAGTAATGTCCAGACCTTGGTCTCGGGGGGGAATAATAGTGCCTCATCCTTGGTGTCAGGGGAAGTAATAGTGCTCTAACCTTGGGGTCAAGGGGATGAGTAGTGCCTGCTGTTGGGGTCAGTGGGAGGAAAAGTGCCCCTGTCTTTGGTGTCATTTGGAAGGACAGTGCCCCATTGTTGGTTTCAGTTGGTTGAATCCTGGCCTATCTGTTGTAGGAAGAACTGTGCCCCATCCTTTGTGTGAGAAGGAGGAATAGTGTTTTGAGGGCTAAATAAAGGCAAGGAAAGAGCTGCAGTTTGACCTGGGCCATCTTTAATAACAATTGGACCCTGGGCAAACATTTTCTTTGCCCCCCCCCCCCCCCCCGCATGCAATCAGTGATTAGTTGCTAGAGGTTACAGCCCATAATTTTTACTTGCTGATTGGTTGCTAGAGGTTACTGCACATCATCACTGCTCACCCATTGGTTGCTGGGGCTTGGGGGGGGGGGGGTTTCAGTGGCAGTGGTGGTGGTGGGGGGGGGGTGAAATGGTATTAATGGCAGTGCTGGGGGGAGGGAGGTGTGATCATTGGTAGTGCTGGGGGGTTGATGTGATGGGATCAGTGGCAATGCTAGGGGGATGGGGGTTGGGATGAGTGAAGCGAGTGCTGGTAGGGATGGAATGAGTGGTAATGCTGGTGGAGAGATAGGATTTGGGGGGGGTGGGATCAGTAACAATTCTTGGGGGAGGGGGAAACAGGATCAGTGGCAGTGCTTGGGGTGGATGTGATCAGTGGCATAGCTGGGTGGGGATGGGATCACACTGACTTACTGTCACCTTTCAGTCAGTATTCACACAAGAGAGAGGGTGGGTGAGTAAAAGAGAGAGATGGTGGATGAGTGAAACAGAGAGAGGGTTAGAGATTGAGGGAGGTGAGAGAAAGAGAGGGGGTGAACAGAGAGGGGAAGTGAGAGAGAGAAGGGTGAGAGTGCGAGGGAGAAAGAGAGAGGGGGAGAGGGGAGTGAGCGAGAGAGGGGGTGAGAGAGAGAGAGAGAGAGAGAGAGAGGGGGTAAGAGAGAGGGGGTGAGAGGGGAGGATGAGAGAGAGACCCGTAGCTCGGTCTGCAGTCCCTCCTGAGTATCCTCTGTCTGTGGGTAGGTGTGTATGATGCCCAGTATCTTCATGTCAGGATGTTCATGCTAGCCAGCAGCGAGGAGGGCCCATTCTTCTTCTGGGTGAGGTGCTCTGCTTCTTCCAGCGAATCCCTTGTTATGTATTAGGCAGCAGACTGTCCCAGGTGGGTAGCAGTCCATGGCTGCCTGCGCCTCCTGCCGATCCTCCTGTCCTATGGGCCACTGTCAGGGCTGGGAGTGGAGAGGAGGGCGGGTAGCAGTCCCCTGGCTGCATGCACCTCCCGCCAGTCCTCAGGGGGCCCCGATCCGCCTGTCCTCCATGCTGCTGTCAGAGCTGGGAGTGGAGAGGAGGTTGGAGGAATCCAGGCTCTGGGTGGCGCCACTGCCTCAGGCATGCTGTGGCTGCTGCTCCTGACCTCTGTTGGTTAGGAAGTCCTTCTTCCTCCCGGGCTCTCGTTTCTCCCTGCTCCCGCCGCCACCGGTCCAGGGCTCTCCAAGACAAGAGGCTCAAGGGCAGCTGCTTTAAGCCCCTAAACAATGACTGGACCCTGGGCAGCAGACCCTTTTGTCCCACATTGAAGATGACCCTGAGTTTAATCACCACTGGTCTGGAGGATCAAGAGGGGATTGGAAAAGTCTGCAATAAAAAAAAAAAAAAAAAAAATGAAATCAGAATATCCAAACGTTGATAGTTACATTTAAAATCCAGTGGTATATATTGTTTAAAAAATGAGGGAAGATTTTGAAAGCTGGAACAAAGAAATGTTGGGCTACTATTTTGTTTTAAGTTTGTTTTTTTCTTTTCTTTGATCTTTTCAACAGATCAGTTTTAGAATTAATGCTTTTCCTCCAGATACAGTATATCATCCCTCGTGACTCAATTCAGAATTGTCTGGTTTGAGTTCTGTAATAATGCAATACAAAAATCAAAAGACAGCATCAGCATTTTCTTCAGACTAAACCAATTCCCTTAGATATACAGTAGTTATATCAGCTCCAGATCATCATCTTAATGTAAGTGTCCATCCACATACTAAAGTACGTAAAGGAAAGGACATTTGATCTTGTGTTTGTTACTAAAGTTTTAAAGGCATTGTTTTTTGCTTTTGGAATGTGAATTTGCAAAAAGGGTCGGAGTTTAAACTACGCACGAAAAAATAAGAGAAATTGTATTACCAACATTTAAAGTTTAACCAAACACAAGAACAAAAATGTAATACACTACTGTATATTGCAGCTTATCAGTCCTTCGATGCTGTAGCTGCATTGGTTTTCCTTTTTTTCAGGCCAAAAACATTTTCTGCAAAAACTTTTTTTGCCAGATATCCAGTGTCCTTGTAAATTACTGTGCAATTAGCTGAAATCTCAGTGTTCTCAGCCTTTACAGCTATTTTTTATGAACTGCAAAGCATCCCTCTTCTATGAAATGGAGATGAAAAGTTGTTTTAGTCTTGCCGCACTTTCCACATCCAGTCCTAGAGTGAGAACTCTACTCCTCCATTGTTACAGTATGCTGAGCGAAGGTTGTCACGCTAGGACAGGAAATGGTACTAGCTGTATAAACAGATGAAAATAAAGTAAAAAAATTAAAAAGAAAATGAATACCACCACCACATCTAAAGCCTGGTACACACTATTGTTTTTTTTTCCATTCAACCCGGTGGGTCAGCCTCGGTTGGAGCCGCTATACTATGCCAAGTTAGTATGTAGATGGCCAAACGGCTAGCTTCTGTCGGATAGACCGACATACACACAGGCTGAATGTCTGCGTTTTTTTTTTTTAACAACAAATGTGTGTACCTGGCTTAGAGGAGAAGTCCAGGCAAAACCTAACTAACCCTAAACCTGCTCTCTGCCACATTCTAAACCTAATTTATCTAATCCTGTAAAGCAAAAATCTCTGTACTTACCTTTTCTGCACCCTATCCACTCCGATCTCCAGCGATGGAAGCTGTGTGCAGGAGAGGATCGACAACGGCTGTGAAATGAATGGGAAGTGACCTCACCAATAGACTTACTATGGGGTTTCCATTGTCAAGTGAAGAGGGAAGTACAGCAATTTTTGCTTTACAGGGTTAGATAGACCCTAGATAGTAGGTTTAGCGTTAGGTTTTGCCTGGACTTATCCTTCAAGGAATGGTAAGCTGTATTTATCTCACTTTTTTTTCCTGGATTTAAATAAGCTTCAAGTATATAAACAACCTTCCGTCCTCCAGCTCCTGTGACTCTTATTACGGTATTGGCTGATAACAGACACAGGTTGGTCATGTGACATTTCTGGTATTTACCAGAAGGACTTGTGTGTGAGGCTGGTTTAGGTTCCTGTGCTCTCTTCAACCTTCATCTGCCCTCTATTAACACCTATCAACAGAAGTGATCGCAAGAATCACATAAGTCTATAGACATCCTGTAGTTAGGCCCATTATTAGCATACAGTTTCAGGCCACAATGATCTATTTATTCTTGTGCTTTTTTGCAAGAGTAATATCCAAAAGCATGAATACACATTTTAAGTTGAAGAGAAGTCATTTTTTAAATTACTTTTATCACATTTTTATTTTCTATGCATCCCTATTTTTTGCATTTATAGGTTTGTATATGATGTCTTTTGTGGTTATCAACATAACATGGATTGTAAAGGACTGCTGACTGAGATACATTCAGATATCTGTAAGCTGCCCACAGATAGATGGATAGGTAGAAGGCTAATACTTTTGCAATTTGACTGCAGCAAATTTTCAGAGCACTCTGTAAACTTGTAAGTTTGCCATGTTTACGTCAATGTAGAAGAGCCAAAAGAGGCAGCAAGTGGGCCAGTGTGGTTTGTGCTGCTTATCTTAGGGGGGATCAATAGTCGATCAAACAATGTTTTGTCAAACATTCAGCTTTGCACTTGTAAGGAATTTATTGATCACCTTTTATATATTTACTTTTTCCTCCATAAAATATGGTTCAAAGTATATCACCACTCCTCTAAATTCTTTAACAGCTTGCTGCTCTTGATAGAGACTTGAAAAAGTCACATTTCCCACAACAAAGTAGAGCATACTGATCTTGTGAAGTATGTCAGAATAGTAAAATAAAATGCACCCATCAGATGAAATATAAAAGCTTAAAGCAAACGTATTTTTTTTTAGTTTCAGATAGAGTGGAGATTAGATAAATGGAGAGGGATCAGAAAACCAGTCAGGTTTTTATTGCTGTTTGTGCCCCCATTAGGTAGACAAAATGGAGGAATTGCTGGATGTCCGAGAGTCATAGGCACCATATCCCTTAATCAACATGTCGAGGACAGCAAAGAAATTGGATTTTTAAGGTGCAACACAGACAGATTGTTTTATAAATGTAACAAAAAATATTGGGGGGCACACCCTAAAACACACAATTCTCAGGTTGGTGCTGCTAAAAGACCAATATAGAAATTGAACAATATAATAGCGCACACATACACAGAAAAAAATTGGTTTTCAAATCTTGCAAGGCTATTTAAAAACACCTGCTCTTATACAGTAAATATGAGGATTTGGTCACACCATATTGGCCATACTGTGCTTAAGCCCACCACTATGTCAAAGTACCCCATTTTCAGTGGGTCCTACACTATTCATAGAGAAGATAATCCCACTTCTCAAAACCATAGCAAAACTGTAGGACCCACTGAAAATGGGGTACTTTGGCGTAGTGGTGGGCTTAAGCACAGTATGGCCAATATGGTGTGACCAAATCCCCATATTTACTTCATAAGAGCAGGTGTTTTTAAATAGCCTTGCAAGATTTGAAAACCAATTTTTTTCCTGTGTATGTGTGTGCTATTATATTGTTCAACATGTTTTATAAATGTAACAACATGTTATTTTAACATTTTTAAAATCAACATGTTCTATGTAAAATAATCATACAGTATCCATGCAATTATGGTACAGATGCAGTGACTTCAGCTCCACATGTTTCTACTGTGGCTTTTTCAGGAGACTTTTATAAGTAGTGCATACATAATCACTATAAGTCAAAGACTGTATGGTAGTCACTTGTGCGACTACCATTTATCAAAACATTGTAGTCCCCAACCTCCCCCAGCATCCAATGGTGCCGATGGGGAATGCGTAAATCCAAATGAAAGCACCGCGCATGTGTGATTGCTGCTGGACATGACTTCACACGCTTACGCGTTGGATCTCCAGCGCCATGATGGAAAATCTGTGCACAACTGGGATGGTCCGAGGCAGGCATTGACGCCCCTGACCTGGCTGGCCTGGAATAAAGGACCCCCTAAACCACTATTGTAACAGTGGCCTACTCAGGACAAATGGGATGTTTCATGCCAGATAGAGGTCATTTACTTCAGCTATTAGTGGCCAGCTGAATGTAACTTTGCTGCCTTTATGGTGACTTGCGGTCACTATATAATTGTATATTTGCTTCATTTTAGAGCCAATGCATAGGATTGTCTGGTTTTGAGCAACCTATTTGGAGGTTCAACCACTGGATACCTTAAGAGCTGAAATATAATTAATCTTTTTGAACTGTACCATGCTTCTCCGGCCCTGTTTCATATGGCATTAATATATTGGTAGGTTCAGTATCTAGTTCCCGGGCTACTTATTGCCCCATCATCAGTGAATCTATTATTCATTGTCTCAGGCTAGATTTGGGATCCTATATTCTCCCCTGCGGTTTCACTGATATCTCCTTGGATCACCCTCCTGATGTACGGTTCACTAAATTGATTTTAGCATATTGACATTCAGGTAAGGTTTTTTTTTCTCCTATGATGGTCACTATGAGCCCCCGTTCACACTGGGGTGACCTGTCAGGCGACCTGGTCGCCTGACAGGTCGCCGTAGGTTGCCTGGCATAGAGAAGCTGTGGACCCGTTCTAATAGGAGCGACACAAGTCGCTCCGACTTAGAAAAAGGGTCCGGAGCTTCTTTGGGGCGACCTGGAGCGACCTGCATTGACTTCAATGTTGTGAAGTCCGTGCCGGCCGCTCCGAGGTCGCGGTGCGAGCAGCGCGCCGAGACCTGTGATATCGCCCCGGGAAGTCGGATCGCCCCAGTGTGAACGGGGCCTTAGGGAGATTCACTCTCTCTATTTGTCCTGTTTACCATTATTATCAAAAGTGATAGTAAAAGAAAATTTAAAGGGGAAATCTTCCAATGGGACACTAGTTCTGGTGACCCTGGTGAATGGCCAGGATTCCTTCACTTTGGTCACTTACTTTAAATATATTGCAGCCTACCAATCTTTAACTGTGGTGGTTGCATTTGTTTTCTTTTTTCCTATTTGTTTCCCCTTTATTTTCACCTGGTGACCCAGCCAGTCTGTTTTTTTTTTTCAACTTCCTTTAAAATGTAGCTAAAGTAAAATGAAATCGAAATATTTATTTATTTATTATCGGTACTTCTATAGTGACGTCAATTTACGCAGCGCTTTACACATATTTATTCTACATTCACATCAGTTGAAAATGCCTTTTACAATTATTTTATGTTAAAGCTTCTAGTGATTAGGTTTCTTTATACTATGGCTGATGAGGTTTTGAGCCAGGAATGGCAGATATAGGTCCCCCTCTAAGTAGTCATCTATTTTTTCATGAAATGGCCCATAAAGAAGTGCTATGTTTTCCATGTAAGTTTTTATATAAAATGTGTAAATATCTTTACTAATTTGTTTTGTAGAAACTGGATCTTCTATCACAGCAACTTGTATAGGACTTGGGAATTCTTTGACACCTCCTGCAGGACAAGCAGGGAAGCCTGTTCCAGGGTATAATGGTGCGTAATTGTAAAATAATTGCATTTCCATTTTCTGTGTACTGTGGGAGACCAGATATAAACAATGCAGGGTCCTGTGTTTAGTAACACACAGTCCAAGTAGATATGGAAAAAAACACCACTGAATGCAGTTAAATATTTATTTAAAGCACAATTGTAGTTCCCCCATAAACGATACAAAAAAAAAGCTATGCCAAATACAAAAATGAGCGGTAATTTGCTTTATTTTTTTATGTTTTCCTAGCCTCAGCTTAAAAGTCCTATAAGCCAGCAGGTTATGCACCTAAAAATAGCAACACTTTGGGGTTGATTTACTAAGACTGGAGTGCAAAATCTGGTGCAGCTGTACATAAAAAACAATCAGCTTCCAGGTTTTTTGTCAAAGCTTAATTGAACAAGCTGAAGTTGGAAGTTGATTGGCTACCACGCACAGCTGCACCATATTTTGCAATCCAGTTTTAGTGAATCAACCCCTTTGAGAGCAATGGTCTTATTAGACTCGGTTCACATTTCCCTGACAAGTCGTGCCCCATCCAGTGCAATGGATTCATTCTAATTGGATCGATTCAAGTCGATCTGACTTAGAGAAAGGTTCCTGCACTACTTGGGGGCAACTTCAGAGCGACTTACACTGACTTTTGTTAAAGAAGTCGTTTGCAAGCTGTGATGAAGTTATGCTGTGCGGTGTGGCTTCAAAGTCGGGTGACTTTGAAGCCCCCTAAGTGTGAACCGGGACTTATGGTGGTCTGAGAGGCCCCCTACTGAGTCCATACCCACTGCTGTAATGGGCAGGGATTGCAAACCTTGCTAATTACAGCACTGTATTGATAAACCCACTGATGAACCCACTGGTTGAACAAAAAACAAAAAAAAAAAAAAAAAACTCAGCATGTATACCCTGCTTAAAGGGTAACTCCACTTTCATGGGGGAAAAAAAATTGCAAATAAAGAAAACATAATACAGTGTATACAATTGTGACACAACTCCTATTGCAATTGAATGTTATTAAAAGTTACCTTTCCTTTTCAATCTGCAGCGGCTGTAATTTTCTGAAAATGCAATGCAATATGGCTACCTGGTGCTGTTCTGTACACAGAATGTATACTGACCACACCCCAGAAACATAATTTCCTGCTTGTATGATTGGCTCACCGATTTTCCCAGCAGTCTGCCTAAAATACAATTTCGATTTCAGGCATCCCCTGCAACAAAATTGTCATTTTTAGGGAGATACTCCCAATAGGAACACGTCTAAAGGGATGCAGGCCCAGCAGCTTTCCTAAAGAGTGCCATGCACCTGCACAGCTGATTGATTATTATGAAACCATTCCCATTAGACCCACTGAGCACACAGGAACAAACGGGGATTTCTTCAGAATAACAAAAGGTAGGAATCTGCAACAAAGGTTGTTCTAATCCTTGCAATGTACATAAATCACCCAGAGGGGAAGGTTTTTTTCTCAACAAAAGTGGAGTTATGCTTTAAGGCAGGTGGCATGTCAGACTGATTTAGTCTACCTTCTAGCCATAGGGATTTTGTGCTGGTTCTGGGGAGGCAATAAATAATGCTTATTTTTTTATCCAACCTGACTTAATTTGAAAACTTTACAGGGAAACTACATTTGGCCTTTAAAAAAATGGATTTCAATGAAACTAGAATAAATGCCTGAATCAGACTTTTCAGCAGCCTCTTCTAATCCAATCTTTAGTAGAGCTTCATTAGGTAGATTAAGGGTCAATCTGGTGCCTGCATTCATATGTGCAGTCAAGGATCATGCTGACTGGAGGTGAACAGGAGAAATAATTTCATCAGTTTGTTGCTGCTCCTTCACTATCCATTCACAGGCTGGGAGCTGTAAGTTGACTGAGCGTCATTTCTTAGCTGCAGCAGAGAAATATCAGGTCACTAGGATAGCTATACATTCTGGCAGTGCTGTGTAAAGATGAGAACTGGGCGGACAGAAATACCAATCTTTTTTCAACTAAGACAGTGTTAAATACAAAGCTGAATTGGGCAGAAGTCCTGCGAACACATATTTGGATAACAATGAATCCATTTTTCACGAATGCAGATTTTTCTATAGGCTATAAATCCAAAATGAATACCCAATACACTCGTTTCTGAAATCCTGTTTTTAGTTAAGGTGTATTAGTTCTGTTTTTTGTTTCTCCATTTGGAAATGTTTAAAGGCTTTCTTTCACAATATGAAACTTTTTGCCAATACTTGGTATTAATTCAAATGCTAAGGACTTGGAAAGTTCAATGTACCTCTGTGCCTTTTTTATACTTAAGGCACCATGCTATATTAGGAGAGCAGTGAGACAGAGTCTTTTATCTTTAAATACCCGTCTTTCATACAGTATTTCTTTGTGGGAAAGCTTTAGAAAGTGTTGAGTTTATACAGAAGGTGCTGTTCACAGCTTTGAAGATATTTGATATGCAGAACATCTATTATCTGCTCTGAGATAAGCCCAAAGCTGTGAATCACACATGGCGAGTGTGAATGTGAACTGTAAAGTCAGGTCTCCAGAAATGTAATTTTATTTGTAAGCTTTTTAACACTCAAATCATTCCTAGTGTTTTAGGCATAGTGTAGTGCCAAAACACACTTAGTCAGAACCCTCTTCTTACCATTCTACATTGGTGATGTGTTTGGCATGCCCTTGTTTTTTTTTTTTTGCTCTGCAAAGATTTCAATGTACTTTAAGGCAAATTTTGGGAAAGACCCATGAGAGTTCTAAGAGGTAGGAGGTGAATGAGGCAAGCCATGGTATAAACTTAAGAACATGAACTTTATTGATAACAAAATGTATTAATATAGGTGTAACGCTCCTGCGTTTTTGTAGTAGGCTGGATTTGCAGCTGCAGAATCTCCACTCAGTAGTCATTGAATGAGAGGACTGGGAAACAAGGATTTCGGGCACAAATGTTTTTTTAAAAACAAATTATTTTATTCAAAACATGTTTAAAACCAAAGAAAAGTACAGGCATATAATTATGTGTTAAGGACCAAACCAGACCCATAGATGGTCTATACTGTGGTGTATCTTAATACATACAGTTTAGAACAATGGTTTACATACATCTTAAAGTACAGAACAATTAGTAGTCATATCATTCTCAGGACTATTCACTCACGATCAGACAAAAACCACCGGCGGACACCAAAATAGACAAGGTGTCGGTCCGTGGGATCAACTGAGAGTGTGAATTAGCTTCCACCATATAATATTTGACCTTTGCTCGACATGTTTCGCTTTCTTAGGAGAAAAGCTTCATCTGGAGCATATCATTTCGTTTGTCTGTGTAAAGAACAATACTGTTTAGACATGTTGCATGAAGATAACATTATTTATGATGTTTCATAATACCATGTCCATTATTCCACTTAGTTAAAAATATACACATATATTGCATTTAAATAGGTCCTTATATTTTTTGTATAGATATATCAACACAATATATCATTGAGTCTTAAGTTGCGTCTAGCATCCAAGGAGGTATTCGGTTGGGGGAGATCAAACGCCGGGGATTACCAAAAGCGAGGCATATGTGGGGACCCACCCCGTAATTACATTGTCACCAAAATATAAAAAGTGGTACATATGGTAAACAGAGGGGGGGACATACATACCTGTACAGTAATAGTCAGGCATAAATCTCAATTCCGTAGGGGAGTTTTTTAACGAAGAGGACTGTTGTGCGTTTGTGGAAAGCACCGTATTTTGGCACCTATATGAGCATGTAGTAGTGAGGGTAATCACTCCATATTTACTAGATGGATAAGAAAAAGGAATAGATGTTTTTTAAAAGAGGGAACTAGTTAGTATATTGGTTCTATAATTATTATTAAAAGATCGAAAAAAAGAGTATGTGCCAGCCAAGAAGGCTGGAACATTCCAGGGTGACAAAGGAAAAAGGAAAAAGAAAAAAGAAAAAGAAGAAAAAATAATAATATATATATATGTATACTGCATGCATGTGAGTAGATTGCATAGATATCCACAGAGACCCAGTAGTTGTCCCAGAAAGGGGTGATTAAAGAATTCATATTGACTTAGTAAACGGAGATAGGTGATTAGACATATAATTGGAACCAGGTAACGAGTCCATATATGGGAACTCTCCGTGCAGCAATGGGCCACTCATGGAGTGTCCAACATCTTAATTTGTATTTTTAATATATATAAATATCCATGTGTATATAGATCCTTATACATAGGATGGAGTTAAATCTTAAGCATGGTATCAAGTTTGTACCCGAATAAACGTTTCTATAATCCAATGGGTGTAACCCAAATTGCATATGCACGGATGATTCCATCATGGAGTCAGAATGCATGCTGTATTAAACTAATAATAGCAAAAAGGAATGATGATAGGATATCATAGGATACAATAAATCCATCTGGGGTAAGAAAGCCCGAGATATGGACATTCAGAACAGCTCACCAGACCTGGAGAGGACGGGAGCCTAGTGCATGTAGCGTGTCCCTTATGGCTGTCTAAACGCTGTATAACAGGATGAAATTGAAGTAAGTATGTGAGTCCCAACAAAAGTAAAATAAACGTTAGTGCCACATGCTAAGGGTAAAGCTGTATCACTTACTCCGTGCCGCGCTATTCCAAACTTGCACACAGTCCTCGCCGGATGGGGTAATACCGCCATACAGGGGTGTGTAGCCATCGCCCTTAAATGGCGTGGATCCCGGGCGGTTCGTCAGCAGACGTCACCGCCCCGGCCACTCCCCCCGGAACATCGACAGAGAGCAGGCACGGGGACACCCCGCCAACGCTCTCCACCATGTCCGAGGTGTAACTGGACCACATGAAGGCAGGAACTGCCTCCGTAGTCCATACAGGTGCCACAGGAAGTTCCGCCCGAAAGGGCGGAGCCGCACTGTGGCCCGTCTGGCCGCACATATCTCGCTGGTTTTGGAGAGTCCTCAGCGCTTACCCACAACGCCCCCTCAGGATCTGTCAGCAATTACATGAAAAAGAACTAATGCCTGTAAGGAAAACACAAATAGATAATGTCATATTAAAAACATCCATATACAAATGCATATATTTCACCACATATTGTTACAGTACATGATATGTTCCTGAAAAAACAGGATAAATACATCAATCATTTTTCAAAGGTATTTCATCAATATTAGTTGGTTATATAATATAGAAGAACAATAGGGGCATTCTACAGTGGTTGCCCTAGTGAAAGGATAGGGACAGAACTGCCCCCTAATTAAGACACTCTCATATTTTTTCTCTCAACAACAAATGTATATATATGCTACCACAAGTGCAAACATATATTTCCTTAAGGATATAATTTTCTTACGTCATTTAGATTTTTTTAAAAACTGGTCATGAACATCATGATGGAATGGGAAGGAATTCCATCATGATGTTCATGACCAGTTTTTAAAAAAATCTAAATGACGTAAGAAAATTATATCCTTAAGGAAATATATGTTTGCACTTGTGGTAGCATATATATACATTTGTTGTTGAGAGAAAAAATATGAGAGTGTCTTAATTAGGGGGCAGTTCTGTCCCTATCCTTTCACTAGGGCAACCACTGTAGAATGCCCCTATTGTTCTTCTATATTATATAACCAACTAATATTGATGAAATACCTTTGAAAAATGATTGATGTATTTATCCTGTTTTTTCAGGAACATATCATGTACTGTAACAATATGTGGTGAAATATATGCATTTGTATATGGATGTTTTTAATATGACATTATCTATTTGTGTTTTCCTTACAGGCATTAGTTCTTTTTCATGTAATTGCTGACAGATCCTGAGGGGGCGTTGTGGGTAAGCGCTGAGGACTCTCCAAAACCAGCGAGATATGTGCGGCCAGACGGGCCACAGTGCGGCTCCGCCCTTTCGGGCGGAACTTCCTGTGGCACCTGTATGGACTACGGAGGCAGTTCCTGCCTTCATGTGGTCCAGTTACACCTCGGACATGGTGGAGAGCGTTGGCGGGGTGTCCCCGTGCCTGCTCTCTGTCGATGTTCCGGGGGGAGTGGCCGGGGCGGTGACGTCTGCTGACGAACCGCCCGGGATCCACGCCATTTAAGGGCGATGGCTACACACCCCTGTATGGCGGTATTACCCCATCCGGCGAGGACTGTGTGCAAGTTTGGAATAGCGCGGCACGGAGTAAGTGATACAGCTTTACCCTTAGCATGTGGCACTAACGTTTATTTTACTTTTGTTGGGACTCACATACTTACTTCAATTTCATCCTGTTATACAGCGTTTAGACAGCCATAAGGGACACGCTACATGCACTAGGCTCCCGTCCTCTCCAGGTCTGGTGAGCTGTTCTGAATGTCCATATCTCGGGCTTTCTTACCCCAGATGGATTTATTGTATCCTATGATATCCTATCATCATTCCTTTTTGCTATTATTAGTTTAATACAGCATGCATTCTGACTCCATGATGGAATCATCCGTGCATATGCAATTTGGGTTACACCCATTGGATTATAGAAACGTTTATTCGGGTACAAACTTGATACCATGCTTAAGATTTAACTCCATCCTATGTATAAGGATCTATATACACATGGATATTTATATATATTAAAAATACAAATTAAGATGTTGGACACTCCATGAGTGGCCCATTGCTGCACGGAGAGTTCCCATATATGGACTCGTTACCTGGTTCCAATTATATGTCTAATCACCTATCTCTGTTTACTAAGTCAATATGAATTCTTTAATCACCCCTTTCTGGGACAACTACTGGGTCTCTGTGGATATCTATGCAATCTACTCACATGCATGCAGTATACATATATATATATTATTATTTTTTCTTCTTTTTCTTTTTTCTTTTTCCTTTTTCCTTTGTCACCCTGGAATGTTCCAGCCTTCTTGGCTGGCACATACTCTTTTTTTCGATCTTTTAATAATAATTATAGAACCAATATACTAACTAGTTCCCTCTTTTAAAAAACATCTATTCCTTTTTCTTATCCATCTAGTAAATATGGAGTGATTACCCTCACTACTACATGCTCATATAGGTGCCAAAATACGGTGCTTTCCACAAACGCACAACAGTCCTCTTCGTTAAAAAACTCCCCTACGGAATTGAGATTTATGCCTGACTATTACTGTACAGGTATGTATGTCCCCCCCTCTGTTTACCATATGTACCACTTTTTATATTTTGGTGACAATGTAATTACGGGGTGGGTCCCCACATATGCCTCGCTTTTGGTAATCCCCGGCGTTTGATCTCCCCCAACCGAATACCTCCTTGGATGCTAGACGCAACTTAAGACTCAATGATATATTGTGTTGATATATCTATACAAAAAATATAAGGACCTATTTAAATGCAATATATGTGTATATTTTTAACTAAGTGGAATAATGGACATGGTATTATGAAACATCATAAATAATGTTATCTTCATGCAACATGTCTAAACAGTATTGTTCTTTACACAGACAAACGAAATGATATGCTCCAGATGAAGCTTTTCTCCTAAGAAAGCGAAACATGTCGAGCAAAGGTCAAATATTATATGGTGGAAGCTAATTCACACTCTCAGTTGATCCCACGGACCGACACCTTGTCTATTTTGGTGTCCGCCGGTGGTTTTTGTCTGATCGTGAGTGAATAGTCCTGAGAATGATATGACTACTAATTGTTCTGTACTTTAAGATGTATGTAAACCATTGTTCTAAACTGTATGTATTAAGATACACCACAGTATAGACCATCTATGGGTCTGGTTTGGTCCTTAACACATAATTATATGCCTGTACTTTTCTTTGGTTTTAAACATGTTTTGAATAAAATAATTTGTTTTTAAAAAAACATTTGTGCCCGAAATCCTTGTTTCCCAGTCCTCTCATTCAATTAGCAATTAAGGATAGGGACACACCCTAAATTGGATACTTCATGACCCAGATAGCTGCTGTCTGTGGACACATGGCCTAGAATAAAAACACTCAGTAGTCATGTAGAGATGTGTTGAATAACCAGATCCAACCCTCCAGACTCATCACTGTGGGCCTGTCAGCTTCAGCATACAGATATACACACTCAATAAGATGTTCCTGGAGTGATAGGATGTATATGATAGTATGAAGATGATGTGCTGAAGGGACAGGTGTGAACAGTGACAGAGATGGTAAGCACTTGATAGAAATGTTCAGGAGAGATAGTATTAGATGGTATTAGGTAGAATGCAGATAGGTTAGTAATCGAGTATGGTAACAGGTGGTAAGGACAGCAGATGACAAATACAGGATAGACTAACCCAGTGCAAGGATAGATGGTAGTAGACTCAAGAGCTAGCAATCTATGTAACAGTGCAGATGATAGAATTAGTATGCATAGATAGTAACAGTCCTTAATGTGCAGAGGTAGATAGTGTAAGTAAGGTTATGGAGGATTCCCCTGTTGGGTACTTATCACTAGTAAGGTTAGTAGTAGAAGGGTCCAGTAGTGAGGGATTGATCCAGTAGCGAGATACAGGGATCAGTAGCGAGGTTCCGGTCTGTTCCAAGTAAAAGAGAATAGCTGGAGGTTCCGGCAGCAAGACAAGCTTGTAAGCATGTGGACACACAGGCAGGTTGAACGAACAACGTGAGAGAGAACGCCGGTGGTTTAAATAGCCGCTCTGCGGCGCTCGGCGATGATGTCATCCGTTCTAAAGGTGTATGCGTACCACCTAATTAGAAAGGTGGGACGCATATTGACAGAAAATTGAAAATAAGGGTACCAGAGGTACCAGAATCTTACAGTACCTCCCCCTTAAGGCCGGCTCCTGAAGGCCTATAGCTCTGGTTTCTCCGGGTATTTCGAGTGAAATCTTCGTATAAGCCTAGGTGCGTGAACATCAGTGGTATCCAACCAGGTGTCATCTTGGGGTCCATAGTTCTTCTATCTTATGAGATACTGGAGTCTTCCTCTGTGGATACGAGAATCCAAAATCTCCTTAATCTCATATTCTTCTCCGCCTTCAACTTGTACTGGAGGTGGAGGCAAGATGGTAGGCCTTATTCCTTGATTAGGAACATGGGGTTTCAGTAGCGACACATGGAAGATGGGATGGATCTTGAGATCTGCTGGTAAGGTGAGCTGTACTGCAGCTTTTCCAATAAGTTTCTTAATTGGGAAGGGTCCCAGAAATAAAGGTCCAAGATTTTTGCTAGGGATCTTTAATCTTAAATTTCTTGTCAATAGCCAAACAAGGTCCCCAATAGCATACTGAGGAGAAGGTCTTCTACGTAGGTCGTAGTACCTTTTTTGTTGGCTATGGGCGTGTGAGATAGTGGTATTAAGTAAACCCAGAGAGTCCTTTATTTGGGTAAGATAGTCTGAGGCTACTGGGTTACTTGATGGTAGGATGCGTGGTGGAAGAAGTGTGGGATGAAACCCATAGTTCAAGTAGAACGGACTTTGCTTAGTAGTACTGTGGGTTGCGTTGTTATAAGCAAATTCCGCCAGAGGGAGAAGGTCCACCCAATCATCCTGTAGGTATGATGTGTAGCAACGCAGATATTGTTCTATACACTGGTTGACTCTTTCAGTCTGTCCGTTGGTCTGAGGGTGGTAGGGAGAAGTGAGCTTTCGCTCAATCCGTAATATTTGACAAAGAGCTTGCCAAAATTTGGAGATGAACTGTGAACCACGGTCGGATAAAAGAGTCTTTGGAATTCCGTGTAACTTGAACACATGTTTCATCAGTAGTTCCGCTGTTTGTTTAGATGAAGGAAGTCTACGGATAGCGATGAAATGTGCCATCTTTGTCAGGTGGTCCACTGACACTAGAATGGTATTAAATCCTTTAGAAGGTGGTAGTTCTACTATAAAGTCTAAGGACACAACTTCCCATGGAGCCTGGGGTATTGGTAGACTGCAGAGTAGACCAGATGGTTTTGTAGTGTCAATTTTGGACCTTGCACAGATGTCACATGAAGATACAAATTTTTGTACAGACGTCTTCATATCAGGCCACCAAAACTGCCTAGTAAGCAAATTAAGGGTTTTCGTCATACCCATATGTCCTGCCATGGGCACATCATGTGATAACTCCAAGATCTTGGTGCGCATAGTAGGGGGTATGTAGAGTTTGTCGTTGTAATAGAGGAAGCCTTCTGCATCAGTACTTAGTTGTGGTGGAGGTGAATCCAATCCTATACTGTGCAAAATCTCTTCCTTCAGGGAACGAACAACCCCAATAATACGTTCATAGGGTATTATAGGAATAGAAGGGATTTCGGCGCAGTTATCTTCGGTTAATCGTGATAGCGCATCCGCTTTTTTATTTTTGTCTGCAGGCGTGTAGGTCACTAAGAAGTTGAATCTTAGGAAGAATAATGACCATCGTACCTGCCGGTGGGAGAGAGTTTTGTTAGTCTGGAGGTATTGAAGGTTTTTATGATCTGTATATATGAGTATTGGTAACCGGGTACCCTCAAGTAGATGTCGCTAATTCTCCAGTGCCAGTTTTATGGCAAGCAACTCCTTTTCACCCACTGGGTAATTCACCTCTGGGCTGCTTAATGATTTTGAAAAGAAAGCAACTGGGTGGAGTGGTGAAGTATTTGTTGGTCGTTGGGAGAGAACTGCTCCTACTGCCATATTTGACGCATCTACCTCCAGAATATATTGGAGGGATGGGTCTGGATGGCGTAGTATGGGAGCAGAAGTAAAGCTTGATTTTAACAAGCAGAAAGCTCGATTTGCTTCGTCTGACCATTTGAATGGTTTCTTTATACTTGTCAGTTGTGTGAGAAGTAGAGGGTCTGATGAACCCTTTTGTCAAATTCTCATTCAAGTATTCCTTGAGATGAGAAAGTTCATCCTGTGAAAGAGGATAAACATGACCGAAAGGCAATTTGCTGTTAGGGAGTAGATCGATAGTGCAATCATAATCCCTATGGGGAGGCAACACTTGAGCATTTTTTTCAAGGAATACTTCGGACAGGTCCTGATAGCATAGTGGTGCAATCTCATCTGACACCACAGACAGGATCTTTCCATAAGATGGGAGGTTACACGTAATCTCGCAATAGTGAGAAGGGAAAGACAAAGTCCGTCTTTTCCAATCTATGATTGGTTGATGTGTGTGTAACCAGGGGAGTCCCAAAATAATAGAAAAATGGGGTGAAGATAGTATATCAAAAGTGGTGGTCTCCATATGAGACTCGTTAGTAGTGACAAGGAGTGCTTGTGTCTGGTTGGTGATTGGACCAGAAGATAGTGGAATACCGTTAATGAAACTAACAGAAACAGGTTTAGGTTTTGAAATAATAGGTATTTTATTTAAGGTAACAAAACATGTATAAATATAGTTTCCACAAGATCCGGTGTCGATCATAGCCTTGGTGGTAATCCTAGTCTGGTCCCACTGCAATGTCAAATGAAGAAAGAGATAGGGGTTAGAAAAGGAAGTCGTTAATCCTCCTAGCAAGACATGTGGACACTTCCTCTTTTTTGCGGACAAGGGGACAGACGCTTATCAAATGATCCGGGGATGCGCAGTACATGCAGAGGTTTCTGGATCTTCTTCTGGCTCGTTCAGTAGTTGATAAAGGTGGGCGTATGGTTCCTACCTCCATGGGAGTAGGGTCAACGGCCGAAATCCGAGAAGGACTAGACAATGGCATTCCCATTTTCTCAGCCTTTCTTTCACGCAGTCGCCTGTCGATGTTGATACTGAGTTGTATTAAGCTTCCAAGGTGCCAGGTAAATCCGCTCGGGCGAGCTCGTCTTTAACAGCTTCTGACAACCCGAGTCTGAATTGAGTTCGCAGAGATGTATCATTCCACCCTGAATCAAGGGTCCATCTTTTGAACTCAGCTACAAAGTCTTCTACAGGTCTCCTTCCTTGTTTTAAAGCCCTCAATTGAATATCAGCAGTACTCTGCCTGTTGGGGTCATCATATAAACTAGCGAGTTCCGCTAGGAATAAAGAATAGGAGTTGAGAAGCTGATCATTTTTCTCAAAGAGAGAGTCTGCCCAGGCCCGTGGATCACCCGTTAAGTATGAGATAACGGTACAGACTTTAATTTGATCAGTAGGGTATGTACGAGGTTTTAACAAAAAAAGCAATTGACATGCGTTTTTGAATTCACTAAATTTTTTCCTATCACCTGTAAACACTAGAGGAGGGTTTATTTTAGGTTCAGTGGGTTGAGCAGCAGTGAGCCGTGAAAGACGGGTTACCTGCTGTGTCAGAGTCTGATTTTCTTCTTTTACTTCAGTAAGAGCAAGTATTAATGTATTTACTTGTTGTGTTAATTGTGTCACTTGAGTGGGTAATTCTGCTGAATCCATTTTTTAGGTTCGTTAAATCTGTAACGCTCCTGCGTTTTTGTAGTAGACTGGATTAGCAGCTGCAGAATCTCCACTCAGTAGTCATGTAGAGATGTGTTGAATAACCAGATCCAACTCTCCAGACTCATCACTGTGGGCCTGTCAGCTTCAGCATACAGATATACACACTCAATAAGATGTTCCTGGAGTGATAGGATGTATATGATAGTATGAAGATGATGTGCTGAAGGGACAGGTGTGAACAGTGACAGAGATGGTAAGCACTTGATAGAAATGTTCAGGAGAGATAGTATTAGATGGTATTAGGTAGAATGCAGATAGGTTAGTAATCGAGTATGGTAACAGGTGGTAAGGACAGCAGATGACAAATACAGGATAGACTAACCCAGTGCAAGGATAGATGGTAGTAGACTCAAGAGCTAGCAATCTATGTAACAGTGCAGATGATAGAATTAGTATGCATAGATAGTAACAGTCCTTAATGTGCAGAGGTAGATAGTGTAAGTAAGCTTATGGAGGATTCCCCTGTTGGGTACTTATCACTAGTAAGGTTAGTAGTAGAAGGGTCCAGTAGTGAGGGATTGATCCAGTAGCGAGATACAGGGATCAGTAGCGAGGTTCCGGTCTGTTCCAAGTAAAAGAGAATAGCTGGAGGTTCCGGCAGCAAGACAAGCTTGTAAGCATGTGGACACACAGGCAGGTTGAACGAACAACGTGAGAGAGAACGCCGGTGGTTTAAATAGCCGCTCTGCGGCGCTCGGCGATGACGTCATCCATCTTAAAGGTGTATGCGTACCACCTAATTAGAAAGGTGGGACGCATATTGACAGAAAATGGAAAATAAGGGTACCAGAGGTACCAGAATCTTACAATAGGACAGCATCAATTTGGTAGACTACACATAAAGAGTTAAAAATAGGACAACGTTGCCACTAGAAACACACACCAGTGTTCATCAGCACACCACATACACCCTGTCAACAGCTAGATACAGTATAGTTTGGTGATGAAAATGGAGATCAGGTAGTAGTGGGTAGCAGGAAACCTTAGTAGTGTCAGGCGTTTTACAGCTACAGTATACACATAACTGCGGACATCTGCTCTCACCATTCACCTATGATCTATCAATAGTGCACCAATTCATATGGATTATGGATGTACTGTACCCTTGTAACCAAGGGTTAAATTCTTTGTTACGTTTATTTATTGACAGGTTTGTATGTTTTTAGTTATGAGTAAGCAAATTGAATTTGTGAAACGCATCGACTGCTTCTTCCTGTCGTCTGTCTTGTCCATGATGTTTGCAATATTATCTAGATTTACTTTTACCCAATAATATCCACTGTTTACCTTCTATGTTGGAGTGCGATTGATACTTCTCTTGTGCCTGGAGGTTCATATGTTTACCCTTTCAGATTTGTGGATGTAGTACAATAAATAAAACAACACACAAGTAGTATAGTAATCAAAACATTTACTTTGCTGTGGTTAAAGATGGAGTACAGATGATAAAACAGATAAACCCAGCTTCAGTTCAATTCAGGGAGCCCCTAACTTTTGTAAACCTCAGAAAGTCCTGGAGATGGCAATGTCTTTATTTCTAGTCACATTCCCTAGTCTGTCCTAGACGAGGCTCTAAAGGTCTTTTTTGTTCTATGGTATATGTGTATGTATGTATATGTATATATATATGTATATGTATCTATGTATGTGTGTGTGTGTATATATATATATATATATATGTATGTATGTGTGTGTGTGTGTGTGTGTTAATGAAAGGGGGCTCCAACTATTTTTAACAAGTTCTAACAAATTAATGGCTGTAATGGTTTTGAGACAGAGGGGTTTATTTACTAAAGCTATGGAGGGCAAAATTAGTCACAATTCTCCAGAGAAACCAATCAGCCTCCAGGTTTAATTGCTAAAGCTTACTTAAACAAGCTGAGGTTGGATGCTGATTGGTTTCTCTGCAGAATTTTGACTAACTTTGCCCTCTCTAGCTTTAGTAAATAAACCCCAATGTGACCATCTGTGGTAAGGTCAGAAATATCAAAGTATGCAGCAATAGCATAGCCTTAGCCAGTATATAGAAATATATGCTTAGACAGAAGTGATTACCTTAAAACTACTGTAGTTAATAGCATAGCAACTAATATCAAGTTTTTTTTGTAAATCAATAATGAATTTAGACCCGTACTACAACCCTCTTCACGCCTCAGTGGTGCCCCTTTGTGTCCTCCTCTGACACTGGTAGTGGCTGTCCACCTAGGTTGAATGATGAAATTTAGTCTTCTTCCTGTGAGGACAGTTTGTATCTAGCATCATCACAATGCCTGGCCTCGCAGTACAATGCTGCAAAGAATGGTGATTTTTATGTCCGCATGAGAAGTGTTCTATGTAACAGTAAGTTCTTCATAAAACTCATGCTGGAGAAGAAGAGGAAGGACCTTGCTTGTCACATGACTGGCTTGGAATTACAGTATGTAGGCCTTGTATTTCAAATAAAAAGTGTAGTGTAGATGTGTAAAAAAAAAAAGTGTAGATTGGATGCCGATCAGCTGCGGGTTTTACTTTTTTTTTTTTTTCAAAAATTGCGGGTTTTACAGCATGCTCGTTTGAAAGAAGTTGGTCTTGAGATCGCCTTCCAAAAAAGGTCCTGTACACTTGGGCCGAATGTCGGTTGGTATCTACTGTACCGGTTGATTTTAGCTGATATTTAGCCCCTGTGTATGGGTCTTTACACTTCCCTACGCCTGAACTGCCAATGCTGCTGTCCAAAGAAGTCTGTGTTTCTCCTTCATCCAAAGTGTCAGCACTCTAATGCATGAATTGCGTTACTGACCAGATCACAAGGTAAAAGCAGAAGGAAAAAAGCCTAAAAAAAGAAAAGGAATGCAGATACCACATCTAATGATTAGTATGCTGCAGTAAATTACATTTTTGGTTTTGGGCCTATTATTCAAAACAAAACCAGAGAAATATTCCCTGCTCAACTTACCGACCAATCTACAAACAAGCAAATTATGCTGTCTAACAGTATGCATTAAAAACAGGGGTTTAGTCTGCACACATTTGTGTGCAGCCTCTGCAGCATTCAACCTCTGCAGCATTGCTGGCAGCACTTATACATCAATTTCCCAAAGACAACCTCTGGATATGACGCTTCGCATGTGCACACAACTTCGTTGGTCGACCATGGTGAGGCCTGTTCTGAGTGGAACCTGTCCTGTTATACCACTGTATGGTCTTGGCCACCGTGCTGCAGCTCAGTTTCAGGGTCTTGGCAATCTTCTTATATCCTAGGCCATCTTTATGTAGAGCAACAATTATTTTTTTTCAGATCCTCAGAGAGTTTGTTGCCATGAGGTGCCATGTTGAATTCCAGTGACCAGTATGAGAGAGTGAGAGCGATAACACCAAATTTAGCACACCTGCTCCCCATTCACACCTGAAACCTTTTAACACTAACGAGTCACATGACACCGGGGAGGGAAAATGGCTAATTGGGCCAAATTTGGACATTTTAACATAGGGGTGTACTCACTTTTGTTGCCAGCGGTTTAGCCATTAATGGCTGTGTGTTGAATTATTTTGAGGGGACAGTAAATTTACACTGTTATACAAGCTGTACACTCACTACTTTACATTGTAGCAAACTGTAATTTCTTCATTGTTGTCTAATGAAAAGATAGAATAAAATATTTACAAAAATGTGAGGGGTGTACTCACTTTTGTGAGATACTGTATATTTACTAAAATAATTGCATTTCCATGTTCTGTTTACTGTGGGAGACCAGATAAAGTGGATGCAGGGTCCTGGGTTTAGTAACACTTTAATTTTTGACAAAGTGTTTGTTTACTATTGTAGTAGCTCTGTTGTAATTGGCATGTTTATATGCTTTGAAATAAATATATTAAGATATACAAAATGTAGAAATGTTAGCAGCTTTGCTGTGTTGGTTATTGAATTGAATTGTTTAAGTGATTCCGTGTTTTGGCCATTTTACTGTTGCCTTCCTCAGCTGTTTATTTTATTGTTTCCACAAAAGTTATATTGGGGGAAAATATGAAAGGGTTAAAAAAAAAAAAAAAAAACAAGAACAGTGGCTATACAGAGGTGAACACAGGACATAGTAGCTCTACAGGCAAAGTCAAATTTGGTATACATGCAGAGTTGTATAAAGTACTCGAAACCCATACTTGAGTAAAAGTACAAGTGCTCGATCAAAAAGTGACTTGAGTAGAAGTGGAAGTGCTCGATCAAAAGGTTACTTGAGTAGAAGTATTAAAGTATTCAACATTTTTTGTACTTAAGTATTGCAAGTAGTTTTTTTTAAAAAATGTTGCTACTCAAGTACTGAAAGTAAAAGTACCAGTAGTTTTGAAAAAAAAGTACAAGTACTGTGTTATGTAGTTATTAAAGAAAGAAGTCAAAAGTTTGAACATCATATTGTTTTTTATTATTTCAAATGCAGCTTTTAATTATATATACAGTAGCATTTATTTTCGTATGCGCTGTTAATACACATGTTTTGAGCTTCATGAAACCTGCCATCTACTGTTCTGGCAGTGGTAATTTTTATAATTGTAATGAGTAACTATGCAGCACAAAAAAAAATATTGGAGTAGAAGTATTGAAATCATTGAAAAAATGTAGTGAAGTAAAAGTGGAAGTAGGAGAAAAAAATTCTACTCTAGGAAAGTACAGATACCGCCTTTCGGTACTTAAGTATAGTAGTGAAGTAGTTCTACTTGGTTATTATACATCTCTGTATACATGCATAGAAAACCAGTGAAGGTCCAACCTGGCAGGAGAAACCCCTGACCTGTTGCAATCCAGAGAACGACATAGAATTTAACAAGAGAAACCCTGGGTTGCAGGGATGGCCAGGCTATAGATGAGTGAGTTGAGGTTTTTAGCCTAGAGGTTAAGCTTGAGGTGGTGTTGAATGAGCCAATTCCATCTGCAGGCCAACCAGGTCCAGCTGTAATTGAGTCATTAGGCGTACACCTTCAGCCGTTTATACCCATCCTCCCTTTGCTTCCCTTCTGATTGGCCACCTTTTAAAAATTCTTTATTTAAACCAGTTTTAATACAGATACAGCAAAATGCAGTGTAATGCAATTCAACATTGAGGGTAGGTAAAGCTTAAATGTTTTCAAAACTGTTAACCAATTCACAGAGATATATTAATAAAACTTAAATAAATATTTATTTCGTAGAAGTATTAATAAGTACAATGAAGTTCAGTGCACAACAGTACACTTAACAACCATGAGAATAGGATTACTGTTTACTGTGGAAAGGTGAACATGGGAGGGGGTAGGACCCTGGGACAGTATAGACTATACAAAATACTATACAAAATAATACTTTGAGAAGCTGGAAAGGTTAGCTGAAGATTCCTCTTCCACTTTATCCTCAACAGATAGTGAGAAGTTGAGAAGTCAATGTCAGTCTGAAGTAATAGCTTGTAACCAAGGGAAAGGGTGTAGTCAGCTGGGCTTGTTTGCATGCACTCGCACCTGTTCAAAGCATAACAGTACTTTGTGGATTTTGGTAAAAAGGATAGAAAAAGTGACAGTTGCATCCAGCACCAGTGCCAAAGTGTTCCAATATCAGTGACTGAGGACAAATCTAAACATTTCAGACAGGAAATTAGTAAAAAACAAAAAGTTAAGTTCAAAACCTGCTGCTCCACCTCCAGGAAGTTAGCAGGGCTTGGGAGATATGTATCCTAGAAGACTGTCTGAGCAATCACCCAGGTAGTGCCTATTGTGTAGTGCCTTGAAGCGATATTAAATTAAAATTCTTGTAGAATAAAAAAAAAGAGGTTATGCTTACCTGTTCTATGCAATGATATTGTACAGAACGGTCCCTTACCTCCTCTTTGGCTGTCCCACGCTGTTACTGCCCCCTCCTTTTTCCACCATGTACCCCTTTAGCAAGCTATGTGCCGAGTCCCTGTGTAGGCACGTTCCTGATCCAGGCTGTGTGCATCCATAAACACAGTGCTGGTAAGTAGGGATGATCGAACGGTTCGGGTCGACCATCGGTTCGACCCGAACATTAACTGTTCGAGGTTCGGCCGAATTTAGAACTTTTTGCTGAAAAAGTTCGGAATTCGGCAACCAGAACCGACCAAAATGCAATGGGCCAGCAAATGGGCTTTAAATGCCCATGATTGGACCAGAACCATTAGCAAAAGCCAATTGAGGGGACAGGAGAATGCTAGGAATGTGATTGGAGTGACTAGGGGGTCCCTAGGCCAATCATTAGTGAATAGGCCCCCCAGTATATAAGATAGTCCCCACCAAATTCCTAGCATTGTAATACAGGGACATGGAAGAGAGTGGAAGCAGTTCTGTTAATTTTAATTTAAAAGTGTCATTTAGCATTTATTAGTGTGAGGAAAGGGATATCTAGTGTAGTTAGGGTGCTCTTTTACACTTTAGTTAGCTTCAAAAATTTAGTTTCTGTAGGGAAAGTGTTAAGTGCCAGGGTGACCGTAATGTATTATAGGGTGAACTGACACTGACTGCTATGGCAGGGTGACCAAACCCTTCGATATCAGGGTGACCGCTATAGAGAAAAGATAGTTTCTCTGAAGCCACATTCGGTGCACTAATATGGCTTCTCGCCGGTCAGCTTGCTGTTTGGTTGCAGGCGTTTATAGGGATTTTTTGAGGACATGTTTGGAGTCAGGCATGACATCTGAACATGTGTATAGGGGGTATATATACATACCCATGTATGTATATATACACCTGCACATATATAGGTGTGAAAGGAACAGAAAACACTACTTTCGCTAATGAAATAATTAACACCAATATAGTTACGCTCCTATCACACCTATATATGTGTATGTGTAAAATACATATAAGTGTGTGTGTGTATATATATACCCCTATACAGAAGTTCAGATGTTTTGCCTGGAATGCCCCAGGTTTTTATGCCTGCAGACGCTGCAAAGCCTGCCGACAGGTGCACACCCACTTCAGAGGTCTAACAATTTTCACTTCTAATGCAAACGGCAGATCCTTCGAAATAAAAGAGGTAATAACATGTATGTCCACACATGTTGTATATGGGATAGAATGCCCATGTGGCATGCTGTATATTGGCCGTACAAAAAGAAAGTTGGGGGTGCGAATTGCAGAACATATCCATAATATCAACATAGGATTCAGAGAACATAGTGTCCCATTACACTTTAGGGACAAACATAATAATGGATTCATCTGGCCTAAAATTTTGGGGCATAGAGAAAATGCCCCATTCTTGGCGGGGGGCAAACAGGGTTAGAGAACTTTCCAAAAAAGAAACCGAGTGGATTTATCGGACGAATGCCCTTACTCCCAATGGATTAAACGTGGATCTTGATTTAAATTGTTTTTTAAGTAATTTTTAAAGGTTTTTATTACCTTTTTACTGCTTTTTAACGATTTTTCATATCCACATACCCTCCCTATTTTTATTGAGCTTTTAAATTTGTGCATATATTTATTATGTTGGCAGGCTCCTGTGCATACCATTTTATATTTCCGCTTATTCTGGATACATATTGAGATACATAATTTTTACTGCATCTTCTTCTTTTAATACTTTTAATGTGAATTATCAGTTGTAGCCTTTTTATACAGATATGTATATCCATTCCTAATACCTATAGTAATTATATTAATGCATTTATTGACTGATGTGCTAGTAGCAATCTGTGTAGTAATTCACCCTTTAAATGCATACTAATGTTTGCCCGATATATCACGGATTAGGACTGGATTACATTTATGCCCTTATAAATAGAGTGGATCGGAGCTCATAAGTGGTATTGTTTAAATGCCTCTGTGTTGCCGATATGGTATTATTACGGCCGCAGCGGACTCTCACACACATCAACATCCGGGTTGTCCAAACCGGAAGTGGTCACCACAGCGGAAGCAATACCCCGATGAGTTGAGGTACGCACGTCGGAGCGCTCTAGGCTTATGCCCCGGAAGTCGTTTACCGCGGCGGAAGCGGAAACGACGTCACGAAGGGGCTACACAGTGTCAGCAGAGGATGCATCGGTGATGCTCCGAGCACACTGTCCCGGAAATGTTTGTACGCGGCATTAGTGGCGACTAAATGTAAGGTTATCCACAAACCTTTATTAAGGATAAATAAAGGATGTTCCTGGCCTACTATTTCGGAAGAGTTTGTCCGCTGCAGTAGCGGCAACTCTATGATAACTCACACGCCATGATTGGGGAAAATTAAATACACATAATAAACGTCATATCCGGTATTGGGGAAAACCGGAAGTGCACCAACTGGCGGGAAAACGGCACCACGCGTTCCCTCCTAATGGGAGGAGTCATCACAAATGGGTAGTACCAGTCCTAATCCTTCAGGGTACTTATAGGAGACAGAGTGCAGTGTGTCTGTGTCCTCTGTTGAAGTCGCACACGACGAAACGCGTCAGGACACAGGCACGCTGTTTCCCGGACGATCACCAAGGTTTTGGCCGGATTCTGGATCTCACCCATAGGTCATACGAACAGATCCTAAGCATGAACGGTGAGCAGGCCATCACATCGTGATTATTCATTACATGCTTTAAAGTTTCTATCTTGATATATGAGCTGATCCCTGACTGTGACTGGAAAGCGGAGTTCTTCTGGTGAGAGCAGAGGTGGTCCGGATTGCCAAGGGTTCAAGCAACCAAAGCTTACAGGCGTAGTTCCATGTTATTTCTGGTGAGTGCTCATTTTTAAGGGGTCACTGATGGTGTGGTGAAGGCTGACACTGGATTTATTATTTCTGAGCACCAGGAACACCAAGGTTTTGAGGAATAACATAGAGACTGTTTTTCTGGCGGTATAATTCTCTCACATGAGGACTATATGATCAAGATATGTTCAATACATATTAAGCGCTGCTGAATGTGATTGATGCTGGACATTACTGGTTTTAGTATTTATTACATCATATTTTATATATACACACATACTTATATGTATTTTACACTTACACATATATAGGTGTTATAGGAGTGGAGCCATATTAGTGTTAATTCATTAGAGCAAGCATATATTTCTGCTACTATCACACCTATATATGTCTAGGTGTATATATTCATATAAGTATGTGTGTATATATACCCGTATACACAAGTTCAGATGTTTTGCCTGCCTCCAAAGAACCCAAAAAAATGCCCAAAAAAACGCTAGCGCCAAAAAAAAAAAAAAATGCCCAGGTGTGTTGTTGCAGGCATTTTTTGGGGGTTTTTGGAGGCAGGCAAAACATCTGAACTTGTGTATACGGGTATATATACACACATACTTATATGTATATATATATACACCTAGACATATATAGGTGTGATAGTAGCAGAAATATGTATTTGCGCTAATGAAATCATTTACACTAATATGGCTCCGCTCCTATAACACCTATATATGTGTAAGTGTAAAATACATATAAGTGTGTGTGTATATATACCACTATACACAAGTTCAGATGTTTTGCCTGCCTCCAAAAACCCCCAAAAAATGCCTGCAACAACACACCTGGGAGTATTTTTTTTTTTGGCGCTAGCGTTTTTTTGGGCATTTTTTTGGGTTCTTTGGAGGCAGGCAAAACATCTGAATTTGTGTATACGGGTATATATACACACATACTTTTTTATGTATATATATATACACCTAGACATATATAGGTGTGATAGTAGCAGAAATATATGCTTGCTCTAATGAAATAATTAACACTAATATGGCTCTGCTCCTATAACACCTATATATGTCTAAGTGTAAAATACATATAAGTGTGTGTGTATATATACCACTATACACAAGTTCAGATGTTTTGCCTGCCTCCAAAAACCCCCAAAAAATGCCTGCAACAACACACCAGGGCATTTTGTTTTTGGCGCTAGCGTTTTTTTGGGTTCTTTGGAGGCAGGCAAAACATCTGAACTTGTGTATGGTGGTATATATACACACATACTTATATGTATTTTACACTTACACATATATAGGTGTTATAGGAGCGTAACCATATTAGTGTTAATTATTTCATTAGCGCAAGCATATATTTTTGCTACTATCACACCTATATATGTCTAGGTGTATATATACATATAATAATGTGTGTATATATACCCGTATACACAAGTTCAGATGTTTTGCCTGCCTCAAAAGACCCCAAAAAATGCCCAAAAAAAAGCTTGCTACTAAACCGGCAAGGTGTGAAAAGAGAGAAGCCACTATCCTGTTCTATAAGTGACCTAATACAAACAATCTTTTTTTTTTATGGTTTTGGACATGCTACAGAGCTGAAACTTCACAGGTACACCTTTTAGACCCCCCAGATACTAAATCCAAAGATTTTTTTTTTTTAATTTTTTCAATAATTGGCTCTCTATCAAAAATGACAATTTTTAAGAACTTTTTTTTTTGTGTGATTAATAGTCCCTGGGGTATGACCCAGAACCCTAGGCACTTTTTAGGGGCATTTATTGGGTTTTAGGGCTTCAAAACTGTGTTTTTTGATTACCGAAGTTCGGGTCCCATTGATTTCAATGGGGTTCTGAAATCCGGGCCGAACTTTCGGGAAGTTCGGATGTTCTGGCCGAACCGAACTTTTGAAAAGTTCGATCATCCCTACTGGTAAGCTATGCCCTACCTCCTCATCACAGGAGTTTGAATGACATGAGCAGGAGCTTATGGCTCCTGCTGTTGCCAGTGTCCCCTGTGAGATCAGAAAGAGGGAGACAGGTGCTGCAGCTGGGACAGTGCTGGATTGGCAAGAGGAGTCAGGGATTGGGGGGGGGGGGGTTAGTGGTGTGATTTTATCATAATGTAGGGAATACATTTGGGTTAAAAACAGGCTTTACAACCAAGAGAGGGTAGGAAGCAGAATGGGAGAGGTGGCCTGTTAAGCATTTAGTTTAGTTTAGTATGCGTAAGTCTGTGCCAATCTATTACCTGCACTAGACGTACAGCTGTATAGTAGAATTTAATGTCTTGGAGGGCCAACCTACCAGCCCCTTTAGGCTTATCATTACATAATGTATGTGTATAGAAAGTGTTCGGCAGGAATAAAGGAGTCACAGTAGTCACATGTTTTGTTTTAAAATACTACACCAGCCCATCGCAAGAGAAAGTTCCCTGTACCCATGTCTGAAGGTCAGTCCGGATTTTCTGCAAAGTGGGGTAAAGTTCAAAGGTTATGTCTAGTAAGATCCTTGGGGAGGTGAATCCCCAAGTATTTGATAGTGTTCAGATGTCCAATTAACCACTTAAGCCCTGGAGGATTTGGCTGCTCAAAGACCAGGCCCTATTTTGCGATTTGGCACTGTGTGACTTTAACGGACAATTGCGCAGTCGTGCAACGCTATACCCAAATGAAATTGACATCCTTTTTTCCCCACAAACAGAGCTTTCTTTTGGTGGTATTTGATCACCTGTGCAATTTTTATTTTTTGCGCTATAAACAAAAAAATAGTGACAATTTAGAAAAAATAACAATATTTTTCACATTTTTTATATGAAATTCTGAACAAAAATGTAAAAATCTAAATTTTTTAACATTTTAGGCCAATTTGTTTTCTGCTACATATTTTTGGTAAAAAAAAATCACAATAAGCGTATTTTGATTGGTTTGTGCAAAAGTTATTACGTTTACTAACTATGGGAAAGATTTGTCATTTTTATTGTTTTTTTTTTTTTTTACTAGTAATGGTGGCGATCTGTGATTTTTTTCTTTTTTTTGCGGGACTTCGACAATGTGGCGGACAGATCAGACCCCTGACTGACATTTTTTACACTTTTGGGGGTACCAGTGACATTACTACAGTAATCAGTGCTATAAATATGCACTGTTACTGTAAAAATTACACTGTCAGGGAAGGGGTTAACTTTATTGGTGATCAAGGGGTTAAGTGTGTTCCTAGGGGCGTGATTCTAACTGTTAGGGGGCGTGGCTAGTGAAGTAATCACAGAGACATACGATCCTACATAGCAGGATCGCATAGCCTCTGTCATTACTTCAGGGAGAATCACAGACTGCTGTGCTTACATCAGCCATCTGTCTTTCTCCCTCTCCTGTGGGAGATCGCCAGTGGCCGGCAGACATTGGAGCCACCGGTCACACGTGCTGGCTAGGCAGGGAACGAGCGGGGGCGGGAGTGCGCCGCCAGCGGCACACGCTCGCCCCCTACAGACTCGAGGGCGAGCAGTGTACCCCTACGTCACTTTGCCCAGGAGAGGCTGACTGCTGCAGTAAATAGTCGTGCGGCAGTCACATCTAGCTGGCTAGGCAGGGAACGAGCGGGGGCGGGAGTGCGCCGCCAGCGGCGCGCGCTCGCCCCCTACAGACTCGAGGGCGAGCAATGTACCCCTACGTCACTTTGCCCAGGAGAGGCTGACTGCTGCAGTAAATAGTCGTGCGGCAGTCACATCTAGCATAAGAAGTTGGGGATAATGAAAGATTGATTATTTCCGATTTCTAAATTCATAATGTGGAGATTTTAGCGTGTACCATAGTCTCTGAATTCAAATATGTGATTAGGAAGGGAGACCTCTGGACAAGAGATTAACCCTGAGGATTTTAAGAATGGTTCCAAGGTCAAAAAGAACAAAATGGAGTACTAAACTGTTGAGTCCCAATATTAGTGGAAAAGCTATCAGGTAGAACCCCATTTGCCTAAACCCTAGCAGAAAAAGTAGAAAGCGAAAAGATCAGCAGACCCTGTCAATTGCCTTTTCCGTGTTTGTGCAGAGGAGGAGGAAGGGAACATCCCTCAACAGGGCCAAATGAATTAAAATCAGAGGCTGAATCATATTGTCTTTTGCTTCTCTAGTGGGCATGAAGCCCTCTTGGTTGAAATGATAGATTTTGTGCATATGAGGTAGGATATAACTTGGTGTCTATGTTCAGATAAGAGATTAGCCAGTAATTGGCACATGCCAAGAGATACTTGCCCTTCTTAGGGGTAACTGCTGTGTGTGTGGCAAGAGAATCAGGGGGGTGGTATGGTCCTCCTCCATTACATTGATATCTGAAAGGAAGTGCAGCGAGTATGTATAAAAAAGAGGTTTGTAGTAGGGAAAACATAAGGCCATCAGGGCTTGGGGCTTTCTTGTCTTAGTTTGTTTAATGGTAATTTAGGTAAGGATATGGGATCCTCTAGATGGGCTATGGTTTGTTCGTCTAGGGAAGGAAGGTTAGAATTTCTTAGGTATGCTGTCTTGTGTTTTAAGTAAGATTTGAATTGGTGGCTGAATATGTGGTAAATTGTATAGTAAGAGGGAGAGTAGAATTATTTAAAGGTGTTTGCAATATTCCTTGTGAGTGTCTTCTTGGCACCAGTACTGGAATTATTGGTAGGCATGTTCGTGTCTTAAACTGTTAGGATGCTAGCCCTGTGGATGTTTGTAATCACGGCTTAAAGCCACATAGGGCTGAGGACTCAGGGTGTCACTATTGGCACTTTTCCACTGCAAGTACCGGCTCGGCTCTACTCGGCCCTGCTTGGCCCGGTTTGCTTTTCCACTGCTGGTACCGCATGGTACGGTTCGGTATGGTTTGCTTTTCCACTAAAGTAGTACTAAAGTTAAGTGGGTGGGATAACAACGATTCTCTGACCAATCAGTGGCTAGTAGTGACTGCATGCAAAGGATTGTGGGATATGGTACCTCTTGGAACCATAATGGAGGTGGTACTGTTTTTGAGAGCCGTACCGTTCGGTTCCATGCAGTGGAAAAAGGCCGCCGTACCGTACCGTACCGAACCGTTCCTACACCGTACCATGCGGTACCAGCAGTGGAAAAGCACAAAAGCGAGCCAAACCGTTCGGTTCCATGCAGTGGAAAAGCGTCATATGTGACAGTGCGGGGTCTGTGAGTAACTAATCACTAAGCAATATCACATGAAATGCTCCACCACAAACACCACCGTTTGCTCACTACAAATATTACAGTTGCTCTGCCACAAATATTACAGTATGTTTCACAAATACTAGTTTGTGCACCACAAATACAGTTGCCCCACCCTAAATATCAGAGTTGCTCGTCCACAAATATTAAAGTTGCTTCACAAACCCTACAGTATACTCCCCCAGCACAATGCACAGCTTAGTTAAATTATAATTAGTTAGTGTCCAGGCAGGCTGGTGTGGAGTACAGCTACAGGAAGTGCTTGAGTAAGCATGTATACACATGGGGCAGGCTTAGGGATGGGAGTAAAGCTCACATCAGGAGCTGGGTCTGCCTGCGGTTATCATGACAAGCAGGAGATCCTGGCTGTAAACTGAATCTTTTCCCTGAGGCACCCAGGGCCACTGCTGATGGGGGGTGCTATAGCACTGTCTGCCTCTGCCTCACTCCCTCCTTCCTCCCACACATCACTCGGCCATACTTAGCCCCCGTTCTATGGGGGACTACAGATGACAAAAAATAAAAAATAAATCTGAATCCGTAGCATATGGCTGGGGATTCGGGTTTTACTGCCCCCTTTATCTAGACTCCCCATGGCGGCTGCCTTATGCTGGGACCTGCCCTGCCTGTTGCTTTGCTATGCATTGGCAAAATGCAGGTTTACTTTAATAATTGTACCTTGTTTCTTTTGCAAATTTAGGGAATACACTTTTGCAAGTTGCTTTCTCTCTTATTATCTTCCCAGTAAGAAATGCATGTGTTCTACTGTAAACTCTCCCTTTAGGCTCCCTAACTGTGTATGTGTTTTGGGAGTGGGAAGGAAAAGAGCATAAACTGAAAAAAGCCTAGGGCTTAAGGTATACTTTATTTATCATTGCTCTGGGATGTTGGTTTTACATTTAAATTTAGTTTTAAAATGTCACCCGGAAAGAAACAAGGGGGAATCATTCTGAATCCAAATATAATTAATACATTTTGAAAAATAGCATGATCTATATTGCTTTCAACTTGCTATTTCTTTGCTGTGTTTTAGGGCCCTCTAGTGGTGCTTTTTTAAATATGGATTATTGTTCATTTGTTCACTTATCCAGGTTACAAGATGTGATTAGGGTCGTATTGTGTGAGCTGCCTTTTCTGACCAATGGCTTTGATTAAGTGACCTGGAAATGTATACAGTTTAATTATTCAGACTTTACTAACTGCATGCTTGTTCAAAGCTCAGTAATTATTGAAACCAGAGGAAGCCAGGCATCTAGCCTTTTATAGAGCAATGACCGCTTACATATTTAAATTAGTAGAGGCTTCCATAGTGCATTCTGTCACAGTTTTTTTTATCAGCAGATTGCTGGCCCTATATTTCTTATAAACAGTACTTGATAGTGAAATACTGTAGCTGTCGGGCAATTGATTTGCCCAATAATCATGGTGCACAAGCTGAGATGGCACTGTACACTGAGACACTGTACTGAGCAGGTCCAAGGGGCTGGGCACCATGTGATTGTTGTGATTGGCCATCACAGCGATCACATGATATTGTTTACAGTGTTGACCCTCCCCTTCCTCTTACAACAGGGGAAGAAGAGAGGCAGAGTCCTTGTAAATGAGAAAAGAATGAATGGATGCAGATTACTTTTGTTGCTGTGACACAGGGATAACTTCTTTAACCCTTTCATGCCCCCGGCTTTCCTGCACATACTATCTCTATGCTGTCTCTGTGACCTGTATGTTAACGCATTCACTTACCTGCCACTGTATGTGAACAGTATATTAACCCTTTCACCTCTTCCTTCCTCTGTGTATGTCCTGTACTCTTAATGTATCAAGTGCATTTTGGGAGTTTTCCTATTATTCTGCCATTTTTTTGATTAAAAAAAAAAAGTAGGACAGTTGCTCAGTGGTTGACAACCTTCCTATCTGGTTTGAAATACTATGCAAGATAATAACTGAATGTCTGGGTGTGGAGTAAAGGCATTAACTCAGTTGGGGCATTACGAAAAATATTTTAAAATATCTTTTCAAAATTTACAATATCTTTAAATGCTTCTGGGTTTGTGAAATTCTACCAGGTCTGCCTTAAAATTTACATGTCAGATGATCACATTTTGTTTTCCAGACACTTAGAAAAATACAAGACGCAGTGTAGAATTTTGATAGTATTTATAACGAATTACACAGTTACATGGGTTTATCAAACAGTTTGTCTACATTTTTGTGAAAAAAAAAATTAAAGACATGTTGAAGTGAAAAGGAGCAACTTACAGTAAAAGCCCTATACCCTTTTGGGGTTTTATTAAAATAATGCCCCTAGCTATTTATAAAATGTTTGTGTAAGGGGTTAACCAACCTGCATAGTGTAATAGGGGGTTATCTGTGCATCCCATTTGTGCAGTTGTATAAAAGTTTATGTAACATTTTATTCTTAAAGCCTGAATCTAGCCACAACATTTTTTTCAACCACTTTTGTTTTTTATTGCCATCTTTGACCCTTTTAAGGAGTTTTCACTTAAACTCCTGCTTCTGTGATATCCTGTGATGTGGCAAGAGGTGGTCACTGGGACCAGAAGACACAGATCGTAATGGCCACTCCAGATTCACTTACTGCCATATAAACATCAGCAAACTTAAATCAGGTTAACTAATCTTCAAGCACCATGCTGGAAAAAAAAAGCAGTACTTCTACAGTTTTCTGGCTGGCCACACAAAGAAAACAGATTCGCAAGCTGAATTACGAGCTGTGAGCTTGTTTTTAACAATTTGATGGCCATGATGTATTTCGTTCGTCTTCACTGGCTACCTTAAGCATTTCTCAACCTTTTTTTTTTTTTTTTTTAATTCTTTATTTAAGGTATGCTACAAAACAATGTAGTACAACATGACAGTCCATTCTTAAAGATAACCATTAACAGTGGTACAAAAAGTGAATTTAAGTTAGCATTGAAGCCACAGGCCAATATCCTTCCAATAACTTACACTGCTTAAAGGCTGAGGGCCGTGAAATTCACAGTTCGTATATCCTGTATTTTGTTATTTTGTAGAGAGTCACATAGGAGAACACATCTCTCATGTACATACCGAGAAGATGGCACATGATTGTAGGCATATAACTTTTATGAGATGGGGGGAGGTTAAACAAAAACCTTGTAAAGTATAAGGCAACCCTGTCCAGGCCCCTAAGCAGCTGCACCAAAGATCAATGCATGCCGGGTAGCTTTTTCTTGATTTTGAGAGAGAGAAATAGACGCACTAGGTGTCTAGGAAAAGGGGAGAAAGGGGGAGGAGAAAAAAAGGGGGGGAGCAAAGTGGGAAGTACCGGCAGGGTCAACAGCTCAAGAAGTCTGAATCCCATATGAGAGTAATCTCAATTTAGGAGTAGGTCAAGTAATCATCTGAGAAATAAAACAATTCCAAGTACAGCCATTGTGCGTTATGTTCCTCTGTCTTGTCCCTGAGGGCAATGGTCAAGCATTCAATCTATTGGATATCGCTAAGCCTGGCAAACTCTCAACTTTTTTATCCTGGAGAAAGCCTTGAAATAATTTTCAGGTCTGAGGGACCCCTTAAACATTTGAATTACTCTTACAGCTCATGGTACATGTGTTTTTAAGTTGTAGAAAGTTTCAAATACAAGAAAAAAAAGGTGGCATACCTGGAGTATGGGACCCCCCCACGGCAGATCATTTTTTAACACCCTCCTGCTATATACAACAAAAAAATTCAATAAAGCTCTTGCAATGAATAATAGAAAAAAATGCTGCTAGTAAAAATTGTGGTATTCTCTAACATTAGTAGTAAGTAGTAATGTCCCCTAGGTAACACCTTACCTTGGTGGTCATTGTAGTTGGAAAATCAATTTGCCACTGCCCAAGGAATCCATAGCAATATAATCTAATAATGCACTATAGGGTAGATGTCCCTCAGAAGCTCCAGGTGTACTTGGCAACAGGGCAAACGGGGAGCAGTAACCAGACCGGGGATCATGCGCGGTGGATAAGTCAGTAGTGGTGGCAGGTAGCAGATACAGGAACAGGCCCGGGATCAAACACAGATAGGCAGATCGTAGCAAAGTCTGTAATGTAGGCCGGGGTCATACACAGGTGATTAAACAGCAGTGGAGTCAGTAGTACATGCCAGGGATCAAAGCCAGAAACAGAGATCAGACGGGTCAAGGGCAAGCCAGGTCAGTAGCATAAAATCCAAGATCAAACACACAGAGGCACAAGAACACAAGGGGGCTGATGATCATCGAGCAATCTGATAAGCAGTCTTTTAAAGGCCAGTGGGCGTTAGAGTCTGTCACCATTTGCCGATTTGCGGTGTCACGCACCTGCATGCACCAAATTACCATTCAAGTGCCAGTGCATAGTATTGGCAGTATTGCCAGATCTTCTTTGGCCATTCTCCTGACAGAAAGGCAGTAGTGGAGGTTACAACTATGGCATATGGACCCAGTCTTTGGCATTTGAAAGGTTAAAATACTAGTTATATTAGTGAAGCCACCAGTGACCCTTATATTTTTGGTGTGTAATAGTTTATTGGATAAACTAAAGCTCATGTAATAAACATGAGTTTATTACATGAGTTTTATATATGGCATGTGTGTATGGTATATATTGGATCATAAACAAATGGAGGCATATTTGCACATTTTGTTACATTCAGGAGTCTTTGGTATAGTAAATACTGAATATCCTTGGAAGATGAAAACCTTAAGGCTCCATTCATAACTGAGCATATCGTTTTCAGGCCTTTTTCAGGTGTTTTTTGGGGGCTTTTTTCAGGCGATTTTTGCAGGCGTTTGGAGGCAGGCATTGACATATAACAAAAATGCTTGCAATATGCCAAAAAAGAAGCTCATGTACTTTTTTGAGCTTCAGGCGAAAAAATGCTCATATGTGAACAGGGGTCATTGAAATGAATAGGATTTTGCTTGTTGGGCGTTTTGAGACTTCAGAGATGAGCGTTTTACAAGGTGAAAAATGCTCACATGTGAACAGGGCCTAAAAAGCAATAAAAACAAAGGTCTGTCTTCAGCAAGTTGTATTTATTTCATCTTTTTCATGTAGCGTCTATGTAACTGACTTGAAAAGCCCAGGCCAGTCAGGCCAGCATTGCCGCACACCCTGACATTTTTAGCTAGAGTGATGTGATAGACTCATTAATATGAGTGGGAAATGTGGTGTCAGGCACATGTTAGTGACATAATCACTGGGGTGGAACAATTTTAAGTTGATATTTAAATGACTCATAAATGTATGAATTATCACAAGTAATGCCTAAATTTGCAACATCGCTTGCACAAATTGCATTGTCAGTGTTTGTTTAGCATTACTCATTTGATAGGCTGGATTGTCAATTGAAAATACAGAATTTACTTAATAGTTTAATGCATTTTGTTTGAAAGACCTATACCTTAGAATCATAAGCCTGCAAAAAAAGACCATTCAAGAAATATTCTTCTTTTCATTCACAGTTAAAATACTGAATAGCCAAATGCAAGAACTCAAGCCAAACACACTGGGAAATATTGTTGTAAAGTAAGTATTTTTGTCCTCTTTTGTGTTCATAAACCTTTTCAAATTCCTAAACTAAAACAACTAGTCGGGTAATGTTGCTTCATATTTCACAAGATGTAAAAAAAAAAAAAAATGTGAAAATCCTTCCAATATAGAAGTAATTTACTTTAGCACACCTGCTTGCACATTCTCACTAAACAGGTTACACTCTAGCAATCCTGACGTCTCTTAGTGTCCATTCACATTGATCCGACTTGTCAGGCGACTTGTCAGCCTGACAAGTCGCGGTCCTCACGCTCCCACTGTGTAGTACAGGAGCCGTTCTAATAGGAGTGACACAAGTCGCTCCGACTTAGAAAAAGGGTCCTGTACTTCTTCGGGGCGACCTGGAGGCGACTTGCATAGACATTCATGTTATGAAGTGCGTGCAAGTTGCGCCGAAGTCGCGCTGCACGTGACTTCACAGGTTGCCCCCTAAGTCGGAGCGACCTAATGTGAACGGGGGCTTAGGCCCCATTCACACCTGTGTGAAACTCTTCCTTTTTTTTTTTTTAACCACTTTTGTTACATGACAGCATAGGACAGCCCATTCACTTGAGTGGGCTGTCCTGCATGGGACAAAAGAGCCAAAGTAATGGGCCATACACACTATAAAATTGTCTTTAGATTTATTCCTTTAGATTTACCAAAACCGTATAATATGAGGTCAGACCTAAACACTTTAAATTTGTATGCAATCAGGCAGGCCATTCCACTACATAGTTGAAGGTAAATCTAAAGGAAATCTAACAACAAAAGTTGTATAGTGTGTATCCAGCTTGACTCCTGCACCTTTTGCTTTTTGTAGTGGGCCTCATACAATGCACATTTTGGTGTGTGACAAAACATGCAACTGCTACCCTCATTTTGGGGGGCTATTAGGAATTAATGGCACTTCAAGCATGATGCGCATATTGAGCGTGTTCCTAAAACACCAAGATGTGAATAGTGCCTGAATTAGTTGTCTCGGACCGATAAGAAAGTTGGCTTTGTTCCAGACAAAATTATTATTATACAGGATTTATATAGCGCCAACAGTTTGCGCAGCGCTTAACAAAATGAAGGCAGACATTACAGTTACAATACAATTTGGAACAAAAGGAATCGGAGGGCCCTGCTCGTTAGAGCTTACAATCTAAAATGGGGTTGATTTACTAAAGGCAAATAGACTTAACTTTGCAAAGTGCAATTGCTCTCTGCAACTGCAGGTTCTCTAGAGCTTAGTACATGAGGTAAAGTTTCACTTTACATAGAATACCCAGTCACATGCAAGGGAAATAAAAAATATATAAAAAAAAAAATCAATTTTTGTTTGCACATGATTTGATAATGGGAGTCAGCAGAGCTTCTGTTCATTTACTAAGCTCTGGAGCAACTGCACTTTGCAAACTGCACAGTCTATTTGCCTTAAGTAAATCAACCCCATTGAATCCAACAGTAGCATTACTGCCAACAGTGAAAGATGTTCCTGTTTACTGGAACAAGAAAAACCTTTTTAACCACTTTACCACCGGAGGATTTTGCTGTCTTACGTCCAGGCCACTTTTTGCGATTAGGCACTGTGCAACATTAACTGACAATTGCGCGGTCATGCAACCGTGTACCCAAACGAAATTTACGTCCTTTTTTCCCACAAACATTGCTTTCTTTTGGTGGTATTTGATCACCTGTGCGATTTTTACTTTTTGCGCTATAAACAATATTTTTCACATTGTTTTTATATGAAATTCCCCCCCCAAAAAATGTAAAAATCTAAATTTTTTATCATTTTTGGCCAATTTGTTTTCTGCTACATATTTTTGGTAAAAAAAATCGCAATAAGCGTATTTTGATTGGTTTGCGCAAAAGTTATTGCGTTTACTAACTAAGGGAAAGATTTCTGTAATTTTTGGTGTTTTTTTTAACGAGTAATGGCGGCGATCTGCAATTTTTTTTTGCGGGACTGCGACATTGCGGCGGACAGATCGGACCCTTGACTGACATTTTTGACACTTTTGGGGGTACCAGTGACATTACTACAGTAATCAGTGCTATAAATATGGGCTGTTACTGTAAAAATGACACTGGCAGGGAAGGGGTTAATTTTATTGGAGAGGGAGGGGTTAATGTATGCCTGGTGCTTACTGACATGTGTGGGGGGAGGTGACTGAGTGACACAGGGACAGATCGCATGTTTAGCTATGCTGAACCCTGCAATCTGACCCTGCCTGTCACTTAGGAGATCCGCCCGCTCTGTTTACACAAGCGGGCGGATCTCCACACTCGATTCCCTGACGATCACCGCTGCTCCTCCCCTGGCCCGACTCCCGCTGTGGCTGAACACAGCAGGAGCGAGCTTCCGGCGGCGCGCGCGCGGCGCCCACAAGGGGGGGAGTCCAGCGACGTAGGTCTACGTCGCTGGACGATAACGAGCCACATTGCCGCAGTAGCAGCAATGTGAGTGGTCGTTATGTGGTTAAACACCCTCAGGTGAATGAAAGTACTGTAGTGTACTCTCGTGTAAAGACGTTGCATAGCTATTGTGGGTATGCTCATTGTCCATCTACTACCTTATTTAAAGGGTAAGTCCCCTTTCGTGGGGAAAAAAATAGCAAATAAAAAAAAAAAAACAATTGTATAGCATATACAATTGTGACACAAATCATATTGTGATTATAGGTTAGTAAAAAATACATTTCCTTTTCAAACTGCAGCTGTTGAAATTTTCTGAAAATGCACTGCAATATGGCTACCTGGAGCTGTTCTGTACATAGAATGTGTACTGACCACACCCCAGAAACATAATTTCCTGCTTGTGTGATTGGCTCATCAATTTTCCCAGAAGTCTGCACTAAGATACAAGTCAGATTTCTGGCATCCCCTGCAACAAAAATGTAATTTCTCTTACGTCCTCCGACAGTCGCCGCCACCTCTAAGTCATCACTGTTGGGTATTGACTTCCGCTCCGTAGGAGTAGCTAGGCATATAGACTTAGTCAAAAGACAAAAGGCATTAGCATATACACACCCATGGGGGCTGTCCCATCTGGTCAATACCCCCCTGCATGACCACTCCCAACTCAGTTTTAATCTGCCTAGCGTCAGGAGTAGCAGGCTTCCCTGTGCTGGGGCTACAGTCTCAGCCTTTCTAATCTTTTATTTGATTTTCTTTTAAAACTGTCAGTTTTTTTCTGATTTTACTAGCTGTTTATTTTGTCAGCTTTTAGTGTTAGTCGTTTCTTCAGATGAAGACGGATCATGCGGTGCTGGGATTCGGACTGACCGCCCTGGTTCTCCAGGGCAGAAGGGTCAGATGGACCCCCAGCCTGCCTTCGAGCGTTCAGCAATGGTTCGCCCTGGCACTATGAACGACCCATCCCTGCTCGCTGCAGGGATGCAGCCGTGAGGTGGCTACCTCACTGGACACACCTGCGATGCTGCAGTGTCACGTCCATGGCTCTCGGCACTCCCTGTCAGATGAGGACAGCGGTTTTCCGTGTATAGAGGCACCCCACGCCATCTGGTACAGGTAAGTACTTCTGTGTGGGGCCTCTGTCTGGGGTGGCAGTCTGTGTTGCTGTGTGTCCCCCATGTCTGTGCCTGTGTGACTCTCTGATGCGGCCCCTGCGGGGATCGCTTGTGCAGATTCTGTCTGTGTGGGGGTCCCCTTCCCTGTGTCACTTCTGTGCATTGTTGGGGGTACAGACGTTGTGTGGCGATCGCAGCAGAGGGCACTCGCGCGGTCCGCCATCTTTGATGTGGGCAGGCATGGTAAGCTTCTCTGTGGGCGATACTGCATGCTGTTTTGGCGCCATCCGCCGCCATTTTTGTGGGTGTAGAACGATCGGTCCGACCGCATGTTCGGCGGCCATTTTAGTGAAGCCTCCAATGCAATCCTATGGGGCAGCCAGTTTCCCTGAGTCTCAAAGTCTTTAAGTTCAGCCTACTTCAGCAGCACTTCCTTTCCATATGCAGCAGGACATCGGTAGCAACACTCTGCGGGTTCTGCAGGTTATCACTCTCCATATTCCTCTGTATTATCGCTTCTGGCTCAGTTCTCTCTTCTCCTTTTGGGGGTCTTTGTCACTGTAGCTGTAGCGGTGGGCTGCGCATTCCGCAGCGATCTTAAAGGGGCAGTACACATTTTATTGCACTGTTTTTTCTGGGAACTTTGAGCAATGGATTCTCAGGATAGCAAATTCCCCCCAGCTCTAGTGGGGGCTCCCAGTTCTCCTGTGGCCCCGCTGAGACCCGATTTGGCCGCTGTAGTGGCGACTTTGGTGTCTAATATGGAAATGCTGATGGCTGAACGTGCTGCAAAAAAGAGGGCTAGATTATCTATCTCTTCTGATTCAGATGGTGATATGGCTGCTGCTGCTGCGAGCGTGCCCTTTTCAGGGTCCCGCTCATCCTTGGACCCCCTGGGGTCTGAGGAGGAGGCTGAGGTGGAGGGGGTTGATACCTCCTCCCCGGGGTCGCCTGAGGAACGGGCGACCATGGATGAGCTAATTGTTTCTGTTAAGGAAACTTTACATTTGGAGGATGAGCCCAGTCTTCCTGGCGTTGTGTCCTCAATTGGGACGCACAGGGCCCGCAAGTCAGCGCAGGTTTTTCCCTGTCCCGCTGAGTTTCATTACACGGTTAATGAAATGTGGCGCACCTTAAAACGTCCATTCCTGGTACCTAGTCGGATCAAATTGCTTTATCCTTTTGCGCCGGCTACGGAATCAGGTGGATCACACTGTGGCCATGTTGAACAAGGCTACCTTGGTTCCTTCCGAGGATACTCCGGTGTTCCGGGACCCCACGGACCGGCGGTTGGAGTCTCTAGCCCGCCATTCCTATACGGTGGCGGGTTCCTTGCTCAAGCCCATTTTTGCGTCCGTTTTGGTGGCTCAGGCGGTGGCTGATTGGACTAAGATGCTTAGGAGCAATCTCGTGTCTGATGGTGTTCCGCCTGCCCAGCTGGAAATGGTGGATCAGATCCACCAAGGAGTCATGTATTTGTGTGATGCGGCCTTAAACGAGGCCCCTTTGGTGGCTCGCCTCTCTAGTGTCGCGGTGCTTAACCGGCGACTGATATGGCTGAAGAGCTGGTCGGCCGACCAGTCCTCACGGAAAACTGTTGCTGATTTTCCCTATGCTGGCTCTCGCCTTTTTGGCGAGGCATTGGATACCCTGGTGAAAGGCGTCATGGGGGGCAAGAGCACTATGCTGCCCCAGAACCCGAAGAACAAGTCCTTTCGGGGCAAGCGGGGTACGGCGTCTCGATCCGGTCAGGGGTCCTTTCGTGATTTTAGGAACCAATCCAAGGGCAATCCCTTCAAGGCCCAGGGCAACCAGAAGAAGCCCTGGGCGGGTAAGCAGAAGACCGGCAATGCCGGCTCGGCGGGTCAGTCCTCCTCTGCCTGAAGGGGCGCCCTCACCCATTTCAGGGGTGGGGGGACGTCTGCGCGTTTTCCTCCAACCTTGGCTGCTCCGGATATCGGACAGGTGGGTTCAGGAAATCATTCGATCGGGGTACAAGATCGAATTCCTTTCCAGGCCGGCGGACAGATTTTTTTCCCTCAAATCTTCACTTGTCTCCAGGGCGTCTGCAGGACCTGCACCAAGCGGTGCAGGACCTTCTGTCTCAGGGGGTGATTGTCCCGGTGCCTCATCGGGACAGGTTTCGGGGGTTTTATTCAAATCTGTTCACTGTGCCCAGAAAGGAGGGCAAAGTGCGTCCTATTCTGGACCTGAAATCGCTGAACCGCTTCGTGCGTGTTCAGGAGTTCCGAATGGAGTCTCTCCGTTCGGTGGTGGCCTCCCTGAGTCCAGGGGAATTCCTGGCCTCGATAGATCTGAAGGTCATCAGCGGTACCTTCAGTTTGCTATCGCAGAGGACCATTACCAGTTTGTGGCGTTACCTTTCGGTCTCGCTTCGGCACCCAGGGTTTTTACCAAAGTGCTGGCGCCAGGTTCTGGGCCTACTGAGGGCTCAGGGCATTGCAGTCTTGGGGTACCTGAACGATCTCCTTCTGAGGGCACGTGCCAGCTAGGACCTAGTGCGCGATCTGTCCACCACGGTACAGACGCTTCAGGAGTTCGGATGGACAATCAACGTTCAAAAATCGGCGTTGTCTCCATTGGTTCATCTTCCCTATCTGGGAATGATTCTGGACTCTGCTCAGGCAAAGGTGTTCTTGCCGGAGGACAAGCTCCGGACCTTGCAGGACGAGATCAGGTCCCTCAGGGACAACCCGCCCTCGTCACTCAGAACCTGTATGAGGTCTCTGGGGTTGATGGTGTCAGCCTTCGAGGCGATCCCCTTTGCTCAGTTTCACACGCGAGCTCTCCAGACGGAGATCCTGGCCAGGTGGGACAGACTGCCTCAGTCCCTGGATCTGAGTGTCTCCTTGAGTCGTCAGACCAGATTGGTTCTTCTGTGGTGGCTCCAGTCCCCGTCGGTGGCGGAAGGCAAGTCCTTCCGTACGTTGGTGTGGACGGTGATTACCACGGATGCCAGCCTGTCGGGCTGGGGTGGAGTCCTGGGCAACCTGTCTGCCCAGGGCACTTGGTCGGAGGAGGAGTCCTCCCTCCCGATAAATGTGCTGGAATTGCGAGCGATAAAACTCTGTCTCTTCCAGTGGTCGGAACGTCTTCAGGGCCTACCTGTCCGAGTACAGACGGACAATGCTACCGCGGTGGCAACCACCAAGGGGGCACCAGGAGTGCTCGTGCGGCCCGGGAGGTGACCGACATTCTATCGTGGGCCGAGACTCATGTCCCGGCGATCTCAGCAGTTCACATTCCGGGTGTGGCGAATTGGCAGGCTGACTATCTGAGCCGCCAGACCCTGGACCAGGGGGAATGGTCCCTGCATCCGGAGGTCTTTCAAATGCTGTGTGCGAGGTGGTTATCCCCGGACGTGGATCTGTTCGCATCTCGGCTAAACCGAAAGGTGGAAAGGTTCATGGCAAGAACACGCGATCCTCTGGCAGTCGCCTCGGATGCATTGGTGTCCCCTTGGCATCAGTATCGTCTGATGTATGCCTTTCCCCCGATTCAGTTGCTATCCAGGTTCCTCCGCAGGTTAGCCTCGGAACCGCACCTGGTGATTCTGGTGGCTCCAGACTGGCCACGCCGGTCCTGGTACGCCGACGTTGTTCATCTAGCGTGGCGCCTCCGTGGCGGCTGCCCATGCGGGAAGATCTCCTGTCTCAGGGTCCGATCTTCCATCCTTCTTTACAGTCCCTGGCTTTAACGGCCTGGCTGTTAAGACCCAGGTCCTGAGGGACAGGGGTCTCTCCTCTGAGGTCATCCCTACTCTCGTCAAGGCTAGGAAGACCTCCTCTGGAAAGATCTATTACCGCACCTGGAAGGCTTACTTTGCCTGGTGCGAGTCCAGGGGGTTCTCGCTCGTACTCGGTGTTGAGAGTGTTGGCCTTTCTCCAGGCGGGAGTGGACCAGCGTCTGGCGTTGGCCACGATCAAGGGCCAAGTGTCCACTATGGCTATTCTTTTCCAACGCCCTGTGGCGTCTCATTCTCTGGTTCGCACCTTCATTCAAGGTGTGAGACATTTGGCTCCTCCCAGGAAGGAGCCCTTACCTCCGTGGGACTTGAACTTAGTTCTGTCCGCATTACAACGTCCTCCCTTTGAAAACATCCGGGAGATATCGTTGCCTCTGCTGTCTAAGAAGGTTGCCTTTTTGGTGGCGATTACTTCGGCTCGCAGAGTGTCGGAACTGGCAGCGTTTTCTTGCCGTTCTCCATACTTGGTGATTCACCGGGATAAGGTGGTTTTGCGTCCGCAGCCCTCCTTTCTTCCTAAGGTGGTCTCTAAGTTCCCCTTTAATGAGGAGATTGTTCTGCCTTCGCTTTGTACGAAGCCTAAGCATCCTAAGGAGGTTGCTCTGCACTCCTTGGATGTGGTCAGGGCGATCAGGGTTTACCTGTCGTCCACGGAATCCTTTCGTAAAACAGATTCCCTCTTTGTCCTTCCTGAGGGACCTCGGAAGGGCATGGCTGCATCTGCAGCGACTATCGCCAAATGGATCACACAGACCATTGAACAGGCTTACGCCTTGAAGGAACGGGTTCCACCCCTCCCTGTTAAGGCGCACTCTACCAGATCTGTGAGTACGTCCTGGGCCTGTTGGCATAGGGCCTCGGTGGCCCAGGTGTGCAAGGCTGCGACTTGGTCGTCGGTGCACACTTTTTCAAAATTCTACAAAGTAGACGTTCTGGCATCAGCTGATGCCTCCTTTGGCCGCAAAGTTCTCAGTGCCGCTGTGCCATGATGGACCCTTGTGTTTTTTTCTGGGTCCCTGGCTGTTGGCATTTGCTTTCCTGGGCTGTTGCTCCTGTTGAGCATTGTTTGTTTCTGTTGCCCAGTTGGTTCTCTTACGGTGCATGTAAGATTCCTTTCTCTGATGTGGGTACTGCGTTGCCTTTTCTACGGTTGCGTCTCCCACCCCTCATGTCTATACTGCTTTGGGACATCCCAACAGTGATGACTTAGAGGTGGCGGCGACTGTCGGAGGACGTAAGAGAAAACGGAATTTTTGTAAAATCTTACCTGTAAAATTCCTTTCTCTGAGTCCTCCGACAGTCGCCGCCCCCGCCCCTCTTTTGGGGTTCTTATTACCTACTGCTATGCTACCAAACTGAGTTGGGAGTGGTCATGCAGGGGGGTATTGACCAGATGGGACAGCCCCCATGGGTGTGTATATGCTAATGTCTTTTGACTAAGTCTATATGCCTAGCTACTCCTACGGAGCGGAAGTCAATACCCAACAGTGATGACTTAGAGGTGGTGGCGACTGTCGGAGGACTCAGAGAAAGGAATTTTACAGGTAAGATTTTACAAAAATTCTGTTTTTTGGTGAGATACTCCCAATAGTAACACGTCTAAAGGGATGCAGGCCCAGCAGATTTCCTTATTAGAGCTCTGCAGCTGCCACAGCTGATAGATAATTAAAAAAACCTCAAATTTTCAGCACAGAGGAACAAACAATGATTTCAATGATTACAAAAGGTAGGAATCTGCAACAAAGTTTGTTATAATCCTTGTACTGTACAGAGATCACCCAAGGGGAATGTTTTTTTCTCAACAAAAGAGGAGTTACGCTTTAAATCTGAATTTAAGGCAAGTATAAGCCAGTTTAAGACATTTTAAATGCAGTTGGTGGAAGCAACCAAGTTTGTTTTATTGACCTCTTGTAATATTTGGTGTAGCAGCACACAAGACTGAAAGAATGGGACCAGCACTAAAGGCCAGTCAGGCTGTGCTGTAGTTCACATGTGCTCAAAGTGAGCATGCTAAATGGAGACAACGAAATAATAGGAGAGATTACCTCATCCATATGAGTCAGTCAGCAGTTTGAGTTTTTTTTTTTTTAAAGTAATCCTCTCATTAATTTTACTTTATACATACTGTACATTCCTGACATGTCAAAATACTAATTAATAGCATCATTTAAAAAAAAAAAAAAAAAAGCTTGCCTTGGCTAGGATAACATATGTCTGCTGCAAGCAGAAAAAGGCATTTCACCAGTCTCCTCTTCCCCAGTAATCACTCAGACTGTACATTGTAACTTAATAGCAAATCTCAAAGTGAGATGCTACAGGAGATGGTGGTCAGTGCTGGAAAAAGGTCATCTAGAGACCAGGGTGGACATGCCAAACTGTGCCCGCTTCTTAAGATGTATGAGCATTATTTGTCAGCAAAAATCCTACCGCAAAAACACTGAGCACTAATCTGAATGCTTACCCCCAAGCTGAAATTGGGGGTAAGCATGCAGATCCTCCTCCCAGGACAAATCCACCCCCCCTCCCCCTGCTAAAATCCTCCCTCTCGGCTCAAATCTTTTTCTTCGTCGGTTTGCACATTTGCCTCTGGACCAAGGCTGGGACCTTGTTTGCTTTATAGCAGTAGAGACCTTATTATTTACCTGAAGTGATACAACCCTTCTGTTTTACTAAGAACTGCACAGGCCCCAGAATTTACATTGTTGCATGACCTGAGCCAGGAACTCGGTACTGGAAGTACATTTTTGATCCTGCACAAAACAAAGATGGCCCCATCCATTTGGATAGAAGACAGATGAAGGCCCTTTTTTGTTTGGGGGGGGGGAGGGGGCAGGGCTTGGACCTCTGTGAGGACTAAAAGATATTTAGGTCCACTCTAAAATAGTCTTCTCTAGCTGCAGCGAAGGTCAAGGATCTAGAAGTGCTGTCTACTAGGGGTGGGCACACAAAATTCTAGAGCGTTTGGCAGGTAGAACAATTCCAGAAATGTTTTTTTGTTGTGTGTGTTGCCTGGAGTTGCTTTTTACCTTGTATTATTACAAGGTTGAAATATACAATAAGAAACCTTTTGGTAATTATAAGTGGACAATGTTTAATCTCCATGGTGATCTCAGGGTGGACAATGTTTAATCTTTTGCTGTGAATATGTGTCATATCTGGATGTACAGTATATGTTATTAGGCCAGTGTAGGTACCATTTCATAACTTGCACTTTTTATGTATTAGTGAAAAAAAAAATTCTTGTAAATCCCATTTTAATGCTACAGTTTTCACAGTTGAATGACATTTACATGCCTTGGAAGAAGTTCCACCGAACACCTGTGATACTGTGGAGCCAAAGGAAAATGAATTAGCTTCCCACGGACTGGTACAACTGTAGATTTTGGCAGTACACCCTATTGACTAGCATTAGGAAGTCTGCAGAAACGTATGCGTAATAGAAAATGCACATATTGCAAATTAGTGAAGTTTTTAAAACAGATTGACATTGGGAACTTTCAGTCCAAAAAAAAAACAATAAAGAATGGACTGTTAAATCACATAATTTTAAAGAGAATACCATGGAAAAAGAAATAATAAGATTTAGCAAGAGGCCTTAAACTCACTATACTAAAAGTGCAAGAAGTATGCCCGATAAATTAAGGAAAAAAAGAATACAATACCTAAATTTATTTAAATTAAATTAAAGTTTAATTGGCAATTATTCAATAAGAAACTCCTCCTCCACGTCTGTGCATAGAGCACCATATGCCTAAAGTTTTTCACTGTAGATTAATGCACCTATAATTATTACAATAAAATTGTCAGTGTGTTCATGCCTAGTCCATCCTGTCCCCACCCTTCCCACCTGCCACCTTGGGTTTTCTTTTTTTTTCTTACAATTCCTCTGTTGCTCAATTTCCTTGTGCTGATCTCTCTCACCAGCAGTCATAATTCTGTCTATAGGACATCTCAAACCCTACAGGTATTAGACCAATGGATAGTATACCTCATTCTTCTAAAAAATCCTACCCCCTATTCTGCACTGCTTGAAACTATAGATAAGGCTGGTATAGTATGAATAGAGTTTTACAATTTGGGAGGCATGTGACTTTTATTAGGCTCTAAACACTTGGGTCCATTCTGGAAGCAGTATGTCATAAGAATTCTGGGGACAATTGCGAGTCTCAGACATGAGAGCATACTTCAATTTTATGTGGTTCTGAGCAAGATAGCTGTATGAAGTCACCCTTAATTGTATTTATCTTTTATTTCTCCGATTTAAAAATTGGTGAAAAAACTAAAAAAGAAGCCACTCCCGTTCAGGCTCTGCTGTAAGCAATTTGATAAATGCACAGTTACCTTGGTACCATTCCAAAATAGATAAAAGTGCAGCCTGATCATATTTGCAAAGATTCACTTCACCCCAGCTGAATGGCTGATGTAGATGGCATGTTAGAGGTTTCCAGGGTCAGATGATGCTAGGGATAACCAGTTTCACCAGTTTTATAGCCGTGCTAGCGAAATGGCACAAATTGGGATATGGAATATTCAAAATTCATGAGTGTCTGCTATAAGTGAAGAATACTTTTAAATAAAAAATAAAAGTTAATTCCCGTGGAGGATTTCATGTCTTATTGTAAAAGAATAATACATCACAGTGCATTTAATTTGCTTTTTTTCCTGACAGTAATCAACAGAAATAGACTATTTCATGTCAAAGTAAAAACCGATCTCTGCAAAGTCATTTATATTCAGTACAATGGAAAACAAAAGCTTGACTGCATAAGTCATATGGTTACGTGATAGTTTATGCAAACCCTTACAATGGACTTCTCTAATTTCACTCCATTTTTATCCTTTAAATATACCATTAAAAGCATTTTGTCATATTTGTTTGATAAGTGCAAAAAATACCTGATGATCCTGTCAGACATCCAGAGCTTTCTTATATCTTGCATTTGGCATCTCAAGGAGTCTAATCAGTCCTTCTAATTTTTCCATTAGACTACAGAACACTTTTTCAAAAAATTTGTCTTTTTAAAAAGGCCAAATACAGCGCTTGCTAAATATTGAATAAACAGTATTCCTAGGATTTAAATTACCAGTATATTACTAAGGTGCCCGTGTGACTCTATAAATATCATTTGATGGCAACCAAAATACCATACATAAATATTCAAAAAAGCATAGCGGTGGATCATATGCTAGGTAAACTAATGACTGTAATGTATAATAACATCAGACAACACGGTCTATAAAAGGGGACAAATTATTATAAAAAAGTCCATCAATCACTGGTGATATACTTCAGGCAATGGATGTCCTCAATAGATAATTATTCAAAGAAGGTGCAAATGCTCTGGATTGAAAGTTCAGGATATCAATAGCTGGTTCAAAATAAGGTGGGTCACTTACCAGACAACGTGGGTCTTATGTGTCATATGCAGTGTTGCTCATCTTACTTTAAAAAAGTAATTAGTTACAGTTACAAATTACTTCTCCCAAAAAGTAATTGAGTTACTGACTCAGTTACCACATTGAAAAAGTAATTAGTTACTCAGCAAAGTAACTGTGACTTTTTTTACTATTCTATAATGCAATTACGTTCTATAAGATCTTTAATAGTGGTGGCGGTGTGGCACACTGTGGGGGTCTGAGTCCTGAGTCTCCTAACTGTGAGTAACTGTATTTTGTTTTTTGGTACCTGCTGCCTGAAATGGTGGTGGCAGTGTGGTGGCGGTGTGGCACACTGGTGGTGGTGGCGGTGTGGCACACTGGTACTGGGACAGTAGAGCAGGGTCCCCATAGATCCCACTTTAGAGCAGGCCAGGGTCATCATCAATCCCCCTTTAGAGCAGGGTCCCCATAAATCCCCCTTTAGAGCAGGGTCCCCCAAAGATCCCCTTTAGAGCAGGCCATGCTCCCCATAGATCCCCCTTTAGGGAGGGGTCCCCATAGATCCCTGTTTAGAGCAGGGCCCCCATAGATCTAAAGGGACCCTGCTCTAAAGGGGGATTTATGAGGACCCTTTTCTAAGGGTGGATCTATGGGGACCCTTCTCTAAAGGGGGATCTATGGGGACCCTGCTCTAAAGGGGGATTTATGAGGACCCTGCTCTCAAGGGAGATATATGAGGAACCCTTTATAAGGGGGATCTATGGGAACCCTTCTCTAAAGGGGGATCTATGGGGACCCTGCTCTAAAGGGGGATCTATGGGGACCCTGCTCTAAAGGGGGATCCATGGGGACCCTTCTCTAAAGGGGGATTTATGAGGACCCTGCTCTAAAGTGGGATATATGGGGGACGCTGCTCCAAAGGGGGATCTATAGGGCCCCAGGGCCTGTTCTAAAGGGGATCTAGGGGGACCGAGTTCTAAAGGGGATCTATAAGGGACCCTGCTCTAAAGGGGGATCTATGGCACAGATCCCTCTTTAGAACAGGGTCGCCATAGATCCATCTTTAGAGCAAGCCAGCGTCCCCAAAGCTCCCCAATAGATTCCCCTTTAGAGCAGGCCAGGCAGGGTCCCCCATATATCCCACTTTAGAGCAGGCCAGGCAGGGTCCCCCATATATCCCACTTTAGAGCAGGCCAGGCAGAGTCCCCCATATATCTCACTTTAGAGCAGGCCAGGCAGGGTCCCCCATATATCCCACTTTAGAGCAGGCCAGGCAGAGTCCCCCATATATCTCACTTTAGAGCAGGCAAGGCAGGGTCCCCCATATATCTCACTTTAGAGCAGACCAGGCAGGGTCCCCCATATATCCCACTTTAGAGCAGGCCAGGCAGGGTCCCCCATATATCTCACTTTAGAGCAGGCCAGGCACGGTCCCCCAAAGATCTCCTTTAATGAACGTTTTTAAAGTTCTGGTTTTGCTGTTATAGGAGTTAGGACACACACTCACAGTGCAGAACGAATGAAGATTTGACTTGCATCTCTCATGACTCAGCTGGGACCCGGGCGGGCTGGACACACTGCAATGCTGACACCGGCGGCGGGCATGGCAGGCACGGGCAGCAGGTTAGTCAGAGCCTGGGGGGCAGGGCAACCTGAGCAGCACTGCACCTGATTGGCTAGGATAACGGCGGCGGCTAGGAGACTTTCAATAGAGCTTGCAATGCAATGCCTGGCCACGAGAGTCCATGCCCGTGCACAGCGGCGAACAACCGACCTTGTCTGCTTCTCCTCCTCTTCTCTTCCTGTACCGCAGACAGCGGTCATAGAGGAGAGGGGGAATTACAATTACATCTACTGCCATCTAGTGGCGGTAGATGTAATTGCGGTAACGCAGCCGAAAGTACCAGCAGTGGCGTTACAAGGAGGGAACGAGTATTCAGTTAGATTACTCGTTACCCTCAAAAGTAACTGCATTAAGTAACGCCGTTTACTTAAACGCAGTTACTACCATCACTGGTCATACGACACTAAGACCATTCAGGCTTAAGGTTGCCCTCTCAGCAAAGATGATTTTCCCCTCTGTACGGTCCTGCAGGTTTCCCTGGGCTCCAAATACCAGTAATGGTGAAGGCAATATACGGGGAGAAGAAAGGCTCCAAATAGGGTGATAACGTCTTTAAATATGTTTATTTACCCATTCCTCGGGTTAAAATATGTTAAAAAGTACAAAGCACACTATCCCTGGTGGTCAGCGGTGCGGGCCGCACGTCCTCCTCGCAGAAAAAACGGCTGACTTCCGGCTTGCGTTCCAACTTCGGGTAGCGTGACTACAGAACACGTCCCACTATGTTGTGGAGATGACAAGAGGGTGGTGGATAGGTATTCTGTATTTCTGATAAAAACTAAAGGTCAGGTCTAACACCATGTCATGCAAGATACAGAGATCAGGCCAACAAGTTTTAGAAATCCCAGCTTCTTCAGGACCTCCTATCTCATGAGCAAATACAAACAGCCAGAAGAATAACTTCTATAAATAAAAAATACATGCATCATTTACAAAATTTCAGATTTTTTTTCATGTAATAAATTAATAAAAAAACAAACCTTACAAATGCAAAATAGATATTCCCAATTCCCAGAGGTAACCGGAGAAGGGAAAAGAAAAAGAGAGGGAACATAAATCACCCCATAAAAAAAAAAACCACACACACATATATATATATATATATATATATATATATATATATATATAATTTATTTATTTTTTTAATGATTATTGTTCAAAATAAAAAGAATCCTATAATAAATTCATATTCCACTAACCACATATTTGTACAAAAAATACATATACATATCATATACATAGATGGGTGGCACACTCCTGAGAAAAGTGGGGGGTAATATTTCTAAACTGTTTTTTTTTTTTTGCATGAGCACTGCTGTACTGTGAAGGTACTTCTCTGTACTGTTAAGGGCAGCTCACAAACAAACAGAGCCATTGGAATTGGCTCTGTACCACGTGTATAGCAGCCAGCTTTCACTTCCTTCTCACACAGTGATCTGTGTTGGAGAGGAAATAAAGCTTCCTGATTGCAGCAGGCACCCAGTGTCCACTGCCATTCAGTACCAAAACAGTGTTATTCACCCCTATACTGAATGTTAGATGCACTAGCAGATTTAAAAGGGTTGTAAATTCTCATGAGCTTTCACCTTAATGCATTCTATGCATTAAGGTGAAAAACCTTTCTGTGCTTTAGCTGCCTCCCCCCCCCCCCCGACCCCCATTTTTCTTATCTGAACCTCGATCATTCCAGCGACGAGCCGCTGTCCCCAGTTCCCATTGGTTAGATCAGTGATGGTGGACCTTGGCACCCCAGATGTTTTGGAACTATTTTTCCCACGATGCTCAACTACACTGCAGAGTGCATGAGCATAATGGGAAATGTAGTTCCAAAATTTCTGGAGTGCCAAGGTTCCCCATCACTGGGATAGACTGATAGCAGCAGGAACCATTGGCTCCCACTGCTGTCATTCAAATCCAGTGAGAGCCGGAGGCCGGACTGAGTCCTGCTGTCTGTGTCAATGGACGCAGCAGCTGGATTCATGAGCGTGCCCACACGGGTGCCCCAATTTGAAAGGAGCTCTCTATGGAGGCACCCAATAAGGTGGAGGAGCCAGGAGCGCCACGGGGCACCCCTAAAAGGAAGTTTAGGGCTGCTCTGTGCAAAACCCTTGCACAGAGCGGGTAAGTATAACAAGTATAACAATTTAAAAAGCAAATCTTTAAAATCACTTTAACAAATTGAAGCAGAACTCCAGCTAAATCTTTAAAAGCAGTTACAGCAAGCCATGTTGTTCCTTTTGGGATAAAAGGTTTACGTAAATAAATAAAAGCTGATCATTATAAGCAAGCACCCTGTCAGTGGTAAATGGTTTATTTCAGACCTCTTACTGGTATATCTGCAGGACAGCTTGTTGAAAAACAGACTTACTGGCTGGATTACCCTGTGAAAATAGATAAAAGAAAGTTCGGTAACTATTACATCTAAGAATTGGTGAGCTGCAATAAAATAACTAAAAATAGGGGTAATGAGTGAGGCGCTGCTACTCATTAGTACACAATCATATGATAATTGTAAAAATCGTGCATCAGTATTAATAAAGTGATTTGTACTCGATGATAATAATGATTAATGAATATATAATGTGCTGAATGATCAGTGCTGAACAATAAGTGCATTAAGAAGTGCTAAATAAATATTTTGAAAATTTTGAACTATACAATGCATCAAAAATCTTCTACAAATTGAATAATAGTGCAGATACAGACATACATAAAAATGATGCTACATAAAATTAACAAATGTGCAGATGAATAAAAAAATATTAACAATAAATAAATGTGCAGATTAATATTATTATTATTATTATTATTATTATTATATAGGATTTATATAGCGCCGAAAGTTTACGCAGCGCTTTACAACTTGAGGGTAGACAGTACAAATGCAATACACTTTAATGCAGTAGGAATCAGAGGGCCCTGCTCGTTAGAGCTTACAATCTAAGAATATGGGTGTATTCAACAAAAAAGTGCAACGATAACTACACGCACAACCCAGTGCCACTTCTGAAAGTGATTAAAGTGCCCAATGTATTTTCTAAAAAAATTTAAAATCTAACAAATGGTGATCAATTCAAAAAGTCCATCCAAGATGGTTATAATGAGTGAGTGGTGTTCATATTAAAAAACTTTGTGCTGGTGTAGCTTGTTCCACCACCTAGTGCAAAATTGGCCACTCACCAAATGCATTCAGGCCACCTATAGTGCCTGTAGTGTCCCTTTAGCTGGAAGGCAAATCCACTTGTGGTAGCCAAAATACAATATAGGGAGTGTCACAATCCAGGGATATATTCTCTCAAGAAAAGATTAAGAAGACCTCATTGTGTAATGCCCTTTATTAAAAAATTCAATAGGAAGTAAAATCCAGATACACTCACATTTAGAAGTGCCTCCAATGGCACTCTCTGCATGCATAAATCGATAAAGTAAGGAATCGCTGCTCCGCAAACAGCGTGCGTTCCACCCCACTAGGACCTGCCATGAACCGGACATGATGTCACTTGGATACCTCAATGCATTTCACTGGAAAGGCATCATCAGGAATAAAATAACTACTTGCTTTTGAGTTTAATACTGCTTTAAATGCCACTAGAAGAAAAATCTATCTGTACAAATGTGATCTAAAATTATTTTGGGTACACAGCGCTCAAAGCCGAAAAAAAGGCCTGGACAGGAAGGGGATGTAACATGCTGTTCCTCAAGTCATTAAGATGCACTCTTACAGGCAAACATGCACAGGAAGTTAGGAGCTCACGTGTTTTCTGGCAGAATAAGCAGGATTTCTGTACATGTATATTTTATAGAAACAAAACATGGAGTTTTATGCAAGAGAATTTTTTTTGGCTTGATATACACTTTTAAAAAAAAGTCTTTCACTTATAATTCCTATGCAACCTGACAGTTTTGAAGAGATAAACTGCAGTGTCCAAATATGCCATGCAGATAGAGAATTATCCACGTAGACTCAGGATGTATCTATTAAATGCTGGCTTGAGGGACGTTTAATTACAATGCAAAAAACACAAAATACCTGACTGCAGTATAATTGAAATCGCTTTGCAGAGATCAGTTTTGACTTTGACATGAAAGAGTGTCTTTCCATTGATTAGCATATAAAGAAAAAACGAAATGAACCAGTTGTGGCTCTTTTGCAAATGTCCTTAAACAGGACATGTGAAATATGCCCAGTCCTGCCCTGCTGCCATTTCTGTCCATTTATTCGCCAGAAATGCCCAACTGTCAAAATGAGCGCCAGGAGTTGCTGTATAAATGCACCAACTATTCCAGAAACAAAAACCTGTTCTTTAACTTGTAAATAACTGCAGTGTATATTTATTCTCCACAGCAGGGATCTCCAAAGTTTCTAAACATAGGGCCAGTTTACTTTCCTTTGGGCTTTAGGGGGGATGGACTGTGGTCAGTGTGAGTGGAAAATGTTCTAATGTGGGAACAAGCAATACCACATCGTTCATGTCATTGCGAGGAATATTGCCCCATCATTGGGGTCAGTGGGAGGAATAGTGCCACATCACTGGTGTCAGTGGGAGAAATAGTGACCCATCACTGGTGTCAGTGGGAGAAATAGTGACCCATCACTGGTGTCAGTGGGAGAAATAGTGACCCATCACTGGTGTGAGTGGGAGAAATAGTGTCCCATCAATGGTGTGAGTGGGAGAAATAGTGACCCATCAATGGTGTCAGTGGGAGAAATAGTGATCCATCACTGGTTTCAGTGGGAGGAATAATGACCCATCACTGGTGTCAGTGGGAGTATTGGTGCCCCATCACTGGTGTCAGTGGGAGCAATGGTGCCCCATCATTGGTGTCAGAGGGAGGAATAGTGCCCCATCATTGGTGTCAGTGGGAGGAATAATGCCCCATCACTGGTGTCAGTGGCAAGAATAGTGCTCCATCACTGGTGTCAGTGGCAAGAATTGTGCCCCATTGTTGGTGTCAGTGGGAGGAAAAATTTATTTTATCGCTGATGTCAGTGGAAGTAATTATGGCAAATTTCGGTGTCAGTAGGAGGAATAGTTCCTCATATACTGTAAGTGGGAGAAATAGTGCCCCGAGGGCCAAGCAAAAACAAGCAAAGGGCCATGTCCGGCCCCCGGGCCGCAGTTTAGAGACCACTGCTCTACAGCAACACAAAACGTAGGCCTCATACACACAGGTTTATTGTAGCTGCTGTTTCTCCTGACAGGAAAACGCATCTAAGTTGCAGTTTTTCAAACATTTTTAGGCATGCATAGACATTGGGCATTTATTTTATTGTCCAGAATTGTATTCCGGCCTTTAAAATTAATTATATTATTATTATTATAATACAGGATTTATAGACAACAGTTTACGCAACGCAGCTCTTTACAATGTAGAAAGGGGGGGGGGGGGACAGTACAATTACAATACAATTCAATACAGAAGGAATAGGAGGGACCTGCTCATAGAGCTTACAATATAAAGGGAGGGGGAGGTGGTACAAAAGGTAATAGCTGAGGGGGATGATCTGATGGAGGTAATTCAGGGACAGTTCTTAGGTGGAGGTGGGGTAGATAAGAGAGTTTTTAGGGATCACCTAAAGGCAGACAAGATAGGGACTGACTCAACATACTGGCGCAGGGATTTCCAGAGGATGGAAAAGGCTCTGGAGAAGTCCTGCGGGTGAGCATGGGAGGAAGTAACAAGGAAGCTAGAGAGCAGGGGTATTGGGAGGAGCGGAGGGGACAATTTGGGCGATATCTGCAGATGAGGTTGGTGATGTAGCTAGGGGTGATGTTGTGGATGGCCTTGTATGTTGTGGTTAGTATTTCAAATTTTATACTTTGGCTTAGGGGACGACAGTAAAGATATTGGCAGAGAGGAGCAGCAGTCAAGGATTGGTTAGTAAGGTGTATTGGTCTAGCAGCAGCATTCATAATAGACTGAAGAGGGGGATAGCCTGTGAGGAGGGAGTTGCTGTAGTCAAGGCGGGCAATAACCAAGGCGTGAGTACATTGTTTTATGGTGTCGTTAGTCAGGAAGGAGTGAATTATGGAAAGGTTGTGGAGGTTAAGGTGGCAAGATGTAGCCAGTGATTGGATGTGGAGGGTTAAGGAGAGGTCAGAGTCTAGGATTACACCCAGCATCTTGGCGTGTGTGGAGGTAAATGAATAAATGCTCAAGCGCTAAACACACCTTTGGCTTGGGCATGTTTGACATTCTTATGCCCAAAAGCTCCTCTCCTGAACGCAGGAACTTTGACGGCCTCTAAATGCTGCTGCTCCTAAATTCCTCTAAAAGCCTATGTATGCATGGCACATGGGGGAGATTTACTAAAACTTGGGCACACAGAATCTGGTGCAACTGTGCATAGAAACCAATCCACTTTTAACTGCAGCCTGTTCAATTAAGCTTTTAGACTAATGCCTCGTACACACGCAACGATTGTTAGCCGTGAATTTTCGGCCACCATCCGATTGGCCGATTATCTGCTTGTTAGTATGATGCTTCCGACAACCGACTGCAACTTTTCGGCCGAACAAAATCTGGTGTGCATGCTATAAAATTTTTGTTGGCCGTCAACAGAACGGCCGATTTTCCGTCAGTCAGTACAGATTTCGGCAGAAATCAGATGAGCAAGACTGGGCATGCTCAGAGAAGAAAAAACACACGGAAAGTAAACCAGCACATGACATCACTTCTGAAGTTGGTTTTTGTTGGCCGAGAAAATTTGTGTGCAGTCTAGAGCACATTTCAACCAACACAACAACACTGGACAAAAGACGGCCGATCGGTCGGCCAACAATCGTTGCGTGTGTACGAGGCATAAGCTTAACATTTAGTAAATCTCCCCCATAGACTTTTATTGAGAGAAATTTAGGCTTTTATTAAGAGGAATTCAGGGGTTTAGGCAAAAAAATGCCTAAAGCCCCCCCAAAAAAATCAGTTTAGGAGCAGCAGTGTGCATGAACCCTAACACTGCTCAAAGTAGGAAAATAAAAATAATTTTTTTTTTTTACTTGTTTCTGTTTATGGTTTCTATAAAAAATAAAATCATTTTGCAAGACAATATCGCCAAATGAAAATCCTTGTTTGTTTTCTAAAAAAAGTATACTGTATATGTATTACTTAGTTATCCTAGAAGATAACTATAGACCCATAGCAGAAAAGTAAAAATTGCTCTGGTCCAGAGGGGGTATACAGGGGCAAGAGTTAAATTGGTTAAATCCATTTAGATCCAATGCTAATTGCAAAATAAAGTTTAACTCACACAGATCGTTCTTCTTTGGTAGTTACATGTTGTTTTGTAGCAAGAGTTTAGTAAATCATAGTACTTATTTGGCAATTTCCTGCAATCTGTGATGTTTCTACATACCAGAAAAAAAAAAAAAGAAAATCGCCCTTGGGTTCTATCAGGCAAAGGACATGAATATTCTGTAATTGAAATGCCATTCTGTAATAACACAGTAGAAGAAGCCTTTCATCCATATCATGATTTTTTTCAAGCAATTGAAGCAGTAGGCATTGTCACTGTTTCAGTTGTCAGTCTGGGATAGTTTTTTTTTTTTTCTTCTGCTCTATGCTTGTTTGGCTTTCACTTAACAAAACTGCTGATGGTCCCAATAAAAACAATTGCTTCTGCGGCAGATGCATTAGCATTCATCATGGCCAGTTCTTTAACAAAGTTTGGCAAGCCTGGCATTACAAATACCCAATGATTGTAATTGGTCAGATTTGATGACAGACTAAACTGATAACTATAGGAAGGCATACAAAATATGAACATTTAGAAAACTAGATGTGTAGAGAGAAAACATTAAAGACATTTTTTGTAACTACCATTTATTACCCTCCTGGCCCTTCCCCTCCTTTTTGTTTCCCTGTGCTTTGAAAGCTGTCATCACAAGCCCATGTTTGGTTTCTTTGCAGTTAGCCTGTTTGCAGTGATCAACCGTACAGTGTGAAGAGCATAATTGCTTCAGTGCGTGACTGAGGACAACAAAGAAGCATTTGCTCCACCCAGATACTTGTTTGATCCAGAGGAATAAAAACCACGAGAGGTTCTAGCTCAACTTTTAGATGAAAATGTAATTGATTGGCTGTGACAAATTTGAGAGAAATTTGGTTTCAAATTCTTTATATTACTCTCCCAGTGTGTTGCTACCTTGAACCATAATTGACAAGTGTACCCCCAAGGACACTGGGTGTTTGGAGGGTGGCATCGGGGTGCTAAGGGATAGTATGTTCCGAATTACAGTACCTGGCTCTACAGTTGGAACTGTGTTGCAGAGAAAATTCCTGCCCAAAAGTCACAGTATAGCCCCAGCACAGGCAGAGCAGCAGTGCTGGGAGCATTTTGATAAGTCCACTCAACACCAATGCTTTATTTTTCCTCTCACAGGCATCAGAGAATTGTGGCTAATTTTGTTCCCACTGCAATCAACCATGTGCAGTGAGGTTGCTCCTACTGATGCCAAGGATTTGAGGTTAATCTTGCTGCCACAAATGCCAATGGCGTGTTAAATTTGTTTCTATTGATGCCAGCAATATTCAATTATAGGATAAGTTCAACTTTTGGAACATGTAGCATGTTCAAGCTCCTGCTGCCTCTTAGTGTGACAGCGGGCAGGGCATCTTCTCCCAGCTTCCACTGTCACGATTCCAAAAATTCCATCCACTAGGCCTTGTCATTCAGTTTCCTGTGAATAAATGAACTACAAGTACCATCATCCACTGTGGCAGACAGCTTGAAATTCTGAATGAACTGTGAGGGTGCTGATGAGCACCCTTGTAGCTCAATCACAAGCCCTGCAGCTTTCAAACTGACAGCTCATACAGTATGCAGGTATAGGCTGAAAGCTGCAGGGCTTGTCTGTAAAAGCCTGACATTGCACCCTTGATCCACTGATCATGGGTGCAATACTTTCCAGACTCCTGAAGGAAAAAATAATGAATGCAAATTCTCTCCAAAAATATATGCTTTTATTATTTTTTCTAAAAACAAATAGTGAACATATTCTTTAGTTTTATCCCACTGACGTCAACAATATGGGGCCTATTTTACCCCCATTGACACTATGGTGAGGCTCATTTTACTCCCAAACACACCAAAGATTGGAGTTTAGTTTTACTCCCACTGACACCAACAATATGGGACTTATTTTACTCCAACTGACACAGTATGGGGCTTGTCTTACTTTAATGACACCAGCAATGTTGAGTTTTTTTTATCCTACTATGTAATCCTAGTAATACCAATAAGGGAACTTATTTTATCCCAATGATTGCCAACTATGCTGAGCCATTAACAAACAACGTGATTGATTTTTTCTTTCCACTGACATCAACAAAGGAGTTTAATTTACTTCAGCTTCTCCTTAGTGTACCCATAGCCCTGTTTCCCCTAAGGCTGGGTTCACACTTGCCGCGGTAAACATCAGGGGGTCCGGTGCATCCCTGTTCACAGATTCAGGTGTGAATCAAGTCCAAATTTCTGCCTGAATTTGCACCTGATTCAGAGCCAAAAACCCTTTTCAAATGTGGGCCATGACCACCCCGGAGGTGTGTGAACTAGCTCCATTGAGAGCCGGACACACTCTCCTGTCATGCAAATTGAATGCACGGAAACCCAGGCTTAAACATAAGAAAGCATAGGGGCAAAAGTGTAACCCCACAGGCCGTCCATTGTGAAGCCATATTTTCAATTGTGGGCAATTATGCTAGAAATCCAACTTGATACGTATATTCCAGTGCACTCTAAGGAGGGAAATTGATTTACTGACAAAAAAGATTAGAAACTACAACCCCTGCATTAATTTAGCCAAGTCCTGCCTAATCCCTATTCCATGTGATTCCAGCCAGCCAGCTGTGGAAAACAGAATGAAAATCTAGCAGATGCCCTGATGCCACCCTCTCTTCTCCACGTGGTCTGCTTTTCAGCGTATTGTTAATCTTTGTTGACAGGCTGAATGTTCACACTGCACTAGGTGTAGATAAAATCCTTTTTATACTGGAATCTGATTGCAAATTGATGTTTCTCATATTTCTGATTTTTAATTCCCCAGATTACCTTTGCCTCCTGGGGCTTTTTCCACACTATGGGAAAATGAAGAAATGTTTAGAAATCTCTACTTCACAAAGTTTCCAGTAAGTGTAATTTGCCAGGAGTCCATGATGTAATAGTAAAATTTCTACCATGGATTAACCTTCTCTTTTTTGGCAGCATAACGTCCCTTAAAGTGAACCTGTGATTTTGTCATGCAAGACAAAGCAACAAGTTCACTTTACAGTAATGCTGGCCCCACCAGCAACACAAACCTTTCTTTCCCTTCTTCACCAATTGATTCAGCTTCCAAGGGCAGGGCATGGGACTCCATCCCATTCCTTTAATGTGACAGCTATGGTGACTGGCTGTTTAGATGCCCAGCTCTGTCACATAGCAGTGAGAGGAGAGTCTTAATCATTGTAAAGGATGCAAGTAATGATAAACACTACTGCCTTAAAGCTGAACTCTTGGCTAACAGCTAAAGCCCTGTACACACGCACAGATTGTTGGCCGTAAATTGTCGGCCAACGTCCGATTGGCCGATTGTAGGCTTGTTAGTATGATGCTTCCAACAACCAAGTGCGAATTTTCGGCCGAAAAAAATCTGGTGTGCATGCTATAAAATTTTTGTTGGCCAACAACAGAACGGCCGATTGTTCCTCAGTCAGTACAGATTTCGGCAGACAAAAATCAGATGAGCAAGACTGGGCATGCTCAGAGAAGAAAAAACACACTGAAAGTCAACCAGAACATGACATCACTTCTGAAGTTGGTTTTTGTTGGCCAACAAAAGTCCAGTGCAAGTCTAGAGCACATTTCAACCAACAAACAACACTGGACAAAAGTTGGCCGATCAGTTGGCCAACAATCTGTGCGTGTGTACGGGGCTTTAGCCTACAGTTGTAAAAATAAGAAAAAACACCCCATTGGAATCTATTGTTCCATGTGGTTCATGTTATAGAAATGTCTCTAAGACCGTTTAATGCTTAGATGAAAGTGTGGGTTTCATTGTAGTAAAAAGTCAATTAAAAGTACATTTTATAAAAGCTGCAAAAAAGCAATAAACAGTAAGCTACATAGGATTTTATACAGATTGTAAAATATCTGGATTTGCCAGGCATGATTGGTCACTGCACTGTGATTACACTGGGAAGGAATGGTCAATTTACAGCAACAGGTGAAAAGCTCATGATCATGAACTCATTTTCTGTAATCTCACTGGCATATTTATTTTTCACATACAGAAGTACTTTAGGGTGGATATAAAATGGTTGGATAATGTCTTTACTTGTTTTATCTGTTTTCTAGGGGTATTATGATACAATGGATGCAGGATATATGGATGAAGATGGCTATGTTTATGTCATGTCCCGGGTCGATGATGTCATAAACGTAGCAGGTCATAGGCTTTCTGCAGGAGCAATAGAAGAGGTAACCTAAAAGTAGTATTAATTGTATATTTTTTTTTTTAAAAAGTGTTTTTTTTTGCAGGCTTTTTAATAGAAAATCTGTAGTTATTTATTTGTTATGAATGTTGGTGCCAAATTGCCCATTAGCCTTGAAGACCCTTAGCTATCACCTTGGTTGTCTAAACAGTTATTTTTATTCCTGGTCTTTTTTTTGTTTTTTTCGAGAAGATAAACATTTGGGTGAGATGGCAACCTACTGAAGCTGCTCACTTCTTTTACTTATTGGTAGAATTTACAGGTATTGTTTAGTGAGACATAATGCCATTGATGGCATGTTACTCCATTATCTATGGGGTATAACATCCAGTGCCTCATGTAACTTGCAGTGCTTCATAACTGTGTTATACACATTGCCCCCTTTACTGTGTTGCCCATAGTGATTTATGTCTCTGCATTTCATGCAGTACCTCATCTTAGTAATGCATGTAGTGTTTATGCCTCTATTGCACAAGAGGCTTTATACCTCTGTATTATGCATTCTTGTATTCTTTGAAAAAGTGCCTCATACTCCTCTGTTACATGGCTCATTCAACTATCCTACACACAGTACTTCCTGCTTCTCTATTACACAATGGGGGTGATTTACTAAAGGCTACTAGACTAGTTGCTCCAGAACTTAGTAAATTAGGTAAAGCTTAACTTTGTAAACAATACCCAATCACGTGCAATGAAAATTAAAAACAAAAAAAAAATGCATTTTTACTCCCAGATGATGGAAGTTAGCAGAGCTTCTGCTGATTTAATAAACTCTGGAGCAATTACACATGCAGAGTGCAACTGCACATTGCAAGGTGCACAGTCTATTTGCCTTTAGCAAATCAACCCTACAGTGTCTGATGCTTCTGTGTTATATACAGTTACTCAGCAGCACTCGCATATTATGCCTTATGTCTGCTACCATATATGCAGTGCCCTTTACCTCTTATATGCTTTGTGTCATCCATCTTGCACATAGTGATTTATATTTGTGTATTACAAATGCTTCTTCATGTTTTTTTCATTACATGCAGTTTCTATTGCCTATTGCAGGCGATACTTCACGTCTCTCTGTTAAACACAGTGATTTAACCAGCTCCTACAATGTTTCATATCTCTGATACAAGCTGTTATACGTGGTACATTATGTCCCTCTTTTGTACATGGTACCTTGTGACTGCCTGCTGCACAGGTCTTCTGAAAAAAATGTTTACAGGCTCTGAGGACAGCACAAATTCCACACCATCCCACACACATAATTATGTGTAGCCTATTGGATATTTAGATGTGGTGGTCAAGTGCACCATACAAAAGAAAAATCTAAGAGCAGCGTGAAAATCCTTATTGATAAATCAACATGTGGCCCCAGTTAAGAGACAACATTTTGAGGATACAAAGGACACCTTTTACTATAGTGATGGCCAACTGTGGTGTTTTCATTTATTAAAGAGGATTTCCAAGGTCCTCATGGAAGGTTGACCTTTTTATATTTTCTCTCAGTGGAAGGGTGGTGCACACTTTAGGAACCCCAACTTATATCCTCCCTTGCCTTGGTCATGGTAGGTGGGATGGTTGCTTGTTGTGGGAAACACCACACCCTCATATGAGAAACATGGACTTTAAAGGCACTGAGTATATTAAAATCTAACAATTTTATTGATACATGACTAAAAATACATCACAAACATAAATGACTCGCCTCAAGAAAGGCGTCAGAATATGTAGCCTCCATAATACAGTGATAAAGTATAAACACACACACAAACAATACTAATTGTGGTATTTTGAGATACTTCACATCCACAGGATCTCACACAAGATGACAGGTGTGTGTACTGCCGTCCATCGAGATTGGTTGATGTGATGATAAATATACAGAATATTCATAAAGCCAGGTTGCTCAACATGTTTCGCTTGGAAAGCTTCTTCTGGAGCTAATAATTCAGTACTCTGTATATAATCAAAACATATGATTGTAATATCATCATTAGCTATCATGTGTACATGTGTTTCCAAATGCACAGCAGTTTAGGAATACAAACATAGACAATACACACAAAAAAAAAAAAAACAATACATGAAAAAAAAAGAGACAAATAGAGATCATATAAAATACATTTGCCATATAGGCAAATTTTTAGACATGTATCAATAAAATTGTTATATTTTAATATACTTAGGGCCTTTTAAAGAGGTTGTAAACCCATATATATATATATATTTTGTAACCTGAAAGAGAAAAACATAATAGAAACATAGAATGTGTCGGCAGATAAGAACCATTTGGCCCATCTAGTCTGCCCAATATATCTGAATCCTATGAATAGTCCCTGGCCCTATCTTATATGAAGGATAGCCTTATGCCTATCCCATGCATGCTTAAACTCCTTCACTGTATTTGCAGCAACCACTTCTGCAGGAAGGTTATTCAATGCATCCACTACTCTCTCAGTAAAGTAATGCTTCCTCATATTACTTTTAAACCTTTGCCCCTCTAATTTAAAACTGTGTCCTCTTGTGGTAGTTTTTCTTCTTTTAAATATGCTCTCCTCCTTTACCGAGTTAATTCTCTTTATGTATTTAAAAGTTTCTATCATATCCCCTCTGTCTCTTCTTTCTTCCAAGCTATACATGTTAAGGTCCTTTAACCTTTCCTGGTAAGTTTTTTCCTGCAATCCATGTACTAGTTTAGTAGCTCTTCTCTGAACTCTCTCCAGAGTATCTATATCCTTCTGGAGATATGGCCTCCAGTACTGCGCACAATACTCCAAGTGAGGTCTCACCAGTGTTCTGTACAGCGGCATAAGCACTTCTCTCTTTCTACTGCTTATACCTCTCCCTATACATCCAAGCATTCTGCTGGCATTTCGTGCTGCTCAGTATGCATCGCATACTAGCTCATTATGAAATACTTACCTTAGAACGAGCCCCCGCCGCGCCGCCCACTCACCTGTATGACGGGCGACATGTCCAGTCGCCCGTCTTTGGGGATCGCGGCATCCGCCCATCTGATTGGCCGGAGCCGCGGTGACGTCACTCCCGCACACGCGCACGGGAGCCGACGGTCACGGCACGGGACTCAGTTTGTAATGTATGTGGGGGGTTGATTATAAGGTACAGTGCGGGAAAAAGTATTTGATCCCCTGCTGATTTTGGATGTTTGCCCACTGACAAGGAAATGATCAGTCTATAATTTCAATGGTAGGTTTATTTTAACAGTAAGAGACAGAGTAACAACTAAAGTATCCAGAAAAATGCATTTCAAAAAAGTTCTAAATTGATTTGCATTGTAATGAGTAAAACAAGTATTTGATCCCCTATCAATGAGCAATATTTCTGGCTCCCAGGTGTCTTCTATAGAGGAATGAGCTGAGATTAGGAGCACTCTCTTAAAGGGAATGGAGCTCCTAATCTCGGCTTGTCATCTGTATAAAAGACACCTGTCCACAGAAGCAATCAATCAATCAATCAATCATATTCCAATCTCTGCACCATGACCAAGGCCAAAGAGCTGTCCAAGGATCTCAGAGACAAGATTGTAGACCTACATAAGGCTGGAATGGCCAAGCAGCTTGGTGAGAGGTTGACAACAGTTGGTGCAATTATTTGCAAATAGAATAGACACACAAAATAACTGTCAATCTCCCTTGGTCTGGGGCCCCATCTCACCTGGAGTTTCAATTAATGAGAACGGTGAGGAATCAGCCCAGAGCTACACGGAAGAATCTTATCAATGATCTCAAGGCAGCTGGGACCATAGTCACCAAGAAAACCATTAGTAACACACTACCCTGTGAAGGACTGAAATCCTGCAGCGCCCGCAAGTTCCCCCCCGCTCATGAAAGCACAGGGCCATCTAAAGTTTGCTAATGAACAGCTAAATGATTCAGAGGAGAACTGGGTGAAAGTGTTGTGGTCAGATGAGACCAAAATCAAGCTCTTTGGCATCAAATCAATTCGCCTTGTTTGGCGGCGGAGGAATGCTGCCTAGGACCCCAAAAACACCATCCCCACTGTCAAACATGGAGGTGGAAACATTATGCTTTGAGGGTTTTACTGCTAAGGGGACAGAACAACTTCACCGCATCAAAGGGATGATGGACAGGGCCATGTAACGTCAAATCTTGGGTAAGAACCTCCTCCACTTAGCCAGGGCATTAAATATGGGTCGTGGATGTGTATTCCAGCATGACAATGACCCAAAACACATGGCCAAGGCAACAAAGGAGTGGCTAAAGAAGAAGCACATTAGGGTCCTTGAGTTACCTAGCCAGTCTCCAGACCATAATCCCATAGAAAATTTGTGGAGGGAACTGAAGGTTTGAGATATCAAATATCAGCCTCGAAAACCCTAAGGACTTGGAAAGGATCTGCAATTAGGTGTGGGACAAAATCCCTCCTGAGATGTGTGCAAACCTGGTGGCCAACTACAAGAAACGTCTATGTAGAAAGAAAAAAGAGAGCACCCAAATATCAGACTGTTCAAGCCAGAAATGAGAAGTTTGATTTGAATAAAAATTAAAATTTTATTAGGTGTATCACATTAAAGCAATAACAAAGCTTAGATAAAACCAATAGTACTGGGAAATTATACACTTAAGCCAGGTGAGATAAAGTGCTGTAGAAGCAGTCCTCATGCGCCAATGCGTTTCACCACATTGCTTTGTCAGGGCTTATGAAGAATACACAGCATATATCTACAAAGAAACAACATCATTTTTAAAAAACTTCAATGTAGGTTACATAAAGCCAACATCATTTCTAGTACTCTGTTTGTTCAACCAGACCCACCTTCATGCAGGGCAATACCAGATAAATTATTCCCTGGGCAGGGCGCCGGAGCATCAAGAGTAGACACTTGGGGACTATCTACATTTGTAGAATAGCTAGTTGCTAGTACGAAGACAATCCGTATAGCATGGATCAAGCAAAATACATGTAAGGCTATGCAAGGGCAATATACCATAAATCATCGGACCCAGAGCTCAAAAAGTAGACCCAATATATAAGAATATGTGGTGCATCTAAAAGAAAGAAAGTGACAAAGGAACACATAAACCCAATAATTCAGCATTCTTCTAAGAATGCACCTATAAGTATAATGTATCAGGTGAGTATCAAAAATTGAGCCAACCATAGCCCAAAAGCATACCTTTAAAACTGCCCTTTCTTCCTGATAGTACAAATCAATATCCCCTTTAGCAGATCCAGCTATATCCAGTATCTATAAATATCAAACGAATATATGCACATAATCTGCCGCATAGCAACTTACATGTACCCCGCTTTGGCCTCCTTCAATCAACCCTAATTAACTTACTTCTATATCCAGCAAATGTCTATCCCTCATTAGAGACCTGTGAGCTATCCATATTCAGATGATGATCGGCAGATAGATGTTTGCTGAATTCATCCCAGAACAATGACAAAACTAAACAAAAGAGCTCCCAGGACAAGCTTGGCCCTATACATACCCAGAAAATAATCTCCAGAATGGAAAAGGCATAATGTTGGTACCTATCATGAATAAGTGAATCATAAGGCCTGCTCCATCCAAACACCGCTGGTCTAATTATTCCCACCGCCATCTTAAATACTCCCCTCATCAGGTAGTAACGCCCCAGGGGGCACGTGTTCATCGGTCTCATTGAGACCAGCTGGTGACTATCATGTGAGAGGCCCGCATCAGAGCGCCGCACGTCCCTCTCATGGATAGAGCGGTCCACACATTCTGGGCATGCACGGCTAGAATGTGCCAACCATCTCACGGTCGCAATGTGAATTGGGGCCGCAATGTGAATTGAGCATGCACGTGGCCCCGAGCCCAGGCTCCCAACACATCATCTGCCTTAAAAGGGCGGCCAACAATGCAGGGGCATAAGCTGCCCCAGCAGCACGGATAACCGAATGTGTGGACCAAACGTCAACATCAGGAATACCGCCATGCACCATCTCCTGGCCAGAACTGGGTCAAAAATCAAACCGATTACCCAGTTCTGGCCAGGAGACGGTGTATTCCTTATGCGGGATGTTGTTTCTTTGTATATATTTACTGTGTTTTCCTCATAAGCCCTGAAGAAGCAATATGGCGAAACACATTGGAGCATGAGTACAACTTCAACAGCACTTTCTCTCGTCTGGCTTAAGTGTATAACTCCCCGGTACCATTGGGGTTTTATCTAGGCTTTGTTGTTGTTTTAATGTGATACACTTAATACAATTTAAATTTTTATTCAATTCAAACTCCTGGTTTCTGGCCTGTACAGTCTGACATTTGGGTGCTTTTTTTTTTTTTTTTTCTACATCTACAACACAGTTGATAGCCTATAAATATCACAAAATATACCATATGCAAGAAACATCTGACCTCTGTGATTGCCAACAAGGGTTTTGCTACCAAGTACAGTCATGTTTTGCGAAGGGGTCAAATACTTATTTCACTCATTAAAATGCAAATCAATTTATATCTTTTGTAAATGCTTTTTTTCTGGAGTTTTTGGTTGTTGTTCTGTCTCTCACTGTTAAAATAAACCTACCAATAAAATTATAGACTGATCATTTCTTTGTCAGTGGGCGGCAAACTTACAAAATCCACAGGGGATCAAATCCTTTTTTCCCCTCACTGTAATACATGCAAGAAGAAACTGTAATGTACCTGAAGTTTTGATTATTTGTTGTGCATGGCCAATGGTCTAAATTCCTGTAGGTATACCAGAAAGGGGTCTCTTTGATTAAAAACAGACCCCCTCTACTAGGTAATAAAGGTTTCGCCCCTCTACAATTAAGCCCATGACAGGTGAAACGCGTTAACAGGGTCATGGCTTGGGGGGGGATGAATCCGAAGCCTTTCTGTCATACTTGAAACTGAGTTGATTTGGGTGTGCACTTCCATCCTTTCTTCTTATCCAGTTGATGTTTGAGCAAAAAAAGACCTTGGGGAGCTGCACCCGGCAGGGAGAGAGTCCCCGGGAAAACCTGACAGTGGAGCTTGTTGCAGTGTTTCATGTTCATTTGGATTTCAGAAGCTCTCTGCTGTTTCGAAGAACACCCAAAAACACTATGCTCCTGTAGTCAAAGATTACAGTATGTGATCTTTGCCCATGATTTGGATCATATAATAGGACCCATGAGCTTCATATTTATATCCATGACAAGGGAGAGGTATTTTTACCATTATCATGTAATATTTGTAAAGAGTGAATTTTAGTGATATGTCCACTTTATTTATTAATTCATTTTCTTTTAACATTGCAGTCTGTGTTGATGCACAAGTCTGTGGTAGACTGTGCTGTGGTAGGCTTAGAGGATTCCTTGAAAGGACATGTTCCGCTGGCACTTTGTGTTCTGCGAAATGGTAAGGACTCCTTTGCTCTGACTGTACCTTGTATATTAAGTGTGTCATGCTAAAATGTCATTTAAAATACACATGTACTAAATAGTGCATGTGGGGCAAGATTTTTATGGACTACTTGCAGCATTAGCTTATTTCTGTATAATGAGATTGCAGTTGTAACAAACCCAACAAATTAATGGCCAAAGATCTTCTGTGTATTATTTGTGTTTATCTCTGGACCAACTATACCTGAAAACCTAAGTTTGTATGACAAATAGTGTATAGGTATAGAAATGTGAACATGCTGGAAGAATTACTTTTCTTGCTCTATACCAAAATGTGAAGTCTATTCTTTTGTTCTCAAGGTAAAAAATAAGCTATACAATGGCCATTTCATATGTGTTGCAGGTGTGGACACTACAGAAGAGAAACTGGCAAATGAAATCGTGTTACAAGTCCGAGAACATATTGGACCAGTAGCAGCTTTTAGGAAAGTGATTGTTGTTAAGCAGCTACCTAAAACACGTTCTGGAAAGATTCCTCGCGCCACATTGGCTTCACTTGTAAATGGCAAGCCATATAAGGTAAATGGTTTGGAAATGTGTGCAAATAATTATGTAATTGTTAAGTAAAATAATAAATGGATAGCAGTAAATCGGGCTGACACACAGAAATCTTGATAAAATTGAATACGAAGTGGTTTACAAATGCAGCAACTTAAGGCCCCATTCACATCAGTGGACCAAACGGGTTCGCCTGTCTGTTTTTCAGGTGTCCCCGACCAGACCACCCATTGTCCTCTATGGGGAGGCAGATTTCAGCGGACATGTGTCCATTGTGACCCGCCTGTATCAGATCCTTTCCGCTAAAAATAGACGGATGAGGTTACGTTCGCCATCTGTCCAGTGGGTTGGATGGGATGACAACCACATGGAAACGGACATATATTCCACTTCCATCTGACCGCCCCATAAAGAGCAGCCGACTTGATCATGTTCTCTCTGCATAGCGGAGTGGACACAGACCTGTCATCCGCCTGCTCAGCGGAGAGATCCCCCACTGAGCAAGTGGATCTGTTTAGATGGATTGTGCTCCATCTAAAAGGGGCCTAAGGGCCCTTTCACATGGGTGGTCCGCCTGCTTCATCAGTTCAGTCATGTTTTTTCAAAGAAAAACAATATTCAGTTTACATCAGTTTTTCATCAGTTTACTATCAGTTTTTACATCCACTAGCTGTAGTCCTTAGGCCACTTCCACAGAGGGCAGGCTTAGTTGGCTTAGTTGGAGTCTGCCTGCTCAGTGTGGAATCTGTTCGCTGATCCTCACTTAGCTGGTGGATGGCTGGTCCGTGTCCGCCCTGCTTATGTAGAGCAGACACAGCCCACTCACCTCTATAGGCGATCAGATGTACACAGACCCCCTGTCCATTTACACCCGACTGCCATCCGAACCGATCCGCCGGACGGATGTCTGTTTTTAGTGGATCGGATCAAGTGTTGGCAGAGTCAATGGACTTGCCGCTCCATATAGGAGACTGGAGGGACCGATTGGGTCCACCTGAAAAACTGACAGGTGGACCCAATCAGATCTCTCCTGTAAAAGGGGTCTTAAAACTCACAAAACATTATATATTTTCTGAAAGCAGATATCCTAGAGAATAGATCTGTGGTAGTTCCAATTTTTTATGTCACATGATATTAGAGCAACCGTTTATGAAATGCAAAATGTCAATCAAAAATACATTTAAGTTAATTTTAGGGCAAACAAACGCAATAAATTCCCCAATTTTTTGGTAAAATATAAAAGTTGCATCGAGTAAGTACATACCCAACATATCAAGCCTTAAAACTGCATATGCCCGTGAAACAGCAAACAAACTTCAATACCCTATATTTTCCATAGGCGATGCTTTTAAATCCCCTACACTCCATTTTTTTAAAGCAGGGGTCTTCAAACTTTGGCCTCCAGTTGTTCAGGAGCTACAATTCTCATCATGCCTAGTCATGTCTGTGAATGTCAGAGTTTTACAATGCCTCATGGGATGTGTAGTTCAGCAACAGCTGGAGGGCCATAGTTTGAGGATCCCTGGTTTAGAGTTACTCAGAATTATTGATCTCACTGTGGCTACATGTGTAATGTAATTGCCGTTTTTTTATAAGTAGCTGCTCCAATGCACGAGTTTTAGTATGTACACGTGCGTATGTGGGGGTGGGGAGGCTCAAACTTTTTTTTTTTATGTGACCCCTTAATGTTTTTCTTTTAACATTTTTTTTTAAACATGACTTTATTGCTATCACATAGGGGACCAATAGCCTCCTGTGTGATAGCGTAATGGGGGGGACAGGTCCTCTTTATGGAAAATGGGAGTGGGGGGGAGTCAGTGTGTGCAAGGAGAAGAGCAGTAAAAAAGGGGCAGGGTCACTCCTTTCTCTACTTCAGCGACAGGGCCAAATGTTAGCTCCTTCTCATTTATTTTAAATTAAACAAAGAGCCAGCAATGACAGTCAGAGCTGGCAAGTAACATAGCCTGTATGTACACACTACCCCCTCCCTGTAAACACTGCTTCTCTCTGCACATACTGCCCACTCCCCTGCCTTGTCTGTTGTATACACACTGCCCCCCCCCCCCCACTGCATTCAGTCTGTGCTGTCAGCGGGAATCCCCATTGACAGCAGGGATGAGTCACTGAATGTTAGGATGCCAGCGGGGGCTGGCTCCTTATAACCACTGAAAAAATAGATGCAAAAATGAACCATTTGTCCGTTTTACATCCATTTCTTTATCCATTATGTTTTTGTAATGGAACAACTATAGGGCTTTGATCCATTCCAAAAAATTGATGTTGACGAATGTGGATATAAACTGATGATCATCCGTTTTTCCACAAAGATGCATTGATGTCCATTTTTCATCTGTCAATGGATGCAAAAACAGACAAACGGTCCGCATGCTGGAAAGGGGCCTAACACTTTTAACAAAAGTACTTTCAGTTAACTGGTTATGCACCACTAGTTCTCCATGGGGATAAAATCAGCTACACTGGCACTAATCTGTGCCATACCCTGCACAGTTGCTGTACCAGGAACTTGAAGGTAATTCTATGGATTGAGCTTTTTTTTTTTTAACCTGACCTCCATTTTGTTGTATTATATGTTGATAACCAAATAACACTATTGACTTTACATTTAATTGTGCTTCTTTGATTTGTAATTCTTTTCTAGATTGGTTCAACTATTGAGGATCCAGATGTTTTTAAAGTTTTAGAAGATGTTGTAAAAGCAAAATTATGAATGAAGGCAAGTTTTAGTGGTTTTGATAAAGAGAAATACCTTTTCCTTTCTGTTTAGCGTGGTCTACTACAAGAGCTAAAGAAATACAAATCAGTTGGCTGTAACTGGTAGAATATTTTTATGTGGTCATATTCTGAAATTCCATGAACAGCTACCTCTCATTTTGACTCTCATATTTGATGATATATTTTCAAATAAAACTTATTATAACTTTTTGATGTAAATGTTTAGGTGCTGTTGTCATTGGGTGAAGCCCTTACCAGACATTTGAGATAACCAGATTCTGAATTTGTGTGCGTCTGAAATTTTACAAACCAGGCTTATAGGATGATATAAAGAAAAAAATAACTTTTAGAAAGCCTGTGCATTAGTTATGCTTTTAGCTCATGGCAAAATGAGTGCTTTAAAATACTCAGCAACCGCTTTTTCATAATCATGAAGCTGGAAGGATGATCACTTTACTACTAAACTGACCACGTCACACCCATCCATGGTTAACGTGTTACTAAACCCATAACCGTAAAATTAGTCTGTATATGCAATAAAGCATGCTTGGTATACTCACTGTGGATCCTAAGGGGTTAATCCTCTGCATTGTGTAAAAAGGATGCTTGATCCTTTCTTCTCTAATCCTCCCCTTCTTCCACTGTCCCTAAGCCATCCCCTGATAGAACAGTGTGCAAGACGCATATGCTCAGTTTGGTGTGTATTGCTAGAGAGATGTTTTTTTTTTTTTCTTGGGAGAGTGCATGTGATCAGCACAGGGCCAATCAGCACTGTCCAGACAGAGGGTCAGTGGTCCTGCAGCCTCATAGGACAATCGGGGGGGGGGGGGGAATAAAAACTCCTCCTGCAAGCTTTAACCAGACACTTATAGAAGTCATAAGACCGCTATATACTGCAGATGAGAAAAGGTATTTTGCAGTTTATACTTACTAAAATAATTGCATTTTCATGTTCTGTGTACTGTGGGAGATCATATATAATGAATGCAGAGTCCTGGGTTTAGTAACACTTTAATAGATGGAATACTATAGCTTGGTCATCTCACTCTAGTACATTATGAGAAAGATCAGGGTATAGAATACAACATACTTTCATTTAGGCAATTAACATAAAACCCAACTTCAGGCAAATATAAAACAATTTTTGATTCAACCCCTTCCTAAGCCAACTCACAGTGCAATGGATCAAAGTCACAGTTTTCCCTAAGAGTCGTGCCAATTTCCTGTTCTGAGGACCAGGCATTTCTCTATCGCTCATTGACAGACGTAGTCCTCGGTGATTCAACACCCTCGGGTTATGCTGCCCTCTACAGGAGTAGGACTAGACAGGAAAGAAAACGTTCTGGCCACACCCTAGGGGCAGTCCCAGAGGGTATATCCTCTCACTTCCTGCTCTAGCAAATCAGTTTTTTTCTGTCTAGTTAGGAGTAAGGACCTAGATACCTTGCTGGGATCTTCGGTCCTGGCAGGATTTTTTTCTTAGAAAAGATTTTTTAGACAGCTTTTTTTCTCCAGTGTTCCTGTGAGATCTTCAAGCAAGAAAGCTGAACTGGGCGACGGGCTGGATGTTGAGATCCAGTGGTCACCCCAGTTCAGCCTACAAGGGCGTGCAGGCCATAGCTCCGTGCTGGGTCGGCCGCGACATAGTCCCACTGGACGGGGACTGACCCTGCGAGTTAAACGTCTCGCTGAAACGGCAAAGACCATGAGTCACGGCGTCCGTATTGGTCGACAGCCCTCCTACCTCGGTGGAGAGGGGTACTGTCAGGAGTTGGCGCCCGCCTGGTTCCGGTATGGTGAGTAGTATGTTCCCCCTTTCCCCCTGACGGGTCTTGTGGTGAACGCGGGCCCCTCTCTGTAATGGTAAGGATGGGTTCCCCTCTATCCTATAACATGTCACAGATCCCCCTAATTGAGTGTGATTTTTGTGTACAAGAAGCCAGGAGGCTTGGTTTGGGAGCTGACAATCTAATTGTAAAAATGTGAAAATGATTGTAGTCAGTGGCAGTACTAGAACTTTACTGTGATAGTATAAGGTATCCTACATGTCAGTAGCCACAGGGCGATGTCTATACATGTATACTGCATTCCAGATCATTCCTCCAGCTAAGCAGATGCCTCCCGACGGCCACGGACCGCATACGGCCCGCCAGGGTCCGGTACCGCCGACCACGCTGACCACCATGAGGGTGAAGGGTTGTGAGGCCGAGATCCTTCTGCAGACATGCCGCTTTTCTGTGCAGGCCGCCGCCATTGTCTGGTAGATCGCACGAGGCCGCCATTTTGGTGTAGCCTCGTGTCTCCAGCATGGGGGCGGCCATGTTTGAGGTGACTCAAACACCTCATGGAGCCAGGGGGAGGCGCCGGCAGGCATGTTAAGGGGCGGAGCCGCCTCCTTTACCCAGGAAATAGGGCCAAAGACTTCCTGTCTGTAACAAGACAAGCACTGAGCAAGCTGATGAAAACTTCTGTGCATCAGGGATGAGCCTTGGGGTCTCTCTCTCTCTCTCTCTGTGGGGTCCAAAAAGGCAGGTAACACTGAGGGGCGCTGTTGCGACTGGGGGACACAAAAAAAAAAAAGTTTTTTACTTTGTCATTTTTTGTCGCTGGCAAGTGTCTTGTATAATCATTGACCCTGCCGCATAGGTATCCCCACCTGATCCCCTCAAGGTGGCCGCAGGACCCTCCAGTACCCCACTTGTTTTTAATGCATTATCGGCAGTTTTGGAGTCTTTGGTATCCCGGGTGGAGGTGGCCTGTCAGGGACGGGGGTCAAGAAGCGACCCCCGCCTACCCCTATTGTTTATCAGATACTTCAGATACGGATTCGGAGCTAGTCAATGCAGTTGCAGGTCCCTCTTAGGGGGCTGTTGTCTCAGGTAATATCTCCTCAGCAGTGAGGAGCACGTTTCTGCCTCCGCCATAGCACAAGAGTGGTGGATGCACTAGTTGTGTCCGTCCGGGAAACCTTTAGTCTTGAGGTTACACCGGCAGAGGTAGCTGAGACTGAGATTCCTTTTTGGTACTTGTTAGCCTACCAAAAGGGCAAAGGATTTTCCTTTACCCAAATGGGGTCATTTTGAAACGAACCCCTGTTATTTCCAAACGCATGGCTAGGTGCTATCCATTTGAGGAATTCCTCTTTATAGGATAGACGGTACCACCTGCTGTCTTGCCACAGACTGTTAGGATAAAAGGACCTCGTAACTAACGAGGACCTTCCTTTTCTGCTCATAAAGAGTTGTTCGTTCCGCGAGGGCGGGCGATAAGGCGAAACCCTCCAAAGCCCCTTTAGTGGGGTTTCAAAGGGCGCTGGTCGGCTAAACAAAAAGTCCGGCTCAGCCAAGCCTGAAGATACAGCCTGATGCGCCCCTACCCATCTCTGGGGTGGGGGGGATGTCTTCACCGGTTTCTGGAGGACACAGGATCGAGTTTCGATCACTTCCACCGGTGCGATTCTTCCCTTCTAACATTGAACGGTTTCAGGGGTTCTATTCAAACCTATTCACAATGCCCAGGAAAGAGGGCAAGGTGCGTCCAAATCTGGACTTGGGAAGAAATAGAGTCCATCCGTACAGTGGTGGCCTCCCTGCATCAGGGGGATTTCCTGGCGTCCATAGACATTTAGGAGGCCTATCTTTATATCCCCATCATCGCAGGACATCAACGTTTTTTCGCTTTCCCAAAGATCATCCCTGGTTCCCCCCAGGAGACTGAACTATCTGGGCCTAAGGTTGGATACATCCTGGGCAAGAGAGTTTCTCTTTGCGGAGAAACTCCAGAAGGTTCAGTCAATGATTCGGATGTTGCAGTCCGTCAATTGGCTGGGACTGATGGTGGCCTTCTTAGAGGCAGTACCGTATACCTAGTCTCATACCCGAATTCTCCTGAAGGAGATTCTTTTTTAATGGAATCAGAATTCCGATTCCCGGGACAATCGGATCCGGTTGAGCGAGCGGACCAGGAAGTCTCCGATGCTCAACCAGGGGAAGTCATTTCTTCCGATAGTATCCAAATTACCAATAAGGGTATCGGAACTGAGAGCGATCAGATTTTGTCTGATTTACTGGATCGAGCAGCTCTAGAGCAGCCCGATTCGGATCCAATCGCATATGGCCTCTTCATCCAGAGGTTTTTCACTAGCTGTCCCTTCATCGGATCTGTTGGCACCTTGGCTTAACAGGAAGGTGCGGAGGTTTGTAGCTCGCGCCGCGATCCTCTAGCGGACGCAGCAGAAACGCTGATTGCCCCGTGGGGGCAGTATCAGCTACGGCATGCCTTCCATCCTCTCAAGTTGCTGCGGGAACTTCTTCGCAGGATAGAGGTGGAGGGAATTCCAGTTATTCTGGAAATTCCGGACTGACCTCGTCGAGCCTGGTACGCCGACTTGGTGAGGCTAGTCGCGGACGCTCCTTGGAGACTTCCTCTCAGGGAGGATTTGCGGTCTCAGGGACCGATCTTCCATCTTGCTTTACAGCCGCTGGCTTAATGGCCTGGCCATTGAGACCCAGGTACTGAAGGACAAGGGAATGTCAGCTTCAGTTATTCCTACCTCCAGTTAAAGCAAGGAAAGCGACTTCCAGCACATGGAAGTCTTATATTGCATGGTGTGAATCTATTGGATTTCCCCCACATACCTATTCGGTGACCCGAATTTTGGTCTGTCTGCAACAAGGGGTTGAGCAGAAACTATCCTTGAGCACTATCAAGGGTCAGGTTTTCGGCGTTAGCAATCTTCTTTCAAGAAACCTTTGGCTAATCATTCCTTGGTGCGGAATTTCATCCAGGGGGTGCGACATCTGGCTCCGCCAGTGCGCGCACCCTTACCGCCTGGGATCTTAATTTAGTGTGGTCGGTTCTTCAGAAACTTCTCTTTGAAGATATTAGGGAGATTCCCTTGCTTACATTATCCCAGAAGGTGGCCTTCTTGGTGGCCATTACTTCTGTACGCAGGGTGTCAGAACTGGCCGCATTATCCTGTCGTTCCCCAGATCTGGTGGTTCATAGGGATAAGGTGGTTCTTCTTCCGAATCCATCCTTCCTTCCTAAAGTGGTTTTCGTAAGACGGACTCACTTTTTGTGATCACGGATAGCCCTTGAAGGGGGTTGCCTGTGTCTGCCGCGACCATATCTACATGGATCAGTCAGACGGTGGTACAGGCTTATTCTATTAAGGGTCGGAATCCTCCGTTCCCTGTTAGGGCGCACTCGAGCGCTCAGTACTTCCTGGGCCTATCGCCATCAGGCGTCAGTGGTCCAGGTATGTAAGGCGGCCACCTGGTCGTCGATGCATACTTTTACAAAATTTTATAAGATTGATGTGATGGCATCGGCGGATGCCTCATTTGGCCGCAAGGTTTTGCAGGCCGCAATTTGAGGAGACCGGTGGTCTACCTCGGGGGTTTTTTTCTGTTGAAAAATTTCTGTTGAGTCTCATCATTGAGGATGAGCATTGTAAACTTCTAGTTGGCACCGGTTGGGCCTTCTAGATTGGATTTGATTTCCATTTTCCCACCCCTCATTTGTGGTACTGCTTTGGGACGTCCCGAGGGTGTTGAATCACCGAGGACTACGTCTGTCAATGAGCGATAGAGAAAAATGGATTTTTGTAAAATCTTACCGTAAAATCCTTTTCTCTTAGCTCATTGACAGACGTAGTACCCGCCCCTCTGTTTTTGAGTTGGGTTGGGTTAAATTCTCTAAACACTGCTTTGTGACATAACTGATTTGCTAGAGCAGGAAGTGAGAAGATATACCCTCTGGGACTGTCCCTAGGGTGTGGCCAGAACGTTTTCTTTCCTGTCTAGTCCTACTCCTGTAGAGGGCAGCATAACCCGAGGGTGTTGAATCACCGAGGACTACGTCTGTCAATGAGCTAAGAGAAAAGGATTTTACGGTAAGATTTTACAAAAATCCATTTTTTCCCACTTGGTATCTCCTTGGGCACAAGTCCCATCCCCCAGTTCTTCTACCTCTGGAGCCTATGAGAGAAGATTCACCTGCTGGAAGTGTTGCCTCCACCAATAGGAGGTGCCCATGTCAAGCAGGTACCATGGTCATCTGAAGAATGACTCCGGCAGTAAACAGATAAAGGAGAAGGATTGGGCCAGCGATGTCACATGACCAAGCCTTCGGGTGTTTAAAATAGGCATTTGGATATTTTATTTTTTTTTGTTCCAGTGGAGGGGGGGGGTTGGTAACATACTGGAGATGGGATTTAAAGTGGAAGAAAAGGCACCCTCGTTGAAAAGCATCACTCTCATGTAATCACTAATAATAATAGATTGGCATCCTTAACCTCCCTGGCGGTATGATTATGTCTGGAATTACATACCAAAAGCGGTACAATTCTTTTCATGGAAATTTGGCGTTATGTATTATAGGCCTACAATTCTTAGTAATTACTGACTTAAACCTGACCAAAACAAGACTCTAGTAGACATCCCAGATGTGATAAATTTGAAACACAAACGCATGAATTATAATCGAATCAATAATATTATTTTATTATTTAATATATAATATATATATAATAAAATTATATTATTGATTAGATTATAATTCATGCATTATATATTATATATAGATATATGTGTGTGTGTGTGTGTATATATATATATTTTTGACTGGAATTCAACTTTAAGCAGCAGAATAACAACAATGTGCAACACATTTATTACTTTAAACTCAGCTCCATAATGGTGTGATTTATTTGAGTGGGATTACCCAGGGACAGTGATCCAATGCTAGTTGCACTGTAACACCATGTACATGTCCATGGTTAACAGCAGGTGAATACACTACAGTAGTGTTTCTCAACCTTTTTTTCGGTCGAGGCACCCTTCAGAATTATAGACAGTCTCAAGGCACTCCACTCTAAAATGTAAAAAAACTATTCTTCTAGCTTTACATAATGGCAACATCCACACATAGGACACCCAACATTAGAGGTGATTTATTCTTCTAAAGCAAATGCACTTTTGCACACTTGTACTGACTAGACACCAGTGCTGAAGGAGAGGGACACAAGAGGGTCAAATAAGGATGCTGTGGAGGCACAAGACACCCTCCTTAGTAACTGATTATGTTATTGATTGTTAGGATGCCAATGTCTAGAAAGTTGTATTGGTTCATAATGAAAACCTGTGTCTTTGTGTAAATAAAAGGCAGGCCTTGATCCCCATGTTGGCTTGTATACAATTTGTGAACCATTTTTAGGCATTTTGCCAAGGCGACCCTGAAGAAAACTCAAGGCATCCCAGGGTGCCTCGGCAATCTGGTTGAAAAGACTGCACTGCAGTAGTCCAGGTATTAGGAAACAGATATTGCACATAATATCATTGCACAATGTGGAAAGCTTAGATAATATTGGAAATCTGAACATTTGTGGGTTCAGATAAACTAATTAATAGAGCGTTAGACTTTACAGATGCTCCTGCCTAATACTCAGTGACTGGGGAAGCAATTCTCTCACTCTTCACTTGTTCCTCAACTAATTTATGGCCGTTTTGATTAGAAAAATAAAGGAGAGTACGCCTGTGTGCATTCACTTGAAGTTCCCGTGTATAGCTCTGACTTTTTACTCAGTGAACCCTAGCATATACTGTATGTTCTCTCACAATGAACATTTTTGTATAAAGTAAGCACTTTATGGACCAATTTAAAGAAAAGCAATAAACATTTTTTTCAGTGGGGAGTTCTTGACTTTTTTTTAGAAAAGGCACAAATAGTTCTTCAAACATAGAATGTTTTGGAAACTGAGCAAAAAACTTTGGTAGCTTTACTTTTCTAATTGTTGATTTTTTAAAATCAATGTATCAACCCCCCAAAGTATGTATGTGTTGAAGAGCCGCAACTGAAAACGCACATTGTGACCATAATAGGGCATGCACAGCAAAGTGAAAGGTAGAATAATGGACTGTCCCATGTTCTGAATTTTTGTTTTGTCTTTCTTTTTAAACTTACAATGCACTTTCATTTTTTCTGCAATTAAAAATTGTTGTTAATTAAATAAATTGCATGTTTGCATTTTTGCAACTTGGTGTAACAACAAACAGTATTTTTTTTTTTCTCTGATTCAGTCAAATTATGTTTTTCTTCCTTCAAATTCCTCTTTCTATTCTATCCAGGGGCATAATGATTTTTTATTTTTTTTATAGAAACTATTTTATATTATTACCATGATGGAAGTCACTATATTTAGACTTGGTGCTATTTTCTATGAATGAGATCCTTTGTTAAACATCTTTTGTAATGCTAAGCATTAAAGAAAGTACTTTTTTTCTTTTAAACTTGTAACTGAGTGATTTTATTGAATGAAAACCATGTAAAAAAAACATTTCCTGAAACCATGTTAAATTATACATATATATATATATGTGTGTGTGTGTGTGTGTGTGTGTGAGATATATATATATATATATATATATATATATATATATATATATATATATATATATAATTTTTTTATTATTTTAATATTATTTATATATATATATATATATATATATATATATATATATATATATAATTTTTTTTTGTGTATGTTTGTGAAATGGCTCTTGGTAATGCAGAAAAGGGTAGGGCAGATTGCAGATTTCCTGGTTTACTAAGGCAGGAAATGGATACAGTTTTTGAAGGCAGAGTACACTGGTTACCAAGACTTCTTCAGGCACTAAGTTCTTCTCACATTGCCACCACTATCACTTGGGAGATTGGATTAGCACACAGTCTACAGGAAATAAACCTAGTTTGTTATGCAGTGTATGCTAGCTAAGATATGGTGTACCTAAAATTAAAATGTGGTTTTATTTCTTAGACCAACATGATCGCAGAGTGTTACAGTGTTAGAAATTAACAAAAGTAGAAGTTTGGGTTCAGGGTGATGCCATAAATATTGACAAACTAAGCATATTGAAAGTTTTTGAGACACCCGGCCTTTTCTTCAGGCAATTCAGATTGCCTGAAAAAGAGGCCAGCGCATTTCGAAAGCTTGCACTACAGTCTATTCAGCCAATAAATGAGATCAACCTAAACCCAAACGTCTAACTTTTTTTCTTGAACCAAAAAATATATCAAACTGCTGTTGTGCAGTTTTATTTAAATGGTATGCACATTTAAAAATGCTATCAATAAAATAGCTTTAAAACTTAAAGCGGTAGTAGTCACCTGCAATACTTTTCCACATCTAAAGCATATACTGTAGATGTCTGTTATATTCTCCTTACCTGCGCAGTTTGAGAGAAATCACAATCTCATGCATGTTTTGGCCCCTATTGACAGCATGCTCAGTGTGCCATCAGTCCATTCACAAAGCTACCGTGGCTACATCATCTAAACTAGTAGGGATGGGATCTGTGTTTGAGTCGAATATCCGCTGTGTGTGTGTTCACTGAACACACAAACAAATGGGGCGCTTGGGGGGAAGTTTAACCACCCATGAGCGCCCCATAATGCACTGCGCTGTTGCACTGCATTAATTGCTGATGGTTGGCCAAAGCATGCACCTGACCTGTATGTTTTCGCCAATCACAGCACAATATCCTGTCAGAGCCATGATTGGCACAAGGCAGAGTGCCTTTAGCCAATCATGGCTCAGGGGCTAAGTCCACGCCCCCCACACTATATAAGGTTGCTGCTGCTTACACAGCACAATAATAGAGGCTAGACAGATAGTTAGTGGATAGTGCGTTGAGTTAATTTAGTGCAGTGAGTGGTAGTGTACAGGCATACCCCACTTTTATAATGTATGGATATGTTGTAGTCCTGGGTCCCCTCTCGGTGCTTCCCAAGTTTTGAGTCCCTGTCACTTATAGTTTGAGAGCAGTGCAATGCAATGCTGACCAAGATTTCCCATAGATGCCAATGTTAAAGACAGGGAGCAGTGCTATGCCAATATGACCAATATTTCCCATAGAAGCCAATGAGCACTGAAAGCTGAAAATTTGTCTGGGCAGGAAGGGGATGAAAGTGCCCTGTATTTAAGGGGAACCCTATCACATAATTAAAAAAAATGGCATGGGGTCCCCCCCCCCCCAAAATCTAAACGAGGCCCTTTGGGTTTGGTATAGATTTTAAAGGGAAACTCCATGCCAATTCTTTTTTTTTTTTTTTTTTAAAGGCGTAGGGTCACCCCCAAAATCCATGACAGGCCCTTTGGGTCTGGTACAAATTTTAAGGGTAACTCCACTCCAAAATTTAAAAAAAAGTAGTGCCCCCCCACCCAAATCCATACCAGACCCTTTTCCGAACATGCAGCCTGGCAGGCCAGGAAAGGAAGGGAATGAGGGAGGCCCCCCCCCTCCTGAATCATACCAGGCCACTTGCCCTCAACATGGGAGGGTGCTTTTGGGTGCCCCCCCCCAAAGCACCTTGTCCCCATGTTGATGGGGACAAAGGCCTCTTCCCGACAACCTTGGGCTGTGGTTGTTGGGGGTCTGCGGGTGGGGGCCTTATTGGAATATGGAAGCCCCCTTTAACAAGGGGGCCCCCAGATCCTGCCCCCCCCATGTGAATGTTTTGTGGCAGCAACTTGCATATAAGCCTGTAAAATGAGGACTTTTGTTTTTCATGTTCGTGACCCATAGACTTTAATAGAGTTCGCATGTTCGCTAGAACTTTTTTCCTGTTCGAGATGAACAGGGGGGTGTTCGGCCCATCACTATAAACTAGGTAGCATTGCTTTGAGTTTCCGCGAGAGTGCTGGCCCATTGAGAGCTTCCTGATACACTCTGTGACTACTACGTATACACAAGATTATGGGCATAACACTGTAGTAAGGGTGGAAATATACTCCACTCTGGCAGAGGATGCCAACAGCTAATATGATACAGGTGGCAACTGGGAGACATGCAAAAGAAAGTAAGCGGTAAAAGCAACTAAAAAGGTGCTAAGGGGTGAAAGAACATTGCGGTGTGCTGTATCTTTTGACAAATGAGGATTCTGGCAGCTGAGTTCACTTCTGCTTTAAGTAGGTGATATTCAGTTTGCTTAGGCATTGTGTATTAAAAACTTGAACTTTTTGAAAGATTCCTTCGAAAAAGAATCTTTGACCTAGTATACTTTATAGTATTCGTCTTTTACTACTTGTCACATTCTTACACATTCAAGACAAATACTCCTTGTGGTTGAATTTGAAATGTCTTATCATGTCTATATCTGTATATGTATATGATACTGAGTATTGTTAAAAAGAATGATGTGAGGTACCCCCCTCTCCCCCAAAAAAATCCTCAGGTGAGCAAACCCCCACCAAACCATATTATTGACCAAATATGGGCATGTCCATATATGGTCAATGATGTCACTGGGTGACCTCGCCCCTTAGTTTATTCCAGTGTTGGGGGAAGCAGAGTGTCAGTCGGTGGGAGGCAAGCGACAGAACGCTCGTGTCGGTGAGAGGCAAAGTTTTTTTTCCTATGCGGGTCTGCGAGTGTAGTTCAATATGGTAGATAATGGATGTATATCGGATATTTATTTATCTTTTATAAAGGCTTGTCAAAAACTGTGTTTGTTATTTTATTTGCACTTGTCTTTTTGTTTGGTGAATGAGCAGAGGTACTATGTACTCCTACTCATTCACTCGGGGGGGGGGCTGTAATCTGGGGGCCCCCTTAAAGGGACCTTCTAGATTCGGATAAGTGACCCCCCCCCCGCATCCTCTCCACCACCAGACCAGGGTTGTGGGGAAGAGGTTTTTGTCATCAACATCATGGGAACAAGGTGCTTTGCCAGGAGGTTCCCCCCATGGCAAAGTACTCCCTATGTGAGAACATGGGATACTGGTGTGTTAAGAATGGGGGGGGGGGGGTGAGCGTGCACCTTTCCTGGCCTGCCAGGCTGCATGCTCTGATAAGGGTCTGGCATCGATGTGGGAGGGGCGGCTCATGCCAATTTTTTTATTTTGACATAAGGTCCCTCGCCCAAAAATCCATACCAGACATGTAGGGGCTCATATAGAATGTAAAGGGACCTACACACCATTTGGCTCTTTTGTTTACATTCTGCTGTCCATGGTGAATCTCCCGCTGACAGCAGGGATGAGTTACTGATTATTGGGATGCCGGCAGGCCCGATTCCTACCATCCAAAGCAGAAATAGATGCAAAAATAGACATTGTTTCAACAGACCTGGATGGAACCTCGTACCATTAAAAAAAAATAAAAACGGACCTGAACAGACGTGGATGTAAACAGATAATCACCCATTTATATCTGTTTGCCCATAGAAATTAATTGCTGTCTGTTTTTCATCTGTCATCAGAACTGGACAATAGAACAATGGAAGAAGGTGGCCTGGTCAAATTATTCATGTTTTCTTTTACATAAAGTGGATGGCTAAGTGTGCATGCGTCACTTAGCTGGGGAAGAGATGACACCAGGATGCTCTATGGAAAGAAGGCAAGCTGGCGGTGGCAGTGTGATGCTAGGGACAATGTTCTGCTTCAAATTAGCTGTTTCAAACATCTCCCTGTCTCAATTAGGGATGATCGAACGGTTCGGGTCCACCATCGGTTCGGCCCGAACATTGGGTGTTCGAGGTTCGGCCGAATTTAGAACTTTTTGCCCAAAAAGTTCGGAATTCAGCAACCAGAACCGCCAAAAATGCAATGCTTCAGGAAATGGGCTTTAAAAGCCTGTGATTGGGCCAGAACCATTAGCAAAAGCCAATTGAGGGGGCAGGAGAATGCTAGGAATGTGATTGGAGTGACTAGGGGGTCCCTAGACCAATCATTAGTGAATACGCCCCCCAGTATATAAGATCGCCCCCGCCATATTCCTAGCATTGTTATACTGGACATGAAAGAGAGTGGAAGCAGTTCTGTTAATTTTACTTTAAAAGTGTCATTTAGCTATTTTTAGTGTGAGGAAAGGGATATCTAGTGTAGTTAGAGTGCTCCTTTACACTTAAGTTAGCTTCAAAAATTGAGTTTCTGTAGGGAAAGTGTTAAGTGTAAAGGGACCGTAGTGTAGTGTAGGGTTAACTGGCAGTGACTGCTATGGCAGGGTGACAAAACCCTTCCATTGCAGGGTGACCGCTATAGAGAAATGATCATTTCTCTGAATAGCTTCGGAACTGGAATATGGCTTCTCACCAGCCAAGCATTTTTTATGCTGTAGGGGCTGCCACTGCCAGTGCTATTTTGAGGACATGTTTGATGTCAGACATGACATCTGAACATGTGTATAGGGGGTATATATAGACATATATGTCTACATATATACCCCTAGACATATATAGGTGTGATAGTAGCAGAAATAAATGCTTGCGCTAATGAAATCATTTACAGTAATATATTTCTGCTACTATCACACCTATATATGTCTAGGGGTATATATTCAGACATATATGTCTATATATACCCCCTATACACATGTTCAGATGTTTTTCCTGCCTCAAAAGAACCCAAAAAAATGCCAAAAAAACGCTAGCGTCAAAAAAAAAATGCCCAGGTGTGTTTTTGCTGGCATTTTTGGGGGGTTTTGGAGGCAGGCAAAACATCTGAACTTGTGCACAGTACCACTATACACAAGTTCAGATGTTTTTCCTGACTGCAAAGATCCCAAAAAAATGCCTTCTATTAAACCGGTAAGGTGTTACAGGAGCGGAGCCAACCCCCTGTCAGAAAGTTTTCTAATACAAACAATCCTTTTTTTTTTTTTTTCTGGTTCTGGACATGCTACAGAGCTGAAACTTCACAGGTACACCTTTTAGACCCCCCAGACACAAAATCACACAAAAAAGTTCTTAAAAATGGTCATTTTTGATAAAAAAAGCCAATTATTGGAAAAAAAAAATAAAAAAGAGATTTCAGATATGGGGGGTCTAAAAAGTGTACATGTGAAGTTTCAGCTCTGTAGCATGTCCAGAACCAGAAAAAAAAAAGATCGTTTGTATTAGAAAACTTTCTGACAGGGGGTTTGCTTCGCTCCTGTAACACCTTGCCGGTTTAATAGAAGGCATTTTTTTGGGATCTTTGCAGTCAGGAAAAACATCTGAACTTGTGTATAGTGGTACTGTGCACAAGTTCTGATGTTTTGCCTGCCTCAAAAAACCCCCAAAAAATGCCAGCAAAAACACACCTGGGCATTTTTTTTTTTTTGACGCTAGTGTTTTTTTGGCATTTTTTGGGGTTCTTTTGAGGCAGGCAAAACATCTGAACTTGTGTATAGTGGTGTATATACACACATCCATATATTTATATACACACCTAGACATATATAGGTGTGATAGTAGCAGAAATATATGCTTGCGCTAATGAAATCATTTACAGTAATATATTTGGGTCAGTTTTAGGTGGGTGATCATAAAGCTATGGCTGATGTTTACCCTTTTTCTTGCTTATATATGCATTCTAAATTCATTTTTTTTATAGACTGAACTATTATTTGCATACATTTTACCAGCAGTGTGTAGTCCTGTAGAATCAAGCATAATTCAATTTTACCTGTTTCCGCCATGATGATGGATGCTGTGCAAACTGTGGCCTTGAACATGAAAAATGTAAACCTTACCATAACACTTGTAAACCATTCAACCTTTGGGAGCCATACAGTTGTGCGAGAAAACCATACCTTGAAATAAACGTCACCAGATTTTCCTGGTCTTTTACTTTTAAAAACAAAAGAGCCCCAAGGGCCCCAAGACCATGCTGCCGAAGGGATTTTTTTTTAATTTTTTTTTTCCCTTAAACTTTTGTCTCTCCTCAAGCCTGAGGATGTCAAAGTAGGAACATTCCATTCTCTCTATATCAATTCTTTCATTATATGATCTTGTTTTCAAAGACCCATTATCAGGTCTCCAACCTTTTATCTGCAGCCCCAGTACCCAAAAACGTGAAAGAAAGGGTTAACAGCAATAATATAAAAAGAAACCTTGCACAAATCATCCCATGTCTCCTGGCCATTTGAAGCAAATACATCGCCTAAAGGTAAAGCTACAGTAGGCAATGCATGTGCACATTGTAAGCAGGTAGATGCATAAAAATGAAAGGCAGCTGGGGACAGCAAATTACAGGAGGATTGTTGTGGCTTTTTTTTTTTTTTAGCTGAATGTGAAAAAATTGTCCCAGAATTTTAATCAAATCCACCAACAGTCCTTTTACTGATTTTTTTTTTAACTAATTATTTTTACTTCAAATGCTTTTGCATGGTTAGACAAAAAAGCACCTGTATAAATAATGAAGCTCTGTGACCACCAATATCTCAAAGGCTAGACCTTATCTGAGCAAATCAGGTTTTCTGCAAGCTATACACATTTAAATCTCTTTACATTTACCAAACTAACGTAAAAAAGAAACAAGACTCCAAAGTCATCCTTTAGTCAGTTTCTACTGTAGCTACAGTGGCGAATGACCAAACATTTTAATGTGTTTTACTGATTGTGTATGTATTATTCATTTAACGTTTATAAACCTGTATAAGTCTGGGCACGGGTCATTTTAAGGCTACTGCTTCATACCATCCATTGGTCATACTCAAAGTGCAATAATGATGCCTTGTTTGCAGGGAGTTTAGCCTATGTAAATAGCAATGTGAACACAACACAAAGGTGAGTGCAGTGAACGGGGAGCCAGCTGGAAAATGCGCTAGGTCGGTGTGCCCTTTTTTTGTTTTTTTTTTTTTTGTTTGGAAAATGCTTTATGTTACACCCTAAACACGAGTGTAAGATATTCTAAAGGTGAACCTACCCTTTAAAAAAGTTCAAACAGAGCAAAAGGGTGCAAATAAAAAATAACGTTTTTGAAGGTTTCTATATACTTTTGAACTGCTTTGTATTTCACCACTCCGGTGTAAGTTTAGACTTTCAGGTATGGATATTTTTTACATAGTTACATTGGTCCACAATACCCGTGGGATTCCTCTAGAACAGGGGTCTTCAAACTATGGCGCTCCAGCTGTTCAGGAACTACAATTCCTATCATGCCTTGTCATGTCTGGGCATGTCAGAGTTTTACAATGCCTCATGGGACGTGTAGTTCTGCAACAGCTGGAGGGCCGAGCTTTGAGGATCCCTGCTCTAGAACAATGTTTCTCAACTCCAGTCCTCAAGTACCCCCAACAGGTCTTTTTTTCAGGCTTTGTATTATTTTGCACAGGTGATTTGATCAGTTTTTTATCTAAGGGAAAACATGACCTGTTGGGGGTACTTGAGGACTGGAGTTGAGAAACATAGCTCTAGAACAGGGGTGGGCAATTAATTTTCCTAAAGGTCCACATGGGACGCTGGGACTCTTGTGGAGGGCCAAACCAAAATAGGCTGAACTTAGTTCTGCCTTAAGCCTTAAGTTGGCCATACATGGATCAAAATTTGGCTGGTTCAGCAGTAACTGGCTGCAAAAATTTAAATCTTTGTATGGGCAGACTGGTTATACTAATTGACTTCTGTACAAGCAACCTGTTAGATTTTCCTCGCTCAATCATTACTGCTGGCTATAGCCTGCAATGCTGATCAGTGTATTCTGACAGTGGGGAAGTCTCCCCACTGTAAGAACACAATAGCTTGTGTGGCTGGGGGAAACAGATCATTTTATTTTGTTCAAGCTGCTGGTCGAACAAAAAAAAGCTCTTTCTCAATAGCAGATGGTGTTGGATGACTGCTGTAACATGGGAAGGGGGATAACGTCGATGGCTAGCACATGTGAAAGACTTTTTGTGACTTCTGCCCTGGGGGATAAAACACTATGTAGCATCAGGAGGTAGCTATGCGATCTGAGCACTGACAGGCTCAGTAGGATCGCCACAGAGGGTTGAATGCTGGAAGTTTCCCTGCCTACAGTACACTGGAGTAGATCTAGCCAGTAGCAGAGCTACAGGAGAGCTGACCCTCCCCGCTTTGCTAATCAGCATCTCCAGCTCTCTTGCTGCAGTTCTGCCTACTCTACACAGCATGAACACAGACACTGTCAGCATGCCTCTCTATGCCCGTCAGTTTCCAAGCTGATAGGCTCAGAGAGGCATGCTAAACTGGAGGTATCATGGAGTGGACGTGGAGAAGGCCAAATGTGGCCAACTATTTGCCCAGGTCTGCTTGAGTAGCTGAAAATCACTGTAGTAGGCACTGATAAGCCAGCCATTTCTGCTAGCTTTTGGGTCTTGTTCTCAGTGGCTGCCCTGCTGCATTGTGAACACAGGAGGCCAGTCACTGGGGGCGAGCACCATTCAGGGAATGTTTTGAATTTTCTCTACAGTTGCAAAGCATTCTTTGTTTGGACAAGGAAAAAAGTGTGATGTCACTGTCCGACTCCAGCCAAAGTATGTATTCATTGAGAAAATGCAAAACAATCTCTGATTGGCCAACCTCCTGTGCTCCCAATGCAGCAGGGCAGACACTTGGCATGAAGCCGGGAAGTTGGTATGGATTACTGGAGTGCCTACTACTGTGGTTTTCAGCTTCTATAGGGATCCTACCAATATATGCATAGTTGCATTGCTCCAAGCTGGACCAATATATTGTGAAAATATCAATACATGGAATTTTTCTTTAAAGTGACATCACTCCTAATTAGATCTGTGCTTAACCTCCCCAAACTAGCGCTTAATGGTGCTTCAACAAAGTTCCATGAAGATTGCAAAAAGATGTGAAGAGCTTTCCTTACACAATATCTTTCTACAAGCTACAGCCCATCTGATTAAGGCCTTAACCACTTTATGACCGCTTCACATAGATTTACTGCGGCACTCTGCCGCTTACAGGTAAAGGGACGTAGACTTATATCGCTCGCCCACGAGCCTGTAGGGGAAGAGCGCGCGCCGCCGGTGGCGCGCTCCCGCCCCCGCTCGTTCCCTGGGGAGCCAGCGCGTGTGACCAGCGGCTCCTATGGCCGCCGGCCACTCGCGATCTCCCGCAGGAGAGGAAGAAAGAGAGACGGCTGATGTAAACACAGCCGTCTGTCATTCTCCCTGAAGTGATCACAGAGGCTATGCGATCCTGCTATGTAGGATCGTATGTCTCTGTGGTTACTTCACTAGCCATGCCCCCTGACAGTTAGAATCACGCCACTAGGAACACACTTAACCCCTTGATCACCAAGTTAACCCCTTCCCTGCCAGTGTCATTTTTACAGTAACCGTGCACATTTATAGCATTGATTACTGTAGTAATGTCACTGGTACCCCGAAAAGTGTCAAAAATGTCAGTCAGGGGCCCGATCTGTCCGCCGCAATGTCGCAGTCCCGCAAACAAAATCGGAGATCGCCGCCATTACTAGTTAAAAAAAAAAACAATAAAAATGACATAAATCTTTCCCGTAGTTAGTAAACGCAATAACTTTTGTGCAAACCAATAAAAATACGCTTATTGCGATTTTTTTTTACCAAAAATATGTAGCAGAAAACAAATTGGCCTAAAATGTTAAAAAATTTAGATTTTTACATTTTATTTTTGAGAATTGCATATAAAAAAATTTGAAATATATTGTTATTTTTTCAAAATTGACGCTCTTTTTTTTGTTTATAGCACAAAAAGTAAACATCGCAAAGGTGATCAAATACCACCAAAAGAAAGCTCTGTTTGTGGGAAACAAAGGACATCAATTTCATTTGGGTACAGGGTCGCACGACCGTGAAATTGTCCGTTAAAGTCACACAGTGCCGAATCGCAAAATAGGCCCTGGTCTTTGAGCAGCCAAATCCTCCGGGGCTTAAGTGGTTAAGCTGACCATATAATGTTCAGTCAGTGGCTGAGTGAAAAAATGGAACTGATTTCCCCAGCCACACATTCACTGTCAAAATATAATATTGCAGTGGGGGGACTTACCTGCTGTCAGAATACACAGATTAGCACTGCAGCCATTGGCCGATTGGGTTTTATCCAACAGGGTGGTTGAACAGAAGCTGATTTGCTTGAACCAGTTGAATTTCGATCTATGGCCACCTTTAGAGCAGCTGTAGTTGAATTGTCACATATGTCAAAAACAAATGATTCCAGCAGTACATTTATAAGTGATTTTAACTGTAAACTTAATTTACTTTATGCTTTATGTTCCAAAGAGGGAGTTTGTCTAATTATTTTATTATTATTTATTTTTATATTAACTGCATCTTATTTTCTATTCTTTACACAAAATGTGCGCTGTTAAGCAAAAATGTTCAATCTTGACATGTGCAATTTTCAAATACAGATATGGATAAAAATGAGTAATAGCCGACAATGAAATTATATTTCTTTTGTTTTTGTCCTGTGAATTCAGAGTGCCCTCTAGTGGCTTAGCCTAGGAACTCCACCTTCTCTAAAAGATCTGTACATCAGCATAGTTATACAAGCCAGAGAGAGTTTAGTTTTATTTCCCTTTTTATTGACAATGGAAGGAAAACATTTTGTCACCATAAACTTCCAACTTTCATTGGTTAAAAATGAGATCTGACAATAAAATAAATGTTTATGAACGTGCATTGGCTTAACGGAATAACTAAAAGGTTTCAAGCAAAAAGTCAAGCAGCGGAAGTTGGCAAATAGTTAAAAAAAAAAAAAAATCTTAACCCCTACTTGGGAGATGTCCATAATAACTATCAGAGAAGAAGCAACGATTGCAAACGACAAATAAAGCCACAGCAGGTAATAAGATTGCAGCTATGCCTATATGTATTATATCCAGAATTAGATATAATCAAACTTAGTAAAGCTGTGTGAACTGCAGTAACCTATAGCAACTAAGCAGTATGCATTTACTGAGATTGGTTCATTGCATGATGAATCCTGATTGGTTGCTATAGATTGCTCCACTGTGTATCTCTTATTAAACAAGCCTAAATATATAGGCATCTTTTACTCGTCTTTCAGTTATTTCATCTTTAAACAATTCTTTACAAGGCCATCTTGGCGAGGAGAAGAACAATAAATATGTTTGCTAAAAGCAAAAGCTGGAATAAAGGTATGACTTTTTTTTTTTTTTTTACATAAGAATCTTGAATATTAAACTGTTGGAATATTCCATCCAACAGACACTGGCATCTAAAGAGAAAGTAAAAGGTGTTCTCGGTAAAGCAAAGTGTTTTTCTTGGTCCACAGGTTATTATTTCATGATTTTGTTTTTTTAACCAAAAACCGGTGTCCTGGTGATTGCTTCTGACTTATGTAAACAGTTCATTACTCAAAGAGCCATCACAGTGCTTCTCTAAAAGACTTTGACCTACTAAGTGTCTTTTGTTAAGTCCATTAGGCTCCACTGCCAGATTACACCATGGAACCAGAGGCAGGTATACAGCTGGGTGTTTAGAGGCTCTTAGGAGAAACATGTTGAGGCATCTAACTTCTAAACATACTAGTTTTGACTGTTACAATCCAAAAAACTGTAAAAACAGTGAAATGGAAAGGTACAAACATTAGAGACACTATTTCGTCAGGTCTTCCCACATAGACTCAATTGAACTTTAAGTTTTATTTTTTAGAAAATCATATTTATAACCATTTACACTTGAGAAAATAAAAAAGACTTACACTTCATAAAATAAATACACATTAAATACTTAAATATTTCTAGTATATTACAAGGAAAACAGATGTAACAGAACATAAAAACGATCGGTTCCATCTCATTAAGTTGTGCACATTTAAACCTCTATGGATCATGGGAACCTTTATTTTAATAATAGTTGTTCTCTGTCTCTTAAACTAGGCATATGATAATACGATACATAAAAATATTTTCACATTTTAGTTTTGTAGATCAGTGCTCGTTCTGGCATTCAGCTATCGGCCAGATGGTCTCTCGTTTTCCGTCTTCTAGGTAGTGCACTTCAGGTAGATGGTTAAAAGAAGACACCTAGGGAAATACATGCTGGCATTAGAGTTGGTTCATAGCATAACAGTTTTCTTCGTTTTTTTGTAGCCTTTAGGGTTAAAGTGCTAGTGACTGGACAACCACGTTCAAAGTCGCGGACGTGGAACATGCATACAGTAGGAGAAACCAGAGTGAAGAAAGGACTCCCCATCTACATATTTGTTCCAGGTGCTTCATTCAGAAAATACTGCAGCCAGACAGCCAGGCTCTAGTATCTTCAGGTGGTGGTTAGCAGCTAGCATGGGTATTTCTCTAAGGAAAGCTTGTGTTTTTGATTATTTGTACAATTATTAAGTTAAAGTATAACTATAGGCAAAACTTTTTTTTTTTTTACAAACTTTTTTATTTAGGAAAATATGGTGGTATAGGAAAATATTGTACATCAAAAAAGACTTAATGCCTTGTACCATATACAGGTAATTAAAAAGTTATTGAGTTGCATTAGGCAAAATGTTTTATTTCATTTTGGATAGCGCAAGGGAGGGTCATAATCCCTGTCAGTTTATTTTTTGCCATCTGAGTCCCATCGGGGAGATTTTTCTTCCCTGCAAATCTCTTAGAGACCCTCAGGCATCCAGAACTAGTGTCCCCATTAGAAGACTTCCCCTCTATTAATTTTCTGGAGACAACCAAAAATTTGGGATTTTCACTTACTTTAACTTTCAATGATAATGGTAAACAGGACAATGAAAGGGTGAATCTCGCTACAGCCCGGTTCACATATGTGCGAATTGGATGCATTTTGAACTGCATAATGTGAACCAGCAGCCTTCTGTATGGAGCATGTTCATATATCTATGGGCTGGCCACGGTCTGTTTTAAAAAAAGAGTCCTGTGTGTTTTTCAGGTTCGATTTTAAGTGAACAATTCCCACCTGTATCGCTCCTGCAGCGGTGAACAGAACACCGAAATCCTTTTAAAAACCGCACTTAAACCGCGACTAGACATATGTGAACTGAGCCTAACGGGAGGCACGGTCCACAATAAAAACTGATACAATAGGTGTACTAAATTCTCTCTACTCTATCCAAAACTAAAAAAAAAAAAAAATTGTGCCTTTAGTTGTACTTTATTGTGATTACTCTGATTGCAAAAAATAGTCTAAAGGGCTAAATAACCCACATTTACAGGATTGTTGATATGGCTATAAATAAGCACGAATTGACAGTGGCACCTAAATGCATGTTTTCCATAGTGAGAAGCAGGTACCCCTAGAAGCATGTCATTATCAAAGCATGTGAAGTCCCAGGTACAGGATTTCTGGCCATTTACACATTGGAAATAGGTTAGGTCTAATGATGAATGCCTTATCATATGCTGCATAGGCTACAGCGTATCTCAAGCCCCGTACACACGTACCGATTGTCGGCCGTAAATATTCGGCCGACGACCGATCGGCCGATTGTAGGCTTGTTAGTATGATGCTTCCGACAGCCGACAGCGCATTTTCGGCCGAACAGAATCTGTAGTGCAGGCATTAAAATTTTTTTGGGCCAACACCAGAACGGCCGTTTGTTCGCCAGTCAGTACAGAATTCGGCCGACAGACAGCCGATTAGCAAGACTGGGCATGCTCAGAAAAGAAAAAAGACCAGGAAAGTTAACCATCACATGACATCACTTCTGCAGTCGGCTGTTGTTGGCCGACAAAATTCGTGTGCAGTCTTTTGCAGTTTTCAACATACACGACAGCCCTGGACAAAAGACGGCCGATCGGTACGTGTGTACGGGGCTTTACTTTACTTTCCTGTCTGCACAGAAAATCCTGCACTGCCCTGTTTCAGCTGCAGTACACTGATCACTGTGGATTGCATTCTTTTCAGTGAATGCAAGGTGTTCAGTGATTTGGAAGAAAGGAGATTATTACAATAATTCGCACCTACACCAATCATAGAATGCCTTGCACTGAAATAAATTCAAGACTGTTTATGAGATGAGGAATAAACATAACATGCTATAATATAGTTCTGCATGTTATGTTTATTTATCACAAGAAGGATTGAGTATATTGCCTTTTTTGCTAGCAGCTATATATACCCCAATAGTTTAGCGCTAACTTTTTTTTTGTTTTATATTTTTATGAATAGAGGAGTTGCTGAGCGCACGACAGTGATTGGTGTACACTGCAGTTTTAACACTGGATGTTCACCATCAGGAGACTGCTGCCAGAGTAAAATGAAGAGGTGTAACCAACAATGCAGTAGCCAGAGATGGTGCACACATGACATCATTACAGCTAGCTTAATTTTTTCCTATTTCCGTTATCTGCCTCCATCTTTGGGCAATAAATCAGTTGTAGCATCAACAAAAATGATATTTTGTCGACTCCTAAGCAGACAGGCGACACAGAATGCTGCAACACTGAGCCAGGAAACAGTGGTTCCCCTCGACTTCCTATACACTCAAGATGAACTAAATGACTTCAATTTAAGCTGAATTTTTACACATAACAACTTAAAAAAAAGAACGTTCTTTAGCAAGGAATATACATTCCATATTAATAATTATGCTACCAAAATTAGTATGTGCTATAAATCGCCTCCTGCATTGATCCTGTTTCGTCTTGCTGGAGGCTGCCATTTTACTGAAGCCTAGAGCCCCTGAACAGCAGTAAATGTTCAGCAGATTGGCCTCTAGTGGCTCTGATTTTTACAACAATGCCAAAAATGGAGAGCAACTGAGCATGTGCAGAGCAGGGTGAGACAGTGTATAACTGGATTTTACCCACTTGCCGACCACATACTGTGGTGGCAAGGCAGCTCTCCTGGGCAGGTATACGTACCTGTATGTGATCCTGCACTTCCGGGTCTGGGGCACACACGCATATCCGTCCATTGACCCGCTCCTGCTGTGATTGAGCACAGCCAGAGCCAATCAGCGGGGCTGGTGGACGTGATGTCCACTGGGACCCCGCCGATCATTTAGAACCCAGGCAGAACGGCAGTCTGTCAGAAGGGAAGGTTGTAACCCTGTGTTTCTGCAAAGCAGGAACACAGATCTCTGCCTTCCTAGAGTACAAGCATCTCACACAGTGTACACAAACACAGGTTAGGCATACAGCTGACCCCTTGATCTCCCCTGATGTTAACCCCTTCCCAGTCAGTGTCATTGGTACAGATACAGTGCATATTTTTAGCACTGATCACTGTATTAGTGTCACTGGTCCCCAAAAAGTGTTGCTCAGTGTCCAATTTGTCCGCTGCAGTGTCGCAGTCACCGCCAATACTAGTAAAAAAAATTAAAATTCCATAAATCTATCCCATAGTTTGTAGATGCTATAACTTTTGTGCAAACCAATCAATTTTTTGGGATTTTTTTTAACAAAAACATGCAGCAGAATACAGTACATAATGGCCTAATTTTATGAAGAAATTCAATTTTTTTTACTAGATATATTTTATAGCAGAATGTAAAAAATATATTTTTTTTTCTTCAAAATTGTCTTTTTTTTGCTTATAGCCCAAAAAATAAAAAGCACAGAAGTGATCAAATACCACCAAAAGAAAGCTCCATTTGTGCACAACTGTCAGTTAAATTAACGCATTGGCCATATCGCAAAAAAAAGGCCTGGTCATAAAGAGGTGTAAACCTTACGGAGGGAAAGTAGTTAAACAGTATAGGCACTTATTTTTAATTTTTCACATAGCTAGACCTGCAAAAGAGGCCAGCCTGAAGTGGTCGTAATTTTCTGACTTAAGTTGTACTTTAGCAAGGCTCACACTGCTGCAATCAGATTGTGATCAGAATTTCAGTGTGATTATGTGATACAACTTAAATGCAGTTTGCATATTCTATGGGGCTGGAATCGCACCAAAGTAGCACAGGACCCTTTTTCAAAATCGCACTGCACTGATGGAAACAGGCACCATTAAAAACAATTGTCATGTGAATCATGTCTCATCTGAAATTGCACTAGTGTGAACCAAGCCTTAAGGTGGTATAATCTGCAGCTGGGAACTTGGCATGAGCCAGGGTTAACCAGCAGTGAAAGCCACTAATCTGTAGATTCATCTGTCATCATCCACAGTGGTAAATGACCATTTTGTGAATATGCTTGCTTATACTTGGCAACAATGGCTTTTAGAACAGAAATAATAAAACACATTACTTACTGTAAGTCAGTGCTTTGCTCTTTGTTTTGTTTTTTTGTTTAAAGTGTTGTCAACATGAGTATGTCCGGACTGTGGAGCTGTCTAGTCTCTGCATTGCGGAAGGAGCAGCTGCTAAGAAAATGCAAATATATATGTTCAGTAACTGAACATAATTCATCCCAACCATCTATTACTACTTAGCACAAACTGGTTTTCAAATAACTTGCTCTCAAATTAGGCCAAATATACTATATGATAAAGATTTATTCTTGTATGCACCTTTTCTTTACAAAGACTACCAATCTGCATAGATCCATAAGTGTACTTAGGGTTAAATGTTTTTTGCTCCTCATACCTGGATAATCCATGTTTAGTAGTTTGCAGCCCTGACATAACAATATATTGTATATTATGTATAGCTAAGGTCCTTCCCAAAGAGTCCACTGTTATATTAAAGTATGCAACCCTCTTCTACCAAGAGTCCTAAAGAGGCCTTGGTGAATTAAAGCATTACAAATTCTCATCATGAATTGTGAAAGGCCTGTCCCCAAATGTGAAATCATGGACTGTGATGGGCTTTCTATAGCGTAAGATACACTGGGGTTGATTTAGTAAAACTGGAGGGTGCAAAATCTGGTGCAGCTTTGCATGATAGCCAATCAGATTCCAGGTTTTATTGTCAAAGCTTAATTGAACAAGCTGAAGTGAGAAGCTGATTGTACAAGATTTTGCACTCTCCAGTTTTAGTAAGTCAACCACACCGTGTCTATGATTTATCACACATGACCAAGAAATGTCATAATTGTGGCTGTTCATTTTGTGCAGGTTTTAAACAATAAGGCCCCTTTCACATGGGCTGAACTCCACTGTTCAGTGGGGAATCTGTCTGCTAATCCCCGCTGAGCAGGGGAATGGTTTGTCTGTGTCCACTTATGCACAGCGGACACAGACACAACCCGCTGTGCTCTATGGGGGTCGGATGTAAACAGATCACCTGTCCGTTTAGACCCGAAGCCCATCCATTCCAATCTGCTATATAAATGGGAAATGGATCCCCATGCGTCTGTTTTTAGCGAACAGGATCGGATGTCAGCGAGTGTCAATGGACACGTGTCCGTTGACACCCGCCGCTCCATTAGGGTTGCCACCTCATCCCTTTAAACCAGGACACACAATACTTACACAGATTCTGTGGTTGATTAAGGTGGTAATCAAAATCACTTGATGCCTTATCTGCATTATATTAACCTCAGAACCTGTGTAAATAATGTCTCCTGCTTGAGGTGGCAACCCTACGCACCATAGAGGGCAATGGATGGTCTATTTGAGTCTGCCCATGTGAAAGAGGTCTTAATTCCACGCAATTTCAGTAGTGTCATTGAGCTTTGCATTTGTTACTGTCTCATACTTTACGGGCTGGTTCACACCACAATTTCTGTGTTCCGGATGTGTTTCTGCATGCATGTTTTTGATATGTTCTGGTACATTCTTGAATGTGTTCTGGTGCGTTTTTTCCCTCTTTTTTTCTCTGCATTTCAATTGAGGACATGTGCAATTCTGGTGCATTTTTTATGTATTTTTTGCCACGTTTCAGATTTGTTCCATACAGAAAAAATGCACCATGGTCTACTTTTGTTGACTGCCCCGGAACGCATTGCACTGGTGGGAACTAGGGCCATTGGAGTCCATGTTAAACAATGTACATGCATTTTTGGTGCAGAATACAACCGCCCTGGACTGCATCCGGTGTGAACCACCCTGAAGAGCAACATATCATTGATGCCAACTGTACAGAAGCAGACCCCAAACCTTGTAAGTCAGGTGTGTTTCTGAAAATGTGTTAAACACTATGAATGTTACAATAATACTGATTTAAAAAGGTTTGTCTTCAATAAAAAAAAAAGTATTTTGGGGACAAATTGTAAGCCAGATATATTAAAATCAAAAGGATACCATCTGAACAGATCGGTCTCTTAATACAACTGCAAATGGATCTCCAAAAACACTCTTAGGGGAGAGCAGGAACAAGGGGAACTTGGAAAACATGTAATGTCTTAATCACAAACTTCCTCAATTTGCCTTTTGAGTATTTAGGTGTAAACTGTGTGTCATAGAATGTGGATCTGAACTGGGGCAGATCATGGCAGTAATAGCCAACAGGAAGAGGTTTAGAAATATATAGGGGATATCATCATTGGTTTACTGCCTTGTGATTGACGGACCTGGAACAAGTATGGAGGTTAGGAGTTCTTACTGTCTGAGTACTTGTTACTCTCAGTCTGAGAGTCTGGCAACCTTAAAACTGGCATGTGTTTAACCCTCCTCTTATGTTAGGGTCAGAACCGACCCGTTTTCAGGTTTTGAATGTCTATAAGTATCACATAAATTTGTTTATTGCATCAAGATTTTTTTACTTTGTCAGGAACCTCTATTTAAACAATGTAATAGAAAAAGAATCCTTTTCACTAAATTATAAAATACTGTGGTGAAAATTAAGACGTTTATGGTGTTAGGGTCAATTCTGACCCAGTTATAATATAGGATTTTAGGACACTAATAAGTGCCAAAACTGAAATCATAAACACTCTCTCTGCTTAGTAACACTGACAGCCAATCACCTCTCAACCCTGTGAGCTGTAGTTAGGGAGGGGCCTATCTCTTTGCCTGCTTGTCTGCTTCTCTAAATAAAGTGACGAAACATAGGACCAATACATTTCATAGTTGCTGACTTTTTTTTACCATTTTTTAAACTTGAAAATGAGAGGTATGCTATCAAAAGAAAGGTCTAAGGCAGGGATCCTCAAACTACGGCCCTCCAGCTGTTGCAGAACTACACAACCCATGAGGCATTGTAAAATCTGACATTCACAGATGTGTCTAGGCATGATGGGCATTGTAGTTCCTGAACATCTGGAGGGCCATAGTTTGAAGACCCCTGGTCTAAGGGGTCACACCAAAATTATTAAAACGAATCTTTTCAAGGATAAAGAAGCCTAACAAGGTAACCAAGAGGTAAGAAACAAATTGGATGATAAATAATTGTTCAGAGGGTATTTTATGGCTGATTTAAGACACGGGTCAAAACCGACCCATTAACATCATGGATAGTAACAGAAAGCTAACATAAGAGGAGGGTTAAAAGCACTTATAAGGTCAGCAATTGTAGTTCCTTTATTTTGTTATTTTATTATACTTTATTGGCATGGATTTTATAAAAACTACAGGGATTACCCATTAGAATCAGGCTTCCATACCTTCATAGCTGCCTGGGAAAAAAACTGAAATCTGTTTTATAGTATTATTTTGCTAACTACACAATACAAAGGAATGATTGTATTTGCATAAATACAATTCATACAAATACTGCGCCATTTATCACATAAAAAGCACATCTCATTTTTTGTTTTCAGTTGTCAGTCCTGTGCACATGCAATAGGGTGTTATTTTGACTCAATCATCATTTTAATGCACTTCTACAGAATAGTATGACCTATTGCTGTAAGCAAAGCTAAAAATAAAGCAGTACCATCTGTTGTCATTTTTCGTGAGTGTCCGGATGTTGTTGTTAATCTGAATCCTGCTGGCAGTGTTTCTGAAGAGCCCGGCATCATGCTGATTCCATGGACCTCGCGTGGTGGAAATTGCCTCCTCCAGGAGGGCCCACGTCTAAAGTTTTTGTCATCAGTCTGAAAATACAAAACATGCCAAATTATAGAGAAGAGCAGCAGTTCTATTCTGCCTATTTTCATTGCTTTTAAGCATTCATCACACAAGAAGAGAATATTTTCAGTTTTTGTTATACTAGCAAGCATAACTAATTGTCCAAAAGATATCTGGTACAAATGCATTTTTTAAAAAATGCTAGAGTTTATTAATAAAACTGATTCCTAGGTGAATCTCTGCTGTACCTACATATTGCTACATGATCAATAACTATAGTAACAAAGTAGTAACTATCAATGCATGGATAAATGAGTGGAACAATGTATACATGGGCATTTTAGCATGCCATGCTTGCCATAATAGCAGACTATCTCTCTGAAGCAACTCAACACATACATAAATGGAGTCACACGATAATGCTTTCTATAATATAAAAGGCCATAATATTGACTTTATTCCATGAATGCTGGAATGCCGTGGGGCTGCTTGGCCCCATCCCTCCCATTTCCTGCACATTGATATTTATCAGTAAAGTCAACCAGTACACTCATTCAATTGGAAGGCCCAAAGGTTGAGACCAAATGTTTTCATGAGGTTAAGTCAAAATCTGCATAACAGAATTCCCTATTTTTTGGGGGGTTCCAAGATGCTCTAAAGACAGCAAAAGTATTTCCAGGCACCTCTTTGGGTGCCTGAGTTTAATTTGCATACTCATTTTTTTTTTTCTTTCAGGGGAAATTACAAAGGATTTGTGTTACATTTTACAAATTAATTGACTGTTTCTCTAAAATTCCACACTGCTTGTAAAAACAACTTCTATTTTAATAACCCTTTAATACAGGCTACATAAAGCGGTTGTAAACCCTAGTTTTTTTTTATAAAAATAACAAACATGCCTATACTTACCTGCCCAGTGCAATCGTTTTGCACAGAGCAGCCCTGAACCTCTTCTTCGTGGGTGCCCTGCCGGTGCTCTAGGCCTGTCCTCTTTAACGGGTACCCCCATGGAAAGCCGCCTCCCTGGGGGCACCTGTGTGGGCTTGCTCCCAAGTCCTGCTGCTGTGTTCATTGACAGAAAGTGGGATTTGGCCACCCCCCCCCCACTCCCATGTTACTGGATTTGATTGATAGCAGCAGGAGCCAATGGCTCCTGCTGCTATCAATCTGTCCAATGAGGAGAGAGACAGCAGCTGGAGTCGTTGCGCTTGTGCGCATCGCTGGGTAAGAAAAAGGGGGGGGGGGTCTGGGGGAAATGTAGCATAGGTTTTTCACCTTAATGCATAGAATGCATTAAGGTGAAACATTTTGAGGCTTTACAACCACTTGACCTCCGGAGGGTTTTACCGCTTTAATGACCTGGGCATTTTTTTGCTATTACGCATTGTACTAATTTAACTGGCAATTGCGCAGTCATGCAACACTGTACGCAAATTAAATTTAAATAGTTTTTTTTTCACACAAAGAGAGCTTCGTTTTGGTGACATTTGATCACCACTGAGTTTATAATTTATTATTATTTAAACGAAAAAAGATCGAAAATTTGGAAAAAAAAATATTTTCTACTTTCTGTTCTAAAACAAATCCAATAAAAATAAAAAAGATATTTGTTTCAAATATTTAGGCCAAAATGTGCTCTGCTACGTCTTTAGTAAAAAAAAAAAAAACACTAAATGTATTTTAATTGGTTTGTGTGAAATGTATAGCATCTACAAACTATGATTCATATACTGGAATTTATGCAGTTATAGACACTACACTGTAATGGCTGTGATCAACAACTCTTGATTGTGATAGTGTGGCAGAAAATCTGGTGCTAATAGAGACTAGCTGTGAGAGTGACTAGTTGACAATGACATCATTAGTAACACTAATAATCAGAGATTACAATGACACTGTACTAAGGACACTGGCTGGGAAGGGGTTAACATTAAGGGACAATCAAGGGATTAAATGTGTGCCTAACAAGTGTAATGTATGTAATGTGTGCTGCTTTTACTTACTAATATGGTTGTTTTTTCTTCCTGCTTATCAGGGAGAATAAACAGCCAGATCATTGTTCTCTGTACACAGAGTTCTGTGTGTTTGTAAACACAGAACTCTGTGTTTGATTGGATACAGCCAATTAGCAGGTTTCAGTGGAAATCATTGGCTGAAATCTTCTGTCAAACACGTGCTGTATGGAATCGCAGCACAAGTCAGCAGGGGCTTGCACATGCATGTCCCAAACCTGGAAAAAAGCCAGCAACATACATGTACACTGCCGAGCCTCCACCTGCCGAATGCTCGTAGTATTTTTACTTGAAATTAAAGAAAATTTTTGGGTTAACACCAAAACAGGAAGAGAAGAGAAATCTTCCAATGAGGACACACCGGGATAACAACCAGGGATTCCCCCACTTTGGATTTTCCTCAAATTTTTGGCTATGGGACAGTAAGTAAAGATGGTGCACAAGAAAGCCCCCAAACAGTTTGCTGAAGACAAGCAGACTAAGGACATGGATTACTGGAACCATGTCCTGTGGTCTGATTAGACCAAGATAAACATATTTGGTTCAGAGGGTGTCAAGCGTGTGTCGCTGGAACCAGGTGAGGAGTACAAAGACAAGTGTTTCTTGTCCACAGTCAAGGATGGTGGTGAGAGTGTCAGAGTCTGGGACTGCATGAGTGCTTCCAGCACTGGGGAGCTACAGTTCATTGAGGGAACCATGAATGCCAACATATACTGTGACATACTGAAGCAGAGCATGATCCCCCCTCCCTTCGGAGACTGGCCGCAGGGGATTATTCCAACATATCGACCCCAAACACACCTCCAAGGCGACCACTGCCTTGCTAAATAAACTGAGGGTAAAGGCGATGGACTGGCCAAGCATGCCTCCAGACCTAAACCCTATTGAGCATCTGTGGGGCATCCTCCAAAGGAAGCGCAAGGTCTCTAACATCCACCAGCTCTGTGATGTCATCATGGAGGAATGGAAGAAGACTCCAGTGGCAACCTGTGAAGCTCTGGTGAACTCCATGCCCAAGGGTATTAAGGCAGTGCTGGAAAATAATGGTGGCCACACAAAATATTGACACTTTGGGCTCTAATTTGGACATTTTTACTTAATGGCTGTGTGTTGAGTTATTTTAAGGGACAGCAAATTTACACTATTAGACAAGCTGTATACTCACTACTTTACATTGTAGCAAAGTGTAATTTCTTCAGTGCTGTCATATGAAAATATATAATAAAATATTTACAAAAATGTGAGGGGTGTACTCACTTTTGTGAGATACTGTGTGTGTATGTATGTATATATATATATATATATATATATATATATATATATATATATATATATATATATATATTGTATCAGGGTGGTGGTTTACTCCAGGTTTTGTGAGGAAAAGCCCCACTAATGATGCAGGTGTGTGCTGCATTTATATTAGAGCCAGGGATAGAGCTCAGAGCTCCATCCTCCTGAGGGTCAGTGTGTGTGTGATGGGAGCTGTGTGAGATGCTATTGGGCATCTAAGTCCAGGAGGGACAAGAGAGAAAGTCCAGAAGGGACAAGATAGAGTCCATGTGGGACAGAAGAAGCAATGAAGTTGTACAGAGATAGACCAAGAGGGGCCAGAACAGCTAGGAAGCTGTAAGGAAGACACAGAGCTGAGGTGCAGTGTCTGTGTATAAATGCTAGGACGTGTTTCACGGTCAAGTGGACCAAAACAAAGACACTAAAGTTGAGGAGGCAATCTGAAGAGGTACTTGGAACAGTAAAGCTGCTACAAGAGAGCCAGGAGGCTAAATGTTATATTTTGCAGTGATAGTGAGAACCCCCTGCGTGGGAAGACATACCTGTGTGAATTTTGATGTTCATTTAAAAAAAAAGTGGGCAGGAAAGCCCAGAACATTATATCTGGTTTGGAGTAAACTCACGATTTTGATACTACCATTGAGCTAAGAAACTCCAACGTGTCACAATACATACACACACTAGTGTGCACTACTAAACTTGCTTCCATTTCAGCACCAACACCTTCTGTTTTTTTCTGGATATGGTTTTTTTTAGCCTGCTTGGCTGGCTGTATACATAACTCCCGTGCATGTACACTGGAGGTTAATAAATCCTGGTGCCCAAGGCATGCCAAGATTTTACACTGACATACATAGCTCAGAGTACACACACTAGAGAGGTTTCCTAGCAGGCAAGTAGGAAGCTTTTATGGCAAAAGAGATATAGCAGGTCTCTTCAATAAAAAACCTTCCTGCTACCCAATTTATTTTTCTGGGTAAGTAAAGTTCTAAGAAAGAAAAGACACAACTGAAGAACGCTAGCTGATGAGCATACCAGTAGTGTATAAGAAAACACTGTACATGTAAAAGGCACAGGAGAATCCAGGTTGTGAGAAAGGTTATAAAATTCAGGGCATAGTAACTGATTGAATTGTAGGTCTTTTCTTTTTGCTGTTAGCACCACTGACACACATTTGCCTGTGAACCTCCCAAAAGTACTGGTGGTGCCAAGTATGCCAGCAGTAATATAGAAGTACTGCTTTGGTATTATTCTAAACTTTACCTTCAATTAAATCCCCAATAAAGAAAAAAAGGAAAAAAAAAATGATGTTTCCTATCCCCTCAGTCCCAGAAGAGTACTAGAGCAGGTTTTGGAAGGTTGCCAGTTTTTCATTACTGATTAACGCAGAACAGTCTTTTTTTTCATTATACCTGAGCACATGGGCACAAATATGAAGTACTGAACAGAAATTTCACTAATAAAATATAGAAACTTTTGCAAAGATTGTTAAGCAGTTTTTTTGGCGTGCACGTGTTTCCGATAGGATTAGAGTTTCAAGTACCAGTTCTATAAAACTATAATACCCACATATCTAAAGAGCTGAAGTTAACCATACATAACACCAATGTTTCTTAGACATACCCATTTATCAAGCTCTCATCTCTTTGGTCATGTAATTCCTATAATAAGGCTTATGCCCATTGGGGCATACACCGCCCTAGCAGGGCATTTCTACAGTGGGTATGTCCAAGTGCTTCTGAGCATCTGTGGCAGGAAGTCTCGCGTCTAGGGGTGCACATTAGTCCCTAATTACAGGTAACTTCTCCATGTGCAATTATGCCAACAACAACGGACAATATCAACCTGTATCAGATTTGTGCAGGCTTCTGGTCTGTGGTCAACCATGTGCATGAGTCCTTGAAAGTTATTGCCAGAATGCACTATGGGAGGCAGCATGAGGTCTGCTTAATTTACAGAGTTACTTTTTAAGTGACCATCACCAAAAACCAATGATTTTAAACCATTTTCAAATCCAAGAACATAAACCTAATATATTGCAGACTACCAGTCCTTAGATGTGGTGCATTTATTTTGCCTTTTCAGGCTTTTTTCCCTTTATTTTAAACTGGTGATCCTACCTGTAATACACGTCTTGTCCTAGAATATCAACCCTCACTGTATATATAGAGAAGCAGAGTTGTCACCTTTGGACTGCAGAACACCTCACCTTCTTCTCTTCTTTATAGCATAGGGATACAGTGTTTTGTAGTCCACACAAAGGGCTAGGAACAATGTTAACCGATAAGAGTAGACCACGGGAAGTCATCAGCTGACAAATTTCGGACATGATTGACAGGTGTTTTGTGACTTATCTAACAGATATAACAAAACTCTTTTAATAGTATATTTAACAGATCACAAGGGAGAAAATAGAATAAGTTCATTGTTAGGGTTTATATACACCAAGGGGTGTGTTTATAGAAAATGTACAAAGCTTTTGTGATACTGTATGTACATTCATACTGGGCAAATGGGACTACGAGGCTGTTTTGACTATACTAAAATCAAGCTGCTGAAAGGCCTTTGCTTATCATTCGCACTGGAAAAATACCATTGTATATTCAATTTGCTTCTAAATGTTTTCACATTGTTTCAATCAAGCTTGAGGCTTCCTTTTTTGGATTGTCCTCCAGACTTCTATTGGAATATAGTTAGACGTTTTAGCAGTGGTGTGGGGCTTTAATTTCATTTTTTGTTACATTACACTACAAGCCAGAGAGACTGTGGAGATACTCTGGGGTGCCTGCCCGGGAATCAGATCCTTCACATCAATACATCAATACATTAGGATGGCCAAGCCAGTTAAATAACCCTACAGATCCAATGCTATTTTTCCACTTTCCTCAACTATTCAGGGCAAAGAGACAGTGATAGTGTGTGGGTGACCTGACTCACTCACAATCAGCTTGCCACCGCCCCCTTTACTGCTTCTTCCTCTGTTGAAGCTGGCACCAAAATCCCCCGTGTCAAATTATAAGAGATACTAGGGGAGCAGTGCTGCTACTCTGTCATGCGACAGTGCTTGGGCCTAATGTTTTCTGTAACGGCACAAGGAGTGTGGGGAGCTATTTGTCGTGTGCAACTTGCATTAGGAAATTAAGATTTTGGCAGGATCTCACTGGTAAAGAACTGTTGGGAAGCATTCTGACAGCATGTTTTGGTTGATAAGGGAAGGTTTTCACTTAGTGAAATACAGCCTTTGGTTTATGTCTGTTCTGAATTGTTATTTCCGCTTACCTCTCAGGGCCGTGATGTTTTTCTGGGATGGCTGCTGGAAAATTGTACATGTTCCTTTCTCTACTGTGCACTCTTTAGTCAAGCAAGGGAAATGCAAACTGACCTTGGTTCAGCTTCTGCTACAAGCCTCATCAGGAATACTATCCCCAGGAGTGTTCTTTGCCTCCTGTAGATCAATACCCTGCTATCAATAACCACACTTCCCCCGCATGTAATCCACTGAAGGCTCCCCCTGCAGTACCTTTACCCATAGCAACCTTTCAGACTTCTTCCTCTACTTCTGTTACTCCTCCCTCTATGCTCCCCAGTACTGTTACTACTTTTCTGTCAGCAGTACACTCTGGTCAGCACCATGCAACTGCTTGCAGGACTGCAGTATTTAAACAAAAAAAAAAAATCCAGCCACTATTCCAGATTCCATGCTGCCTGCTGATTGGGTTCATTCTTCCTCCAGACTGCCTGCTGAGGGGGTCCATTGTTCCTCCATGCTGTCTGTCGATGGCGTCCATTCTTCTTCCATGCTGCCTGCAAATAGTGTCCATTCTTCCTCCATGCTGCCTGCCAATAGGGTCCATTCTTCCTCCATGATGCCTGCTGATGGGGTCCATTCTTTCTCCATGCTGCTTGCTGATAGGGTTTGGTCTGCAGCTATGCTGCTTGCAATGGGGTTCAGCCTGCCTTTATGCTACCTTCCAATGGGGTTAAGCCTGCCTCTATGCTGCCTCCTGATGGGGTGCAGTCTGCCTCTATGCTGCCTGCAAAAGGTGTGCAGTCTGCTGTTGGTGCCCTGCTATTCTCTGCCATGCCTGCTGCTGCTGACTGGCTGTCCTCTGCTACCCCTGTCACTGGTCACCTGCTGTCCTCTGCCATGACTGCTGCTGGTGCCCTGCTGTCCTCTGCCATGCCTGCCGCTGGTGCCCTGCTGTCCTCTACTTTGCCTACCACTGGTGCCCTGCTGTCCTCTGTCATGCCTGCTGCTGCTTCCCTCTGTCATGCCTTCTGCTGGTAACCTTCTGTCCTCTGCCATGCCTGCCATAGGTAACCTGCTGTCCCTTGCCATGCATCCTGCTGCCAGCTGCCCTTTTGGACTATGCTAATCCCCGGGCACTTACCCAGTCAGACTCTGTTAACTGGGTTCAGCCCCTGCCTGCTGAAGGGTCTAGGGCTTCTGGGTTTCCCTTTTCATGTAGCTTGCATGGGTTATTTGTCTGGTCTGAGATCCCTAAAGTTGCCTGTCCTGAGTTTCTTTTGCAGCCACTTGCTCCTGTTGCTCCAAAGCCGGGAGGTCCAGATACCCACTTGGAAGTTAAGAGCTGCACCCGCTATTGGAGCCCCAGTAGTAAAGCTCTTCTAGGTAAGGGCAGAGTTCCATTTAAATCTTGTCCTGACTTAGCCGATATCTCTGCAATCCCAGGTGCATTCTGGGACCTGGGTCGGGTAACATATGCCCTGAGTAGATCTGAGAGGCAGTTAAAACACATGGCAGTCTCTAGCTTCCTCAATAGGGAAGGCCCAGTAGTGATGGGGTACCTGTTTGGACAAAGTACTCCAGTGTTAAGCCTTCATGTTGTCTTCAGAATCCCAGCAGTGGGAGGTATGCTGCACTAAGGAATTGTAAGCTTTTCGTGTTGTGCCTTCTCAGGCATCTGACCAGCATGGAGCCCAGCCAGTTTTCGGACCCCGGTGGCAGAGTATTTAGTCAGCTTCCGGACCCTGGCGGCAGGGTTCTCAGTCAGCCTCCTGAGACCAGCAATGGGGCACGGTGGAGCATCCAGAGGCTGCTCCTTAAGGTGGGGAACAGTCAGGACCTGGTTCACCTGCTGGTGGCACTGTGCTTCCCTGAGTGGAAAGCTACAATTCTTGTGTCCACCAGCAGATGTCTCTCAGCAGGTTCCTGCAATCAGCTCCACCTGGCTCCAGGTGCTGGGAGGGTACTTAAGCCTGTCTCTACTAACACACCTTGCGTCTGTGTTTGGATTGCCTTTCTTGCTGCCATATTCTGAATACTCTTGCTCTAGCGTGCATTCTGTACCTTGCTGCCTTACACTTCCTCCCCTTGTTCCTGTGTCCAGTCCTTATTCCTCCCCTTCCTTGCATCCCTGGTATTCCCTATTACCTGTGTCCCTCATTTGTATACATTATATGATTAGCTTGTTAGATTTCTGTTACTTAGGCTTTTTAGGTATGGGTCATTTGTTGTTCACTATTTTCTGGTGTATGCATATCTTCTTGCTTGCTGTTAAAACATGTATTTCATTATACATGGTTTGGTCCCAGCTTATTTGCTGATGGATAGGAGGATCAACTTTGCTGTCCTTACATTTTAGACTCAGAATGCATGGGTATATTTAGAGTTTGCAGTGTTTATATTTTTATGTATACATAGAATGTCAGCCTGCATTGGAATACAGAAATCACTCCTCAAAGCACACCTTCTTCTAAAGCGTACAATACCAGGAGGAAATAAAAAAAAAATAAAGAAAAAGAAAACCAAAAAGTAAATGAAAATCAACAACTTCATCAGCTTTATGAACAATAATTCCTCCATTGGTACTACGTTCAAGAAAATGAGGACTTTATAGGGAATGGTCTATTTTTTACTGGGATCAATACTTCTGTATGGTTTCCAACAGAAGTTTATCTTGTGATCAGAAAAGTAAATGAGTTCAGTTTACTGGCACTTTGTAACTGAACAAAGTATGATAAACTCATCTTCTGTAATATAACACCAGCGTGGTCTGTTGTAAAAGTGGGCTTAGGCTGGCCATACACAGTGCAAATTTATTTTCTGCAACCATGGGTTGCAGGAAAGAAATTTGCACAATTTCCTCATCAACAAAGACAGTGCTGACAGGGGAATCAGTAACTGTCTTCTCCCGGCGGGGGGGGGAAGCTGTCCCCGCCTGGAGAAGACAGTGATTATCGCTAGTGGCTATAGCAGCCACTAGGGATCATCGCAAGAGAATTCGGCAGGCTGGTTGTACCTAAGTTGATTGATCAATCAACTCAGTACATTCAGCCTGCCCATTAGCAGTTCAAATCTCAGCTGGTTCAACAGGAAGATTTGAACCATGTATGGCTAGCATTACAGAAACCCACAAAACGACTTAGAAAAAAGGATGAAAATGTAAAATTTTCTAAAGTAAGTTTTCAGTGTAAAGGAAACAATAGTAACGGGGTAATTATGAGTAATGTAAAATTGTTTTAAATTGTTCCACACAGTGCAGAACAAAGTAAACTCTACATGACGACAAAGCTTTGTCTTCATTAGTTCTCAGTCACAGAAGGATTGTAGATGAATAGCGAGAGAGGATTGTTTTCAAAACATTGCTTTGTCACAATTTAAAATTGTCAAACACAGGCTATAGTAGTATGGTTTACCTCATCAAGACGTCTCTCGGTTCCTAATGCCAACAGATTATTGTACTCTCTTTCCAGAATTTGTCTAGCCTGGAAATTAAAACAGTCAGGGTTCAGTTATAATAACACAAATATGCATTTACTGATACCTTAAAAGATACATGCTTAGCTAATATACTTGGTATTTGGCCTCACCCTCACACTTCTCATGAAACTTCCCAGTTAAAATATAGACCTCAGATGCAATAAAGTAGGCTCCATTGCTCTGGTCTGCACAGACCCAGCCAGTGATCATCACCCTTTCAGGTTCAGAGGCCTGTGAAGCAGACCCATATGCTCCAGGAGAAAAAAAGAACATAAGGAGTCCATCTCAGCCCTACTTCACAGTCTATCGTAGGTGTTTAACAGATAAACAGTGCCAGTATTCAGAAAGCAGGAGCTGGTTTCATTACACATCTTAGATCTGTCTTAGTTCAGAAGTCTAATAAGCAGTGCCAAGACAAGGTCATTCAGTGCCCAGGGCAAAGATGCCAAATTTCCCCTCCCCCCTTCATTATGTGTGAGCTAATGAGGAGAAGAGGGAGCACAGCCCGCACCTCCTCCTCTCCTTGCCGCTTCCAGCGCTGGGCTGACAGAATTAGTGATGCCACTGTCCCTACTCTTTTCAGCCTTATAGTAGATGGAACCTGTGGCGCCCCCATCCCTACAATATGCCCTGCGCCCAGGGCAGCGACCCCTTCTGCCCAACCACTTGTCCCGGCCCTGCTAATAAGGAGCATGGAAAGAGGCCAAATGCTAAAAACATGCTTATAGCCAAAATTTCAGGAACAAAAGACTGTCAACCAAGGTAAAATAATCCCGTACCAGTAAGTGAATGAGGTGCTCTACTTTTCAATGTTTTTTCTACTTGTAGTGTTATTTTATCTTCAGTGCCTGGATCTCCACCTGAATGTGTGTTGGATATGGTGAGCTACATGTGTGTTTGATGTGGTAAATCAGCAGGTGTGGCTCACATATTGGCATCAGTCTATGATCATGTGTTCCTGACACAGCAAGACTTCCATAACTGCTAGCAAACAACCTGAAAGCTCACATTACCCAATCTACTACACAAAAGCTACTTCAACCAAAAGTCAGCTCAAGCCCAAAACTATTTGGGAAATGTCCTTTTTAAAATGACTTGTAGATAAAACAATCAAAGTCAACAACAAAAACCCTGCATGTGTTTATGTGATACTGAGTGCTCTTACGGTCCAATCAAAAAGAAAAGCAGCTAGCACACCGCTAAATATAAATGGTTACGGAGCAAAGAAAAAAAGCATGCTGCATGTATATGATCTGTGCAGTAATAACAGTTGATAAAGATAAAAGTGAAGATAAATCAATATTCAAAAAAATATATATTGTATACAATATTAACAATAGTGTCACAAAAATAACAAAACCAGTCCATTCAGCATACAATAGTGAAAAAAAAAGTCTCATAATAATAATCTCAGTTCAAAAATCAATGTACGAAGATGAAATAGATTCATAAAGCTATGACCCCCTGAATCAGAGAAATAAAGCACTTAGGTTGATGCAACCATTTGTCAAAACAGATGAACCCAGGATCTTACATCTTCTCCCCAGTAGACAACTTGGTCTTACAATTTACAGGATCATATAGGAAACATAAAAAAGAGACAGACGCTCCACAAAGCATACAACCATCTATTAAAAAAAATTGATCAGAATACTCCCAAGAGTGGGTGAGGATCGCTTCTTCATTTGTGCATGCATGGTGACCTTACAGCGTCAACTCTGCCCCACGTGTTTCGTCACAACATCAGGGGAAGCTTGCACACCACACATTAAACACTGGAACTGGACAATGGAAAGCAAGGAAGTGTATGGTTTTTCGCTATGTAGAGCATCTGGCTCTTTTTTTCATCTTTGCACATTGATTTTTGCACTGAGATTAATATTATGGATCTTTTTTTCGCTACTGTATGGTGAATTGACTTGATTTGTTATTTTTGTGACACTATTGTTAATATTGCATACAATATCTTATTTGCATATGGATTTATCTTCTTTATCAATTGTTTTTATTACACAGAATAGTGATGATATACTGTACATATTTTGATTAGCACAGCACTGTGATATTGATAGCAGGAGAAACCCATGTAAGGGCAATATCACCTCATATGGGTTAAAATGGCCTTGATCTATGTATATATGTGCATTGTCATTAATTTTATTTATTTATTTATTGCACATATGCTTTTTTATGCATATATTCATTGATTACACACTGTTTTTCAGTTTTTTTAGGGATTGCGCTGCTGCTTTTGGCTCAGGTGCATATTATTATTATTATTATTATTATTCTTATTACTACTAACAAGATCCAGATACAGAGTAAGCCTAGATTCACACTGAGGGCGGGTTTGAAATCATGCAAGTTCAGCTAAACTCGTACTATTTCAAACCGGTGTTCTGCTGAAAACGCCAACTTGCCGAGAACTCCAATTACGTCACTTCCAGTGACTGTACATCATGAATATTTGGAGATTTCGAAAACTTGGTGTTTTCACAGAACAGGCAGCAGCGTATACACTCCTGTACATGCTATAATGAGTGGAGATTGTTTGCTAGTAACCAAAAACATGGCCACCTCCTAGGTGGCGATAAATAGTGACCGGACTAACAATGTCCACTCATTATTGTGTGTACCGGAGTGTAAAGGCTGCCGGTGTTCTGAGAAAACACCAAGTGGTCGATATCTCTATTTATTCCTGGTGTACACTCACCGGCAGTAACGTCGTTGGAGTTTTCGGCACAACTCCGGCATTTCAGTCCAACTTCAGGGGCGATTTGACAGACACCTGTGGGGGTTCTTGCATAGATGTCTATTGAAATCGCCCCCCCCCCCCCCCCAAAGTCCCTAAAAGTCATGCAGAAACTACTTTTGGGAATCGGTGCGGTGCCGCAAAGTCGGCGCTCCACGGATTCAGACAGTGCCATTGCCGGCAATAGTAAATGTCAAATTGGCTCAATGTGCCTGTGGGCTAAGTAAGATTCCCCTTACAAGTGACTGTGGTACGCTGATTAATTGATATCATAGACATACAGTGTATGAAGGGTCTGTCTTGTTTATTTGTTTGTTTGTTTGTTTGTTTGTTTGTTTTCTAATTGTATTTTGTCCTTTGATAATATATGTACAATATACTTTGAAATATAAATTTCTAAAAATAATTGGGCTTGAGCATTTTAGCGTTATCTTTTTTGTAGTGTACACGTCACATGAATAAGAAACTAAGCAACGTGTAATCCCATCGAGACAGCTCAGTTTGTTTACAAAGTTGGCAACTGAGTGCAAAGCAAATTTCAATTACGTAATACCATAACTAAAAATGCCCATATACTATAGCTCAAATAACATTAGAAAAGGCAGCTACTACTGGCCAACTTACCTGAGTATTTTGTGTTGGGATTTGTAATAACAGTGCCAAACTGGTGTAATCAAAGTTTTCATCCAGAGCAATGAGCGAGCCATGCACACCACTTTCTAGAATGCTGTTTGCATAATCCCTTAGACCTATTGCCTGGATCCAACGGATTACTCGGTCATTGCTCCAAACCAGCACATCTAGAACAGGAAAACACATTGCAGTGTCAGCCTATTAATCATCATTTCAAAATCTCTCTCTTATTAAGCCACCTTCATAAATAAATCATTCCTTAACTTTATCTGCAGGCAAAACTGGCAATCTTTCTAAAAAGAAAGTTTTTCTTTTTCCCTTTAGTGGTTTTGAGCTTGCAGTGAAATAAAATGTACTCAATTTAGATTAAGGTTTATAGCAAAACTTTCCAGTGAGAGGTAGGGATCTTATGGTCAATCCCATTCTGAAGATGCTAGCTGTCTGGCTATTGCACTGACCAAATGAGCTGAATTTGTTTTGAGTCACTGACCCAAATAAGTGTTCATAAATGAAGAAGGTAGACATCCTTATTTTTGGGCTTTATTCTGGTAAGGGACATAAACTATTGAAGCAAGAGGGTAAACAGGGTAGCTAGGAAACATTTCCAGAATGAGAAGTAGCAATGGCAGCCTCCATGACTCTCACAGAAAGGTTTCCTTTAAGTATAGTGGAACATTTAATCAGAAGATGTTTACACCTGTGTTGCCCACACACATTGGATACCAGCTATCCAATCCTTTTTTCAGTTAAGCTCAAGCTACCTGAGACCACACCTGAAGGAAAATGCTTTTTATTGGCTGGATGTTTGCAGCCCAACAGCAGTGTTTTCATTTGGGATTTCTGATAAAAACCAGGTCGCAGCCTATTACTTGACAAGTCGTTCCCCATGTTTTCCAATGATACCCATTCATATATGCACAACTTAAAGTTGCAGCAACTTCAAAGCAGCTCATGCACCATTTTGTTCCATTGTTTATGCAACATGAGGGCCAAAGACTTCAATGTTAACCCTCAAAAGTTTCATGAAAGTCGTACCTGATTGTTACACAATGCAACTTGTGTTCAACAGTTGTCCATTATCACTGATCAAAGTTGTGTCCAAGTTGCACCCATCCAAAGTTGCATCAAAGTTGCACCAAAGTTGCACTCCAAAGTCGGCGCAACTTTGGAGTCCTACAAGTGCGAATGGAGCCTAAAAAGGACCACTGTCTACTTTTTAGGTACCAGAAATCTTGCACGACAGATAACACACATAATTAGGCAAATGTAAAAAGCTTTAGTAACACAAAGATTTCAAGGTCAATGAAACTTCTTTTAGTGCAGTATTCTAAAGCCACCTTATACAATAGTGCACTGGTCTCCAAACTGCGGCTTGGAGGCTGGATGTGGTCCTTTGCATGCCTTTATCCGGCCCTTGGGACACTATTTCTCCCACTTGTACAAGAAACTATTCCTCCCATTAACACCAATAATAGGCCAGAATTACTGCCAATGATACAAGGAACCATTCTTCCCACGTACACCAACAATGGGGTATAATTCCAGCAAACTGACATCAATGATGGGGCATTATTCCATTCACTATTTAATCAACTGACACTAACAATGGGGTACTATCCATGCCACTGACACCAGCAATGTGGCATAGTTCCTGCCACTGATACCAATGATGACTCACTATTTACCCCACTGACATCAATGATGAGGTACATTTGCTCCCACACTAGGACATTTTCTAATCCCACCAGTCACAGTCCGGCCCCCAAAGCTTGAAGGACAGTAAACTGTATCTTTATTTAGAATGTTTGGAGACCTCTGCACTAGTGCATACATTAATGAAAAAAATCTAAAAAATTGCTGGGTTCCAACACTTTAAAAAAATGAACATCTGTTCTAAATTAGTTCAGTAAGTTTTTACTAATTTCTTATTCGTTTAGGGATCCAAAAACTGACTGGAAAGGGTCTCAAAAATGTAAGCCCACAACAGCAATGGAGTATACTTATCAGAGGGTATTGCTCATAACAAGAAAACAACAAGAGAAGGGTGCACCGACCTTGTGCATTACCACTTAAAAGTTTATTAAAAGCAAAGAAGGGTAGCGTACAATATACTCACAAACGTAGCATACGAACAAGCATATAGGAAATGGGCACCGCTCGCTTCCAGGACACTTCTCTACTGCTGGATAGCGTGATGGCGTCCTCAAAACCTGATGTGGCTTACGCGTTTCGAGGGAGGACCCTCTTCCTCAGAGCCAAAATCGCCACTGCAGTGTCCTCCCTCGAAACGCGTAAGCCACATCAGGTTTTGAGGACGCCATCACGCTATCCAGCAGTAGAGAAGTGTCCTGGAAGCGAGCGGTGCCCATTTCCTATATGCTTGTTCATATGCTACGTTTGTGAGTATATTGTACGCTACCCTTCTTTGATTTTAATAAACTTTTAAGTGGTAATGCACAAGGTCGGTGCGCCCTTCTCTTGTTGTTTTCTTGTAGTGCGTTTTGGATACCCTTGGTCCTGAGGGGGGCAGCAAGACCACTTCATTTGTGTCATAAAACCGCCTAGAAGATTCACCTTCCCGCATACCACTCGAGTGCAGGAGAGATATTGTTGTTTTTTGGAAATTATTGCTCATAACATTCTTACCCAGTTATCTTCGATTTATGTTACAAAGGCCTTTTTTTCAAAAAAGATCCTAAATTATATAACTATTCCTGCTTTCTTTACTGAGTAAAATTAGCAATGAAAGTCATGGAAACCAGTTAATGTGTAGAACTTAATACAGAGCTTCTTAAGAGGCCCCAAAAACAGTCATAAGTTGCCAACCTAGTCTTCTGTACAGAAGTGCTACCCATGGCAATGTATCATGTATACATGATCATTGCAGCTACAAAACTGTTAACATAAAAAAATGTGTTTCATTGCATAGTCTCTGGGATATGTAAATAATCACTACACCTCTTCATATTGAAGCATTATTTAACATCATATATTTACTGACATTAAAAACCTTCTCTATAAGAATACAAAGTGTTACGCAGCCCTAGTGAATATTACATTCTATTGTACAATTTCTGATATTGGATATATACACAGGCAGGAGATACTCTATGCTTCACTATCGCAGACATTCCCTAAAACAAATAGATTACCTTTTATTTCATGCTGGCTTACTTCTCTTCTCCTCTCCAGTTCTTTCCTGTCATAATTCAACTTTTTTAAGCACATAATTCCGTACTGTAGACTTGTTCTGTAAATGTAAAAAAATGGTTTTAGGAGTGTTACATTTCTAGGCTGCAAGACAGATGATTTAGTGTAAAAATCAAAATGTTCTTATACAATACTTATTGTAGGGTGCAAAGTTATTACAAAAAATCTATTGTATTGTTCAGATTTATAAAAACTGATGTAATTTAAATTCCATTGTTATGAGGACTTTCCATATCCATTAAGCTAAAACAGCATTCACAGTACTGCATCCATTTGTTATTTATAAAACATCTTCCATCCATTCAGCTATAACAGTGCTACCAGAACACTGTGGTCAAATGAACTGTGGTAGCTTGGGTTCCTACTCCCTGCATTATGAAAGGACTTCCTGGTCCCTGCATTATGAAAGGGCCTCCTGGTCCCTGCATTATGAAGGGGTCCCAGCTTCTTGCATTATAAAGGAGCTACTGGTTCCTGCATTATGAAGGAGCTCCTAGTTCCTGTACTATGAAATGGCTTCTGGTCCCTGCATTATGAATGGACTTCTGCTCCCTGCATCATGAAGGGGCTTCTGCTCCCTGCATCATGAACGGACTTCTGCTCCCTGCATCATGAAGGGGCTTCTGCTCCCTGCATCATAAAGGGGCTTCTGCTCCTTGCATCATGAAGGGGCTTCTGCTCTCTGCATTATTAGGGGCTCCTACTTCCTGCAATATACAGTTAATAGGCTACCTGTCCCTCCATTATGAAGGAGCTTCTGGTCACTACAACTTCTGCTACTCCTATACCAGGCTATCATGCTTATGGGTAGAAAAGAAATCAGGTGCGCTAAAATTCACTGGTGTCACAAATCAGGAAAAGGTGTGACACTATAATGAGTGTCCCCCATATACCTGTGATGTGTTTCCAAAATTGATGTGCACTTGAACGGGTGTACAGTAAATACTATGCACCCTGGTGCATATACTTGGGTGTGTTATGGTGAATAGGTGATGATAAATGGATAATGTGATACCAACATAAACCAACAAAGTGCACAAGTAATTCAAAGAAAAAGTGTCCAATATTTCAATGGTTGCCACCTCAGTGTATAGTCCATATACATATAAAAGTGCATAAAGTCCCAATCGTCCCCTCACAGGCTAAAGTAAAATCCACTCTGTGGGTTCCTCTAGATCCGTGGGGTGCAGATGGGTTCCACCACCTTTGTGGGGATTAGCCCCTTACCATAGAGAAAAGAGGTTAAGGATGGATAATCAGCCCAGTAGTGTCTTGGGAATTCAGGGAGGTCACCGTGAAATAATCAGATAGTAAGTGTGGCCTCTTACCGGATCGCTCAAACCAAAAGGCGACTGTCTCACTGATCTTTCGGTGTCTCAACCCAATCCCGGTCCACTCTTGTTCTGGGTGTTACTCTCCGCACAGGTGAGGGCTTCCACGTGTATCTCACAGAAACAGAATCAGACCATAGCGCAGTACCTTTGACAATTTATTAAAACAAAAGTATCCAATGCACTTACAGTTAGATGTTAACTAATGGACACAGGAAACCGATACCGATATTGGAGAGGCCGTGGCCGCCTGCAGTGCGGTCCTCGGCAACTTGCAATGATGATGCGGCGCTCCTCTGTGACGCGTTTCCACTAAACTGTCGTCTACGGAAATATTTCCGTAGGTGACTGTTTAGTGGAAACGCGTCACAGAGGAGCGCTATGGTCTGATTCTGTTTCTGTGAGATACACGTGGAAGCCCTCACCTGTGCGGAGAGTAACACCCAGAACAAGAGTGGACCGGGATTGGGTTGAGACACCGAAAGATCAGTGAGACAGTCGCCTTTTGGTTTGAGCGATCCGGTAAGAGGCCACACTTACTATCTGATTATTTCACGGTGACCTCCCTGAATTCCCAAGACACTACTGGGCTGATTATCCACCCTTAACCTCTTTTCTCTATGGTAAGGGGCTAATCCCCACAAAGGTGGTGGAACCCATCTGCACCCCACGGATCTAGAGGAACCCACAGAGTGGATTTTACTTTAGCCTGTGAGGGGACGATTGGGACTTTATGCACTTTTATATGTATATGGACTATACACTGAGGTGGCAACCATTGAAATATTGGACACTTTTTCTTTGAATTACTTGTGCACTTTGTTGGTTTATGTTGGTATCACATTATCCATTTATCATCACCTATTCACCATAACACACCCAAGTATATGCACCAGGGTGCATAGTATTTACTGTACACCCGTTCAAGTGCACATCAATTTTGGAAACACATCACAGGTATATGGGGGACACTCATTATAGTGTCACACCTTTTCCTGATTTGTGACACCAGTGAATTTTAGCGCACCTGATTTCTTTTCTACACAATTTTATCACCATTTGGTTCAAAGGTTGCAGCTATTCACACTACTGATCCTGCGCACTTATTTAATTTTATACATATCATGCTTATGCGTAAGAGGCATTTTATTTATACTAGGTCTACTTTGGGGACTCTGGCTCCGAAATACACTAGACTGGTGCACCCTCTTTCATTAGTTTTTTTGTAGTAGCTTCTGACCACTGCATTATGAAACTGCTCCAGCTCCCTGCATTATGAAGGGCTGCAGGAGGAGGACATCATGTCCATTTCTACACAGAAGAATCAAGTATTATGTCCTCGTAACTAAAAGTGAAACACTTCTAACAGTCTGTTTGAAGGAGCCCCTGGTCACTGCATTAGGAAAGGGGCTCCTGGTCTCTGCATTATGAAAGGGGCCCTTGGTCTCTGCATTATGAAAGTGACTCCTGGTCCCTGCATTATGAAATTACATAAAGGCAACGCAACACAGCTCAACTTGTTGTCAAAGCGTTTGCTTTTCAGTAGAACATAATGTACCTCCATACATTTAGTCAAAAATCTCTCACTTTTAGACTAAAATATTTGATTTTCTCATATATTCTCTATACATATAGTATATATATATATATATATATATATATATATATATATATATATATATATATACACATACATACAGTATATAGTGAATATATGAGAATATCAAATCTTTTAGTCTAAAAGTGAGAGATTTTTGACTAAATGTATGGAGGTACATTATATACATTATATACTGTACACATATATAGTGTGTATATATATATATATATATATATCAATCAAGAAATTGAAGATGCAATCTCAATAATTGTACGTTTCTTTCTTTCTTTACTTCATATCTTCATGCATTTACAGGTAGGTATGCATTTACAAACAAGTGACTGACTGCACAGTTTCGGACATGCATTAGTCCTTCATCAAGTTGCATGTATAGCCCTAATGTTTTAGGTTGCCCTTTATCTTCCCTCTCACAACAAGCGTAGGTATAAACACAGTGAATATCTGAATTAACCCACCCTTCTCTAATCTGCTTCCAAAAAGATACAGTATCTAGAGAGTTATGTGTCCGTATATGACTATCTCCCTGCATCTCTTATTCTAATTAAATCAAAAGCATAATATAATTACCTTCCATCCCATTATATCTATACTAAGGAACTCATAACAAATATAAACATACAAAAATACAAAGTATCACATAGATTTATATGGGTTTGCAGTGCATTAACCCCTACTGCTCACCATCAAAATCCATATTGATTAGGAAAAGCCTTAGCACAATATTTCAGCACATTTTTTGACTCTTCCTATTTCTACAAAAAATTACACATATGAAAGAGAAAAAAAATCACTACTCATTCATAATTGTCACTATAAAATGTTATCCTACAGAAACAAGTAGATCATAATCTTTGTTCAAACTGTAGGGATGTAAATAATTTAATTGTTTTATCCACCATACTTCTGTCTGCCTAAGTTTAAGGATCCTGTCTCCTCCCCTTTTGTCTTTCTTTATCTTTTCTAAGATCATAAATCGTAGATCTGTATCTTTATGACCATATTGCATGCAATGTTTTGGAACTGGTAAACCTGGCTGATTTTTCCTAATTGATGACCGATGTTGTGACATACGGTCCTTCATTTTTGGGTTGTCTCTCTGACAAAAATCAATCCACGTGGACAGATCAGTATGTAAATCACATTCGATGTCTGGCATGTGTGGAAACCACGGATTCCATGTATAGGCCCTTTACATCCCATGTTATTAGAATATCATCCTCTTGCTAATCAGGTATTTATTTTCGTTTTTGTAGAAAATCGTTCGTGTCCTTGATATATGACTTTGTTCCTTGCATCAAAGGGGATAACATTTTATCCAAAAATTGTGAAGTAGGGACAATAACAGACTCCCTGCCCGATACAATCGGATGCCCATGGGAATTCTCGCTATTTTTATGAATCTTCGGAAGGGAGTACAACACAGGAATCCTAGTATGTATGGGTAACAAATATTCATAGAGATCACGTGTAATTATCCCTTCCTTGAGGGCTTGTTTTAAAATTTCTTCAAATTGTTTACATATACTTTAAGTGGGATCAGTTGTAATTTTTTGTATACATCCTGATAATCTAGCTGTTTCTTGATCTCATTCTCATACATTTGTCTGTCCATAATGACAATTGAGCCACCTTTGTCAGCTGGTTTCATTTTTCCTTTTCAAAATCTTTATGATATTTAGCCATATTAGTGTCCGTTTCCTTCAGTTTAATTAATTCCTCAGATGAGACTGCCGTTTTTAACTCATTCTCCACTTTAGCTAGTTGTCCCGAAACCACATCCGGTTCCTTCTGTATGTGCGAGATGGTTAAAGTCATCAAATCGAAAAAACAATTATTTAACATTTGCATAAATGTGCCCTTATAATCCTCATTGTCGCTGAACAAAGTAGGACTCCTTCTCACCCTTAATCCTCTTGGGATCCGCTGTATCTGATGGTACCCAGCCAGGGTTAATCCATGCAACTCCAAAGAGATGTATTTCTTTTTTAATTTTTCCCGAGAACGAGTATTGTGAACTGGAATTTTACCAGTTAAAAAATCTCTAGATCCTGCCACTCGAGATACAATCTGTGTGGCCTCCTCTCTTGAGAACGAAAACATATTTCCTGGATTCAATTTAATTTATAGAGAAGTGTGAAATCCCAAACAAAGTGTAATATAATTTCAAGGTGGGACACCTCTGCTGTGTAACCAGTTCCTTTTCACAGGATTACATCTGATGTGGTACTCCTCTGATTCCACCAGACATTCATCAAAAAATTGGAGATGCAATCTCAATAATTGTTTTTTTTTTCCAATCAATAATTTTATTAGAATTTTCAAGATTTTTTCAAACATACAAAACACAACATTTAAGCCACACAGAACCTCAACAGTAAAAAAAAAAATTAAAAGTTTAATTCCTCTCTCTCTTAATCCATCACTTTGGTCATACCATATATAGTAGCATTGTCTTTACCTTCCATTGCCAATTATAATTTTATCTTTATTCATCTCAGTCTATAATCTTCATAGCTTTACACAATGATCCCTATTATCCCCCTATAACAATGGATAGAGAAAAAGGGATCATATCAGGGTATACAAACCAAGGCTCCCATGTTTTATAAAACGTTTGTAAATTTTCTCTATTCTTATATATTTGTTGTTCTCTCAACAGAGCATCATTTACTTGGAGTCTCCAGTCTCCAAAGAAGGCGGGGTAGAGGATAACCATTCCGCTGGTATACTTTTTCGAGCTATAAATAATAACCTGTTTAGTAATGTTTTCAACTGTGGGCGATAATGTGTCATCTGGAAAACCACTCAAAAGACATATTTTAGGATCCATAAAATTCTGAATTCCGAGTACGCTATTTATTATGTTCACCAGCTCTCTCCAATATCTAAAAACTTAGGGCATCTCCACAGCATATGTAAAAAGTCAGCCGCTGGTTGCCGGCACCTTGGGCAGTCCGGGGATTCCCGTATGCCCCATCGAAACAGCTTAATAGGTGTATGATAAGTTCTATATTATATAAACATCTGTGACAGTTGCTGTGTTGGTACTAAGGATACTGTCAGTATTTTTTGTAAAATATTTTGCTATTCCTCATCAGAAATATCACCCAAATCCCCCTCCCACTCCCTCCTACCCTGCTCCGTCTTGATATCTTGCGTACTGTATTGTAAAATATTATATATGGAAGAAATGGGGTCTTTTTTCTTGACAGTCCGCTCAAGAAGTGACATTATTATCATGGGTCTCGGCGTCATTTCTACATTTTTAAATTGAGTTTGAAGTGCGTGTTGTAACTGTAGAAACTTAAAAAAGTCCTGGCGAGAAAATTGATAAGTCTCCTGCAAGTTTTGAAATAACTTTAGGGTTCCATCTGTATACATCTGTAAAACAAACTGGAGCCCCCCATATGCCAATTATCAAAACCTTTTAGTTTATCAAGTTCAGCATAATTTCCCCAAATAGGTGTATAAACTGAAATCCCATCATACTTTTTGCATAAGTATTAAAGTAAGAAGTGTTCTGTCTCTAGTAAACAGCCCAGCCTCCAGCTGTGCCATAAAATGATACCGCATATTCCCATCCATTAATAGAGCTTGTATAGGGTCTCTCAAATTAATTTCACCCCATCCCGCAAAGTGCTGTAATTGGGAGGCAATAAAATACATTTTCTGAGGAGGGACTGCCAATCCTCCCACCTCTGTTGGTCTTTGAAGGACAGCTAATCCTATTCTGGATATACCCCCCTTCCAAATCAACCCTCGGAACAAGGATTGTATTTGTTTAAACCACAAGGTGGGAATCCTGATAAGTGAATTATGAAATATATAAAGCAAATGAGGGGTCCAAAACATTTTAATTAAATTAGCACAGCCTACTACGGACAGGGGTAATCTAGACCATACTTTAATTTTAGCTTTAAGACTATGGAAGAGAGGGGATAGATTATATTTCAGATTATATTTCAGGTAGTCTTTTTAACTGGGGGTAAATCCAAATCCCAAGATACATAAAATGATATTCTATCCTAATGCGCTGAGTATCATACTGGCAATGATAAATCATAAGTATCCAAAGGAAAGAGAACCGACTTTTCCCAATTAATAACAAACCCAAAAAAGGAGCCAAAGGTCTGTATAAGGTTCATAAGCAACATTGGCGATCCCTCTGTATCTCCCAAAAATAAAAGCGCATCATCGGCATAAAGTGAGATTTTTTCATATCTGTCCCCCCCCCCCGTTGAAAACCATGAATATAATTTGATTGCCTAATTGCCTCAGCTAATGGTTCTATGGCCAGCGCAAACAACAAGGTAGATAGGGGACATCTATGACGCGTTCCTGTAAAAAGTGGAAAAAAATTAGAGACTGAACGATTAACTTGTACACATGCTCTCGGGGCAGCATATAATAATTTAGCCAAGCGTATAAAATCATGTCCTAATCCAAACCTATCCAAAACCTCCCATAAATATGGCCTCTCAAAGCTATCAAAAGCCTTTGAAGCGTCCAGTTACAAGATGGCCCTCCATCCCGCATTATCAGCTGGTAACTGCATATTCAAGAAAAGCCTCCTAAGATTTACTGCCGTGGATCTTGTAGGAATAAAGACAGTCTGATATGGATGTATCAAATCTTGTATCACTTTACTAAATCTAGATGTTAAGACCTTAGCCAGAATCTTAATGTCTGTATTCAGTAATGAAATTGGACGGTAAGACTCTGACAGCAATACATCTTTTCCTGGCTTGGGAATCACTATAATACATGCATCCCTCATTGACTGTGGAAGTTCCATTTAGTCCAGAGCTTGATTAGGAACTTTCAGAAGCTCCGGCAGCCATATTGTTTAAATATTTCCGCTGGTAAGCCATCCAAACCGGGCGTCTTACCCCCTGGGGAGTCCGCTACTACCCATTGTAGTTCAGCCAGAGTCAAAGGAGCATTTAGCTCACATCTTGCCACCTCAGAAACAGAAGGGAGCCTCATTGTTCCCAAAAAGTTTCTGAGATTATCCATAGGATAATCTACCTTGCTCCTATATAAGTCACTATAAAATGTCTGAAAGGTCTCTGGGATGTCCTGTTGATTATGAGAACAAACTCCCTCTGCTGTGTTAATAGCTGTAATAAAATTTGACTGGGTTTGACCATTTGCAATCACCGCCAACATACGCCCTGTTTTCTCACCTTCCTCCAAGCTCCTACATTTATTAATCTCAATAATTTTAAGTTTCTTTCTATCTTCACTTTATATCTTCATGCATTTACAGTCCGGTATGCAATTACAAACAAGCGACTGCACAGTTTCAGACATGCATATGTCCTTCATCAAGCTGCATGTATAACACTAATGTTTTAGGTTGCCTTTTATCTTCCTTCTCACAATGAGTGTAGGCATAAACACAGGTGTATCACCTAACCACTACTTCTGTGAATACCTGAATTAACCCATCTTTATCTAATCTGCTTCCACAAAGACACACTATCTAGAGATCTATGTGTCCATATACTACGCACGCACCATCAGAACACTGAGAAAACGGTTTAGTGAACACAGTCGCTTTATTTGAAGTAGGCAAAGATAAACATAGTGTACCCATACACTTTGCTGAGCATCATTACAAATCTTCCACTGGCATCTACGTATGGATAATTGAGTCTATCCCAGATTCTCTTCGATAGGCAGAGTAATTCAAATGACTCTGTCGCAGAGAAATCTTCTGGATATACACTCTGGACACCCTCACGCCTGGGGGCCTCAATGAAGAGATTGAAGTTAACACACTTAAATAGCTCACCACCTTCAACATTACCTGTAGCCCCTTCCTCCTTCCCCTCCCCCCCCCTTCATTCCCCCCCCCCTTCCCCATAGGGACTCTGTCATGTTTTCACATTCACAACACATTTTTACTATATTTCCTTTTAGATTTAAGTTCTCATCCCTTGAGTCCCCCTGTTAGTCCGATTAAAGAGTACAAATTAGGTACCCTATCCATAGCATAAGAATTTATATATGAGTAGATCCATTGTATTACTTGATAGCGCCTCTCTGAATATATTTAACTATAGTAGTATACCTAGAGACTTTATATGGTTACTACTTGTGTGACCATTTGCGGAATATTACACAAACATATACATGTGTGTGTGTATATATATATACACATATATACACACATAAATATGTTTTCATACAAATTTACCATACATATAGCTCTTCCACTACTACTTTTTTATTGTTTTACTCATATTCATATTTTTATTATAATAATATTGTTATCATTTATTTTTATTTTCACATTTGTAAGTGCCGCCCACCTCTTCATATTTCCCACTCACCAAACTGTTTCTTTACAAAGAGCTTGCCCCAGAAGCTTAATGGACAGTCAACCTATGGCCTCCAAGGCTAGCCTAGCCTCAAGCACCATTACAACCACTTTCCTATATCATTACACACATCGTCCATGTATGTTTGTTTGTTGTCTTGTATATCTACGTATTTCCATGGCTACCGTGTTTCCTAAGAATTTTTGGCCCCACCAAGGCCACTATAGAATTACGTACTGTCTGTGGGCATAAAAACCCTAATCCAATATGGAGCCCATATGGCCTGAAGAAGGAGTGCATGCTCCACAATGCGTCGCCATTTACGTCTACACATCGCAACCAGGAAGTGATGTCTCGGTCCTCTTTACCCACTCATCGTGTGTTCCATGGACTCCGGACACTGTGGCAACCACCGAGTAACCCTCCATGCCATGAGAGCCAGCGGTGAGATCGATATCTAGGACCCCCAGGATTGCGATACCAGACTTCCTTATGTGCATTACATGCTTTTAACGAGCTTACCATTGTAAGTTTTTTATACCTCTATTAAAACAACCATTCCGCTGCACTTAGAAGGCGCTGTGCCCCCCCCCCCCCCCTGTTTAACCTCCAGAGCTACTTCTATCTCTTCCACAAGTAGCCACTACAGTGGGCAGAAGCCACAGAAACTTTACATGCCATGTCTTCCCTATACATTTTTTCCCCTTCCCCCCCACAGTCAAACTAGTGATTCAGTGGACTTTTTTTGCACCAATCACCTTGTGTTTTATCTCGAGTGGGAGGATCTAGAGATTTTTTAGCTGGTAATACTCCACAATACTCATTTGTGGTAAAAATTACAAAAGAAATACATCTCTTTGGAGTAGCATGGAATAACCCTGGCTGAGTACAATCGGGTACAGCAGATCCCAAGAGGATCAAGGGTGAAACTGGCTTCTACTTTGTTCAGCGACAATGAGGATTATAAGGGCACATTTATGCAAATCTTGAATAAATGTTTTTTCGATTTGATGACTTTAACCATCTCACACATACAGAAGGAACTGGATGTGGTTTCGGAACAACTATCTAAAGTGGAGAATGAGTTAAAAACAGCAGTCTCATCTGAGGAATTCATTAAACTGAAGGAAACATTGGACACTAATATGACTAAATATTGTACAGATTTGGAAATTAAAAATGAAACCAGCTGACAAAGGTGGCTCAATCGTCATTATGGACAGACAAATGTATGAGAATGAGATCAAGAAACAGCTAGATTATCAGGATGTATACAAAAAAAATGACAAGTGATCCCACTTGGAGTATACGTAAACAATTTGAGGAAATTTTAAAACAAGCCCTCAAGGAAAGGATAATTAAAATATGATCTCTATGAACATTTGTTACCCATACATACTAGGATTCCTGTGTTGTACACCCTTCCGAAGATTCATTAAAAAAGTGAGAATCCCCCTGGATGTCTGATTGAATGGGGCAGGGAGTCTATTTTTGTCCCTACTTCACAATTTTTGGATAACATTTTATCCCCTTTGATACAAGGAACAAAATTATATATCAAGGACACAAACGATTTTCTACAAAAACTTAAATAATTACCTGATTAGCAAGAGTATGATATTCTAGTAACATGGAATGAAAATAGCCTATACACGTCCATACCGCAAGATGCAGGAATCACAAAAGCCACAGAATTGATAAAAACAAGTGATTTATATTCTACAGCACAAATCTAGCTGCTTGAAAAACTTTTGAAGTTCATTTTGAATAACAATTATTTTCTTTTTCAGGATGTGTTTGTGCAACAACTGAATGGTGTTGCAATGGGTTCCAATATTGCTCTGTCATTTCCCTTGCACCTTGATGCATAGATTTGAGAGATATATTTACACAATGATGACATTTTTAAAAACCATTGCGTCACATGGTGGCGCTATGTTGATGATGTGTATGCAACATGGCGGGGCAACATTGGAACCCTTCATATATTCAATGAGATACTCAATTCATTTATCATCCACATAAAATTCACTATGTGTGTAGGTGGTAAATCTGTGTCATTTGTGGACACTACGTTTACATTTTTTAATTAAGTTCCCATCCTTCTCATGTGTTTAGGCCGATTGTACATTGTCAATTAATTAGAGGAGAAAGAATTGTGAGCAATGAGAACAAAAAGCAACAAAGAATAGAGGAAAGTGTAAAAGATTTAAAAATCACGAATATCCAACAAATATGGTGTGGCAGGAGTTAGGAAGACTGAAACATATGGTGAGAACTCCTAAAAGAAATAAAACGTAATATGAAATGTCTTCCTTTCTCCATGCAGTACCATAGCTATAATAAGAACATCTTTAAAATAATAAAAACACATTGGGGTCTCCAGCAATGTGCATACCCTGAGATAGATTACTTCCAATATAGAAGAAATAGAACAATAAGTGATATACTCGTACATCAAAAAACAAGAAATACAGATAAAAGGACTTTCCTAGGGAGTGGGAGAAATGGATCGTATCCGTGTCTCAGCTGTGTGCAATGCGAATTAATGAGAAAAGGTGACAGCTTTGTGCACCCCAGTAGTGGAAAGAAATACGGAATCCGTGGTTTCCACACATGCCAGAAATCGTATGTGCTTTACATACTGATCTGTCCACGTGGATTGATATATGTCAAACAGACAACCCAAAAAATGAAGGACCATATGTCACAACATCGGTCATCAATTAGGAAAAATCAGCCAGGTTTACCAGTTCCAAAACATTGCATGCAATATGGCCATAAAGATACAGATCTACAATTTATGATCTTCAAAGAGATAAAGAAAGACAAAAGGGGAGGAGACAGGATCCCTAAACTTAGGCAGACAGAAGTATGGTGGATAAAACAATTAAATTCTTTGCATCAATACGGTTTGAACAAAGATTATGATCGATACTTGTTTCTGTAGGATGAGGAAAAATTTATAGTCACAGTTATGAATGAATAGTGATTTTTTTCTCTTTCGTATGTGTAATTTTTTTTTGTAGAAATAGGAAGAATCAAGAAATGCCCTGAAACATTGTGCTAATGCTTTTCCAATCAATATGGATTTTGATGCTGAGCAGTAGGGGTTAATACTATGCAAACCCATATAAATCTATATAAATCTATATTTGTATCTATCTATTCTTGTATGTTTATATTTGTTATAGAACAGTAGAATAGAATAGTACAATTGCTATTTAGTGTAGATATAATGGGATGGAAGGTAGTTATATTATGCTTTTGATTTAATTAGAATAAGAGATGAAGTGAGATAGTTGTATATAGACACATAAACTTATAGATATGGTGTCTTTGTGGAAGCAGATTAGATAAAGATGGGTTGATTCAGGTATTCACAGAAGTAGTGGTGAGGGGATACACCTGTGTTTATGCCTACATTTGTTGTGAGAGGGAAAATAAAATGCAACCTAAAACATTAGTGCTATACATTCAGCTTGATGAAGGACATATGCATGTCCGAAACTGTGCAGCCGCTTGTTTGTAAATGCATACCTACCTGTACCACATCTCACACAGTATATCGTCAAAAGTATTATTACACCTGCCTTTACACGCACATAAACTTTAATGGCAGCCCAGTCTTAGTCCATAGGTTCAATATTGAGTTGGCCCACCCTTTGCAGCTAAAACAGCTTTAATTCCTCCGGGAAGGCTGTCCACAAGGTTTAGGAGTGTGTCTATGGGAATGTTTGACTATTCTTCCAGAAGCACATTTGTGAGGTCAGGCACTGATGTTGGAAGAAAAGGCCTGGCTCACAGCCTGTATCTGTCAGTCTGTATCTCCGCTGGAGAGATTCATCCTCTCTCAGCTGTAAATCTGGAAATGTAGGATTTCCTACCACTTGCTGTTGTATCTCTATTTAAATCCCCCCAAGAGTCAAAAGCCTATCGTGGCTTTACTCTTCATCCTTTAGAAAGTTGTATTTGCAATTTAAATCTTTTTTCCTATTCTATATAAAATCTTAAAATAGGTGCCTGTTTATCCTGCATGTGAATATGCCCATATATACAACACTTCTAAAACCTGCTGTAATATTGTCACTGAAAGCTCAGTTTGCTGGGCAGTTAAAGCTCCCATCATACTCTCTCCTTAATATGGAAGCTCCAGCATTAGTTTTAGCTGGTAAAAAAAATGCTTTTACCTGGCTTAAATGGTGAAAAGTAGCGACTCATTTTGCAAGACAAAACCATGCAGATTTTCTTCCTATTCAATTCATATTTATTTAACACAAGGATAGCAACCAGGTGTTTAATTCTAAAGTGTTGCTATAGCTTTGTTACACTTGAAGGAGTTTGAAGAGGAGCAGAAGATGTGCTGGTGATACATGCTATTATCTACTATTTTGCCATGCTGCCATCCATCCGTGACAAATCACTACAGCATTCGGAAAGGAAAACGGTTGAACACCATTTGCGTTTTGCTTTTTTACATCTTAGTGATCTCGAGACTTGTTTCAACACATATGTCAGAGACTTGTTAGCACCGATATGACCTTAACAGTAATTCCTCTGCCCTCTGTGTTTCAGCCATCTCAGCATGTGTGGCTTGTATGGCCTGTAAGCAGCATTTTATCACCTTCCCTGTTGGCAACTTCATTTCTACAAGAAGTCACAAATCAACAATTGACAAATAGGTAACACCACCATAGTATTAAAAGTATAACTTTAGCCCAAACCATTTCTTAGGTTTTGGCCAGTAGAGAACCTCTGACAAGTTTATGTTGCAGTCTGAAGTCATATTAGGGTGATGACCCTTCACGCCGCAGTGACAATATTGTCCAAGAGCGGGAAATAAGAGAAATCTCCAATAAGGAACATAATAAAACCTAAATCTAAATCTAATCTTTATTCTATCGCTGTGTGCCTGTTAGAGAGTTCTACTTGCTTTTTTGACCTGGCACAAGTCATTACCGCATCAAGAAGTAAATGAAGATTGAATCAACAGGGCCACAGATAACACTTCCCCACTCCAGCCCAAACTTTTTATTTTGGTTTTGGATAAGGATTCACTTTAACCACTTTACTACCGCCACTACTGTTGCTCTCTCCCATCTTCTGGAACTCCCTACCCCAGTATGCTTCTACCCTGTCTGCCTTTAGGCGATCCTTGAAAACTCATTCAGGGAAGCCTACCCCACCTCAACCTAAGAACTGTACTTGAGTCACCTCCACCAGATCATCCCCTGCAGCTTTTGCCATTTATACCTCCTCCCCCTTCCTTTAAATTGTAATGTCCATGAGCAGGCCCCCCCCCCCCCATTCCTTCTGTTTTGAACTGTATAATAATTGTACTGTCCCCCTTTATATTGCAAAGTGCTGCATAAACTGCTGGCATTAAAAAAAATCCTGAATAATATTAATAATAATAATGCCCACCTCTTAATTGGAATATACTTTCTCAAAAGGTGGTTTTGGCCAGCTGTAGATTGTTTTAGTAAAGGCCTGGATTCTTTCCTAGATACACATACATACAAATACACTATTATTTAGAGGTAAAGTTTATCCAGGAATATCCGATTGCCTCTTAGGGGATCAGGAAGTAATTTTTTCCCCTGCTGGAGCAAATTGGATCATGCTTTATTGGGTTTTTGTTTTTTGCCGTCCTCTGGATCAAATGTGGGTATAGGATTGTGTATATATATATATATATATATATATATGTATACAATTTATTTTTTTCCTTCTATTGGTTGAACTAGATGGACTTTTTTTAGCCAGACTAACTATGCAACTATTATATTGTGTCTATAGTCATGCTGTCAGTATGCAGGCAACTTGCAGAAAGCTATTCAAACTGACTATGTGGCTTGTGAATGCTTTGATGGAACATTTGAAAACAAAATGCAGACATACTACTTTTTACATTCAAAGTCCTCCCACTATAGAGTAGAGAAAGGATAGGAAAGACAATATTATGAACAAATGCTTAATGTATGATTAATAGGCAGCAGCTGATTTCATTAATTTTATTGTGGGATTGTTTTTTTTTTAAAAACCCTTTTACCCCCCTCCTCATCTCAGCTCATCTCTATCCTGTCTCTATATTGAGTGTATATTAATGTCTTCACCTTCCTTATCCTGTACATCAACCCCTTCACCACCTCCTCCCGCAATGTATGACCTGTACATAAATTATATGTTGTATCTAGTGCACCAATACCAATCTCCCTGTTTTAACTACCTTAATGCCAGCATGTTTCTTAATTTTTAAAGAATTATGGCCAAAAAAAATAGATTGCCCCGGGGTGTCTACCTTTCAAAAAGGGGTTATTTCAGGGGTGTTTATACTGTCCTGGCATTTTTTTTTTGTTATGTTTTGTAACAAAGTAAAGAAAACCTTTTCAGAGCCGGTTCACACTAGGGCGACCTGTCAGGCGACCTGGTCGCCTGACAGGTCGCCTGCCATAGAGAAGCTGTGGACCCGTTCTAATAGGAGCGACACAAGTCGCTCCGACTTAGAAAAAGGGTCCGGAGCTTCTTTGGGGCGACCCGGAGCGACCTGCATAGACTTCAATGTTATGAAGTCCATGCCGGCCGCTCCAAGGTCGCACCGCGACTTGTGAGGTCGCCCCGGCAAGTCAGATCGCTCTAATGTGAACTGGCTCTAACTGTCTTTTTACCTTTATTTATATATATATATATATATATATATATATATATATATATATATATATATATATATATATATATATATATATATATATATATATATATAAAACAACAAAAACCCAGTGTTTAATAAATGCCAAGAAAAGAAAGCTTAGTCTAAACAAAATGATAAAATAAAATTATTTGGGTATACACGGCTACATGTCAGTCAAACTATCAAACTTCACTGAAAAATGACTTGGAAATGAAAGAGTATTACAGGCTGGTACTCAAGGGGTTAAACTGCAATGATGCACTCAAATTATAATTATTTCTAAAAGGTGGAGTTAAAGTTTAGCATGCACTGCAGAAATAGCAATAGTGTTTATTTTCTTAGCAAATACTGCCTACCTTTTATCGCCTATCTGTTACAGGAACAGGAAGTGAGGGAAAATCTCCCTCATGAGTCCACAAACAGTAACAAAAACCACACAATTTATCCAAAAATGTAAAAAATGACTGAAATAGGGCCTAAGCTTTAACCCTTCGCTCAGTTTTTTTTTAGCACTTACCTATGAAAGCTATCTACCATTTTTAAGTGCACTCGCAGGTCTTTCTTTGTCAGGTGATCCAACATTCTTGCATCTACCAGGCATTCCATGAAATAGCTTCTGTATTGAGGTAAGCCCAAACTAGGCAGCCATTCATTCCCAATCCATTCGTGATTCATATCTCCATATGCCAATGTCTAAAAAGCACATTTTATGGAAAATTACTATAGACATCTGTACTGTTAACACATAATTTAGTATAGAAAGCATTAGCCTATACAGTGTTTTACATAATTTTTCATGCTCCCCACCCCTTAGTCTTTTCCACTATTCTTGGTTTTACAATCCAGAATTAACATGAATGTATCTGTGATTTTATGCTCCCGAACTACACATAGTAGTAAAATAATGAAGTGAAAAAAAAAATTAGTTTCCAGGAAATAATTGACAAAAAGGCTAAAAGTGCTAACTGCTTAAACAATAAAAAAAGGTGCTAACTTCATAATGATGCTGTAAAACAAAAAATAACCTGCATGGAATTAAATTGTTACATGATTTTTAAATAAACACTCCTGTTTCTGAAAGGCTACACAGTTTGATAGAGACTATGAGGCTAATTTAACAATTTTACAGACCACCACAAAAACCTCCCTAATATTTTGGCTACTGAGTGGCTGCCAGCTTTAGAATGTGTTCCCACACCCAGCAAAATAACAAACAAAAGAAAAATGTGTCTCTACTCCAATGCAGTAAAGTTAATACTGACTGTAATGTGCTAAACAAACCTTCACTATAAATGTCTAAATAAATCAAATAAATACTCAAATGCAACTCTGTGTAAATTAAAGCAAACAAGGGAGATAAAACCCAATCAATGTGCACACAATCAATTAGTAAATCTAACCATGAATGTCCTCAAAGAGCACAGATTACTACCATGTGGTCCCCTCCTAATTATGTGTGACCAAAGGTAATACCATCAGTAATGGTGGCATCTGCCCTCCATGTTTAAACTGAAAAAAATCAATCACTTCCTTGGAAAGGTGAGTATTTATTTGGATGCTTCATTTAGCCATTTAAAGTGAGGTTTGTTCAGCACTCCACAGTCATTTTTATCTTTACTTTGTAGCAGGTTTTCCAGGTCTGTGGCCTGATGCGGGTCTGCCATTGTTACTGGTTACCTCTCCAACCCATGTGAGCTGCGACCCTGGGTGTGAGAACTGAGACATGAACAACTCCGGCATCTTGATTTCGTGGTTTTATTGTAGAAATGGGGATGGGGGAAGGGAATGAGTGGGATACTCCTTTAGGCTTAACTAATTACACTTGGGACCTAATCCTAGAAAAATGCCTGTTGGCGCTTCCTTGATGCCAGCCAACGCTCACTAACACTGAGAACACACTGTAGCTTGATAGAAGTGCTGGATCCTCGACAATAAGTCCAGAAGACCCAAGACTGTAAACTGTAGAATCACTGACACTGCCGCACTGCAAAGTCACTAGATACTCCCCTCCAGCCTTGTACTGGCTTGAGGTAATACACTGTAGATTTCTGCAAAGCTGCAACTCTCAACTGTCACACACTGTCCAATTCAAGGCCCATAGGCAGGTGCCCCCTTTAACCTTGAACTCTTCAGGATTCACTGACTATGTACCCCCCTCTGTAACTTCAGGGTCCTCAACCTAGGTACACCTTTAAGCTAGCTGGCACTGGATCCCTGAACCTCTTCCGGAGTGGTTCCCTATGACTCTGGCAGACTCCCAGGAGCAATCCTCAGTACTCATGACCTGTGTAGGCTTTCCTGGGACTGGACCCCTCTCTCGCTCCGCAGGCTCTCGGCACAACAGATCCCCTCAGCTCAGCTCAACCCTCTCTGGATTCTCAGGCGACACCACGAGCCATCCGCTTCCTCAGACAGGAAGTGAGACAGCCGTACTCTCCCTCCTGGGACTCTGCTCCCACCAAAGACATCCTGTCACGCATTTCTCCCAAACTTATACCCACTCCCAGCATCCTTTGCAGCATAATCTGCCTTCTGGGGAATTTATAAGCTTGGATGTGTCCCCTGATTAGGCTTCCCACACTGCCCTATGAAAAGCCTCTCACAGGAGCCAATGGGGATACTTCTCCCCTCAGCAGGCACATCTGGAAGCCCTCACACCCTAACTAAATAAATCACAGCCCTACTGTTAGGCAGACAAGGCCCACTATACATTTACCTAGCACCTACCTGTAGGGTGCTACAACTGTATTAGCAATTGTTTGTTATTTTTATGGGACTAATTTACTAAAGGCAAATATGCTTTTCTTTTACTTTGTTTGGGAAGATTTCCAGTAGCTTAGTGAATTAGATAAAGCTCCCCTGACTTCCATCTTCTAATCATGTTTTTATTTTCCTTGCATGTGATTGAGTATTCTTTGTAAAGTGTATTTTCACCACATTCACTAAGCTAAGGGAAAATTCCCTTGCAAAGGTAACAGTCTATTTGCCTTTAGTAAACCAACCCTATATGTAGCCAAACAGAATCATGACCACCAACATTCTATCTAAGCTGGTCTTAGATAAACTTTTTTGAGAAACACCCACTGGGCTATATAAAACAAAATATCCCATTGCCTAATAATTTTGGACAAGCAGGCAGAACTCAGCCTGGCCATACAAGAATCACACTGCCCCATGCAACCTATAAAATATTTTGTTTTCTTTTAGTTGCATAATAAATATTCCTATAAAATGTACATATTGTTATTTTCTTGGAACAATTTTAGTTGTCATGATCAAGTTTTCTTTATAATTTTAATATTTAATGATCTTTGGTCTTGATTAGTTGGTTGGTTTTGCTTGTACTCCTAATTGTCAATCAGTGTAGTTGGGATAGCAAGGAATAGGCTGGGTGACCGTTTAAGCTAGAAAAAGATTAGGGGCTTGGATCCAGTGAGTGGATGGAGGAGAAGGACCACTGGAAGGGGGAGCAAGGCTGTGTGAGCCAATGAAAGTAAGTCAGGAAAAAACACTGGCCTGAACTATATGAAGATTAAAAGAAATCAATAGACTTCAGTATCCTCATTTATAGTCCTCAGTTTAAAATGATTAAAATCATGAACAAAAAAAAAACACGCTACATATACTTTTCAACATCATCCTGATCTGTCATTAAATATAGCCCAAGATGTCTACATTGATACTTTTTTGAAAAAAATGCATTATGCAGCAATAGTGTTCATACCTGTGCCCAGCTACCTTCTTCCGATTCTTTCTACATGATCAGCAGAAAAAATGAAAACACATATAAAAATAAAAACAGGTCATTAAACAAATTTGATTCCACATAAAAGAAAGTGTGTAATATTTAGCACATAAATGTATGATGTTATAATTGCTTGCCTAATGTAGTGGTTGCTGTATTTTGCTTTTCTTTAGGAGCAATTTGCACTAACTCATCACGGTAACACATGTAACTTGGGTTACTCTGTTACAGTGCCATTCATTTTTAATTGGTATCTCAATGTACCCCAGCACCCCAGGGGATGCACCACAGCCTGTGGCAGTGCATTGGGCTGTGCTACTCAAAAACATCTTTGTTAGGATGCATTTCAAGCCTTATTGTTTCAAAGGGCTGCCATAACATAATGTGCATTAATACATTGTAAACGGGTCCTTAAGCTTTCTAAAAAAAGAAAAAAGTGTAAAGAATAATGACTGCAAAGCACAGTCCACAATGCAGGCAGATCATGCTCTTTCCAGTGCCTAACTGAGCTGATTGTATTGCTGTGATGAAGAGTGGTTAACTACGTCTTTAAACATACGCAAAAAATAAATAACAAAACACTATATATATATATATATATTTATATTTATATATATACATACACTGCTCAAAAAAATTAAAAGAACACTTTGAAAACACATCAGATCTCTAAAGGGAAAAAATATCATGTTGAATATCTATACTGATATGGACTGGGTAAGGTGTTAGGAACAAAAGAATGCCACATCATTTGATGGAAATGAAAATTATTAACCTACAGAGGGCTGAATTCAAAGACACCCTGAAAATCAAAGTTAAAAAATGATTGATGCAGCAGGCTTGTAAATTTTGCTGAAATTTAATTGCAGCAACTCAAAATGGTACTCAGCAGTTTGTATGGCCCCCACATGCTTGTATGCATGCCTGACAATGTCGGGGGATGCTCCTAATGAGACGACAGATGGTGTCCTGGGGTATTTCCTTCCAGATCTGGACCAGGGCATTACTAAGCTCCCGTCAGATGTACTGAAACATAATGTCCCAGAAGTGTTCTATTGGATTTAGGTCAGGCTAGCGTGGAGGCCATTCAGTGGTATCAATTCTTTCATCCTCCAGGAACTGGCTGCATACTCTCAACACATGAGGCCAGGCATTGTCATGCACCAGGAGGAACCCAGGACCCACTGCACCAGTGTAGGGTCTGACAATGGGTCCAAGGATTTCATCCCGATACCTAGTGGCAGTCAGGGTGCCACTGTCTAGCCTGTAGAGGTCTGTGCGTCCCTCCATAGATATACCTTCCCAGACCATCACTGATCCACTATCAAACCTGTCATGCTGAACAATGTTACAGGCAGCATAACATTCTCCATGGCTTCTCCAGAACCTTTCACATCTTTCACATGTGCTCAGGGTGAACCTGCTGTCATCTGTGAAAAGCACAGGGTGCTAGTGGAGGACCTGCCAATTCTGGTGTTCAATGGCAAATGCCAATCGAGCTCAACGATGCCGGGCAGTGAGCACAGGGCCCACTAGAGGATGTTGGGCCCTCAGGCCACCCTCATTAAGTCTAATTCTGACTGTTTGGTTAGAGACATTCAAACCAGTGGCTTGCTGGAGGTATTTTTGTAGGGCTCTGGCAGTGCTCATCCTGTTCCTCCTTGCACAAAGGAGCAGATACTGGTCTTGCTGATGGATTAAGGACCTTCTACAGTCCTGTCCAGCTCTCCTAGAGTGATTGCCTGTCTCCTGGAATCTCCTCCATGCTCTTAAGACTGTGCTGGGAGACACAGCAAATCTTCTGGCAATGGCACGTATTGATGTGCCATCCCGGAGGAGTTGGACTGCCTGTGCAAGCTTTATAGGATCCAGGTATCGCCTCATGCTACCAGTAGTGACACAGACTCTAGTCAAATGCAAAATTAGTGAAAAACAGTCAGAAAAGATGAGTAGGGAAAAAAATGTCAGTGGCCTCCACCTTTAAAACCATTTCTGTTTTGAAGGCCATCTCATTGTTGCCGATCTACTGCACCTATTGTTAATTTAATCAACACCAAAGCGGCTGAAACTGATTAACAACCCCCTCTGCTACTTAACTGACCTGATCAGTGTCCCTGGAATTTAATTGACTTGATGCTTAAATAATTATAGGGATATATTTATAAGGCTAATAATTATAGGGATAATTACTCTTTGAAGCTGAAAACATTGAAATAATGAAATGGCCTGCCCAGAGTCCTGATCTAAACCCAAGAGAAAACTCCAGGAAAATCCTTGGGGACAAAGTTATGGCAAAGAAACACATTACAGTCACTTAACTGTGAGACTGAAAGAACAAAATCACACCAGAGCAGTATGAGAGACTAGTGATGTCCTGTGGCCACAGTTGTGCTGAAGTCATTCAAATCAAGGACTTATACACTTCCTACTAATTGTTGATTGTTGTAACCTTCAAAAATTTTAATTGTAATCTTTCTCCATGCTACAGTCATTGCTGTTCTCTAATTTTGATCATTGTTTTTTCTACAAAATAAAGTTTTTTTGTTGAATTTTGTATATTGAATGTGTATATTTAAATACCTTATCAGTTCCTCTAAAACAATTTTAGTGTGTAATCTGATTAGTATTTTAAAAGATTACATGCATTTCTCCAGTACATGCATACTGTACACTAATAATGTATATAGGACTGTATATATTTAATAAAAGGGGAAGTGGCATTTCATTTTTGGTTTCATATGCAAATGTGTACACAAAAACAAAAGTAGAATCTGACTGATAAACAGTCAATGTCCACTTGTTTTTTTTTCTTGTTTTTTGTTAAATCTTTGCTGTGCAGGGGCTGTCCAGCTACACATGAGAAATAGCAATGGTGTTAGTTTCTTTCATGATGCCACTTCCTTTAAAAACTATACATGTGCAACATAGGTAATTATAGGCTTGTAAAACCCTGGTAATACTAGAAACGACTAAAATGTATCTAAAATTGTATGACTGACATTAAAAACGAATGTGGTTAATAACTTACCGTTTTGGCAGGAGCTGTTAGAGTCTCCATTTCCTCATGGGTCACCCATACATTACCAGACGGCTAATGAGAGGGCCCATGGGAGAGCAGGTTGAGATCCACATCAGGTAAGCAGCATTAAAGAAGAAAGTCAGCACCACTGTTAACAGTGTAATAACATCACAGTCAGCAGATATGCTAAATGCTTCTGCGTCATAGATGTCCCAAGATCCCCCACGAGCTATATTGTAAATACAGAAATAAAGCCCATTTTCATATACCTTTAAATGAAGAATGTTTGCTGAATAACAGAGTAAAACTGAGCTCCATTCTATAGGTGTACTACATAATATAAAGAGCTCCATGCTATAGGTGTACTACATAATATAAAGAGCTCCATTCTATAGGTGTACTACATAATATAAAGAGCTCCCTTCTATAGGTGCACTACATAATATAAAGATCCCTATAAATCATTACTGGGCTTACTTCAATAGGATGTTCAGCAGCGACACATAGCTGCCAAATTGTATATAATAATATCCAAGTTTTTATGCATATGGGTTTTTTTTTTTTTTCAATCTCCTGTGAAGCTTTGACATCCATAAAAAGCTAATTTATAGGAAAACACATCTTTGTAACACCTAGTCATATAAATGATTTAAACTAGTCACCCCTGTTTGATATGCAGAGAAAACGAATTCATGCACGATAAAATGGCCCCATATAAAAGACATGAATGAAAATTTTAGAACAGTTAATAATAATTATATATTGACATTCTGTTAACTACGGTGTATACCCAGGGTAAAAGTAGAAGAAGTAGACTCACTGTTCTTGACGTTGGAGGAGCTGAGGGACTTGTAAGTGAGACCATTTCCTGAATAGCAAGGCGAAGTTTCAAGCGATGCAAGGGGTTGCTAATCCCAATTTCTCGCTGAATTTCAGTGTCTGACAATGCAGACATAATGGCACCACTTTTCACATTGGCACGACAAGCTGCAACATACCAGGCTGGCATTCCAAGCCATAACTAGAAGAAAAAGTATTTTGATTGATTATATAACTGTTTCTTACATCTATAACTACTAACCATGTAAACCTAATTTGTCATTCTTTAAATAAGAACTCCAGGATGTAGTATTTATCTAAACCAACCCCTAAGAAAATTCCATTGCAGCTTTAGAGAACCAACAACCCTGTGTAAAAACATTGCTTTTGAGTACATTTGGCTCCAACCGTACCATGGATAGCACTTTTTAAAATATACAACACTTCTGGGTGCCTCCCTCTCTGCAAATAACATCAGGCAGATTCAAAACATACAAAGATAGATGCAACCTACCATGTATAACATGTTAAAGAGTTTTGTGTACTAAAAAAAAAACAATATTTCATGGTAAATATATACTTTTTACTTTTTCGGTTGCCTTGTCCAGTCTAAATAATTTAGATACTTTAGTTTCTTTTAAATAAATTATCAAACTGTACTACACTGTGGAGTCTCTCCTTTAATATCCATTTTGGAGTGGAGTGGAGTGGAGCCTGAGCGGAGCGAAGTGGAGCTCAAAGAGATGGACACCAATTTAAGACTAGGCATCAAACAACTCCCTAAGAAATAGAGAACGCCAGCCAAAGGAAAAGGCTATCAATGCTGTAACCTTAAAGCAGTAGGGTGAGGGGCTTGCACACCCTTAGGTGTATGTTTACACTGAACCGTTGCATGGATTTTTCACATGCTTGTCACTAAAGTGGTGTAAACACTAGTAGAAAATCTGCCGAAAATTCCCGTCCGAGGTAAAATCGTACGATTTTCGGCTAGTGTGTACACAACTTTCAGCAGCCGATGCCGGCATTTTCAACGAAAAAAATGGAGGGACAAACACCAACATTTTTATCGTCCGTCCCCAGCAGGACCAATTTTCGTTTAATGTGTATGCAGTACATCCGCGAAAAATTGGATATGAAAGACCGCGCGTGATCTGAAGTTGCTGACGACCCAGAAGTCTAGGTACAAATGTCCCAAAAAAAAAAAATAATAATATTTGGACAAGAAATTTCATGAACATTATGCACTGTCAACAAAAAAGGTTATGACCGCTGAGCATGAGAGAGAAAAATCAGAGGATATTTTGTCCTTAAGTGTGCTGTTTAGATTCACAGAGTGTGGACACCATTCTGACACAGGGCATAATGCAATTACCGTATTTATCGGCGTATAACATGCACTTTTTCCTCCTGAAAATGGAGGAAAAAGCAACAGTGTGTGTTCTACGCCGATATAAGAAAAAAAAAGGGCAGGAAGCAGTGCCGAGAGGTAGACGGGGCGGGCCGGTCCGAGCAGAAGGAATGACGAGCTGTCATCGGCAGTCGCGCCTCCTATGCTGAGCCGTGTGATGTCTATCATAGGCACCGGGACTTCCGATGACTGCGATAGCTTGTCCTCCCTTCTCCTCGGCCCAGCCCGCCCCCTTCTACCTCTCGGCGCTGCTTTCTAGCCTTTTCTAAAATGGATTTAGATAGTGTCACTGGAGTCGGCGAGGCTGCATTTAAGGACACTGGAGCTGGTGAGGCTGCATTTAAGGACACTGCGCTGGCGAGGATGCATTTATGGGCACTGCGCTGGTCAGGCTGCATTTATGGGCACTGCGCTGACGAGGCTGCATTTAAGGACATTGCACTGGCGTGGCTGCAATTATGGGCACTGCGCTGGCGAGGCTGCATTTAAGGACACTGTGCCGGGGAGGCTGCATTTAAGGACACTGCGCTGGTGAGGCTGCATTTATGAACACTGCGCTGGCGAGGCTGCATTTATGGGCACTGCGCTGGTGAGGCTGCATTTATGGGCACTGCGCTGCCGAGGCTGCATTTAAGGACACTGCGCTGGCGAGGCTGCATTGATGGACACTGCACTGGTGAGGCTGCATTGATGGACACTGCGCTGATAAAGCTGCATTCATGGGCACTGCACTGATGAGGCTGCATTCGGGGGCACTGGTGAGACTGCATTTGATTAAAAAAAATGTTCTGAGTTCAAAGCTGTTTATTTTAAATTTCAGCTTTTTTCCTGAAATTTCTCTCTTAAAATTAGGTGCGTGTTATACGCCGATGCGTGCTATACGCCGATAAATACAGTACCTTATCAGTGTCACTACACCATTGGTGAAAGACATTGTGTAATTTATCTAACAGGACTTTTCTTACATTTTATTATTTAATACATTTTTTTTTTTTTTTAGCCACCCATCATTTATCTGCTCCCCATATATATATATATATACAAATACACATATATATATATATATATATATATATATATATATATACATATACACACATATATATATATATATATATATATATATACACATGTATTGATTTCTCCAATTTTTTTACATGTATCTATCCACCGGATGCGCATGTATTTATTGATCACAGATAGGTATTATCTGCACCATTGTTATATCACACTTGTTGCACTTTACCACACAGATAGAGCTTTTTCAGATTGATTTTACTCAATATTGTTGTATGATCACAATTGTATTCCATTTATTTATATTCACACACTGGGTTTCATCACAGTCTTGCAGCGCAACATCTTCATTACTCATATTTCTAAATCTGGTTATATAAACTAATTAGAAATTAATTTAAAGCAATTGTCTTACCTCCAATAAATTCACCTTAATGTATACTGTTACAATTTTAACATGCAAGAAACAGTCATACCAGTCTTATTGCTCTCCTACAATTGGAGAATGATGAGGAAACCAATAATATATTTCAACCAAACCTGAACTGTCATCTAACTTTTGTGACACAATGTGGTTGATTTTATAAAATTGGAGGTGCAAAGTTTGGTGCAGCTCTGCATAGAAACCAATCAGCTTCCAGGCTTTTTTGTCAAAGTTTAATTGAACAAGCTGAAGTTAGAAGCTGATTGGCCTCCATGCACAGCTGCACCAGCTTTTGAACTCTCCAGTTTTAGTAAATCAACCCCAAGAACTACAATGCAGTATATCATGCTTAACCACTACTATCCAATCAGCATTCAAAGGTGTTAAAATCACCTGGATTAGATTACACAAATGTAATATGTAGGGAGTACCTTGCTTTCTTGAATTCATTAGAGTTCACAATTTTTTATATTTATTCATTATAATCTTTTAAATCATTTTTCAAAATTCACCTAGGCGCAGGGTTTTGTAAATCGTATACCTCTTACCTCAAGCCATGCTACCACTGTAGGTCCATCCCATTGAGCAAATGGTAGTCCTTTTCTGCGGGCTTCTTCAAGAAGTTCATGTCTGAAAAAGTAAAAATAGATGGCATTTTCATTAAATCAACGATCAAAACTTTAAGGGATCATACTTCAGTAAACAGAAAAATTATAACTAGATAAGATTAACTGCACACCACCCTTACCCTTTATGCTGCCTTGCTAGCTCAGGAACCTTAGGGTATTACAGTGCAGGCAGGTGTGAAGAAAGGCTGTAAAGTAATAATGCTTTCAAAAATATATATTTTAATTGTTTATTTTATCAATTTACAAAGTAAATTTGCAAAGTGAACGAAAAAACAAAAAACTAAAATAAAAAAATCAAATCAATATTTGGTGTGACAAGCCTTTGGCTTTAAACCACCATCAATTTTTACACTTGCACACCTTCTACATTTGCACAAAGTCAGGGATTTTGTAGGATTAGAATTAGGTGTATGATTAACCAATTATACCAATCATGTGGTAATGATCATCAATTTCATATGTAGGTTGAAACACAGTCATTACCTGAAACAGAAACAACTGTGAAGGAGGCTTAAAACTGAGTGAGGAACAGCCAAACTTTGCTAAATTGGGTGAGGTTGTAGAATACAGTTTCATGTCACAGGTAATACACCATGGCAAAACTGAAAACACAAGGAAGTTATACTACATCAGCAAGGTCTCTCCCAGGCAAAGATTTCAAGCAGACTGAGGATTCAAGATGCTGTTCAAACTATTTTGAAGAAGCAAAAAGAAACAGGCAACGTTGAGGACCGTAGATGCAGTGGTTGGCCAAGGGAACTTAATGCAGCAAATCAGAGACACACAATGCCTACTTCTCTTCCAGCAGTGCCATCAGCACAGAACTGGCGGAAACCAGTGGGTCCCAGATACACCCTTCTACTGTCCAGGGAACTCTGGCCAGAAGTGGTCTTCATGTAAGCAAGAATTGTGGCCAAAAACCCATACCTCTATCGTGGAAACAAGACTAAGCGACTGAACTATGCATGAAAAATAGGAACTGGGGTGCAGAAAAATAGCAGCAGGTTCTCTGGACTGATGAGTCAAAATTTTTAATATTTGGCTGTACCAGGAGGCAGTTTGTTTATGAAGGGCTGGAGAATGGTACAATAATAAGTGTCTGCAGGCAACAGCGAAACATGGTGGAGATTCCTTTCAAGTTTGGGGCTGCATTTCAGCAAATAGAGTTGGAGATTTGGACAGGATCAATGGTGTCCTTAAGGCTGAGAAACACACAGGGATACTTATTCATTTTGCCATACTATTAGAAAGGTGTGTGATTGGTACCAAATTTATTCTGCAGCAAGACAATGACCATAAACATACAGCCAATGTCATTAGGAACTATCTTCCTTGTAAAGAACAACATGAAATCCTGGAAGTGATGGTTTGTCCCCCACAGAGTCCTGATCTCAACATCATTGAGTCTTTCTGGGATTTCATAAGGTGACGGAAGGATTTTAGGCAGCCTACATCCACAGGAAATCTGTGGTTAGTTCTCCAAGATGTTTCGAAACAACCCACCTGCCAAGTTCCTTCAAAAACTGTGTGCAAATGTACCTAGAAGAATTGATGCTGTTTTGAAGGCAAACGGTGGTCACAGCAAATATTGATTTGATTTGGATTTACCTTCTATTTATTTCCTTTTTTACTCAGTTAATTGATAAAAATAAACTATTAACACTTCTATTAATAAAGCTTTCTTAATTTACCTTTCTTAATTTACATTATTTTTCACTCCTGCATAAAATGTTTGCACAGTACTGCATTTCACAAAATAACACTTCACATACAATGCAGATCATTGGAGAAGGAGTGGAGTGTGCAGCTCCTCCCTCTCAATCAAAATAAATTAAATTCCAGCTAAAACCATTTTATTTTTATATTTTTTTGCAAATTGGTAAGTGTTTTACAGATTTTCCTTCACTTTCTGCCTCAAAAATGAGTCAGAACAGAGTTAAACTCTCCCCTAAGTTTCACCAAAACAGGTTTTTCCAATGCTTTTGGAACAAGGGTAAGATTTTGTATTTTCCCTTCACTTTCTTTCCCAGTGGCAATCATCAGTATTGAAATTAGAACCTTTGTAAATTGGTTAAAAAGCTTTATTCTGGTAACACAAATCCACAATGTGACCTACCACCTGTCTTTCACTCGCTCCAAAGCGTTTCAAAAAGGCTTAACATGGAGACTAGGGTGGTCCCAGGGGAAAGATGTTCTTTTTAATGAAATTCATCACAACTAATTGATCCTAAATGTGTGACAGTGTTCCTTTAAAGGGAACTCCCAGTATTATTCATGCTAAATGAAGGTGAAAAAAACCTTCACACAGTCATCAGTTTTATCCCTGCTCAATTAGTTTCTTCTTACCAGCTCAAGCCTGCATTTCAAAATCATCTATGATAGAGTAAAGTCGTTTTGTTTGGGAATGTTAATTTGATATATATTTGTTGTATTTTTGACAATTGGCACTAGAAATTCATTGGGCAGGGTTAAAACCGCTTAGTTATTAAGAACACCTTTATGGGAGCCAACAAAGCCTTGAGAGAGAAACTCTAGGTAATGGTCAGTCCCTGAAAGTAGAATGTCACATGTATGATAAATTACAACCGGTTAGGTTTGCCACACATTACAGTTTAGAGTTTGAAGAATTAAAAAAAAAATATTGCACATAGATACTTACCTATCTTATGCAGAGATTCAGATTTGAAAGAGGAACTGCTTTTAGGTTTTCAGTTTGCAGTCAAAAACGATAAGTAACAAAAAGTATCAGCTAGTTTATTTTAGTCAGAAAAAGGAGAATGTGGTTGAGCACAACAGGGATGTACAAGCCTGATGCATGCTGATACTCGAGTTGTCCTCTTTTGGATAATCCACACAGAATAATATCCTACACTAACAGAAGTTTATATGAGACCGGACAACTAGTTAACTGCGAAACAAGATACAGTATATAGTATATGTTATCCCATGTGTGTCATGCAAGAAACCTACGTGACCACATGAGGGATCACCTTTTACTATTAGGACAAGAAAAAAATATTAATGATTTATAAGTATTAGTCTAAAGGCCCGTACACACGTACCGATCGTCGGCATACAAACGTCGGCGGACGAAAGATCTGCCGATTGTACGCGTGTTAGTATGGTGCCTCCGACAGATGTCTGCGCACAATCCGCGGACAAAATTCTTTCTTGCAAACATGAAAATTTTTGTCTGCGGACACCAGAACGGACGATTGTTCGCCTGTCAGTACACAATTCGGCCGACACACAGCTACAAATCCCAACACGCATGATCAAACCAAATGAGTTCCCGGAAGAATTTTCTCTAGTAAACTCAACATTTTATTCAGAAAGAACTTTCGGCTCGCGGAAGTCCAAGAAATAGGTGAAATGCGGAGCACATGCTCATCTTGATAAATGTGAGAAGAAGGAAGATGCTGCTCATAATGCCATACTTTTCTAATAAAAAGGCATGTGTTCTGTTATGATGAAGATAATGTTTGTCTATTCTATCTGTTCTATCAAATTTTATAATTAAATAATTTGAACTCTTCACCATTATTTTTGTATTTTCACACCAAAGATCTAACTATTGATATGACCCTTTATTCTTGTATGAATTAATGTCTAAAACATATTTTTCAGGTTATGCACAATATTAAACATGTTAACAAATTCAGATAGGCCATTTTTTATTTTCATTTTCTTTATTTTTTGTATCTCAGCAAAAAAAACCAAAGAAAACATCAATACTTTCCGTATAACTAAACATAAAAAAGGTCCATTTGGACAAAATTAAACTAGAAACTGGCAAACAGGGGTAAAATAAATAATAGGGGGTTACAAAAATTAAAGTTGCTGGTAACTGAAATCAGGTTGCCATGAGGGCAGGTTTGGATCCTGCTGGCCATATTGCCACTGGCCATGTGGCATTTGGCGAGGTGGTGGGTGTTGTGGAGGTGGAGGTGGAGGTGGAGGGCACGGGTGCTCCTGGCATGCATGGCTGTGCTCATTAAGGATCCCGTTTTCAGCCTTTTGCAGCACATCGAGGATAATTTTTCTGGCATACTGACACTGCCTGAGGTCCACCTTATCCAAAATTTTTGCCGTCATGTTGCCGAAGGACTCATTGGCCTCCGGTTTCCGACGTAGGGCTATGGTGGCCTCCTGGATAAATTCGTCTGTGATATCATCCACGTGCTTCCTCTTTTGCCTCCGTTTGGCAGGAGGAGGTGGTGGTGGAAATAGTTCCACAGGCTCCTCAGGCTCCGCAGGCTCCCCAGGCTCCTGGCTGCAACCTGGCTCCTCCTCAGTGACACTTCCCTGTTGATGAAATGAACAATTGATTAGAATGTTAAAGTGTATATAAAAATGCATGTTTGTTATATTATTGTGAACAAATAGCAGACTTTACATACAGTGGCGTATCTAGGGTCTCCAGTGCCCTTGTTGAGGAGCTGTATTTGGCAACAACCCCCCCCCCCCCCAAGATCAATGTAAAACTGTAACCCACCCCCCCAAAAAAAAATTAAAGGGCATTAAAAGTTTCTAATTTGCCCCTTGTTTGCCCAGTGTAGAGCTCTCTAGTGGGCAATCATTGTCTCAGGTGTGAAAAAGAAAGAGAGGGTTGAGAGCTAGAGAGAGGGAGAGAAAGAGGGGGTGTGAGAGAGAGAGGAGGGGGTTGCAGAGAGAGAGGGGCCTGAACTTGCAGAGGGCTTGATGTAGGGCATTGAGGGTGAAGCAGTGCAGGGAAACAGGAATAAGGAAGCCACCTGCCTTGCTGACCCAGAGTGAGAGACCAGAGACATGGAAGCAAGGATGGATGGATCATTTGCAGGAGCTGTTAGTTTTGTATTAAAAAAGGTTGAGCCAGAGGAATGCTGAGGCTACAGCAGTGTTTGTAAGACCAGAGGTGTGCTGGGGATGCAGCAGTGTTTGTAAGACCAGAGGTGTGCTGGGGATGCAGCAGTGTTTGTAAGACCAGAGGTGTGCTGGGGATGCAGTGAGAGGCAGTCTCAGTCTCCTGGTCTTTTGGCTCAGCTGCTCTCAATGTTTTACACCTGCATGAAGCAGCTCTCAATGTTTTACACCTGCATGAATCCGCCTGCAAACTGGGGGTTCTGGGGTGTGCAGGCTGAGTGGATTGTTAAAATAAACAATAAAACAATGCCAATGTTTTTGTGACCCACCCCCCTTGGCCTGCGCCCCTGGCGGTTGCCTGTCATGCCAACCCCTTGCTATGCCCGTTTACATAAAGGGTCAATTATGGTTTAGCTTATAATTTTGTTACATGATTACATTTTAGCAGACAATATATTGTGAAATGCCATACCGGAGGCGCATGCGCGGCAGCTCCTAAGATGGCCGCTTAAGCCCGGAGCTCCGCGCCATCCCGGCTTCATCTCCCGCCCCGAGCGCCAGAACGGCCGAGCACAGCCTTCAGATCCGCCGCCGGTCACGCTACAAAGCGGTGGCATACATCCTATGACCGCGGATCGGTCATCCCGGACCCTTTTTTTAAGCCACGAGCAGCTAAGCGGCCAAGTACGGCCTCCGGACCCGCCGCCGGTCACGCTACACAGCAGCGGCACCCGACCTGTGACCGCGAAACGGTCTCTCTGGCTCACTCTCCGGCCCCGAGTAGCTGACTGGGCACATACTGCTGCCGGATCCACCGCCGGTCACGCTACATAACGGCGGCACCCGTCCTAGGGCTGTACACCGATAATCACGGCTCACTCCTCGGCCCCGATCAGCTAATAGGTCCCGAATTGCCTCCAGATCTGCCGCCGGTCACACTACAAAACTGCGGCACCCGTCCTATGTCCGCAAACCGGGTCAGAAGGGATCTCCTGAATCAATTCCAGTCATCTGTGGGGGACATCGATCCATCCAAAATGGCGGATCCGGCACCTCAGAATGAGAACATGGAGGAGGGAGGACAGGCACAGTCTATAACAGCGCAGCAGATCGGGGGTCTTCAGGAAATGTCCCCGAGGAACACAGTGAGTAACCCCCTCATGCTGACACCCTCCCCAGCCTCCACAGAATCTCTTCTAAGCAGGACTTTGGGGGCCTTTTCCCCTGGCTATGTCTCCCCTCACATCACCTCAGGAATGCCAGCCATGGAGGGTGAAGGCAGACAGGAATCACTATTATATAATGACCTGCTCCTCAAAATGTCATCCCTATTAGACAGGGGCTTAAACCAAATAGCTGACAGAATTACCACTGACATGAAAGTGGACTTTCAAAATTTGGGACACAGAATGGAAGCAATAGAGGGCAAACTTGACGTGACTGTAGCTAAAACGAATCAGCACACAGGGCTCATACAGTCCCTACAGGAACAATTGGACTCTGCTTTACTTCAAGTTGAGGATCTGGAGAACAGGTCCCGCAGGTATAACTTTCGCCTGCGGGGCCTCCCTGACTCTGTCACGGACATTCCTACTGCTATTCAGGGGTTAATTAAGGACCTCATCCCCGACATTCCTGCACATAAATTGGAGCTGGACAGGGCCCATAGAGCACTGGGGCCTCCTAGGAGAGATGGTAATCCTAAAGATGTTGTGGTTAAGCCCCACTTCTTCTCAGTAAAAGAAGAAATCATTAGCAGAGCTAGAGCTGCTAAGCAAATTGTCTGTCAGGGTCACCCAGTTCAAATATTTACAGACCTGGCCCCGTCCACGATCCAACGTCGGAGGACCCTAAAACCGTTATTGTCCATTCTATCACAGAAAGAACTGAAATACTGGTGGTCATTCCCCTTTGCACTCAAGTTTACTTACAAGAACAAGACATACTCTTTTTCAAGCTTCTCAGACGGTGAAAAACTACTTCATCACCTTCATTTGCTTCCTCAAACATCGGACCCATTCCCCTCCACTTCGAGCTCTGGATCCGCCAAACGCCCTAATCCATCTAGCCCTATTGCTCCCCTGTGGCACAAGTCGAACTTCAAGCGCTCCAAGGACGGAAAGCCTCCATGATCATCTCTAGCTGACTCTCATACCATTTTCATACCTGGGGTATTTTTGCCCCATTAGTGACTTCCTCCTCATGTCCTGAGTCTGGCGAGTTGCTAAGTTATTTTTGTTGTCAACCAACTGACTGCTCTACATTTACCTTTTGAACAACACCCCCCCCCCCCTTTTTTTTTTTTTTTTTTTTTTTTTTTTTTTTTTTTTTTTTTTTTGGGGTTTTGAATTATATCCCCTGGATTTGACTGTTTCCCATACACCAGATCGATGCAAACATCATACGCTCGGGCTAGGTTACCTAGTATGGTCCAATGACTCCGGTCATTTGCTTTTCATTCTTTCATTGGGAAACGGGATGTGTAACGTTATATAATGTATATGGCTGTTCTTTCATTGTTATTCTTCATTTTTGATATATAATATGGGCGGGAGCCCAGCCGGGGTGGCCTGATGGCGCCTCCTTTGATCTCGAGAGAAAATCTCGGTTCTCTCTCGTGATCTTCTCCAGCCTCCCCAATTTGGGGGGCAGGAACTGTGCGATACCATTTGCCGGGTCGCAGCAGACCTCGACCCGGCAACTGTCATCCTCGTTGGATGTAGGTCTGCCTCCTCTTTACCTTTTCTGTGTTCTATTCACCTCTTCTCTTCTTACCCTTCTACAGTTGGTCTCCAGGATCAAGCTTTTCAGACATATATTTACACGCAAGCCCCCCCAAGCAGTCCGGTCTCCCTGCAGGATTCCTCACCACGGGTTCAGGTAAGTGACATGGTATTCCAGATGCACTCACACTCTCTGCCCCATGGCTAGTTCTAAATGTTCAGTACCATACCTCAGGATAGCGACTCATAATGTGCAGGGTCTAAACTCTCCCGTGAAGCGAAGGAAGGCACTTCAGGACTTTCACCATAGGAGGGTGGAGGTCTTGATGCTTCAGGAAACTCACTTTCCGAAATCTTACAAACCTCGGTTTTTACATGCTAAATACCCCACGTTCTATTTGGCTAACGCGGATGACAAAAAACGCGGGGTGGCTATTTTGCTTGCCAAATCCTGCCAGTTTTCTCTTCACTTTGAGATGGGGGATCCCGGGGGCAGATTCATCTTGGTTAAGGGCACTATTGATGAGCAACTATATTCCTTTGTCTCATACTATGCACCTAATCAAAATCAAACCGCTTTCTTCCGTAAAATGTTTAAAAAGCTATTGCCACATTTGGAGGGCCATATTGTGTTTGGAGGAGATTCCAACACTGCTTTTGATTATGGATTGGACAAATCCAAACCACCGGGCTCCCGAGGGATTAAACCACCGAAACATAGCTCACAAATTGCTAAACTGATAAACCAGATGGGATTGGTAGATAGCTGGAGGGAATTGCACCCAACCGCAAAAGATTATACCCATTTTTCTCATCCTCACCAGACTTTCGCCCGCATTGATCATCTGTTAGTTTCTCAGGCTTTACTCCCGTCCCTGACTTCAGCGGATATCAAGGATGTGGTCTGGTCAGACCACTCATTGGTGACCGTTAGGGTCTCTCGCTTCCACGCTCCTAGGGGACCTTTCCAGTGGAGACTGAACGAATCAATACTGAATGATCCATGCAGGGTAGCTGAGCTCGAAAGTGCAATCTCGGAATACTTTTCCCTGAACGATAAGGATGAGATATCTCCCACAACACTGTGGGCGGCCCATAAAACGACAATCAGAGGGAAGCTTCTCCAAATTGCGTCAAACATTAAACGAGACAGGCGATCTCATATAGACCGCCTTGAAAAACAGTTTACCAACCTGTGCTCCAGTCACAAACAGAATCCTACTGCAAAGTCTGCGAGGACTCTGGATGCAGCCAGGGCCGAACTTAATCTGGCTCTGACCAACTCGGCGGACAAGCACCTCCGCTGGCAAAGAGCCAGGTTCTACCACCTCAGGGACAAGACGGGCTCAATGCTGGCTCTCAACCTTAGACCTAGACCTAGACTCCAGGCTCTCCCTAAGATCTCAGTACAAGGGGGTCGCAGGACCCAAAACCCACAACGTATTATGGAGGAGTTTTCAACTTATTTTGAAAGGCTATACAAGTCTGATTCTTCCGGGAATGCTCTTAATATGCATGACTTTTTACGGGAATTGCCCATACCTAGCATTTCCACAAAACATAGGGATATCCTGGAAGCAAACTTCACTGTAGCAGAAATCAAAATGGTAATCAAGGACCTTAAGGTAGGCTCTTGCCCTGGCCCGGATGGCTTCTCTAATATTTACTATAAAACCTTCTAGGAGATGCTTTCCCCCTATCTAGCGAGGTTTTTTAATACTCTCAAAGGTGGGACTCCCATAGATAAGCAAAGCAACCTAGCCTTTATCTCCGCCATTCCAAAACCGGACAAGGACCCAGGTGAGGTGGGTAATTACAGACCTATCTCATTAATCAATAATGATTTAAAAATCCTCACTAAAATTCTGGCCAATAGATTAGCGTCTTTCATCAACCATTATATTCATAAGGACCAAGTAGGCTTCATCCCGGGGAGGCAGGGTCCGGACCAGGTGCGACGCGCTATTGACATAATCTCCATATTGCAAACTGGGTGGGATGGTAGAGGTCCACAGGAAGGTATTCTTCTTTCTATAGATCTGCAAAAGGCCTTCGATTCGGTCGAATGGCCGTATTTATTCACGATCCTGGAACGTTGGGGCTTTGGGGATAACTTCATGGGAATAATTAGGTCTCTATACTCCTACCCGACAGCACAAATCAGATACCAGGGCTTTTATTCGAGGGCATTCCCGATTTCAAAAGGAACAAGGCAGGGTTGTCCCCTATCCCCCCTTGTATTCGCCATAGCAATAGAAACGCTGGCCCTTGCACTCCGCACCAACCCGGATATAAAAGGGGTGTTGTGCGGACCACAGGAACATAAATGTGCATTATTTGCGGATGATGTACTCATGTTTGTTACTTCCCCTTCCACCTCCCTGCCAAACATTTGCAAGGTGCTGGAAGACTTTGCGAAATTCTCTGGCCTTAAAGTTAACCTGGCAAAGTCATCGGTTCTGAATATCTCCGTTAATGCTGTGGAGGCTCAACGTTTAAAATCTTCATTTGCTTTTACCTGGAAAGACAAGCAAATTAAATACTTGGGGATTAACCTGACGGCCAAATTGGAAGATCTCCATAAAGCGAATTACACAAGTATCTACCAAGTCTTGGGTAAAGAAATGCAGGGTTGGTTACTTCATCATTTATCATGGTTGGGTAGAATCAATGCTATAAAGATGAATCTGCTCCCGAGACTCCTTTACCTATTCAGAGCATTGCCGATCCCCCTTCTCAAAGCCCCGTTACGCTCTTTCCAAAACTCTGTCATAAAATTTATCTGGGGCGGCAAGGGATACAGATTGTCTCGCAAGACTCTGTACTGCCCAAGGAAACAAGGAGGGCTAGGAGTCCCCAATTTCTGGCTCTATTATCAAGCCGCCAGGTTGTCTCAACTTTCCATAATATACTCCCGCTACGAAAAGCCGGATTGGGTTCAAATAGAAAAACAGGCAGTACCCTCTTACACACTGGATTTCCTTCTCTGGTGCCCCCCTAAAAACAGACCTCCCATTCTATCCCCAGTCCTGTCGTCCTCCTTCGCTTTATGGGACAAACTACGATGTCTGCCATCCCTCACCTCTAGCATGTGTCCATTATCTCATCTATTCCACAATCCGGCCTTTCACCCAGGAATGGACATCAAGGCGTTCCAGTGGTGGCTAGACAAGGGCCTCTATCGTATCGGACACTTTTTTACGCAAAGCGGACCCTTCTCTCTTGCACATTGTACTGACAAGCTTAAAATGCCAAAATCTGAAACATACCGTTTCTATCAAATCTCCCATTTCCTCTCATCAATCTCAGCGAAAGAGACTCCCCCCCTATCCTTTACGGAATACGAGGTATGGTGTTGCAACTCCAGGGAGCAGAGAGGGGGCATCTCTCTGATATACCTGTCACTTGCTTCCATAGGGGACAAATTGCCTTATATGAAGGCCTGGGAATTGGAGTTGGCGGATTCTTGGGATGTGGAGGAATGGGGCAGGGCATGCTTCCGTTCTTTTCAAGGGATAGGCAGCGTATCTTTAATGGAAGCTAGCTTAAAAGTCATAACCCGCTGGTACTTGGTGCCAACGAGGTTGCACAGAATGTATCCTTCCTCCTCACCCCTGTGTTTCAGGGGATGTCAGCTCTCAGGGTCCATGATCCATGTATGGTGGGAATGTCCACGTATAAGAGGCACCTGGGATCGGATCTTTCATATGATCTACAAGGTCACTAACCACAGAATTCCTAAATCGGCCCAAATAGCCCTACTAAATACACTAATTCCTGGGGTGCCGAAACACACCCAAAAGCTGATTCTATACATTTTACTCGGTACTAGGCTCTCTATTGCAGGAGCTTGGAAGAAATCTACTGTCTCTATCCGGAAGATTCGCAATAAGATCACATGGGTTATGGCCCAGGAGAGATTGGTGAGTGTGCTCACAGACACCGTGTCGAAATTTGAAAGAATCTGGGAACCTTGGGCCACATATGTGGGAATCTCATTGGTTCCCGGCGTGCACCCGAATTAAATGATAACCATCTGCGGCCCTGGAGACCGGCTGTTCTTTTGCGTTTCTACTGCTTTTCTTTTCCCCCTCTTCTCCTTTTCTCCATTTCCCCCTGGCCTCTTTCTTTCTTCTCCTATTTTAGGCCAGTGGGCCTTTTTGCCTGACTTCATTGAGATAACTTTCACTTTTCACAATGAACCACACGCCGAGGGGCTCTGTTTTTGTTGCTAGTAGAATTCCTTTTGGTATATGCTAAATACAGTTTATGGGGAAGATGGGTTTGAAGTTCCTCTCTCCCCGGGTTATCTAGTCGATAGTATGTTGTGGCTGGTCCTGACCTCTCTGCCACCTAGATACTGTTATTACCTCCCTTCCCAATAGGGCTAAGGGGATCAGGACCAGGAAGTTATATGCCAATGAGGCTCTTTATACTGGGTTATGGACCTCACTACAGTACTCATGTTTAGTAAGGGATATGGAAACCATCTCCCTCTTCTCCTAAAGTAAGCTTTAGTTATGCAAATGGGATGCATACGCTTCACAGCTGATTTGTACCATTATCCCACTGTTGTAGCATCCTTCATGCTAATGTATTAAACTCCTGAGGCAGTATCTTCTTTTCTCAATAACCATTCATTATAAGTGGATTACCATTCCCCCCGGGATGCAGTTTTTGATCCCACTGGGGTGTCCCGGGAGGGATGGGGGAATGTCGGATACCTGTCCTGTCGTTAATTCCATGAAATGCCTGAGACGTGGATCTGCCTTACTAGTTCACTAAGTCTATTGACGCCTCTCCTTATCATTTACTCTAAGTGGAATGTTAAAATTAATGCTGCACTGCTGTTATTGTTTGTAACCTTTTCTTTTCCTTTGTTGAAAAATTCAATAAAAACCATTGAAAGCGAAATGCCATACCTGAGTAAAACTCTCCTCCAGGAAATCCTCATCCTGGCTTGGATCAACCGACACTGAGCCCTCTGCCGATGTAGAAGGCAGTGTTGAAATTGACGGCCTGGATTCCATGGTGTCTGCCAGGAATCGCATGTTATCATAGTACCACAGCCGTGGTACATATACATTCCGTGCACCTGCTCCAGACTGGGTGGACTCCTCTATTTTTTTTAACTCCCGCCTGTAGGCAGTGCGAATGCTGTTTATTTTTTTGCGTATATAATTAAAATTTGCCCCAGGACAGACGGGCTTGTAGAAGGCCACCAAATGTTCCATGGCCTGTTTTTTGAGTTTTTTATTTTTATAATCTGCGGACTTCACTTGCCACAAACACGGCAGTTGCCTGAACTCATCAATAAAACTTATTAGAAAGTTGTGGCTGGTGTAATTGTCCACCATATTGCAGGACAGTATATGCCTGCAAGACACAAAACAACACAAAACATATTAAAAGAGCATGTATTTTGGCACATAATAAAGATATTCCTAATAAAAGCTGTATAGGGCCCAAAACACACACTTTCTATTAAAAGAGTCGTACCTTTGTTTGTGGGGAAAAGTCGTGATTCGCCGCTCGATCGTGCTCCAATTCTCGATATGTCCGCTAGCGAATCGTCGGCCGAACGATCTGGCGTCCTTTAAATACAGCGCAGGCGTCAACTCCTCCTCCAGTGGCGGGCTTGTGCAGGGGTGTGTACGTGCCGAAGATCAGGCCTACATGCGACACTCACACCTGAAGCAGTGGAAAAATCTTGTAATCAAGAATAATGTCTCAACAATCTGGGAGCTCAATTAGTGTGGGCCGAAGTGATTGGGCCACCCGAAAATCAAGGGCTACACCCATGTCAAAGCCAGAAATGGTGGAGATGGTCTCCATTTTAGAAAAAATGGACTATGATGGCAAGTTGGCAAATTACGATCGGCCCAATGCCAGGAAAGATGGCATCATGGATAAGGTGGTGGCCTGTTTGGTAAAAAAATTCGGTGTGGAGCGATCGAAAGATCAGATTCGTAAACGGTGGTCTGACCTGAAACACCGTGAGCAGGATCAGCTTTCCCAAATCCATCGGATTTTGAAAAAAAGTAAGTTTTTTTTTTTTTTTTTTTTTTTTAATCATGCAATATGTTTTTTATAATTTGGTGTATGTTGTATTAACATGTCTAGATTATAATGTCTATGTAAAAAGTTAGATTACTCATTTTAGTTGTCATGTCGTGATTTGATCGATCTATTGTTGATGTTTTAGTATATGACATTAAAAGTCAGGAAGCCATAGTTAAAAATATATGTATTGTGTTGCAACGAACGTTCTTTCCTGCACGAATCTTCTCAGCAAACATTCCTATTAATCACAGATTATTATTCAAACCTTTAAATAGGAGAAAAACGTAAACTCCGTGCCAAACAATGGGAAAGGAGGAGGAGAGGTTTGGCAGCTCCATCGGCAGTTGTGGAAGAAGAGGAGGACATGGGCCCAGATGGTGGCACAGATTCGACTAAAGGTAATTGGTTCCTATGCACAGTCAAACATTAATGTACCATATTTTTCGTAGATAACCATGTACATGTCTTCATATTTGTTACTAAAAGAGCTATCAAGCAGGGCACCATGTCCTAACAAATGTACCTCTTGTGACTTTTATGATATGGCCAATGTTTTGTATTATGTAGATGAAGACATTATGCCTGAGGTGATTCTGGTGGAGCCAACAAGTGACCAGACACCAGAGCAACAAGAAGGTTGGTAGTCACAGATTTTTGTGTAGTGGGATCATAGAAATATGTGTATTTGCAATGATTGTTTAACCTTATATTCTTGTATTCCCTTACAAATTTACATTGCAGATGTTGCATCATGCCAGGATGTGGCATCCCCAGCCATGTCAGAACCCCGATCTCCTGGCAACTTGGCAAGCAGCGTGGAAGCCACTTCCGAAACTGTGGAGGAACCAGGACCAAGTGTCCAAGAGCCAATTGTGTGCCCACGTAGGTTTTTTCAGAATGATTTTTATCAGTGTTATTTTTAGCCTCCAATTTACAACACTAGTTCCCTATGGGAGCCTCTTTATTTGAATGGAAGTCGCACCGTAAGTCGGATCAGGATGCTCTGACTTGCTGGGCCACTTGCGTTGTGAAGATTTTTGAGGGGGAACTACACCAAAAAATTGAAGAACCCACCGTGGGTGTCCCCCCAAGTTCACAACCAGGCCTTTTGTGTGTGGTATTGAGTTTGAGGGTATGCCCACAACAAAAAGACAGCGTGGGTTACCCCCAAAACCCCTACCAGACCCTTATACAAGCATGCAGCTTGTCAGGCCAGGAAAGAGAACGAGCAAGCGGAACAAACACCCCCTGGACCACAGCAGGACACATGCCCTCAACATGGGGGGGTTTTGTTGCTTTGGGCCAGGGGGCCTCTGCACCGCACACCCAAAAGCACCTTACTCCCATGTAGAGGAGGACAAGAGCCTCATCCCCACAACCCTGTCTGGTGGTTTTGGGGGGTCATGCGGCCAGGGGGTTCCTAGGACTTTGGAAGCAACCTTCAACAAAGGGTGGCCCCCAGATCCCGGACACCAATCACTGTGTGAATGGGTATGGGGTACATAGTACCCCTACACATTAACCACATAAATGGAAGTGTATGTGAATAACGACAGGAGACGTTTATGAAATGTTCTTAAATATCTTCATCCGGTCTTCTCCACTCTGCTCTTTGGATCTTCTCCTCTCCACTCTTCTGCTGTGCAATCTTCTGCTCTTATGTTGTCTGCTCTTTTGCCTTAGGTTCTGCTTCTTCCTCCTGTCCTCATCTGATGCTGTTGCCGTGCATTCTGCCCGTCTCTGGTCTCTGCAGCTTAATATATATACATTACGACCATGCCCTCACAATGACGTCATCATGCGTTCACACCCCTAATGAATATATAGTAAGCTCAGGAGACCGGCAGAATCATCAGCAACAGGATCAGAGGAGGACAGGAGGAAGAAGAAGAGCCTAGGGCAAAAGAGCATAAGAACAGGGTAGGTATTAACTCGAGAGTAATTAAAAATAACCTGGACACCAAATGTTTCTCTATTATGACCTCATGTAGGTGATTCACATTGACTCAGTTGTATATTTTTTTACAGATCATGATTTACCTACTTGCACTTTAGCAAAACTAACCCGTGAGGCACTCCAATGTTGCTCAGACCTCGAGCAAATCAAGGAAACAGCAACGGCATTGCAATCAAAAATGCGAGATTTTGTCGACATGATTGCCAAATTTTAAAAAGTTTTTTTTTATGTTTTTATTGGTTCCTTTTCTTACAAAAGTTTTGTAATATTTTATGATATTTTGATGGCACTCAGTTGTTAAGAGTGTACCCACGTTTGGGAAAAAAAATTGAAAACACACTAACCCTAACCCTAACCCTAACCCTAACCCTAACCCTGTGAATGTTTTAAAAAAAAAATTTTGTACATTCAACAATGTGTGTTCCATTCTTTATTTGACTTTCCTTGGGGGGTCGAGATCTAAAGCTGTGTAAAGAAGCATTACATGTATGATGGCTGTCCTATTCCCATATTTACATGTTAATGACAGCATTTTGGACACTGCCATATGCGAGTTGCTGGAGGTGGCAATGAAATGTTAAAGATCCCAACCGTTTATACGCATATCACAGTGCGATCTGACATTTCATACAGGATTGGATCATACAAGTGTGAACGACTGTGCAATCCTATCCTGATGCAGCTGAATAAATGCATCATGTGCGACTTTTGTGCGAGTGTTGTGCGAATTGAGACATACACTTTGTATGGCTACATTCACACTGAACACGCACACAAGTCGCACATGACCCTTTATTTCTGATGTATCAGGATTGGATGGCACAGTTCTTCAGACTTGTGTAATACAATCCTGTGGAAAAAGTAAGTGTCGGGTCACCCTTATGCGATGCAGGAAGGATGCAAAGTCGCAGACTTCCCGCATTGCATAAGTTTGACTCAACACTCAAGGTACTAGCAGTCCTAGTATTCAATATGGCATTGATATTGGCAGTAGAAATCAGTGTAGGGAGATCAGTGTAATCTATAGTGTATTGCTTTTTCGTTGCTCTAGTTCACTTTCCATTACTTATATATATATAACACTTTGAGATGAACAATGATCAAGTTTCACATAACACTGACATATCCTAACATTGGTGGGCAGTGAGAAGGATGTAATAAATGAACACAACATAACAGGTGTAGGTACGTTGTTAATACCCTAATGTATTATATTAAATATATAGTATGGGCAACTTCTGGACAAGAACCACCAATGTAAGGTGACATTAGATGAACCTTGGGTGTGACCTAGTTCTCAATGTGACAGGGTTTGTGTACATTTTGTGGGGTGCAGAAGGCCCTTGTATTTACACCACTGGCTCAAAAATAACACATGGCCATCATCACTTTGGATCAGCTGGTGAGAGACTACAGTCAAGAAACACACTGATGAATGTATTAACCCTTCCAAAGTCACACATATATAACACATGATTAACCCTAATAATTGTGTTTGGCATATGTGCCCAAATGATTAGAATCCACAATACAGAATCATTGCAATTTTTTTTTTATGTGTGGAAAAATAAGATATCTCTGACATTTATCTTGTGTGTCCAATCTTTAACAAGATTAATGGGTGTGTGACAGTGATTGCTGCCAGGACACAGCTCCTCTCCCCACGAAATAGTCCAGATATTCCTGGCGGATCTGACGGGCCCTGTGTGATGCCAATGCTGACCGTCCAACTTCCATTGACGTCATGGACTCCACTTGGTTAGAAGGTTGGGCCTCTCCACTTGTACCTGGCATAGCAGGGTCAGTATCCAGTTGCTGCAATACATAATTTTGTGCATTCCTGCGTAGGAAGTTGTGCAAAATGCAGCAACACAAGACCACATTATCCACTTTGTACAGTGCCAGGTTTATGGACGTCAGGAATATCCGGAACCGGTTGGCCATTATCCCGAAGGCATTCTCCACAACTCTGCGAGCTCTGGACAACCGGTAGTTGTAAATCCTTTGGTCGGGGGTGAGGTTCCTCTGAGGGTAGGGCTTCATGAGATGCTCCCCAAGCGCAAAAGCCTCATCTGCGATAAACACAAAGCTCATACCCTCAACAGTTTGCTCCCTGGATGGCAGGTTCAGAGTGCCGTTCTTTAGACGACGAGCGAACTCCGTCTGATCAATAACTCCCCCATCCGAATTGCGGCCATTTTTGCCAATATCCAAATAAATAAACTCATAGTTTGCATTAACTATGGCTAGCATGACTATACTAAAAAAACCTTTATAATTATAATAAAATGTGCCGGAATTCGGAGGGGGGACAATGCGGACGTGCTTCCCATCAATAGCACCCCCACAATTGGGAAAATTCCACTTCTCCAGAAATTGATCAGAAATCTCCAGCCATTGCTCTGCGTTTGAAGGAAACTGTGGGGAAAAAAAAAAAAGAAATTAGTGCTTGAGCACATCACATTATGAATTACACACACAGTTGTCTGTTAAATGCTTATGCAACTTGCTAAAAAAATAAACAACAGGAAGGCAAAGGTTTGGATATGGGGATGTAATATCTACATACATTTATTTTCAACCTCCTATTGTTCTTATATTGTAAAGGGCCATACACACTAGAAGATTCTCTGAAGACTTTTTCGTGCAGATTTACCTTTTCTATGTAGTGCAAGGGCCTACCAGATTGCATAGGATTTGAAAGTGTTTGTTGGACCTCATATTATTTGGTTTTGGTAAATCGGAAGGATAAATTGTTCTGACAATCTTCTAGTGTGTATGGCCCATTATACTCACCAGCTAGAGCTGAGATTTACAAACTACGGCCATCCAGCTGTTGCAGAACTACACATCCCATGAGGCCTTGTAATTCTCTGACATTCACAGACATGACTAGGCATGATGGAAATTGAAGTTCGTGAACAACTGGTGGGCCATAGTTTGAAGACCTCTGAACTTGAGCTTTGGTATATGCTGACTTGGAGATTTAGCATGTGGGTGGGGGATGGGTAAGTAAAACTGGGCATTTATACATCAATAAGGGCTTGTGGTCAGTGAAGGTTTTAACATCATTACATAAACATACAGAATCATAGGTGGGAATGGATGGACTGATGTATTTTAGATAAATCATTAACTAGGTACTAAAACATTGGCCAAGGAATAATTGTTTGAGGGAAAGCAATAAAATTAGATAAATTCGACATACTGTTAACAGGCAATGCGTTTAGGGACACATAGGAGAGAATGGTGGGGTGGTTAGTGGGTAATTTTACAAATGGTTAAAGATAATCTACATCTTTACTACTATGTGCATGCGGACAGAGGGTAGTTTACAAATAATGGCCTGTGTCAATTGCTGTACATCCAAAAACATCATAATTCGGGTGAAACTAGTAATACATGTAATGTAATGTAAAAAATCAAACATACCTTGATATAGTCCTTCTGCAAGACCTTGATGATGGCAGAGCAGGTCTCAGGGATGATGATACCAAGAGCTTGGGGGGAGATGCCTGTGGTGAACTTCAGATCCTGCAGGCTTCTCCCTGTTGCAAGATACCTCAACGTCGCAATTAACCTTTGCTCAGGAGTAATTGCAAGCCGCATACAAGTATCCTGCTTCAGAATATAGGGGGACACCAGGGCAAGAAGACGGTAAAAGATGGGATCCGTCATCCTCAAATAATTCCTGAAGTCATCAGGATTATTTTCCTGGAGCTCCCTCAGCAAGGACATATGAGAAAATTGATCACGGTTAAGCAACCAATTTTTCGTCCAGGAGGTCCGCTTCTTCTTCCTATTGCTCGTACGTCGTCTCAGAGCCAAAACTCCAACACTAACGACAGCAACGGACAAATTCACGGTCGCCATAATAAATTCTCGAACGATGTCTCGGAAAATAGCGAAATGTCGTCAACCAAACAAATGCTACCGAAATCAGCGCGAGATGCCCAGAAGGGTCACGGCCAAACACTCACTTCCTCTTTTGTAGCGGCGAACGTGCGTGGAACGTAGTGACGTCATTTTCTGTCGGCAGACAAATGTCCTGGGCAAGTTTTGAGCACTTTTCAACAGACAAACAACAAACACACCAGCCGCGAACATTTGTAGGACGTTCTGTCGGCCGACGATCGGTACGTGTGTACGGGGCTTAAGTAAGAGGGAGGTATTTTGTATGTTTAAGTTTGATACTCGCATCCCGAAATAGAGTTTACTTTGAATGTGATGTTACACATTATTATGAATTAATTAAGAGTATCAGTAAGTTATCCATCCTTCCTTTATTTATTCCTTTTATTTTGGGTTACTCCTTTAAAGAGGTTGTAAAGCTAATGTTTTTTTTTTTTAATCGTAATGCATTCTTTGCATTATGATAAAAAACCTTTTAAAAGCTGCTCCCCCCAGCCCCACCTAAAAACCCTTACCTGAGCCCAATCTCAATCCAGCGCTGTCCCATCTGCAGTAACTCTTCTCCCCTCTCTCTCTTCTCATAGGAGAACAATCAGTAGCGGTAGCCAATGGCTCCTGCTGCTGTCAGCCAAATCAAGTGAGGAGGGAGCAGGAGGTGGGGCCGAGCTGTGCCATGTGTGTTTATGGCGGCACACGTCGAGGCTCGGGAGCGAGCTTCCACAAGTGCCTCTATAGCAAGCAGCAATACCATTGCAATAAGCAAGTAAATAAAACATGTTTTTTTATTTAAAAAGCTTCTTTTTTATTTTCCCACCATTTCCGTAACATTTTTCTTGTTCTCCTCTTTGCCTTTTTTTTTCTACTTTAATGAATGGCCTATGACACGTATGTTGACTCTCTCATCATCATATTAGATTTATATCCACATTTTGGGCTTTTTAACTAGTTTTTCTTCTTTTCTAATTTTTCATTACACATGATAGGTTGGAAAAAAGGATATCTTGTAGAAGCTTTTGCAACAGTCACCTTTTGGGTAAAACATGTTGGATCAGGTGGATGACAAGTGGCAAGTCACTTCTGTGGATTTGTGTAACACGACTAAAGCTTTTTAACCACTGTGATGTCATCAGTGTGTGGTTCTTTCCTTTCTTTCAGATAAGTTGTTGCAGAACAAAGTCACACTCTTGGTCAGGCACCCAATGCAGACCAGAGAAATGAAGAGAAGTGAACTTTTTGGAGTGAATTTATCTGTTAATTTTACATAAAAAAATAAAGAGTTGGCAGAAGTTCTATTTTAATTCAGTAAGGTTATACATGAAACCAGTTCATATAGGGAAGATTGCTTGGCCAGCTTCACGTTTTTCAATTTTCTGGCGACATGCCTATTGTATGTAATGAACTAATAATTGTAGGTAGAATGCTAAAAGATAGTCATATAGCTAAATACTTCATAATTTCATTTTCTACTCCAGGAAAAACAACAGCGAGGGTGTGCTTGTTGCTATCACATACGGAGCATTATCTCTTGGTTAATAAATATCATTGCGTTGAGTAAAAAGGCCAAAACCAATGAGATGTGCTATAGGTTGTAGAGATCAACCTATGTACTGCATTGTACAGTCACCAGGCTTCCAGGAAATTGTAGAGGACAAATATTTTAACAGAAAATAGACACTGAATTACATCTAAAATTCTTCTAGTACCAAATACTGGGTACTATTTTCTAGCTATTTCCTGATGCTTAAATAATGTGCTTATAAAAGTAATTTTGAAAAAGAAGTGTAGAATAGAATCCTGTAGAGATGAAAGCCTTCTCAAACCAACAGGACATATACATGAGCAATTTGAAGCTCAATGGGGCATGTAGTTAATGCTGTAAATCTCCAACCAAATAACTGATAATATAATGAAAAGTGTAAGCACAAAGTATCCACGGCTATCTTTGCTGACCTTTTTATGTTACACCTGGCATTAGAAAAGAGAAGTATTTTTGGTTATACTCAGGCATTCATTTCCTTACCAGAAAAAGTTTTGATAAGCGCCTGACTGACAAAGTCATCCCCCTTTTCTGGCTCAAAAAATGAATTTTCTTTCTTCACTAAAAAATTGCAGATAAGGGTGTGCAAAGTGCAGTATTTTCAGGGTGTCAGGTACTAGGAGTTAAATTAGCTTCTCTCCAACTGCTAGGAAAAGTGTTAGCAGCACAGGTTTAGGAAGTGAAGTTGCAAATCATTAAGCCTTAGAAAAATATGCTAATGAATAAACTTTTTAAAGTTTTTATTTAACTTTGTTTAGTGGACAATTATTACACAATTATTAGTAAACTTTCATAAAGAAGTTCATGGAATTGCAAAATTTTCTGAACCATTAATTCTGGTACAAATGTGAAAAATATTTTAAGCTATACATTTAATCACAGGATGTTTCAATTATATTCTACTCCAGATAGTCAAAATCATTACAATAAATACTCATTTTTCACTGCACAGTTTACAGTTGACTCAAGGGACAGACATCTGTGCTTATTGTTTAGACCGGTTCAGTTGTAGGGTCAAGATGGAAAAGAGGTTTAATTAGCAGTACAAACTAAAACAGTGGTGGTCAACTTGGTAAATATAAAGGACCTCAAGGGCAGCCTCCGATATGTTCAAAGGGCTGCATAACAGAATCCATAGCTGAATTACATGTGTTGACGATGTGCATTGTGGTGGGTTTGTGCATGCACTGTAATGTATTTTAATGAGACAACTTGCTTTCCTTTTACACAATGCAAACTGAAGCAAGCCATCACATGCCGCAGCATTATTACCAGGGCCGGTGCTACCAGTAAGGCGACCTTGGCAGCTGCCTAGGGCGCAACTTAGCAGGGGGCGCCAGCACAGCCTGACCCGAGGTAAGTGACTTACCGTAAGTCACTGAAGGGGTTTTAACCGGTTCCAGCTAGCCCATCCATTAGGGGCGCAGGGGCTCCACCCCCCCTATCAATGCGTCTGGCCCACCAATGTACATACAGGGCTCCAGTTGCATGGATTTCAATGAGGGTTTTCTTTTTTTTTGAAGCACGTGATTAGAGCCAGAGGCTTTAATAGGCTTCAAAAAAGGGTGGGCTCGGGGTGCAGAGCACTGCGCCCTGAGCCCACCCAGTTGTGTGACAATAGCGAATGAATTTGCTATTGCCACCCTGATTCTTCTCTCAGCCAAACAGGAAGCTGGTCCTGAGACCTGTTTCCCAATTGGCCAAAGGAGAAGGCATCCTAGTGGCGGAGGAGGAGGGAAGAGACGGCCGCCGAGAGGGGACATGGAGGAGACTGAGGGGGAAGCCGTCGCCCTCCGGAGGAACAAGGTAAGTGAACTGGTGCCGGGGGGGGGGGGGGGTTGGTGTGGACTGGACTCTGGAGTGATGGGGGGGTCCATGGCTAGGTCCATCCGCTGCCCCCCGACCGATGAAGCACCCGCCGACACTGGTTTTAACCCTTTCAGCAACTTGGGATGGGGGGTGGGAGAGCATATGTGGGGGCAGCAATTTTTATTTTGCCTAGGGCGGAAAAATCCTTGCACCGTCCCTGATTATTACCATATGTCAAATAATGTTACCAATCATTTAGGCATCTCATATTGACATGATATACCTCCAGGTATGAAATGTAAATGATAAAACACGGGGCTAGTGTCTTTATGTAGTCTAGTCCTATAATCAACTTTATGACTACTATCTATAGTCAAAGCTTTTACTGATTTAAGAAAATAAGTATTTGTTGTCTCTACGGAATTATTGGCTTTAATCTGAGACTGATATAATTACATTCGCAGTGCTTTAAGATTACAGCTACTCTTTCATCTTCTAAGAACTTGATATAGTAGATAACCAAATAAAATAGCCTGTCTTCAGTTTTAAAAAATAGATAATGGCCAGAAACATTACATTTTATTTCACATATTAGTTGAATTTATATTGTGATGCAGCAAGAGGGCTACAAGCATTTAGCACTCAAGCCTTAGATCTCTGGGGTATTCCTGATTCCTTCATGGATTTCTGGCATTTGAATAAACTGTATTCATGCTTTTGAATTATTGTGGAAGAGACTCTCAATTGTAAGCTCCTTTAGTGCAGGAATGGATGTTATTGGTACTATATTCTCTATAAAGTGCGTGCTAGGTTGCTATGTGGTACTATAGCTCACAGGAAATAATGAATTGTACAGAACCATGTTACATTAAAAATGACCTAACACAAATAATACTGTGTAGTAGTTTCTGGGGTTCTTATGATGCAGCACAGAACAGACTGCAGCTTACTGCCATATCCCTTTTAGTAAGACACCCTTCTATGAACAATGCATGAAGGGCTCATTGAAGCATTTTTTCTGTCTGTTGCCAACATATTACACAGATACCTAAATTTAATGCCAGCACTAATCACAGCATTACAACAAGTAGCTAAGCTCTAACAATTCTATATGTGGCTTATAGTTTATAGTTTCTATCATGTGATGGGGAAACAGTATAACTGATCAGAGTCATACCATGGTGATCAAACAAGAGTTCATGATATAGCTGATAAAAAGTTCTCTTTGAAAAGGATTGAAAAAAAAAAATCGTCCATATTGGCTGAGCATACCGTCCTACGCATTTACCAAAGACAATTGGTAAACAGCTGTGATCAAGCAAGAAAATGTATCCAAATGGTCAGCTGTATGCAAAAATCCACATGCATGGCAGCCATAAATAAAAAGATGATGTAATGTCTGAAGCTCTATTTTTCTCTCTGTTTCTTAAAAATTAATACTTGTATACTACATGCTGATACATTTGTATAAATAATAGGCAACTGTCTTCAACACTGCACATACGTTGGGGGCTGTTAAATAAGAAACTCCAAATTGACCAACAACTATTTCCATGACAGTTCTGTTGAAGTATTTTGCTAATAATATATAATTTATACATAGTCACCATCTGATCCTGACAGAAATGCAGTTATTAGTGATCATCTAAACTAACACCTAAACTGACAGGCTGGGCAAGGAGAGAATTAATCAGAGAAGCAACCAATGGGCCCATGGTAACTGTTAGTCGTGCACTCCACAAATCTGGCCTTTATGGAAGAGTGGCAAGAAGAAAACCATTGTTAAAATAAAGTGGTTTGCAGTTTGTGAGAAGCCATGTTGGGGACACAGCAAACACGTGGAAGAAGGTTCTCTGGTCAGATGAGACTAAAATTAAATTATTTGACCTAAAAGCAAAACGCTATGTGTGGTGAGAAAAGTAACACTGCACATCACACCAGCACATCACCCTGAACACACCATCCCCACTGTGAAACATGGTGGTGGCAACATCATTTTGTGGGGATGCTTTTCTTCAGAAGAGACAGGGAAGCTGGTCAGAGTTGATAGGAAAATGGATAGAATACAAAACATGTTACAGTCTGCAAGGACTTGAGACTGGAGCAAAGGTTCACCTTCATTAGGACAACAACCCCTAAGCATACAGCTAGAGCTACAATGGAATGGTTTAAACTAAAGCATATTCATGTGTTAGATGGGCCCAGTTAAAGTCCATACCTAAATCCAATTGAGAATCTGTGGTAAGACTTGAAGCTTGCTGTACACAGATGCTCTCCATTCAATTTGACAGAGCTTGAGCTATTTTGCAAAGAAGAATTGGCAAAAAAATTCACTCTCTAGATGTGCAAAGCTGGTAGAGACATACCTAAAAAGACTTGCAGCTGTAATTGCAGTGAAAGGTGGTTCTACAAAGTACTGACTCAGGGGGGCTGAACATAAATGCACACCACACTTTTCAGATATTTATTTGTAAAACATTTTGAAAACCATTTACCATTTTCCTTCCACTTCACAAGTATATGCCACTTTGTGTTGGTCTATCACATAAAATCCCAATAAAATACATTTATGTTTTTGGTTGTAACATAACAAAATGTGGAAAACTGTAAATATGTATAGTATTTACATATTTCAGGATTTAAGTCAGTGATTCACTAATAGTGAACAACAGGGAAAACAGCCCTGAATTTGCAAATAAATAGCAGTAGCTCTAATTTGTTTACTATGACAGGTTCCTTTCAGAGACACAGTTTTGGGAAAAGTAAAAATTATAATATTACATGCAATGGTAAGTGTTACATACTTTTTCTTTAGCCTTCGGTCTTTCTCCGCCTGAGTTCCAAGTTTACTCAACCCCAGAGAGTCCTGTGCCCCAGGGTCTATATCCATGAAAGCTCCTGTTGTCAAGAATGACATGAAAAACATTTGTCTTTAATAAAGATTAATTAGGTAATCGCAGTTTATATATATATATATATATATATATATATATATATATATATATATATATATATATATATATATATACAGCTGCAAGAAAAAGTATGTGAACCCTTTGGAATGATATGGATTTCTGCACAAATTGGTCATAAAATGTGATCTGATCATCATCTAAGTCACAACAATAGACAATCACAGTCTGCTTAAACTAATAACACACAAAGAATGAAATGTTGCCATGTTTTTTATTGAACACACAATGTAAACATTCACAGTGCAGGTGGAAAAAGTATGTGAACACCTAGACTAATGACATCTCCAAGAGCTAATTGGAGTGAGATGTCAGCCAACTGGAGTCCAATCAATGAGATGAGATTGGAGGTGTTGGTTACAGCTGCCCTGCTCTATAAAAAACACACACCAGTTCTGGGTTTGCTTTTCACAAGAAGCATTGCCTGATGTGAATGATGCCTCGCACAAAAGAGCTCTCAGAAGACCTACGATTAAGAATTGTTGACTTGCATAAAGCTGGAAAGGGTTATAAAGTATCTCCAAAAGCCTTTCTGTTCATCAGTCCATGGTAAGAGAAATTATATATGAATGGAGAAAGTTCAGCACTGCTGCTACTCTCCCTAGGAGTGGCCGTCCTGTAAAGATGACTGCAAGAGCACAGCGCAGACTGCTCAATGAGGTGAAGAAGAAGTGTCAGCTAAAGACTTACAAAAGTCACTGGCAAATGCTAACATCCCTGTTAGCGAATCTACAACACATACAACACTAAACAAGAATGGATTTCATGGGAGGATACCACAGAGGAAGCCACTGCTGTCCAAACAAAACATTGCTGCATGTTTATAGTTTGCACAAGAGCACCTGGATGTTCCACAGCAGTACTGGCAAAATATTCTGTGGACAGATGAAACCAAAGTTGAGTTGTTTGGAAGAAACACACAACACTATGTGTGGCGAAAAAGAGGCACAGCACACCAACATCAAAACCTCATCTCAACTGTGAAGTATGGTGGTGGGGGCATCATGGTTTGGAGCTGCTTTGCTGCGTCAGGGCCTGGACGGATTGCTATCATCGAAGGAAAAATGAATTCCCAAGTTTATCAAGACATTTTGCAGGAGAACTTAAGGTCATCTGTCTACCACCTGAAGCTCAACAGAAGATGGGTGTTGCAACAGGGCAATGACCCAAAGCATAGAAGTAAATCAACAACAGAATGGCTTAAACAGAAGAAAATACGCCTTCTGAAGTGGCCCAGTCAGAGTCCTGACCTCAACCCGATTGAGATGCTGTGGCATGACCTCAAGAAAGCGATTCACACCAGACATCCCAAGAATATTGCTGAACTGAAACAGTTCTGTAAAGAAGAATGGTCAAGAATTACTCCTGACCGTTGTGCACGTCTGATCTGCAACTACAGGAAACGTTTGGTTGAAGTTATTGCTGCCAAAGGAGGTTCAACCAGTTATTAAATCAAAGGGTTCACATACTTTTTCCATCTGCACTGTGAATGTTTACATGGTGTGTTCAATAAAAACATGGCAACATTTCATTCTTTGTGTGTTATTAGTTTAAGCAGACTGTGATTGTCTATTGTTGTGACTTAGATGATGATGATCAGATCACATTTTATGACCAATCTGTGCAGAAATCCATATCATTCCAAAGGGTCCACATACTTTTTCTTGCAGCTGTGTATATATATATATATATATATATATATATATATATATATACATACACATATTTATTTATTTTTATTTATAATATACAATATATATATATATATATATATATATATATATATATATATATTTATCCCTGGAGTGTATTTTGTGTCTGTTTATGCATGAATGTAGATATGTGTCCTCACTTTACATTTCCTGTATTGAAACTATAGTACATGAAATGTGATTGGAGACACAGACTTCTCTAAGGTACATGAGTAACAATGCATAGTTCAGTAAGGATCCTTTGGAAAGTGGTGCAGGGTTACTTTAAGTTATTATATAATTACAAAACACAAATGCAACAATTTAGAATAATATGATGAGGTATTTTGGCTAGAAGGATGAGTTCTCTATGGTAGCACTATTTGGCAGTTTGCACAAATTGAAAATAAATTGCCCTATGCCTGAACTGCTAGGCCTAGGTCAAACTAGGTGGCACAGAGTTTTGAGTCGATATTAAAGCCATAATAATTATAGGAAGTTTGCTGTTTGTGCCCTTGCCATCTCCCATTCTCTCTTTGTTTTCACCCAAATTACCTGCAGTTCACATCTCTATGTGCTGCATTTAGCGTAGCCCATTAATTTCAATGTTCTAGCCTCGAGAAATGCAGAAAAGACATCTCCGCCCCTTTTGTAAAGTTGCACCACACCATAAATGGGTGTGGTTGCCTATGCATTGAGGCGCCATTAGGAATGAAAGGGGTTGTAGAGGTTGAAATTTTTTTAAATAAAAATGACAAACATGTTATACTTACCTGGGTTTTGCACAGAGCAGCCCCGATCCTCCTTTTCTGGGGTGCTCCTGGCTCCTCGCCTTCATCGGGTGCCCCATGGAGAGCCACTTTCTCACGGAGAGCCCCACTGTCTGTGTCCATTGACACCGACAGCGGGACTCATCCCCCCCGCTCCCGTGTCACTGTTTTTGATTGACAGCAGCGGGAGCCAATGGCTCCTGCTGCTATTTATCCAATGAGGACAGAGACAGCAGGTGGAGCCGCTGAGCTCATGCACATTGCTGAAATGGATGGGCTCAGGTAAGAAAAAGAAGAGGGAAGGGGAAGCTGCAACAAAGAAAGATTTTCATCTTAATGCACTAAGGTGAAAAACCTTAACCACTTAAGCCCCGGAGGATTTGGCTGCTAAACGACCAGGGGGTATTTTGCGATTCGGCACTGCGTGACTTTAACGGACAATTGCGCGGTCGTGCGACGCTGTACCTAAACGAATTTGGCGTCCTTTTTTTTCCCCACAAACAGAGCTTTCTTTTGGTGGTATTTGATCACCTGTGCGATTTTTTGATCATGCGCTATAAACAAAAAAAGAGCGTAAATTTTGCAAAAACAGCAATATTTTTCACATTTTTTTATATGAAATTCCCCCCCAAAAAAATGTAAAAATCTAAATTTTTTAACATTTTCAGCCAATTTGTTTTATGCTACCTATGTTTGGTAAAAAAAATTGCAAAAAGCGTATTTTGATTGGTTTGCGCAAAAGTTATCGCGTTTACTGACAAAGGGAAAGATTTTTGTCATTTTTGTTGTTTTTTTTAACGCGTAATGGCGGCGATCTGCGATTTTTTTGCGGTACTGCGACATTGCGGCGGACAGATCGGACCCTTGACTGACATTTTTGACACTTTTGGGGTTACCAGTGACATTTCTACAGTAATCAGTGCTATACATATGCACTGTTACTGTAAAAATACACTGGCAGTGAAGGGGTTAACTTTTTTTGAAAGGGAGGGGCTATGTGTGTCCCTAGGGGCGTGCTTTCTACTGTGATTGGCTGTGGCTTCAGCTGTATGAACGGTGATCATCAATCATACACAGGGGAGAATGACAGGCAGCTTGTTTACACAAGCCGCCTGACTTTCTCCCTCTCCCCCGCCGATCGCAGAGTGACCGGCGGACATTGGGTCCGCCGGTCACACGTGCGGGGGGGGTCCGTGACCACGCGGGAGCGGGAGCGCGCTTCCAGGGGGCGCGCGCTCGCTCCCTAGACCCTCACAAGCAAGCGACGTAGACCTACGTCAGTTTGCCTGTGAGGGGCTGACCGCCGACGTAGATAGTCGTGCGGCGGTCGGCAAGTGGTTAAGACTTTACAATCCCTTGATTGGCATCCCCCCACGCATCTGCTAAAGCGCAGCACATTTCTTTGCATGTCGGGAAAGTGCACGATTTTGTGAGTGTTTCCAACACACAGGGATGTGAACCTATCCTCAGTGAATATATCATGGCTGAAAATGTAAGAAAAGTTTTTTTTTTTTAAGCAGCATGATATAGACCTAAAACTAAGATCACACTTACAGAAACTGTTACTGTACAATTTGTGTAATCTTAACTATCACTGTGCAAGAACTTTGGTTGTTTTATTATTCTTCCACAGCCTGTCTATTAGTGGAAAACTAGTTATAACATAAACATAAAAACAGTTCCGGTGATGATAAAGCATTCAGATTGGCAAAACTCTAGTGTCTATTCTCCAAAGAGCTGCATTTTTTAGGCTCCCAACTACTCTTCTTCACTCTCTCCCACTGTGCTTCCCATGTGTTTGACAGGCTGACATACTGAAGCTGACACACCGAATTAAAGTAAACAGAGTGAAAAAGAGACAGGCTGGGTAAGGCTGGCATCCAATTTTAAGTTTCTTTTGGCTAATGCTAAAGTTATTTTTTAAAACAATGCTGGTTTAAAGTGATTGTAAACAACTACCTTGTGAAACAACCTATTTAGTTTAAAATAGAAATGAAAGGCAAAACATTTTTTATAGATTTAAAAAAAAAAACATTATCAATACCTTTTTTTTCCCTTTTTTATAAATGATCACACTCCCTCTGTTCTCAGCTGCATAAGAGCTGGGGGTGGGGTATGAGAAGCAGCAGCACACAGAGCTTGCCAGTGAAAGGCTGTGCAGGGGGGGGGGGCATTTCAGGGCAAGTCTGATTATTGGAAGAGAATATATTGAGTATGCAGCACAGCTAGAGAACTGACCAAGTTGTGCTCTCCTGCTTAGTGTGGTTAGTTTGTAATAGGAAAGCAGAGGGACTGGCAGGAACACCAGGGATTTTACACAAAGGAAGCAATACAAAGAGAACAGGATACTTTTTCATACAAGTACATGGTACAGCAGGCACATAGCAGGAATATGGAGTGTTGGGGAAATAAACCTTTTAAGTTATGATGATTATTATGATTGCATGTGGTAATTTACCATATATGCACTACTGTCAATAGTAATTTTAACACTGTGTTTGGCAATCACTGTTAACACAGCAGTGGCAAAGTGAGATGCCATATGCCCATGTTCAATGTTTGAACACACCTACTCATTTTTGATACAGCGCTTTCAATTTTAAGCAAAATGACTCCTTTGTGCCAGCGCACTCAAAGCATAATGTGCCTTTAAATACACAAGATAGAACAGAAACTTATTTCTAAAAAAAAAAATTCTTATAAAGAACAATGACCTTGGAGGCCATACTCCTTACTGAGCTGTCCAAGTCTTGCCTTCTCTTTTTTACCAAACAACCGTCCAATGGATGATTTAATTCCTTTCTTCTTTGGAGCTTTGTGGAGAGAGTCTTGACTGCTGTTGGCACTGACTAGACCAAGGGCATCAGGATCAAGAGATGCAGTCAAACTTCTGCAACAAAAAAAATGAAGAAAATAATTTAAAAATATTTAAAACCCATAAGCTAACAGCATACAGGTTCAGTGATGAATTCATGCTGTGTTTACATCCTAGGGCCAGGAGAAATAGCTTTCCTTTTTTTCACGTCAAGGAAAATTTAGCATCTTCTTGTAAGTGGTAGTGACTGACCTTGCTTATAGGGTTTCTTAATATAGTACACCTGAAGTGAGGGCACTGGTAAAACTTTACTGGTATGAAAGTTTTTCATTTGGGCTTCCAGGAATCCCTGAAACCAGAGTGCAGTGTCATGCAAATACCAAACCAGTATCCGTTGTCGAGAACCTGCTCCTTCATACCTGGTAATCTTCATTAATGGATATTAAGGCCACTCATTTCAGTAATCGGCCAACAGCTGAACCTACCTGTTTGTCTTGGCAGAATGCTAGTATCCTGGCTAATCAAGAGAAATCCATTGATTCACCTATCCAGGCTAAGCAGTGTGGATAGAGAAATGTCAGCTGGTAGCTTCTGTATTCAACAGCCTCTGCTTCATTAGCTACCAAATACCTATTTTTGGACTGGCTCCTTCATCAACACTTTTTTTTTTTGGGGAGAGTTTAGACATGCTTTAAGCACAATGACTAAGAACTAGTTGGACCTAACTCTCAACCACAAGAGCTGTTTAAAGTTTCCATACCAGAGTGTCCCTCAGTTCAAGACTGCCTCAATAGGAAAGTCTTTATCTGGCTTTAAGCTTGAAATGTTCTTCTTAAAGAAATAAAAGTATTAATTAAGCTGGCATAAAGTTTCCCATTTGTATTAATCAATAGTTCTAACCTCTGTCTAAATGCATTAGGTGGACTGGTAACAGTTTCTGGTCTGCCATGTCATGAAAATAGCAACTGAGACTATCTCCAATAAATCGTAATTCAAATTAATAATATATAAAACATTCCAACTTTGCAGAAAACAGGAATTTTTTTTTTTCCATTTTAAAAGGTACTTTATTACATATTCTGAAGTGTTTTACATATAACAAACCATTCCTGAGCGTAACAGTTCCTACAATAATGTTTCCTGAAAGCTATCCCACATAATCATGGGGTGAACAGACAGATTCTAGCCAAATAATGTCCTTGCTTTGAAATAAATTCCGGATCTGACCAGGTGCTGTCACTCAGGCACTCATTGTTTATAGAACTTTATAGGAGGGAACCCTGAAAGTCCATATTGCATTATTTTTAAAAATTGTGATAAATGATCTTGAAACATGAATACCATATTCAATAAAAATGGTCCCTCAGCCAGGCACAGCCAACATCTCATATTCATGAGGTCTGGAAGCATTGCTGTTGGGCTCTGGTGTAATTTCTATGTACTTTCTGTCCGGTGGGTTTCAGAGTAAGCCTTTGGAGAATGATTGTAAAAAAGAGGAAGAGTTCCATGCGAGCCAGACCCTCCCCCATACATACACGTTTTCCTGCAGAAAATGGCATCACTCTTCCTAAAAGTTCCATTCTTGTTAAGGAAATGTCCAGGGTCACATTTTTCAGGGTTTTTGAACTGTTTGGGATCCTTCAAGACAGAAGTTAAGACTGGAAAAACCAAAGTTCCCTGGTAAATATTTGTCTGGATTCCATTGGCAGAGTTCCCCTAAAATTCTTCGGAATGTAATATCCTCTAAAGGTGGTGTCTTCGCTGGCTGCATGGGGTACACCTGCTGGTACAATATCTGCAAATCTCTGGATCTCATGAAGGAGAGCATCTCTATATGACATCTTACGCTTGTCCTCCACTGATGGACAGCGATCACTGCCTATTACATTGTCAATCTCTTTATGGATCTTCTCTTGTATCTCAGGGTATTTGAGTAGAATCAGGAAGCCATATCTCAGGGTCATACTTGTTGTCTCAGTCCCAGCAAAGAACAGGTAATTTACTGTTCCTCGTAAGTTATCATTATGGAATTCTGTTTTTGGGTTGTTCTTTTCTTCTTCCATTTTAATGAGAAAGCAGTCTATGAAGTCACAAGGACAGTTCACATCCAATGTCTCCTTATGAAGTTCCACCCTATCATGTAGAAACTGTCCAATCTTTTCAAAATAATAGAAAATTTTCTGGTGGGGGCCAGGGATGCAGCACATTAAGGTTCAGAACAGATTAAGAAGCTTTCCCCCAGCTTCCTCCAGAGGTAGCTAATCAAGGAAGACGTCATCTCCTTCTGGTGAGATCTATTGTGCAGGGAAGGTAAAGAGACGACGTGCTGCGAACAAAGTCGGAACATTTTTACCAGATCACTTCTGCAATAGGAATAGGCAAATGTGTCCAGTGAGGAAATGTAAAACATTACATACAGATCTGTTGGATCTGTGAGAAATCTCACCATACAAAAAGGAATTTTCTTCAAAATGAAAAGGTGTTCTCTTGTAAGATTTGCCATCACCTCTTGTTCTGGTAACAGTTGTGAATTTCTTTTCAGGTTAATTTACTAAAGGCAAAGAGACTGTGCCCTTTGCAAAGTGTAGTTGCACTCTGCAAGTGCAGTTAGTCAAGATCTTAGTAAATGATTAGAAGCTAATTTTTTAAAGAATAGCCAATCACATGCAAGGAACATGAAAAAAAAAAAAGGGTTTTTGCTTGCACATGATTGAATGATTATTTACTAAGCTCTGGAGCAACTTTGCATGTGTCCTCATCGGTTGTATATGTGACTCTTTTTAACAAATTAAATTATTTATTTATCTATTACACAGTCCAGTTGTCCTCACTCAAAGTCCCAATTTTTTCCTTGGTTTTTCCTTGGTATTTTTGTATATGTATTTAGGGATGGAGGCAACTGGACAGAAAAGGTGGCAGACCATATTTATTTTGTTTTGCAGAGTGCAACTGCACTTTACAAAGTGCACAGTCTATTTGTATTTAGTAAATCAACCCCTCTGTCTCTGCGGTATTCTAACCCTTTTACACATTTTCCACAAGAAAAAAAAAGCCATATATACAATTTAACCAAGCTTAAAAGGATCTTCACCCTCATTTGTATCTTCCCTTCTCTGCACCCTTCCCCTGTTGAGATGGGGCTTTTTTCTGTTTTTTTTGCCCCTTTTTTTTAATGAAAACACTTCTGGCTCCCCCCATGCACATCATTTGCCTAGGTGATTGATGTGCACGTTGCTCGCTGTGCCTTCTCGGACATGTACGTCACATATCCTGGGAGGCATTCGATTTCATTGAGAAAAGAGAAGGGGATAGACCTAGCCGTGAGTCATTGAGAAAGCCGCCGGGTGAACCCAAAATAGTCGGAGGCTTCCCGATGACGTCATGCATAAAGATTCCAGCATGGGACTGAGTGTCGGACAGAAGGGAAGAGGATTTCAGCAGGACACCACTAGATCTGCTGGGTGGGTGAGTATATTTACTGTGCAGGACTCGCAACCAGGTAAGCAAAGGTTTAGAAAGAAAAAAAGGAGGGGGGGGGGTAAATGGTCTCTTTATGAAATATGTCTGATTTTGTTTCTTTTGGACCTGTTAACATAGCCTGACTAGTTATATAGCCATATAGTTCCTGGGATGACATTTAAGGGAGAAGTACAGCCAAAGCTCATGGATATAAGGATCACAGGAGTGCAGTTTGTTCTGCACTCCTGTTATCCAGTTTCCAACAGACAGCAGCTTCAGACGTTCGGCTGACGTCACAGAGCCAGGCCAGGCTCAGGAAAGATTGCAACCATATGGTCAGGATGCACCCACATGCCTGGACCAGCATCCGGCTCAGGCTCTCAGCGATCCGCTGAGAGTCTGAGCCAGCCACTCCCGCCCCCTCCACAGCCCAGTGCTCCAGTGATCGCAGGGGGCAGAGCAGACAGCGATGACTGACAGTCACCAGCTCTCTGCCCAGGGAGCTCTGAGAACCGAATGATTGGTGGTGTTTGATTGCTTGGTTCTCAGTGTTAGAGATGGCGGGGGACAGATGCAGCATTGGACCAATGCTGCATCCACCAAGGTAAGTATGATTCTGAAAATAAAGGAATTCCCATGCTTCTCTTTTAAAGTGGTTGTTAAGCCACTTATATAAAATCATGCTATCCCCTCTGTAATATAACAATAAGTGTCCCTATGCCTGTGTTATAGAAAAAAAAATATGCCGATCTGTAGCTAAATCAGAGTGCCCCCCGGCGCTTAGCTGACTCTTCAGTTGTCTTCTCTGCCTGGCTAACAGCTCCAGCGGGCGGGGCCAAGCACTGCCGCTGAGTGGGGGAGGAGGGGAAGAGAGGAGAGAGAGACAAACGGTCACGTGATCTCTCTGATATGGGTACAGATGGGCATATTTTTTCTATAACACAGGCACAGGGACACTTTTTGCTATATTACAGAGGAAATGGCATGATTTTAAATTAAATATAAGAGCAGCAAGGAGGGGAGGGCAGGGGTAGGGCACTGACACGAGCAGACAGGAAGGGAGGAGAGGGGAGAGAGGACAGTGCAGGGCTACTGCGGATAATGGAGACATGTAAACTGACCACGGCGTCAGGGCTCAGTAGCCATGATATAACGTGGTCAGTTTACAAGGGGGAGGGTAGAAACTGGCAGGATCAGTGAGCTTTTTTAGGTGATAAAGTGGGCCAAATGACACAGCACAAGCACTGTGTTGTATAACATGCCTTAAGGAAACAGAATCTGTTTTTTCTTTTTTTTAAGGTAACAAACACTTTAAGTAGTGTGTAGTTTGAATAACGTGGTACACAGCTCACCCTCTGGCATCATTATGATATGAAGATGGCAAAGTATGAGTCATCCTGAGGGCACGTGGCGTTGATGGAGGGGAGGTTTCACATTTTATCGTGGCTTTGTCTTCACGACCATCTTCTTCTACAACTGCAATCTGAAACAGAAGGTTATGTTTAGCCATATTCAAACTGATTTATGAATTATGCATGCCATCTCTGTGCTGAATATAAACTTAAAAGGTTAATTGTTGATATTTTTTGGACTAGATTACCATAATGTAAGTCTGCAAAATAGCTTAAACTGTCATTAAAAAAACCCAAAAAGACTTTAACTTCTCACATGGTTTCTGGTATTTTTTTGTAATTATTTATAACACATTTAGTTAATCTTCTATTTTGTATGCATCTGTTCTTACTTTAAATGGAATCTACCAAGAAACATTGCTCCACACCAGCTTCCTGACATTGACAACAGTGGAACTATGAGACATTTGGCACCCTATAATAGGGAGTGCCCTGCGCAAGGATTTTCATGGCAGACATCAGAAGTCTTTAAGTTGTTTTAAAGGCCATAACCTTTCCCCATGTAATTTGCTTTTTGAAAGATTCTATTTAAATGTTTTTAATCAGATGAAACTTGAGTTGGGCTGATGTTGCTAGTGTTTGGGAGAAGAAACATTTCTGCAGTAAAGTTAACAACAATAAGCCAGTGATGTCACCACAAAATGTCTTCAATTTTTATTTATCAGCCAAAGGAATAGGTGATCAAATTTAAGGCTGGCTTTAACGTATCTAGTAATCCTCAATCATAACCTGTCCTGATCTTCTTCCAAATTGTTCCCTTATCAACAAATAAGAACAAAAAAACAGCTCTCTAGGCACTTCATGCTAAATCATAGGGAACTTATGTCACAATACACATACACACACACACGAACATGCATTACAGTGATTTGCACATTAGAACTCTAGATGCATGCTAGCCACTGAAAATTCTGATACTATGTGAAAATTTTAAATCCATATTTAAGTTTTATTGTTAGCTAAATGTAACAAATTACTACTAGTGATACATTTATACTTGGCAAACCATAAAATCACTATACATGATTTTGTTGATGGTTATACAAGAATTGAAATGCTAAAATATATTTGAATGGTCAAGACAAATACAGAAATCACTCCAATGTGCAGGTCCCCTAACAGACAGTAATGTGGAATGGACATAAACATCTAGGCCAGTGGATTGAATATTTGCCTAGTTTGGTTTCAGAATGAATCAAGCTCTAAAACAAAAACAAATGGTCATTATTTTAAGGATGCTTTAGGTTTACTAAATGTAAAAGTGGCATTACCTTTCGTCGATGCTTCCGCAAGTCACTAGGCTAAAATTACAAAAAAAAAACAAACAAACAAAAAAAAACAGCATTAGTATTAATAGTGGTAGTAAAAGACAAATAACACACAAAAAATAATTAGTTAACAGAGTATGTTTGTTATGAAGCAATTTAAATGATATCAACGTACAAAAAAAAAGAGCATCATTGGCTTTCTGAAAAATAGCTGGAAGTGGGTAAACTTGTAGTCATAAATCAACAGCTGTAAAATAAAGTCAAATTCACAACTTACTAGTGTCATGACTCCCATGCGATCCATCTCCCTTGCAGGGCTACGTGGTGTGAGTTTAGGTGTGGAATGTCCGCTTGGAGGTGATGAACTTGCTAACGACGAAGCAGTCACTGAGCCAGTTATAGAAGTACCTGGGTGCATTCTGGCCAAGTTAAGTCCCTCCAAGCTAACGCTGGCAACTCTGTTCTCTATCTCTTCTGCTCTTAGTTCCGTAGACTCTTTTTCTTCCTGAATGAGTCTGGTTAAAAAACAAAAAAACATTTCTTTACAATGCAAGTGCCAGAACCAGATAAGAGAGACTAAACTCAGATCTTGGTATGTCAGTGCTAAGAACTAATTTATCCATTACATTTTCAGCCTGTGTCTATGAAAGGTCTGTACATAATTAAAGGTCTTTTTTGACATCAATTGCATCAGAGGCTTTTCGACAGATATCCCCACTTAGAGAGCAGGATCATAACATAGTTTGTGTAACTCAGCTGAAAGAAATGTGCCAAGATTTCATGCCCACTTAGCTCATTACTATCCCTGAGGAGCAAGAATCACTTCTGTCTACTGCATGCAGAATCTGTAAACCAATTTAACCCTGCATTACACATCTGCATGCAATTTGTTTTAAACCATTCCAAAAGATGCACAGCAAATTAAAAAAAAAATAGAAAGGGTCCATTATTGACTACTTTTTGTCACCCAGACTAGCTGCAGAGCCAGTGTGACTAAATGCAGTAAGCTGAGAATTCTGGGAGATATCATTGCTGACTAGTTTCTAAAGGTGCATTACCAGTATTTTTATTCTAACTCCAGCATTGTAATCACATGCTTGTTCCAGCTAAGTGACTTTCCAAGTAGTGAAGAAAGGATAAGGTATGACAGCCCCAGAGCATGCCCTAAACCAAGTGGATTGCAAAAGATTCCACAATCCTTAAGGTATCCTTTTAAAAAGAAAGATCAGGAATTTTAAAATGATTATTGGACATACAGGATGAGCCAAGTGGTGAAACTAGAGGAGATCCATCATCCACCCAACAAAAATGTGTAACCAGCGTTTGTAACCCTTAAAAAAAAAATAAATATATATATATATATATATGGCCTGTTCCTTTAAAGCATGTTAAACAGCATAGTGCTTGTGCTGTGTAATTTGTCCCTCTGTATAATGTAATATACCTGGCTGATCCTGCCTGTTTCTGTGTCCCCCTGTCTCTGCTGACCACAATAATCATGGTTCCTGATCCATGATACCGTAGTCAGCTTACGTGCCTCTGTCATTACGCTGTCTACTCTCTCCTCTCTGCTCTCTGTCTCTCCCCCTCCCTCCCTGTCAGTTCCGATGCCTGTGTGTGAGAGTGATCCCCTCCTCACCCCTCCCCTCCTACTGCTCGTCCCTGTCACTTGAAATACCCTTTTAAAGTAGTTTGTATCGCCTCTGTTTTATCAAGATCTAAACTATTAAATGCCTGTTTTTTTTTAAAAATCTAATCATAAATGCCTTATCCCACAGTAGTCACCTGACATTCCTCTGTTGGCCAGCTGATGTCAGAGGGTTATTTCAGCCCCTCCTTCTGCATTCCTTACATCGGAGAAGATCGAGCAGAGGAATGGCACTGACATCACTGTGAGGTAAGGTACTTACAATTAGAATTAAAAAAAAAAACAGACACATAGTACTGTACAACTTGATTAAATAGAGGGGATGGCAGCGTTTTATTATGTTGACTTTACAACCACTTTAAGGACTAAGGCATGGTTAAAGCATAGATAAGAAAAATGGCACAGGTAAAGTTGGCAACCATGCTTGCAGACTTTGCATACCACAAGTGTCTTGAGGTTTTTTTTTTATCATGTTTATTAATTAAAGGTTTTCACAAACCAATGATATAATAGGAAAAACACACATACAGTATCTCACAAAAGTGAGTACACCCCTAACATTTTGGTAAATATTTTATTATATCTTTTCATGTGACAACACTGAAGGAATGACACTTTGCTACAATATATAGTGAGTGTACAACTTGTATAAAAGTGTAAATTTGCTGTCCCCTCAAAATAACTCAACACACAGCCATTAATGTCTAAACCGCTGGCAACAAAAGTGAGTACACCTCTAAGTCAAAATGTCCAAATTGGGCCCATTGTGTCAATATTTTGTATGGCCACCATTATTTTCCAGCACTGCCTTAACCCTCTTTGACATGGAGTTCACCAGAGCTTCACATGTTGCCACTGGCGTCCTCCTCCACGGCGACATCACGGAGTTGGTGAATGTTAGAGACCTCGTGCTCCTCCACCTTCCATTTGAGGATGACCCACAGATGCTCAATAGGGTTTAGGTCTGGAGACATGCTTTGGCAGTCCATAAACCTTACCCTCAGCTTCTTTAGCAAGGCAGTGGTCATCTTGGAGGTATGTTTGGGGCCGTTCTCATGTTGGAATACTGCCCTGTGGCCCAGATCATGTTCTGCTTCAGTATGTCACAGTATATGTTGGCATTCATGGTTCTCTCAATGAACTGTAGCTTCCCAGTGCCAGCAGCACTAATGCAGCCCCAGACCATGACATTACCACCACCATGCTTGACTGTAGGCGAGACACACTTGTCTTTGTACTCCTCACCTGGTTTCTGCAACACACGCTTGACACCATCTGAACCAAATAAGTTTATCTTGGTCTCATTAGACCACAGGACATGGTACCAGTAATCCATATCCTTAGTCTGCTTGTCTTAAACAAACTGTTTGTAGGCTTTCTTGTGCAACATCTTTAGAAGAGGCTTCCTTCTGGGACATCAGCCATGCAGACCAATTTGATGCAGTGTGCGGCGTATGGTCTGAGCACTGATAGGCTGACCCCCACCTCTTCAAACTCTGCAGCATTTCTGGCAGCACTCATACGTCTATTTCCCAAAGACAACCTCTGGATATGACGCTGAGCATGTGCATTCAACTCCTTTGGTTGACCATGGCGAGAACCTGTCCTGATAAACCACTGTATGGTCTTGGCCACTGTGCTGCAGCTCAGTTTCAGGATCTTGGCAATCTTCTTACAGCCTAGGCCATCTTTATGTAGAGCAACAATTCATTTTTTTCAGATCCTCAGAGAGTGCTTTATCATAAGGGGCCATGTTGAACTTCCAGTGACCAGTATGAGAGAGTGAGAGCGATAACACCAAATTTAACAAACGTACTCCCCATTCACACCTGAGACCTTGTAACACTAAAAATTTACATGACACAGGCGAGGGAGAATGGCTAACTGGGCCCAATTTGGACATTTTGACTTAGGGGTGTACTCACTTTTGTTGCCAGCGGTTTAGACATTAATGCCTGTGTGTTGAGTTATTTTGAGGGGACAGCAAATTTACACTGTTATACAAGCTGTACACTCACTACTTTTCATTGTAGCAAAGTGTCATTCCTTCAGTGTTGTCACATGAAAAGATATAATAAAATATTTACAAAAATGTGAGGGGTGTACTCACTTTTGTGAGATACTGTATATCAATCTTGGTAAAAAAGGAACAAACTTACAGGGGATAAACACCTCAACGTGTAAAACCTAAGAGCAAAACCAGGTATGGTCAAGTATCAGGGATGGTCAAATCAGGGATGCTTCGGCTGCACCTAAAACTGAGTAAGGGCCTCAAATTCCGACAGAAATTAAAGTGAGGGCCCGGGGGGTAACTACTAAATCTGGAAAAGATATAATAAGGCATCAGGGATCTCCTCAGAGTTGTACATCCACCCAACCAAACATCACGAAAAATGGTCCAGCTGGTCCTTAACAGTGTGCACCCAGCATTTAGTCTCCATGATATAGTTTACTTCTCGCTTCCATTCAGCTAGTGTTGAGGTTTTTTTTTTTATGACCGCCTTTGCAAGACAATGTACAAATATGGGAAACTACAACAAGGAGTAAAAAAGGATACACACACATTATTTTGCAAATAGGCCATCTCAAACATTGGCCCACTAAACCTATTTATTAAATGCTCCCTAATTCTTCCTACTGATATCTCAACAGTTTTGCATCTCCTTTCTCACCAATCCTCCTAGGTACTACAATTTGCTGCCGTCTTCTGCATTTTCTAAGCATTACAGTACACAAAATGGGTTATTAAAATCACCTGCTAAAATATTTTTGTTAAAACACTTTCAACTTAACCATGTCAATATACCAACACATTTACATAACCATGCACACCATCAAGTAAAAATACTGAGAAGAATGCAGCACTTACAATCGTTTTAAACCAAAAACAAAAATGAAATATGGTTCAGCTCACCAATCCTTAAATGTGGGGACTTCATTCGTTTTCTTTTCTTAGCCCCCCCCCCCCCCTTTAGCTTCACCCTGTAATCTGGCCAGTGTATACTTCCTGTATTAGGGTGGCTCCTCTATCTATAGAGGAGCAATACAGTCACCCTATGACAGCAGCCCTGTCTGTAGAGCAGTGGTTCTCAACTCCTGTCCTCAGGGCCCATTAACAGGCCAGGTTTGCAAAATAACTGAAATACATCACAGGTGATGTCCTTTGCTGCTCAGTGATTGCAGTATTCTAGTCTGCATCTCCCCAAGGTAATACTTAAAATCTGACCTGTTAGTGGGTCCTGAGGACCGGAGTTGAAAACCACTGCTATAGAGGATAGTGTCAGATGGACTGCAGGTTTTAGAAGGAAATTAAGCAGTTTTAAAAGCTGAAGTCTTTTTACCTTCATGCATTCTATGCTCATTTATTAAAGCACATCCATGGTCAAAATGTAAAATTATCTATATTTATTTCCAAATTGTATTTCAATCATTTCTAGCCTAATTTAGCTGAACAATCATGAAGATTGTAAACTTACTTTATGAAGATTTCCACACATATACATCCTTGAATTCTGTAACATATTCACTGTGACCCCCCCCCCCCCCCCAGTAGGCACTGCTGTGTCACACATTTCACAGAGTCCCTCTTCTTGGACTACAGAGGTGCTTAGAGGAGGAGTCTTTGGAGGTTGAGTCAGTACGGTACAGGAATCACTGCTTGCAGGCAGCAAGGCACCATGGAAAATATATCCCTTAGAAATGCAAAACATGCAGGGATTCCAGGAAGTTGTTTAAAAATACCAGCAGGAGACATTCCAAACTCGCAAAATGAAAGGATATTTGCTCAAGTAAACTTATATTGGATTGTGAAAAATAATTATTATTTTAAATGTGATTTCAATGCTCATGTGAAAAAATTAAAGTATATAATTTCTTTAATGCTAGTGAGAGATCGTGTATATCGTTTTTGATTTTGCCTTTAGTGCCACTTTAAGTTACAGGGAGAAAAAAACATCTATTTGAATGCAAGGCAGAGCTTAGATTGCAAAGAAACAATTAAATAGAATATTTCCTCACTTTCATCCTTTTTAAGATTATAGGCAAATGGCACTAGTTGCTTTTCATTTGACTGTGTCCATAGATATAAAATAAGTGTTGGCAGACTGCAGACAAGTGGGGGGATCAAGTACCTATCATATACCTATGCACCCTTTGTAAACTGGGCAATTATCTCCATCCCCGTCCACCTTGGGGTCAATTGAACATGCATATAAATTCAATCTATTGTCCATACCAAATCTCCTGAGCTATAAAGTTTTCCTCATATCCATGTGATGTCCCTACAGATGTTTATCTAAGACATGTTCTGGTTCAAATAGTTTATAAAAGTATAACAATGTGCAAATCATATTACACTTGCCAAGTAGATAAAGATAAGCACAACAAAGAGATTAAAAGTAAATGCCATCAAGTCAACAAATGGTTTGTTATGAAGAGTAATAGTAATGTAACGATCACAATAGGGGGTCATTCCTCGATCTGCAAATCTAAGCAGTATAGGGTATCTTAGACATGTTCCAGGGATAATACTTTGTCTTTTTTGTTAAATACAAGCAGTAACCATAGTAAACCTATGAAAACTGAAATGACTTGCCGTTTCAATTTAATTAAGCTGGTTGCATATTCTGATTGTGCATGATAGTGCTGCGGGTTTACAATCTGAACCTAGATATAAATGAAATTTGGACATACTCCTTGATGTATTGAAAAGACAGGAACACTAGATATACAGGCAATCACCTACACTCACATAGCTTCTTGCTTTCTATGTGCATTTAGCTAGAAATTGGACAGAAGCAGGATGTTTTTGTACAGTTGCCACAGGCAAAGAAGCAGGAGTGCCAAAAATAAAAATAGCTCAGAAACACAGTCACTGTAACTTAGTCCTCTCAAAGTAAAAAAGCCAATTTCAAATGTCACCAGCATGTCAGTTCCCAGGTTTGTTCCAGGTGCTGCTGGTGCAAGCAGAGTTGACATTTTAGCTATTGTAAAGGTAATACACTGACCTGGCTTCAACTCTGTTCTGCTGTTAAATTCTATGTGATACTAAAAAAACTCTATATCCCAACCAATGCTTTATTGTCCTTGTTTTCAGTATTTATACTAAATACTTTAAGAAAATACTCAAGCTGGCATAAAAAAAATCTAAGGCAGAACTGTAAAAATCTATAAGAGCTGGCTTTGTCTTCTTTTTGTAGCTGGAAGGCTGAGTACATGCAAAACAGCTGATCCTGTAAACCAGAATAGTTTTGGTTATGTGCTTGCCCCACTTTAAAGTAAATCCATGCCTTGCCTATGCATCAATAGTTATTGCATATAGGTATTTAAATATTAGAACATCATTCTAAACCAGGTTAGGACCAGGACAACAAGGTAATGCACTAAAGCCCCATACACACGCACAGATTGTTGGCCGTAAATTGTCGGCCAACGTCCGATCGGCCCATTGTAGGCTTGTTAGAATGATGCTTCCGACAACCAACTGCGACTTTTCGGCCGAAAAAAATCTGGTGGGCATACTATAAAATTTTTGTTGGCCAACAACAGAACGGCCGATTGTTCCTCAGTCAGTACAGATTTCGGCAGACAAAAATCAGATTAGCAAGACTGGGCATGCTCAGAGAAGAAAAAACACACGGAAAGTCAACCATCACATGACATCACTTCTGAAGTTGGTTTTTGTTGGCCAACAAAAGTCCAGTGCAAGTCTAGAGCACATTTCAACCAACAAACAACACTGGACAAAAGACGGCCTATCGGTCGGCCAACAATCTGTGCGTGTGTACGAGGCTTAAGTAAAATAGATAATCCCAGCCACAGAGGTGTTACTTAAGTCACCAAAATGAGTATGCCTACAAGCTCCACAGATAAAAACTTGGCCCTGCAGAGAAAAAAGGGTAAGATCAGCCATAGCTGAGCAGACCACTCAAATCTCATTTACATTGCAGGGCTGTCAGGACCAGTCAAATGAATTGATTTACTAAAACCGGAGAGTGTGAAATCTGGTGCAACTGTGCATTTTAGCCAATCATCTTCTAACATCAGCTTGTTCAATTAAGCTTTGAAAAAAAAACTGGAAGCTGATTGGTTTCTACGCTGAGCTGCACCAGATTTTTCACTCTTTGGTTTTAGTAAATCAACCCCCAAATGTCTTGCCCTACTTAGCCTATGATTGGCTATAGCAAATCAGATAAAGGTTTCTTTCCTTTTCATCACAGAAGTCTGACAGCTCTGGGAAAACGTGAGGCATGCAAAAGAAGAGATACTTTCTTAGTTTTCTAGCACCCCTTTAAACATAGAAAAGATTCTGCACAACTGTATTGTTTCTCTAGGGAACAAATATTGTATATGGACATAATGCTGTGAGGGCTTAGTGATCTACTACAAATATATTGGTGTTGAATTCAAATCCTTTCTTTGGGGTAATGTAACACAATATCTCAGGGTACTTCCTGCAAGTTCCTTCTAAAATGTCTTGTTCCATTAATACATTTTCATAAGCACTCTACTGTAACTGTCTCCAAAAGGCAATCCTTCCCAAAAGTCATTAACTAGACTTTTCCAGACCATATAGCATATTGGGTTCACAACAAATAAATATGTAGTGCCAACTTAAAACTTTTTGAAAATTGGTGGTAAGAAACATAACAAATTAACTACAGGTGTATAATATATATATATATATATATATATATATATATATATATATATATATATATATATATATATATATATAAATAATAATAATAATAATACCTTATTTCTTTATTAATAGCATCTAACTGCTCTTGAAGCATCATTGCCAATGTCTGAGCATCAGAATGTCCACCTGGAGATAAAAGGTCCATGGAACTGAAAATCGTTTCACGATCATCATCATCTATATCAGACATCTCTGTATCACTTTCAAACGGATGACTACTAAGCACTCCCATTTGCTGTGTTCGATTCCATTCATGGTCCACTAAAGACTTCACCTAATTAGTGAGAAATGTTGGCAAAACAAAAAAATACAAGACAATTTTGTGTCAGGCATTTTTGTGTCAGGCATTTTGTCAGGCATTTTTGTCAGGCATTTTGTGTCAGGCATTTTTGTGTCAGGTACATTTGTGTTTTTTTTTTATTCCATAGCAACAACCTTCTGTAATCTACAACCAAAAAATATTTCCTAATACCTTCATTAGTGATAACAGAATCAAAACAATTAGTAATAATCACTTTTTGATTCTGATGATTATTTGCATGTACCATAGGTTTGCACAGACATATGGATTTATGAAGTTAGGCAATCATGCATATATTCAGAAGAATTGAACGATTTGCAGTTTGCCCGGCTTTCATAATCATTTGTGCACCACCAATTCTAACACATCAAGCAGAATTATACATTTTAAATACACAATGTAAATTTTGTATCCGTATCCTAACATTTGAAGTGTTTAATTGCCAATAGCTGATGCCCCTAACAGCATATTAGAAACTGAACAAGGCTCAGAAAACCTCTTGTGAGCACACCTGCAGCAAAGATAATGAATTTAGATTCAGCATCTGCTGACAAGTCCAAGTATGTAGCCAAAGGGCTGATTGTTAAAGTAGTATTAAACCTCAAAACATAAATGTATTATATTGAAGCTTGCTAATTATTAGATGTGGTGGTGGTGGTGGCAGCATTAATTTTTTTTTTTTTTAAGTTTATCTTCCTTTAATTTTTACCTGTTTATCTGGCTGGTATTATTTAGCTTCCTTTACCAGACCAAGCTGTCCAGCCAAAGTGGTTAGGGGTTGAGAAAAACACTGACGGTCATGCTTAAAATGATCAGCTTTTAGTTATTTATATAAATCCTTCACCCCAAAAGAAAAAGAAAAACTGTTTCTGTAACTGCTTAACCACTTAAGCCCCAGAGGATCTTCCTGCTAAAAGACCAGGGGGTATTTTGCGATTCGGCACTGCGTGACTTTAACGGACAATTGCGCGGTCGTGCGACGCTGTACCTAAACGAATTTGACGTCCTTTTTTTCCCACAAACAGAGCTTTCTTTTGGTGGTATTTGATCACCTGTGCGATTTTTTGATCACGCGCTATAAACAAAAAAAGAGCGACAATTTTGCAAAAATAGCAATATTTTTCACATTTTTTTATATGAAATTCCCCAAAAAAAAATGTAAAAATCAAAATTTTTTAACATTTTTGGCCAATTTGTTTTATCCTACCTATGTTTGGTAAAAAAAATCGCAAAAAGCGTATTTTGATTGGTTTGTGCAAAAGTTATCGCGTTTACTAACAAAGGGAAAGATTTTTGTCATTTTTGTTGTTTTTTTTTTAACGCGTAATGGCGGCGATCTGCGATTTTTTTTGCGGTACTGCGACATTGCGGCGGACAGATCGGACCCTTGACTGACATTTTTGACACTTTTGGGGTTACCAGTGACATTTCTACAGTAATCAGTGCTATATATATGCACTGTTACTGTAAAAATACACTGGCAGTGAAGGGGTTAACTTTATTTGGGAGGGAGGGGCTGTGTGTGTCCCTAGGGGCGTGATTCTTACTGTGATTGGCTGTGGCTCTAACTGTAAGGACACTGATCAATGGATCTACATACTAGATCCGTGTGATCAGTGTCTTTACAGCGAGGAGAATGACAGGCAGCTTGTTTACACAAGCTGCCTGACATTCTCCCTCTCCCCCGACGATCGCCGAGTGGCCGGCGGACATCGGGTCCGCTGGTCACACGCGCGGGGGGGTCCGTGACCGCGCGGGAGCGGGAGCGCGCCTCCGCGGGCGCGCGCTCGCTCCCCAGACCCTCCCAGGCTAGTGACGTTAATTAACGTCACTCTGCCTGGCAGGGGCTGACCGCAGCAGTAAATAAAAAGCATTACCTGAAGTTAGGCTTAATATGTTAGTCAGGTCCATTTAAATCTGCTAGTCTAACACTACCCTCTTCACAGACCGACAATGCTGCTGTCCAAGGGCGGTGCCATCAGCCCTCCATCAAGCGTGGAGACACCCTTAACCTCTTGCCGACCGCCGCACGACTATTTACTGCGGCGGTCAGCCCCTCACAGGCAAAGAGACGTAGTACTATGTCGCTAGCCTGTGAGGGTCTAGGGAGCGAGCGCGTGCCGCCGGAGGCGTGCTCCCGCTCCAGCGCAGTCACGGACCCCCCCCCCGCGCGTGTGATCGGCGGACCCGATGTCCGCCGGTCACTCGCGATGGTCGGGTGGAGAGGGAGTAAAGCAGGCGGCTGATGTAAACAAGCCGCCTGTGTAGGAATGGTGATCATACGGTTCTACTATGTAGGACCGTTGATCACTGTTCCTACACCTCAAGCCACAGCCAATCACAGTTAGAATCACGCCCCTAGGGACACTCATAACCCCTCCCTCTCAAAAAAAGTTAACCCCTTCACTGTCAGTGTAATTTTACAGTAACAGTGCATATTTATAGCACTGATTACTGTAGTAATGTCACTGGTAACCCCAAAAGTGTCAAAAATGTCGGTCAAGGGTCCGATCTGTCCGCCGAAATGTCGCAGTCCTGCAAAAAAAATCGCAGATTGCCACCATTACGCGTTAAAAAAAAAACAACAAAAATGACAAAAATCTTTCCCTTTGTTAGTAAACGCGATAACTTTTGCGCAAACCAATCAAAATATGCTTTTTGCGATTTTTTTTACCAAACATATGTAGCATAAAAAGAATTGGCCGAAAATGTTAAACAAATTTGATTTTTACATTTCTTTTTTGGGGAATTTCATATAAAAAAATGTGAAAAATATTGTTATTTTTGCAAAATTGACGCTCTTTTTTTGTTTATAGCGCATGATCAAAAAATCGCACAGGTGATCAAAACCACCAAAAGAAAGCTCTGTTTGTGGGAAAAAAAGGACTTCAAATTAGTTTAGGTACAGCTTCGCACAACCGCGCAATTGTCCGTTAAAGTCACGCAGTGCCGAATCGCAAAATAGGCCCTGGTCAGGAAGGGGGTAAAATCTTCCGGGGCTTAAGTGGTTAAGGCCCATACACAATAAGAAAATTGGAAGTAAAATTCGAACAATCTGGCAATTTTCGGATCGTTAGTATAGTGCTTTCCATTGCTGATTACGAATTTTCGGACAGCAAAAACTGAAGGTGCAGGCTTTAAAATGTTTAACATATGTGAACACAACATCTGATTTTCATTTAATTAGTACAGTTTTCGTCCAAAAAAATCGCAAAAGCAATACCAGGCATGCTCGGAAACGAAAGAATACATAAAAAACAATTCAACACATTACATCACTTCTGAAATTGAATTTTGTCATACGAGAATTTTTGTATGAAAGTAACCTCTTCACTTTCAATATGAGACTAGCATGCAACCAAAAACAGACGAAAATTTGTCCAATAATCTAATCGTGTGTACGAGGCTTTAGTCAGAAAGTCTGGTACTGGCAGGGTCATCAGGAAACAATAAAGGAAAAATAGCCTAAAAATAGGAAAACTACCACATTTAGGGTGTTTTTTACCCCAACACTTCATATTCCTGATATGTACCTGCTGTACCATGTATTGGTATGAGAAAGTCTCCTGTTCCTCTCCTACTAATAACTAACCACACTAAGCAGGAGAGCACAGCCTGGTCAGTTCTCTAGCTATGCTGAGAACTCAGGCTGTTCTCCTCCAATAATCAGACTTGTCTGGACACGCCCCTGCTGCACAGCTATTCACTGGGAAGCTCAGTATGCTGCTGCTGAAACTCCTACCCCTAGCTCTTATTCAGCTGAGAACAGAAAGAATGTGATCACTTATTGAAAAGGGAAAAAAGGTATTTACAATGTTTTTTTTTTCTATTCATACAAAAATGTTTTGCTTTTCATTTCTATTTTAAACTGAATGAGCTGTTTTATAAGGTGATCGTTTACAATTACTTTAAGGGTTGGTTAGCAACAATATTTACCATTTTTATTTTTTGTCTTGTTGCTGCTTTAACCTATATTACACTAACATTATATTATATATATTAAATATTATAACATTATATAACACTATATTACTAAAAGTATTGGGAAGCCTGCTCTTACACGCACAGGAACTTTAATGTCTGTAGGGTTCAATATTGAGTTGGCCCACCCCTTGCAGCTTTAACAGCTTCAACTCTTCTGGGAACGCTGTCCACAAGGTTTAGGAGTGTCCATGGAAATGTTTGACAATTTTTGCGCAATTGTGAGGTCAGGCACTAATGTTGGATGGGAAGGCCTGGCTTGTAGTCCACTCTAATTCATCCCAAAGGTGTTCTATTGGGTTGAGGTCAGGAGGACTCTGTGGCCAGTCAAGTTCCTGTCAAGGTCTCACCTTGCCTTCCTGTTGGCAGCCATCTTGGACATGTGCAGCCATCTTGGACATGTGCAGACTGCTGTCTCTTATAAACTCTGTTTGCATCATCACTTGGCTGCTGCCTGGGCGTTGCTCAGTGATGATGTTGCACACTTGACTATATATATCACCTGATAGCATGCAGTCTTGGCCCTTGTGTTTGTGCTCCAAGGTGCATCACTGCTAGCAGTCTTCTGTTCTCCGTGTTCCTCCGTGCATTACCTGGCTTGGCTGACAACTTTCCTGGCTCTCAACTCCGCATCGGCAGACGACCCTGCATTAGTAGACGATCCATCATCGACAGACTACCCACTACTGGACTCCATCCCGGCTTGAATGACTACCCGCTTCTAGATTCGACCACAGCTTGGATGACTACCCGCTTCTGGACTTGACCCCGCTGTTCCTGATTTCACTCACTCTTGCTGTGCGTTTCGTTTGTTGCCCTAATAAACGGCTTTATTTTACTTGCATCTTTGTGTGATGTGGTTTCCTGGCACCCTGACAGTTTTTCCACCCCAAACTCGCTCATCCATGTCTTTATGGAGCTTGCTTTGTGCACTAGTGGGCAGTTATGTTGGAACAGGAAGGGTCAACCCCAAACTGTTCCCACGAAGTTGAGAGCATGAAATTATCCAAAATGTCTTGGTATATGGATGCTTTAAGAGTTCCCTTCACTGGAACTAAGGGGCAAGCCCAAGCCCTAAAAAAACAACCCCACACCATAATCCCCCCTCCACCAAATTATTTGGACCAGTGCATAAAGCAAAGTCTGTTAAGACATGGGTGAGTGAGTTTGGGGTGGAGGAACTTGACATCAACCCAATAGAACACCTTTGGGATGACTTAGAATGCAGAATGTGAGCCAGGCCCTCACTCCAACATCAGTGCCTGACCTCACAAATGTGCTTCTGGAAGAATGGTCAAGCACACACACACACACACTTCTAAACCTTGTGGATGGCCTTCCCAGAAGAGCTGAAGCTGTTATAACTGCAAAGGGTGGGCCAACTCAATATTAAACACTACAGACTAAGACTGAGATACCATTAAAGTTCATGTGCGTGTAAAAGCTACCAAGCTTAGCAGTAGATAAAAAAGACTCACATTTCAAAGTGCCTCCAAGCGACACCCACTACAATCGTTTAGTGAACAAGATTCAGCGCCGTCCATTTTCTGGATCGGAGTGCTGAAGGCAATCATGACTTCCTGATGACACCTTTCTGGTGAAATGCATTGAGGTTCGTAGCGGTGATATTTCCAGTTTCGCAACCTCGGTGGAACGCAGGTGACACGCACGCTGATCCAGGAAACAGATGGCACTGAATATTGTTCACTAAACGATTGTAGTGGGTGCCGCTTGGAGGCACATTGAAATGTGAGTCTTTATTATCTACTGCTAAGCTTGGTAACAATAAGTTTTCATAAACGTGTTGCACAATTATATGCTTTATGCTTTGTTCTGGGGATCCCTATGGGAGTTTTGGAGCCTGATTTCATAAAAAAGAGAAATATATAAATTTGTCAAGGTCGTGGATGTTTTGTGAAAACCAATCTTTTCAGAAGATGGGAGAATAAAGTTGAGACCAAAGATCTAATTAAAAGCTAAAAGAGTCCTGGTGGCCTAAGTCTATCTGGTGAGTGGCCCCCTAAAAAAACCACTAAGGAGCATGTTTGAGAAGGCATATTGAGCACACATAAACACATGTTGTGGAAGAAATATAATTTTGCCCATCTTTGGACACTTTTTGTATAGTTTTTGGACACTTTTTGAAAAAGTTATAAATGATGTAAACATTGAGTGATTTTGGTATAAGTTTATCATGGTTATATATTTATGCACATGAATTTGTATCATTATTATAAGTAGCGCCTCAAATTTAATTGTATCACATATTTACTTTGGGGTTTTCCCAAAATTGATGGCAGCTGCATTATAATATAACACATAGGAGGCACCATCTTTTCTGTACATATTCATTTATCTTACTTCCTGCCTAAACAAAAAAAGAAAGGGGAAATATCCTCATTTTTGATGGGTGTCAGATAGAAAAGGAAAATAGGGAAAGTGCTGGAGCAGAGTATTCAGAGTAGCATGATCATTTTTGGTACTAGGAAAACACATTTCTTGTTAAAGACAGAAGGGAGTTGATGTACTAAATGCAAGTGGGCAAATGGGCTGTTCACTTTGCAATGGGATCTGCCCCAAAGCCTAAAGTGATTGTGAACAATCACCTTGTAAAACAATCCATTCAGTTTAAAATAGAAATGAAAGGCAACATATTTTTGTATATATATATATATATATATATATATATATATATATAAAACATCATAAATACCTTTTTTCCCTTTTTTATAAGTGTATCTGTTCTCAGCTACATAGGAGCTGGGGGGGGGGGGGGGAGCAGCAGCACACTGAGCTTCCCAGTGAATGGCTGTGAAGCGAGGGCATGTTAGGACAAATCTGATCATTAGAGGAGAGGACACTGAATTCCCAGCATAGCTAGAGAACTGACCACGGTGTGCTCTCCTGCTTAAGCCTCATACGTTTGATCAGATTATCTGAAGGATTTTCATCCGTTTTTTGTTGCATGCTAGACTCATATGGAAAGCGAAGAGGTTACTTTCATACGAAAATTCTTGTAAGACAGAATTAAACTTCAGAAGTGATGTAATACATTGAATTGTTTTGTACATATTCTTTCATCTCCAAGCATTCGTAGTCTTGTTTTTACTATTTTTTGGACGAAAACTGTACTAATTAAACGAAAATCGGATGTTGCGCTCACTCACGATAAAAAGTTTATAGCCTGGAAATTAAGTTTTTGTCCTACGAAAATTTGCAATTGGCTGTCGAAAGCACTGTACTAACGATCCGAAAATCGGCAGATTGTTCGTCGGATGAAATTTTTATTGGACCTGTAGTGTGGTGAGTTTTTAATAGGAAAGCAGGGATGCCAGAGATTTCACACAAGGGAAGCAATACAAAGAGAACAGGATACTTTCTCATATAAGTACATGGTACAGCAGGCAAATATCAGGAATATGAAGTGTTGGGGTAACAAATGCTTTAATTAAGGTCTGATAACTTCCATCATACAATTATGTGCAAGCATAACCACAGTTTTTCTTATTTTCTTTGCACATGATTGGGTACTCTTTGCAAAGTGAAACATCACGACATTCCCTAAGCTCTTATAAAAATTCCCTTGCAAAGTGCAACTTCCCTTGCAAAGTGAACAGTCTATTCGTTTTTTAGTAAAATAAACCTCAAAGCCTCATAGCAATTGCACTATCACAAGAATACAAAAGATCTACATCAAATATCAGACCTTTGGTTCTTCTCTTCTCACTCCCATTCTTCCTCTACGTGGCCTCCTTATGACTTTAGCTGAACGATAGTCTGGCTGCGAATCTACCAATGAACCAACAGAGTATCTCAGTTCTGCTGCTGTTTCCAGATGAGGCCTAAGAGAAAAGCAAAACATGTCACTAAGATGTGGCATACGTACCTTTAGCCTGTAGATGTCACTATATACAGTAACTATAATGCCTACTAGATTTGGTAGACAACACATGATCAAAAGGATACACTGAGAATAATTCTCTAAGATTAACAAGGGAAGGAGAGAAGGGCAGAGCAGATGAGATGAGAAGGGATAGGATAGATTCAGGAGAGAGGAAATTAAAGAGTAAAAATAAAGAGAGGGAGGAGAAAAGGCAATAAGGCTCTGTTTACATTAGTGAGATTTCAGATGAGACTTGAGTCACACAGAATCGCATGACAATGGACATCACATTTTTTTCAGTGGTGCCCGATCACCTCAATGCAACTCAGCATGGTGCTATTTTGGAAAAGGTTGGCCCATAGAATATGCAAAGAACATCAAAGTAGCATTCAAGTTGCATCCAAGGTGCACTACAAAAATTACACTCGAAGTTGGATGAAAATCGGACTGCAGCAGTGTGCACCTAGCCTTATGCATGAATTATAGTTGAATAGTTTACAGCTGGGGTTTGCTGGGAATCAGTAATTTGCTTCAAAAGGATCACTAACCATTTATGGCAACACAGAGTTGCAGGGGCCCTTACCTGTGGTTATCTTGTGAGATCCTTTGTGGAAATTATTTTTAGTGATGCAGAAGGTTATGGGGGCAAGAATATCAGTGCCATATGATGTACTTTGACAAATATTGAAGTAGTATACTTGCTTTTTAAGTGTTAGAGGTACATACTTACTAGGGTATTGAAGTCACAGGGGTCCCAGTACCGCTATACATTGGAAAATTGAACTGTAAGTGGTCCTTTGCATATTACCAGCACATATAGATCACTGGGCAAAACTAGTAATGGGGTATGCCCAACTAAATGACCAGCAGAGTGGACTTTCTGTGTTCCCTTCAAAGAATATTTGAGAGGAGAGAAAAAGAGAAGGCAAACACTGTTTTTCTTTAACCAGCTGAGGACCTAAAAGTACACTGCTCAAAAAAATTAAAAGAACACTTTGAAAACACATCAGATCTCAATGGGGAAAAATATCATGCTGGATATCTATAGTGAAATGGTCTGGGTAATGTGTTAGGAACTAAAGGATGCCACATTGTTTGATGGAAATTAAAATGATTAACCTACAGAGGGCTGAATTCAAAGACACCTGGAAAAAATCAAAGTGAAAAAAAGGCTAGTCCATTTTGCTGAAATTTAATTGCAGCAACTCAAAATCGTACTCAGTAGTTTGTATGGCCCCCATGTGCTTGTATGCATGCCTGACAACATCAGGGCATTTTCCTAATGAGACAACAGATGGTGTTCTGGGGTATTTCCTCCCAGATCTGGACCAGGGCATCACTGAGCTCCTGAACAGACTGAGGTGCAACCTGGCGGCATCGGATAGACCGCAACATAATGTCCCAGTGGTGTTCTAATGGATTTAGTAGATCATGTGAGCATGGGGTCCATTCAGTGGTATCAATTCCCTTATCCTCCAGGAACTGGCTGCATACTCTCGCCATATAAGGCCGGGCATTGTCCTGCACCAGGAGGAACCCAGAACCTACTATACCAGCGTAGGGTCTGACAATGAGTCCAAGGATTTTATCCCGATACCTAATGGCAGTCAGGGTGCCATTGACAAGTCTGTAGAGGTCTGTGTGTTCCTCCATGGATATGCCTCCCAAGACCATCACTGACCCACCACCAAACTGGTCATGCTGAATGATGTGACAGGCAGCATAACGTTCTCGATGGCTTCTCCAGACCCTTTCACATATGTCACATGTGCTCAGGGTGAACCTGCTCTCATCTGTGAAAAGCACAGGTTGCCAGTGACAGACCTGCCAATTCTATTGTTCAATGACAAATGCCATTCGAGCTCCATGGTGTCGAGCAGTACAGGGCCCACTAGAGGACCTCGGACCCTCAGGCCACCCTCACGAAGTCTGTTTCTGATTGTTTGGTCAGAGACAATCACACCAGTGGCCTACTGGAGGTCATTTTGTAGGGCTCTGGCAGTAATCATCGTGTTCCTCCTTGCACAAAAGAGCAGATACCGGTCCTGCTGATGGGTTAGGACCTTCTATGGCCCTGTCCAACTCTCCTGGAATCTCCTCCATGCTCTTGAGACTGCTGGGAGACACAGAAAACCTTCTGGCAATAGCACGTATTGATGTGTCATCCTGGAGGAGTTGGACTGCCTGTGCAACCTCTATAGAGTCCAGGTATTGCCTCATGCTACCAGTAGTGACACTGACCCTAGCTAAATGCAAAAGGAGTGAATAACAGTCAGAAAAGATGAGTAGGGAAAAAAAGGTCAGTGGCCTCCACCTGTAAAACCATTCCTGTTTTGGAGGTAGTCTCATTGTTGCCTATCTAGTTCATTAACACCCAAGCAGCTGAAACTGATTAACAACCCCCTCTGCTACCTAAATTACCAGATCTATATCCCAGGAGTTTACTTGACATGATGCTATATTCTGAATAAAAAGTGTTCCTTTAATTTTTTTTGAGCAGTGTATAAATGGTGTATACCGTCTTCCCCTGCATCTACTGGCAAATCTAAGGCATCTAAAGTGGTATAAAAACAAAAAATAATATATTGCAGCTTACCAATCATTAGATGTGGCTGCATTGGTTTTCTTTTTTTTAGGCTTTTTATCCTTTATTTCACCTGGTGATCCAAACAGTAACACACTCCTTGTCTTAGGCTCCATTTACAATTTACAGTTTGCTTTTGAGCATTTCTGCAGTGCTTTTTGCTGTGCTATTTTTACTACAATTTTACCATGATTTTGCTGCATTTTTCCGTGTTTTTTCTGCTTTTTTTTTGCCAAATTTGTTGTTGGGCAGTTTAAAAAATGCAAACACAAATCGCAGCAAAATGGTGGTAAAAACACACTACATGCTTTTCTGTGGCTTCTTTATTAAAGTCTTTTCCGTTTTGCCTTTTTAAAAAAAAGTCCTTAACCCTTTCCAAAAACGCAGAGGTGCAAAAATGCATCGATGTGAACATATTCCATAGGAACCCATGTTAAAAAAAGTGTCCTGCGTTTCTGCAAAAAGCATGAAAAAATGCATCGGCATGAATGGAGCCTTGGGGTATCTGCATTCTGGATGTAAGTAGTAAAGCAGACGCCTTTTGACAGCAGCATTGCTATTCTGGGGAGAGCCCAGACTAGCAGATCTGGGCTCTGCTTCTGCATCCCCAGTGGAAATCACCTGTGACGAGCGCGTAGGGTCCGGCATGCTGACGTCGCCACGCTACCCGGAAGGATGGGCAATACGAGAGCCGGCCGGCTTATTTGAAATTATGTGATTCTTATTCCTGCAATATGTGAGTGAATTTTTATTTATTTAATTAATCTGTTTTTATGGTATAACACTATGGAGCCTATTATCTCTTTATATGGTGCTATTGGAGGTAACATCAGGGATTAGTGCTCTGGAAATCGTTGTCCTTGTATCCTTTGCCATCTGTGATATTGGCTGTACCGAGGAAAGTGATCTCTCAGGAGAGGTAGTGTTTTGAGCAACTGCTCCTTATAGGCTCATCCCATTCTGCTCTTTGGTAAGCTCACATGCATGATCTATTGATTGTAGCACCGTGGTGAAAGCAGGCATCGCAGCTACTTTACTTCACTTCAACTTTACCAATATTCACTATCTTGGGACTTTCAATATCGGGATTTTATACATATTATTTGTTCACATCATTTGTGGGTACATTATTTGAGATATATTTATTCATACTATTATTTAATTTTTGTGATTCACAGCATTTCATCTGTTCAAAATTTATCACATTCTACATTATTTAGGATTTTTTATATTTGAAACAACTCAGGTGTTTCCTTCAGATTAGCACAGCTTGTTTTCCTTTTTATGTTTATGTTTGGTGTTATCTCACTTTAAAGCTGCAGCTGTAGACCTTTGGATATATTAGCGCGGTTTCACACTGGTTAAATATCACCAAATGTTAATTACAAAAAAACCCCATATATATATTACTTTTTTATCTTAAATCGGTAGTAAATCGCTGCAAAAAAAAAAACCTGTAAAACAATGTCATAATGTGCTAGTATGGCCGGAGCCGCAAAGATCTCTGAGCCTTTGGTTCTGGCAAGAAGTTCTGAAGGACCCGCACGGTATGCTGGTCCTGTAGCGCAGTGGTCCTCAACTCCAGTCCTCGGGGCCCACTAACAGGCCAGATTTTAAGTATTACCTTGGGGAAATGAAGACTAGAATACTGAAATCACTGAGCAGCAAATTAGATCACCTGTGATGTAATTTAGTTATCTTGCAAAGCTGGCCTGTTAGTGGGCCCCGAGGACCGGAGTTGAGGACCACTGCTGTAGCGCATGCGCCGGTGATATCAGCAGCTACAGGCTGGGTAAATACTGTATCTCCTAAACATCATATATATCAGTCTGGATGTCAAACCACTTCCTCAAACTCAATCTATCCAAAACCGAACTTGTAATTTTTGCCCTACCACGTGCCCCTTGTCCCGATCTCTCTGTCAATATCGATGGCCCGTCCATGCATGCCAAGGTTTTAGGTGTTGTCCTGGACTCTGAACTCTCCTTCAAGCCCCACATCCAATAACTGTCCAAATCTTGCCGCCTCAACCTTCACAACATCTCCAAAATACGCCCTTTCTAACCAATGACACAACAAAGTTCCTAGTTCCCTCCCTGGTCATCTCGCACCTCGAATACTGAAAATCCCTTCTCATTGGTTTACCTTTACATAGGCTATCCCCCCTTCAATCCATCATGAATGCTGCCAGACTCATCCACCTTACCAATCGCTCAGTGCCCACTACTCCTCTTGGTAAATCCCTCTGCTGGCTTCCACTCACCCAACAAATTAAATTCAAAATACTAACATTTTACAAAGCCATCCACAATTTAGCCCCCAGCCACATCATTAGCCTAGTCTCAAAATACCAACCTAATCGCTCTCTTTGTTCATCTCAAAACCTCCTGCTCTCTAGCTCCCTCGTCACCTCCTCCCATATTAGCATTCAGGACTTTTCCAGAGCCTCTCCAATCCTATGGAACTCCTTACCCCAATCTGTCCGATTATCTCCTACTGTATTAGCTTTTAGACCAGGCATGTCCAACCTTCGGCCCGGGGGAACCCCAGGCAATGCGGCCCACTGCCCCCTGACAATTTTTTTTTGCTTTGGAGGAAGGAAGTCGGGTCGGGGGCATGGCCACAGTGGCTTCCAACTAATGGTAGGCAGAGGCTGCCTCCAGGGGAGGGTGGAGGCGAGCATGTGCAGTGTTTCTGACTCCTACCACCATGATCACTTCAAATCACTGAAGTGGTCATGGTGGTTAGAGTGTTCCTTCAATATCTCTCAGAAGAAGTTAACCTCTGTATACTGATTCCATTTAATTTGATTCTTCTGGTTGTGTTAAATTAGTCCGGCGGCGCGGGAAGGGCACAGCGGCATTTTATTACTTATATACTGTGACAGGAAGTCAGGTAAATCTGGGAGTGTAGTCACAGAGAGGAGACACATTCCCACCTGGATTGGAAAGTTCACCAATTACTATAGGGTGTCGGCTGCAAAGGTAGCCAGAACTGTCTAAGGAAGTTGAAAGGCCTTCAGCTGTTCGGAATGAGGAAATGAAGGCCTTTATAATTTGTCCAAAGGAAGTCCTATTGATTGCTGCCTCCTGTCGCTGGTTGAGCTGGGAAGAGGAGCCAAGACATACGTGTGCCTCCCGACGCCGTGTGGGCATGGGAGAAGGACTGCTGCCTCCTGTCGCCGTGTGGGCTGGGAGAAGGAGGACAGTCAGATGTGTGCCTCCCGACAAGCTGGTGAGCATGGGAGAAGACCCCCTGAAGTGATGTGCGCTAAGGAGGGTAACCAAGTGTGAAGACGTCTCAAAGGTGAGAAAACAAACTATTTCTATGTGAAAGAAATAAAGGAATGTTTGCCATGTGAAGAGGCAAGCCAAGAGACATTCTCATTGTGATGAGTTAAGGACATGTTCAATGGACATTTGTGCTGTGTGAAGAGATTATAAATGGACTATTGAGTGTCTGCTGTAGGACAAGAAAGTCTGCCCAACTGTAGGTTGGAGACAGACTCTTAGGTAGGTTCCAGAGTGAGAAGGTAGCCGCCCACAGAGGCAAGGATTTATTTTATTTTGGATGTTTTTGCTGCATGCAGTCTGGTGAAGAAAACACCATTAATAAACCAAACTGTTGTTTGCAAGCACTTGTCGGCTATCTCTCTGGGAAAACGCACCCCCAAGGGGTCATCTACGCCTACCACCTGAGCTAATCCCTCACATATGGTGGAGGTATGCAGTGGGCAGAAGCAGAGATCCCTGCAAAGAAGTGCATATGTTTGATGAACTTTGTCTGGTGCACGAGATTGCACAATCTATGTGTGCAGGAGAGAAGATCCTGAAAGAGAAAAAAACGTGTTTTAAAGAGACAGCGGTCTCAAAATTTTTGATGAACTTTGTTGTATCTGGTGCAAGGGACTGCACAAACTGTGTGCGCAGGAAAAGAGATCCTGCAAGAGAGAAAAAAAAAAAAAGATGCAAGGATCGCTGAAATGAAAGACCGGATTCTATGGATGGAGGGGATGCTACCGTTTGAACCAGCCCCATCCATGCCTGAACGGAATCGGCTAAAGAGAAAAGTTGTTGTCCCTAGCAACGCTGGTGTAAATGAAACGGTTATGGAGACACAGTGTTCTCAGATGGAAAGTAAGCCCAAAATGGAGGAGATGTTGAACCAACTGATTATATCAAATGCAGCTCAACAGCAGGCAAATGCAGCTCAACAGCAGGCAAATGCAGCTCAACAGCAGGCAAATGCGGATTTTCAGCGGAGCTTTTCAGCTCAACAACAGGCTCACCAAGAAAGCATGGCAGCTCACCAAGAGGACATGGCAGGCTGGAATCAGAGACGCCAGCAGCCAATGGAGGCCATCGGTATGGAGGAAACCGAGCATGTGTGCAGGGCTGAGCTGGCTGCCGTACAACAGAAAATGGAAGAAAAGGAACAACCCCTGGGGGTACAGTTACAGTGGGAAAAAAAATTGCTCTTCTTTTTTCCGAGTTGAAAAACCCTAGAAAGCCTATAATGGAGAAAAATACCATCCTCATGGAAAAGGAAATTGAAATTCAGACTTTGCAGAAGCAAAGTATGTGTGAAAGGTTAGAGTTGCGTAATCAGCTGGAAAAAAGTCTTCAGTGTTTGGAAGCTACAAAATGAGACCTGCAGGGGGCGCAGGAACAGAATGTCACTCTGAAAACGACATTGTCTCTCAGCGACAACGAGAAAAGTGAAAGAGAGGCTAAATTACTGAGTACTGTGTATGAGCTCACCACTTTGAGCAATGTGGTAGATGAATTACGTGCAGACTGTGAAAGTTGGAAAGGTGAAGCCCAACGTTTCCAGCAGCAGTTAAAGGAGAAAGAAGCCTGTGTGGCAGAATTACAGTCTCATTCGCAGAAACTAGCCAATGAGGTGAAGGCTCTTCTGCAGGGAAAAGGAGATTCTGAACACAAGAGAAAAAAAGTAGAGGCACAGCTGCAGGAATCGCAAGTCAAGGTGTCAGAAGGTGACCGATTATGTGCTAAGCTGTCAGAGAAGGCAAACCGATTGCAGGTTGAGTTGGACAGTGTCACAAATCAGCTTTCTCAAGCAGACAGCAAATCTAGAGAAATTGCGGAAGATTTTTCAATCTTGGAATCGCAGCTGCAAGACACGCAGGAACTCTTACAGGAAGAGAGGTGTCAAAGGCTGAGTTTTAGCACAAAGCTCAAACAAATGGAAGATGAGAAAAATGGCTTCCTGGAACAATTAAAAGAGGAGGAGGAAGCAAAGAAAAACCGATCAGAGCAAGTCGCAACATTGCAAGCTCAGATAGCGGATATGAAAAAACGCATGAAAGAAAGCGTTGGTTCATTAGAGTGTATTGAAGATGTGAAAAAGAAGTTTGATCAGATGGTTGGTGAGGAGAAGACTGTGTCTGCAAAATATGCAGAAGAACGCGACCGTGCAAAAACGGAGGCGCGTAATAACGAGAGCAAAGCCCTGTTCTTGGCTCGCTCCTTGGAGGAAGCTCTAGAGTGTAAGGTTGAACTAGAAAGAGTTAACCAACAGCTGTGTACAGAAATGGAAGAATTGGTCAGCTCCAAGGATGATGTTGTGAAAAGCGTTCAGGAGCTAGAAGAGTCTAAGCGAGCCTTAGAACAGCAAGTAGAAGAGATGAAGATTCCGTTGCAGGAACTGGAAGAGGAATTACAGGCAACAGAGGATCTGTCCCAAAGAGGGGATAGTGTGCCTGATGTAGTTTTTAAAAGGATCAGTGTTTTGGGGTCTGTCCTGAGTGAGCCTCAGAAATGTGATGACATGTGGCTTGAATCACCCCTTTGGAATAAACCGTTCCTTCAAAAACTTCAAGCATTGGAAAATGTATCATTAGAGCTTCAGCAAACAAAAGAGTTGTGTAAGAAATGTGATGATTTCTCAGTTCAGGCTGAAAACCTAGTGGAGAAAACTAAAGCGGAGAAAACTAAAGCAAGTGATATAAATCTGGGAGAAAAAAGCAAAGGCCACCTAGTGGAGAAAACTAAGGCTGTTGGTGAAAACGTGAAGCAAATGAATTTCAAGTGCCTTTCAGGGAATATTTCCAAAATGGAACTGGTGAAAGACAGGTGGCAAAAGTTTGATCGTGATCTTGAGATGCATTCCTTGGGGAGTTCAGATAAAGAAAAGGAACTAGGTGACCTTGAGCGGTCAAATAGTTCAGCAGAAAGTGCATTGAAGAAACCTGTAATAGACTGCGTTGTTGCCTTTGACCCATGTGTTGGTGGAAGGAAAGTTGATGATGTCGCTGGAAAAATGAACAGGGGTCACTTTGAAGAAATGTGTGACCGCCTGTTGTCGCAAACGAAAGGCCCTCTGCACAGCATCTTAGAGCAAGCTAAGCTCAAGAAACAAAGAGTCAATGATTGTGTACAGCTGTATGGAGAGGCAACTCAAGTCACAGAGGGATGTCAAGAGTCCCTACTTGGAACAAAGCCAAGTGAAGCAGAGGTTCTCAAAGTGTTGTGGAAATCATTTGTTGATTGCAGAGAGAGGCGGCTCAAGAATGTTGAAGACATTAAGACTAGCCCAATTGAGTTGCCTATGGATCACGGTACTCCATGGTGGATTGGACAGACGGTTATGAGGGACAAGCTGTCTGACATTTATGAGAAATCTGTCAATGAAGATGACAGAAACGAGAAGGAGCAAAATTATGCAAAAAATGCAGTTGAAGAATGTGTATATGAGATGAAAGACAAACTGTGTGGCATTTATGAGAAATCTGTCAATGAAGATGACAGAAACAGTTTCATCCGGAAGCTTGAGGATACTAAGAGGCGTATCAGTGAGTGTCAAGAGCAGTGCCTGACACATGCGTGTCTGTTAATATGTGTCCCAACCCTAGGGTTGAAACAAGAGGGGGGGGTATGTGACAGGAAGTCAGGTAAATCTGGGAGTGTAGTCACAGAGAGGAGACACATTCCCACCTGGATTGGAAAGTTCACTAATTACTATAGGGTGTCGGCTGCAAAGGTAGCCAGAACTGTCTAAGGAAGTTGAAAGGCCTTCAGCTGTTCGGAATGAGGAAATGAAGGCCTCTATAATTTGTCCAAAGGAAGTCCTATTGATTGCTGCCTCCTGTCGCTGTGTGGGCTGGGAGAAGGAGGACAGTCAGATGTGTGCCTCCCGACAAGCATGGGAGAAGACCCCCTGAAGTGATGTGCGCTAAGGAGGGTAACCAAGTGTGAAGACGTCTCAAAGGTGAGAATACGAACTATTTCTATGTGAAAGAAATAAAGGAATGCCATGTGAAGAGGCAAGCCAAGAGACATTCTCATTGTGATGAGTTAAGGACATGTTCAATGGACATTTGTGCTGTGTGAAGAGATTATAAATGGACTATTGAGTGTCCGCTGTAGGACAAGAAAGTCTGCCCAACTGTAGGTTGGAGACAGACTCTTAGGTAGGTTCCAGAGTGAGAAGGTAGCCGCCCACAGAGGCAAGGATTTATTTTCTGTTTTATTTTATTTTGGATGTTTTTGCTGTATGCAGTCTGGTGAAGAAAACACCATTAATAAACCAAACTGTTGTTTGCAAGCACTTGTCGGCTATCTCTCTGGGAAAACGCACCCCCAAGGGGTCATCTATGCCTACCACCGAGCTAATCCCTCACAATACCTTAACTATAGTATATATTTTATATGCGGCCCGAGAAAATTTCTCTACACTCACTGTAGCCCAGAGAAGCCAAAAGGTTGGACACCCATGTTTTAGATGATCCCTGAAATCTCTCCTCTTCAGAGAAGTCTATCCTCCCCACACCAAACAACTATACTTCCATTTTTTCCATCAGCTCATCCCTCACAGTTATTGCCTTTTGTTTCACTTGACCCTCCCTTCTAGATTGTAAGCTCTAATGAGCAGGGCCCTCTGATTCCTCCTGTATTGAATTGTATTGTAAATGTATTGTCTTCCCTCATATTGTAAAGCGCTGCGCAAACTGTTGGCGCTATAAAAAATCCTGTATTATAATAATAATATTAATAATAATAAACAGTGCACATTTAGGAAATATTAATTTTACCTACAGGTAAGCCTTGTTTTAGGCCTACCTGTAGGTAAAAATAACAAAGCGGGCTTTACTACCGCTTTAAGTAATGACAAATGTATTGCTGAATAAACAGGTCTATACAGAAATGTAAAAATAATTTTAGTCCAAAAGGGGTATACAGGTGTGACAGCTGATGTGGTTAAAAAAAGACAAAGTAGTGTTCTTGCTCTCACTTCATGAAAGGAGAATAGCATTTTAAAGCGGATCAAAGTTTAAGCTGTCAGTTGTAAGATGAATTGTAGTGTTGTTCATCCTGCCAGAAAAGGGAACAATAAGACTTCATTTAGGTGGGATTATGTGACACCAAAGATTGAAAAGTGTGAGTCTGAAAAGAGTTTGAGGCATCAAACTGCCACTCAAGGTGATATGCCCTTGAGATAACCAGAAGCATAAAGCATAGATGTAGATGTAGCAGACATGTAGCTCGGTAAACACTTGAAGTCATGAATAAATAAATTGTCTTCTCAAGGGATGGCTCACTAACAATAAAATACTAAACAAATTGGGTGATCTACAGTATATGATATCCCACTTTCGAAAAAAAAATAAAAAAATTTCCAAAAGAACCTAGAAGTACAATACTCTAAGGTAAGTATAAAAGTCACTGAATACTTTTGCCATTCAAAGAAACCATGACAAGTTGATGTTACCCACACCAGCATAAGGGCAAATAAAATGGCTTCTTGGGAATCTTTATTCCATTTGCTATAAAAATAATAGTAAAAAACAAGACTAGCCCTGATATACTAAGTACCTGGTTAAAGTTGGTTCTATCAAGGATCCAGTACGTATCTTCACCTGATCAAATTCTGTTCTCATTTTTTCAAGGTCTTCTGCTAATCTTTCCTGAAAATAATCATTTCAGTTTTATTCTAAACATTTATCCAAAATAAAACATGTAAACACATTTTTAATACTCATTGCGCTGGACAAGTAAAAGTAACATAGAAAGGATAAGACTTTGACTAGCTAGGTCCATAAGAGGTTTATCACTTTTTTATCTGTCGAGGAAAATCAGACTTTGAATCAATCAGATGTCTATGATAACTCTCCAGCCATCCCCTAGCTGAATAATTATGGGAGGTTGGGATTGTTGAGAATAGGTTTTTTACATTTTCCCCAGAGAGTTATTATGTAATATATACAGTAGACATGCAGGTAGGTTAATTGGCTCCTGTCTAAATTGGCCCTGGTATGTGTATGTATGAATGTCAGTTAGGGACCTTAGATTGTAAGCTCCTTGAGGGTAGGGACTGATGTAAATGTACAATGCATATGTAAAGCCTTGCGTAAATTGATTGTGCTATACAAGTACCTGAAATAAATATATATATATATATATATATATATATATAATGTTTAATATGGATTACCTTTGGTGTATATACAAGTAGTGCCATACGATTACAAGTTTACCTGCAATTATTGTGTAAGATCTGTCAGACTGTAATCTCCTGTTTATGGTTTAGCCAAAATCAGACTGATAAAGATAATTTGTGTACCTTATCATGTAAACATTCTTCTAACTGTTTTCTGAAATTTTCTGAATCCTGAAGTAAAATATTCTGTAAAATGAAAAAAAATAAAAAAATAAATTACAAAAATAAAAAGGTTTCTATTATCCAAAATGACCATACATTTAAACAGACAGCATGTACCATAAGCCAAAATACTTACAATGCATCCGAAAAGTATTCACAGCGCTTCAATGTTTCCACATTTTGTTATGTTACAGCTTTACAGATTAAATTCATTATTTTCCTCAAAATTCTACAAACAATACCCCATAAGGGCAAAGTGAAAGAAGATTGTTTAAAATCTTTTCAAATTTATTAAAAATAAAAAATGAAAAAAAAATCACATGTATATAAGGAATCCCAGCCTTTGCCATGACACTCAAAATTGAGCTCAGGTGCATCCGGATTCCACTGATCATCATTAACTTGATTGGAGTCCACCTGTGTTAAATCCAGTTGATTTGACATGATTTGACATGATTTGGAAAGGCACACACCTGTCTATATAAGGTCCTACGGGTAAGAGTGCATGTCAGAGCACAAACCAAGCCATGAAGTCCAAGGAATTGTCTGTAGACCTCAGAGACAGGATTGTATTAGGGACAGATCTGGGGAAGGGTACAAAAAAATATCTGCAGCACTGAAGGTCGCAATGAGCACAGTGGCTTCCATCATCCATAAATGGAAGAAGTTTGAAACCACCAGGACTCTTCCTAGAGCGGCCGCCCGGCCAAACTTAGTGATGGGGGGGGGGGGCCTTAGTCAGGGAGGTGACCAAGAACCTGATGGTCACTCTGACACAGCTCCAGCATTTCTCTGTGGAGAGAAGAGAACCTTCCAGAATAACAACCACTTTTGCAGCACTCTGCCAATGGTATGGTAGAGTGGCCAGACGGAAGCCACTTCTCAGAAAAAGGCACATGACAGCCCATCTGGGGTTTGCCAAAAGGCACCTGAAGGACTCTGAGACCATGAAAAACAAAATGCTCTGGTCTGATGAAACAAAGATTGAACTATTTGGCCTGAATGGCAAGCGTCATGTCTGTAGGAAACCAGGCACCGCTCATCACCTGGTCAATACCATCCCTACAAGGAAGCATGGTGGTGGCAGAATCATGCTGTGGGGATGTTTTTCAACAGCAAAAACTGTGAGACTCGTCAGAATCGAGGGAAAGATGAATGCAGCAATGTACAGAGACATACTTGATGAAAACCTGCTCCAGAGCACTCTGGACCACATGCTGGGGCAAAGGTTCATCTCCCAACAGGACAACGACCCTAAGCGCACAGCCAAGATAACAAAGGAGTGGCTACAAGACAACTCTGTGAATGTCCTTGAGAGACCCAGCCAGAGCCCAGACTTGAACCAGAATGAACATCTCTGGACAGATCCGAAAATGGCTGTGCACTGACGCTCCCCATCCAACCTGATGGAGCTTGAGAGGTCCTGCAAAGAAGAATGGGAGAAATTTCCTAAAAATATATGTGTGTATAGCATGTAGCATCATAATCAAAAATACTCGAGGCTGTAATTGGTGCCAAAGGTGCTTCAACAAAGTATTGAGCAAAGGCTGTGAATACGTATGTACATGTACATTTTTTAGTTTTTTATTTTTAATACATTTGCAAAGATTTCAAACAAACTTCTTTCATGTTGTCATTATGGTATTGTTTGTAGAATTTTGAAGATGAATAATGAATTTAACCCATTTTGGAATAAAGCTGTAACATAACAAAATGTGGAAAATGTTAAGCGCTGTGAATACTTTCCAGATGCTCTGTATATCTAGCTGGTGTTCCTGACCAGGCTAGACAATGAATACTGAATACTGAAAACTAATACTTCAATACCTTTATCAAATTTTAATATATAACTTCTAACTTTCTGGCAAGATAGCACCCATTACTCTTTTGGGTGAATAGAAATTTTTCTAAAGATGCATTTCGGAGTTTGTAGAAATGTGTGCCCCACATGATCAAATACACTTTATTTGTACTTTATAAATCATAGTCTCTGTCATTTTCATGTACTTCTTCCATGTGAAGTTCCTGGTTTGTCCTGCCAGTCACCTTTCTTCCTTGTTTTAAACTGATCACACAAAGCACAGAAGCTGATTTGTGTTAGTGTGGTCAGTTTTTATTATTTGGCTGGCCATTTCGATGCACAGGGCATTGAGCAGACATACAGCATGCCTGTATTGTGTAGTTTACCACACTTCTTGGCCAATCACAGCCTTTCCCCTAGCATACACACCCTCCCAATCACAGCCTACCCCTTGAACACACCCCCTGCTCAAGAACGCCCTGCATCTTGCCTCCATCTGAACAGACTATGGAATACAGGCTTACTGTGTGTCTGCACAGTGTCCTGTAACCCCGCCCCCACCAATATAAGGAAGAAGAGATGCATGGCCACATGACAGAACCTTTTAACCTTCTAAAAAGGTAAGAAAGATCATTTCTGAAAGTTAACAAGATCAAATATTGTACCTGCATAACAATAACTGTATTAGAAAGTGTCCATAACATAGTTCACAGCTATTTCAATATAACACCATGGTTTGTATTCATTGGTTGCAGTACATATGCTTTAGTGTATGTAAAACCAGGCTATTGTTCTATTGTTATACAAGCATACACTATGTGTGTGTGGTGCATGAAGAGATAATACTGCTAATTTAATGTTTCTGAATTTTTTAAGAGCCTATTCACACTTGCCTGCACACCAAGCCAAAGCGGTTTAGTGTGTGGGCAGCACTCCATTTTGGACTGCAGAGCAGTGTAGCAGGGGGCGGTGTATAATGCATGTTTTATTGCATCACACAGCTCCCTTTTTTTCTGTTTCAACCTTACATATGTGAAGTGTACATAGTGACACTTCATTCATGTCATTGCAAAGCAGCATGGTGCACTGTGCTTGTTGAGCAGTGACATACAGGCCCATCCAAAGAGTCAGGGACTTAATATGAAATCAGTGGGCACCTGTGCAAGATAAAAAGCGGGCCCTTAGGCAAAAAAAATGGGGGTTATGTGGACGTGGCTTAAATTGCGCTAAATATGGAGCGTAGCTTAAGCAGGGTGTGGTTTAATAGAATCTGAGATGCCTTACATAGTGCAGAATGTGGTAATGGTAAATAGGAAATGTAAAGTGCGGAGTGTACAAAGGTGGGAAGTATTTGCAGGAGAGGAGTGCGGAGTGTATAGAGGTAGGTAGTATGTGCAGGAGAGGAGTGGGGAGTGTATGGAAGTGGGTAGTATGTGCAGGTGAGGAGTGCGGAGTGTGGAGGTGGGTAATATGTACAGAAGAGGAGTATGGAGTGTATGGAGGTGGGTAGTATGTACAGGAGAGGAGTACAAAGTATATGGAGGTGGGCAGTATGTGCAGGAGAGGAGTGTGGAGTGTATGGAGGTGCATAGTATGTGCAGGAGAGGAGTATGGAGTGTATGGTGTTGGGTATTATGTGCAGGAGAGGATTGGGGAGTAAATGAAGGTGGGTAGTATGTGCAGGAGAGGAGAATGGAGTGTATGGAGATGGGTAGTATGTGCAGGAGACGAATTACAGTGTATAGAGGTGGGTAGTATGTGCAGGAGAGGAGTTTGGGGTGTATGGAAATGGGTAGTATGTGCAGGTGAGGAGTGTGGAGTGTGGAGGTGAGTAGTATGTACAGGAGAGGAGTACGGAGTGTATGGAGGTGGGTAGTATGTGCAGGTTAGGAGTGCAGAGTGTATGGAGGTGGGTAGAATGTGCAGGTGAGGAGTGTGGAGTGTAGTATGTGCACGATGGTGTCAGTAGGGCAGTGGATGGTGTCAGTAGTTCTTTTTTTTTTGCATTTTTTTCAGAATGCTTTTTGGGGGCAAGTGGATGGTGTCAGTAGGGCAGTGAACGGTGTAAATGGAGCAATAGACAGTGTCAATGTTTTTTTTTTACAGGTTTATTTTTTAAAATTATTCTTTACAATTTATTTTTGTATTATTTTTTTCACAATGGTAGTGGACAGTGTCAGTAGGGCAGCGGACGGTGACAGTAGTTTTTGTTTTATTATTTTATTATCTATTATTTTTCAGAATTTGTTTTTTCATTTTTATTTTTTTCAAATTTTTGAAATATTTATTTTCACAGTGCTTGGGTGAGGGTATGGAGCAGTGGACTGTGTCAGTAGGGCAGTGGACAGTGTCAGTAGAGCATTGGGTGGTGTCAGTTGTTTTTTACTTTCATGGATTTTTTTTTTGTAACTTAGTTTGTTTTTCATTTTTTTCCACAATTTTTTTTGGGGCAGTGGACAGTGTTGGTAGGGCGGCGTTTGGTGTCAGTAGTTTTTTATTTTATTCTTTTTACAATTTTATTTTTTAGCAATTTTTTACCATTTTTTACAGTTTAATTTTTTTAATATTTATTGATTTTTGTCTTTTTTATCAGCCCTGTTGGTGGGCTTTGGAGAGATATTAGGGGTCTAAACAGACCCCTGACATTTCCCCTTTGAGACAGAGAAAGGAACTGGGGACAGAGATTTCCCAGTCCCTTTCTCAGTAGCCTCAGCATTGAAGATGAATGAACAGGAGACAGAAGCTCCTGTTCATTCATAAACGGAGGCATAGTAAACACTAATTACTATGCTCAGTTATCAGAGGACACAGGAGCGATTGGTAGCGAGTGCTCACTATGTCCAATTCAGAAAAGGAAAGGGCCTGCAAATGACATATTTACCGGCCCCTTTCTCCGCTCTCCATCTTGACAGATCCCCCCAGCATCCGGCACGAGAGGAGGGAAGCCGGCTGCAGGGGACGAGAGGGGGCAGAGGAGGAGCACGGAGGGGGGTGGAAGGAGGGGGACATGGCGGCCAAAGAGGGAGGAGGACACAGGGGCCAGAAGTGGACATGGAGGGCTGCCGGTGTTCTGCCTAAAAAGGAGAACACGGGGGACAGTCAGGGGTGATTGGTGAGGCGGTAGGGGCAGTTGCTGGCACCAATCTCCCTGTATGACTTTCAGCTAACAGCCACGAGGGAGCGAGGAGGAGAAGTGGCTGTCAGCTAAAATGTCATACAGGGAGATCGGTGCCAGCGACTGTCCCCACCGCCACATCGATCATCCCTGACTGTCAACCAGGAGAGGCTTCTAGTGCTGAACCCTCCATTTGAAAATGCTACTTAACAAGCTGTCATGATGTCCCTCTTGCTTAAAAATTTTCAATGACTTACCTGGAACCAGTGAACAGATTAGGGCCTCTCCTCTATCCCTGACTTTTTCAGTCTATTTCTTATTTCAAGGTAGCGTTTTATGAAAGTCTGGGCGTTGGCATAACAACCACATGAAAACCATATCATTAATGGCTGCCTAACTCTTTTACTTAGGTTATTATTGAAAATATTATGCTATGTTAGCACAAGCATTTTTTGCCAAAATTATGTTTTTCTTTTAAATTTTAATGATGCATCAATCTCCCAAAGAATAAAGATATACAAGTCACAGCTGATACACATACATATGTATTTTGACTCTGGGCTCTCTATCTGTAGCTGTCAAGTGTAACCTTCGAATGACAAAGAGCATCCTTTAAACCTAACCACGTTTATTTTGGGTAAAATATAACACTATATAACTGGTATATAAACATAAAAAGATACAATATACATTGAAACATTTGGAATCACTATTATGTAATTGATTATTCAAAGCATTTACTTTTTTAATTGTATTTAATTTATTGAAAATTATACCCAAGATATAACTAATGTTGCAAATGGCTATTACTGCCTGAAATGACCTATGTATAATTTATTACTCTCAAAAGTGCTGTATTCTCAGCAGCCATTTCTTCAATGCTCTAATTGTAAACTCTCCTATTCTATGCTTAAAGTGACTCTATCATAAGAGAAGTATGGGGGTTTCCTTACTCTAGTACAGTGGTCCTCAACTACGGTCCTCAGGGCCCACTAACAGGCCAGATTTTAAGTATTACCTCGGGGAGATGCAGACTACAGTACTGCAATCACTGAGCAGCAAATTATATCACCTGGGATGTATTTCAGTTATCTTGCAAATCTGGCCTGTTAGTGGGCCCTGTAGGCCGGGGTTGAGGACCACTGCTCTAGTAGGTTTCACTCACAGACCCAGAGCAAGCATGCAATCAGTGCCTGATTAAACTCTGTGGAAGTCCATAGGCCAGGGCTCTTCAAACTATGGCCCTCCAGTTGTTCATGAACTACAATTCCCATCATGCCTAATCATGTCTGTGAATGTCAGAGTTTTACAATGCCTCATGGGATGTGTAGTTCAGCAACAGCTGGAGGGCCATAGTTTGAGGATCCCTGCCATAGGCAGTTGAAACCTTGGGGCTCCATCGCAGATTTGTGAAGGTTTCTCGTGCATGCGCTCTAGTTAGATAACATTGACCCAAGTAGTGTGCACTTGGAACGTTAGATGGAGATGATAATTGCTAATGTACATTACACGTATGTAGGTTACACCAAACTTTTTTACAAAGTGACAGCTGAAAGAAGATGAGCTTTTAAGAGACAAACAGTAGTGTGAACCTGATGTCTATAGCTTATGTACTTTAGTTTGTTATTGGGTACATTACGTTAAAGGATAAGGTTACCCTTGGGAACATGTTACTTGTGCCACCCGTTTTAAGATTAGTACATGTAAGATGTTCTCACTGTTGCAGATGCTCCCCGCTGCCTTCTCTCCCTGTGACAGCAGTATGGGGAGAAGTTCCCTGTGGAAGCTGTCACTTTTTGAAAACAGTGTGGCCGTGCAGGGTTTCTGCCCACATGGCCAAGTCATTCATACAAAAAGTTCTGTGTATAAATTAACTACAAGTCCCGAGATACTTTGCGGTTGTTGGCTTGTAGTTTTTCAATGAACTACCACAGCACTGTTGAGTGCTGTGGTAGTTCATTGAGTCTTCCTGTCAGTGTGAAACTGCTTGGCCGTACGATGTACGGCCAGATAGCTCACACTGACAGTTTGCAGGAGACGTGCATGGAATCAGCGATCTGCTGATCACTGCTGCAATGCTTTCCAGGCTCCTAGAAAAAAAATTTTAAATACATATTTTTTTTACCTGCAAAAAGATGTGCGTTTATAATTTTTTCTTAAAAAGTGAACGTATCCTTTCATAGAGTACTTTCTTTATAGAGTCAATAATGAAAAGTGTTTGTTTCTTAGAGTTGTTTCATTTTTTATGTCTTGTAAACAATTTAAGAAGGCTTTGTTGTAATTTTCTTTCAAGATTAAATCAATATTATTTTGATCCCTTGTCACGTGGTCCTTATACAGCATGCAGCCCTTAGGCTGATCTCTACACTGCCTATTCAGTAATTCAGCACTACATGCAATAAATTAGTAATGGAACAACTTATGCCTATACTTCTTCCAGGTGAGCATTAGTGTCAACGCATTGAAATCACAGCTAGAGACTAGGATTTTCAAAAGGAGAGTTCAGCAATAGCAGCCTCCATAACCTTCTTTGACAGTAACACCTCTGAGTGTCCCTTTCAGTAAGGGCTCTTTCACACGAGCTTTCCGTATGTCCGCAAATCATCCTATTTTTTTGCGGATGATTTGCGGACATAATGTAAGTCTATGGCATTGCGGATGTCAGCGGAATACCATCCGCTGACATCTGATTTCCTTCCTTTCAGTTCTGTTCCGTTTTTGGGAACGGAACAGAACCCTATTTTTCCTCCGTTCAAAAAACGGAAAGGAAGGAAAATCGGATGTCAGCGGTGTCATCCGCTGACATCCGCAATCCCCATAGACTTACATTAGGTCCGCATATCATCCGCAAACGGATGGGATGATATGCGGACACACGGAGAGGATGACAGAAATGTCATCCGCTCCGTGAAAAAAAAAAGGACCGCAGCGGAGCTCTCACACGGAGCGGTCGTGTGAAAGAGCCCTAACTATGTTTAAATTGTACTAGGTTATTGGGGAAACCTTTCTAGTTGTGTTAGCAATAACTGGGACCCATGATTCTGTTCAAAAACCAAGTAAAGTTTTTTCGTTGGTTGCAAAATGCTGGCAAGTTAAAATGTATACAAAAAAGGAACAGTGAGTGCTTAGAGACTAGAGCAGCTAGCACAAAAAAGGTGACAAATTGAATAATAAATCAAAAACAGAGCAGCGCTTATAATAATATGCAGAAGAATGAAATTCATAAAAATACGCTATATATGAAGTGCATGAGGAAAATTCATAAAGCTACACACACAAAATGCATACAAAAAATTAATATAAAATGCACAAGGAACATTTGTAAAACTGTACATGCAAAGTGTATGTAAATATTATTCAATCCAGTACAAATAAACTTAAAAAAGCACCACTTAAGTGCTCGAAAAGTGCCTTATCCTCAAGGCGTATCCCCTGAGGACGTGTATTTGCATGAAACGTGTCAGATGGACTTTACACGCTAACGTCACACCACCATGTAATTTATTGGTAAGTATGAGGCTGCTGTAAGGTAGCAGATTTACACAGAGTACACAGAATAATAAACCAGAAAGGTTATCCCTCTATTTAACAATGGTATGCCCTCCCCTATAATCAGCCCTTGATTGGTGCACATTTCTTTATGAAGCAGGGCAACAATAAAAATCATTCATCTAAGCTATGTAAAACTTATTTAATGAAGAAACAAAAAGCCAATGCACTGTCTTTGATGGACTAGCTAGCACAATTACCTGCTAAGGTGCTTACGGCTACAAGCTTCACTGTAAGGTCAGAGAAAAATGCCCTACAGTACAGCCACACCTCTGGCAAGAGCTATAAAGGGCATGGGTGTCAGTTCCCCCTAAGTATAACTTTTAAAAACTGACATCTAGACTGTCCAAGGTTTGTGAAGCTCCAATTGCTGCAAATAGAGGATTCTTTAAAGAATGAAAAAGTCACTGATAAGTAAGCACACAGGGGGAGCTACATGAGAGATATCCTGCACAAAATTCTAAACAAAGAATTAAAGGCTAGTGGTCTTCTGGCACAAGATCACAACAGCTGAGGTCAGAGCTGTGATGGTACCCAGAGCCAAATGCTGATCCAGGCGTGATTATAAAAAGGTCAGGATTTGCCCCATAGAGTATTTGCAAGGATGAACGCCTTTCCTAGCACCAAGCAAAGAATGTCTTCCATGTGGGATAGTAGACCTTGCAGAAAGTATGAATTTTTGGCTTTTGACATCCCTGATTCAGAAAGACCCCTGTCCATCAAGATCTGGGCTGCAATACCCATTCCAATAAAGCTAGTGATCATGGAGCAGAATAGTAAACTGGTGATTGGGAGAGAAGATCTTTATAATCTGGAGGAGTCCACAAAGCATGTATAGAGTACCACATCTTCCTGTGCCAGCGCAGAGCTATGAGCATCACAAAAATGCTCTTCATCTTGATCCAGTAGAGCAAAATGATGAAGGATTTTCTGGGTAGGAAAAGTGTAGATCAAGCTGTATTGATCCAACTGAGTCAATAGAGTATCCCCTACTTCTGCAAGAGGATTTCTGTATTTAGAAAAAAACATTGTCTAGATTTTTTGTTGAACCTAAACCAGGAGATCCACATTCCCCACTTTATACACAGATTGTGGAACACTTCCTGGTATAGGGCCCAACTGACCCAGCTCCAGGTGCTGATGGCTAAGGAAGTCTGTCTGCCAATTATACACATGGAATGTAAATGTTGGACAAGGCTAGAACATGAAGTTCTGCCCAAGACAGAATCTCTTTTACCTCTCTTTTCATAGCAGGTCTTTTGGTTCCTACCTGATGGTTGATGTGAGCTACTGATGTGGAATTTTCAGACTGGAACCCTAAATAGATAACTCTTAATTTGGGGATGTCCAACATTGTAGGGACAACCAAGTCACCCATAGCTCCAGAATGTTGTTCAGGAGTTTGGATTCTTCCAGTGTCTAAGTCCCCTGCACCACCAAGGTGTCTAAGACTGCTTCCCAGCCTGTCAGGCTTGCTTTGAGGATCTTTCAGTAGATTGGGTGGGGAAGGATTTCTCCATCTCGAGAACTGGATTTTGGAGGCACTAGGCCAGAGACAACCTCATCTTTGGGGCCAGGCAAATCATTCTGGAGACTAAACCTATTCATCCCACAAATACAGGATCTTTATTTGTAGGGTTCTGGATTGAGCTGGGCAAACTTGACTGACTTGAAGAAGGCTACCATCAGCCCCAGGACTCTCATAAGCAGGAGCAAAGAGTCAGATAACTCCTGGTCTAGAACCTGAAAGTTTGATATTTCTTTTGGGGAAGAAAACAGTGACTTTATCTATGTCTAGGATAAGGTCCAGATATTGCAAGTGATGAATTGGCTCCAATGCTAACTTCTGAAGTTTTAGCATTTATCCAAACCTTTTCAAGGACTGAACTGTCCATGTTGTTCACATTGTCACCTGAAACTTGTACCAACTGCTTCCTCAACAGGAGGTTGTTCAGATATCCCACAATGGGGATGACCTGGGAGCATAACTAAGCAATCTTAGTGAATGGTAAGAGTGTGGAAGACAGGTGGAAAGGCAGGGCCATAAATCTGATGTGCTGGGAACCCAGAGAAAAGCAAAGGAAGTGTTAATTTGCTGGAAAATGGAGACATGCACGTACAGTGCCTTGTGAAAGTATTCGCCCCCTTGAACTTTGTGACCTTTTGCCACATTTCAGACTTCAAACATAAAGATATAAAACTGTAATTTTTTGTGAAGAATCAACAACAAGTGGGACACAATCACGAAGTGGAACGAAATTTATTGGATATTTCAAACTTTTTTAACAAATAAAAAACTGAAAAATTGGGCGTGCAAAATTCAACCCCCTTAAAGCGGAGTTCCACCCAGTGAACCTTTTTTTTAATAAAAATACCCCCGGGACAGTCAGTGCTAGTGCATTCCACAATGGCTAGCCTCTGATCTGTCCCGGGTTGCACTTACCTTTTAGAAGAAATACTTACCTTGAAAATGTATTCTCCAGCGCTGCCATCTCAGGTGTGGGCAGCTTGAAGCCAGCGCGATCCTCTTCTGTGTCCTCTTCCGTCTTCTTCGGTCCCACGATGCACTGCACTGGCCCCGCCGTCACTTCCATAACATCTGAACTTCTGTATAGGGGTATATATACACACACACATATATGTATATATACACATACACACATATAGGTGTGATAGGAGCGGAACCCCATCCCTGCAAATAATTTCATTAGCGCAGGGATGGGGTTCCGCTACTTTCACACCTATATGTGTGTATGTGTATATATACATATATATGTGTGTGTATATATACCCCTACACAGAAGTTCAGATGTCATGCCTGCCTCCAAAGACGTCCACAAAAAAGCCCAATAAACGCCTGAAACAAAAACGCCCAGGTGTAAAAGGAGCGGATCCCATCCCTGCTCTACTGCAATTCTAAGACAAATGATCTTTTTTCTCTGGCGGTCACCCTTACATGGAAGAGTTTGGTCACCCTGGCATAGCAGTCACAGTCAGTTCACCCTACACTACACTACGGTCACGCTGACACTTAACACTTTCCCTACAGAAACTAGATTATTGAATGTAACTATAGTGGTATATAGTACCGTAACTACACTAGATTTCCCTTTCCTCACATTAATAATTGCTAAATGACACTTTTGCAGCAGGAGTAACAGAACTGCTTCCACTCTCTTCCACAGCCCCTGTATTACAGTGCTAGAGATTTGGCGGGGCTATGTTATATACTGGGGGGCGTATTCACTACTGATTGGCCTCTGGACCCCCTAGTCACTCCAATCACATTCCTAGCATCCTCCTGCCCCCTTCATTGGCTTTTACTGATGTTTCTGGTCCAATCACTGGCTTTTAAAGCCCAGTTCCTGTCCCATTGCATTTTGGGCGGTTCTGGTTGCTGAATTCCGAACTTTTTCCGCAAAAAAAATTCGGCCGAATTTCGAACAGTTAATGTTCGGGTCGAACCGATTGTCGACCTGAACCGTTCGATCATCCCTACTGTGCAGTCACACAGGTTGGTTGGAAGACATGAACTGCCTGGAAGCCGGTTTGGAGCAGCACTCTAGTTTGTAGCCACTGAAAACCCCCTCCTGTACCCAGGCATCCGAAAGGCTGTCTGTCCAGGTGTCCACAAAGGCACCCATTATCTCACCTACACAGTAGATTAAGGCGGCTGTCATGAGCTCTAAATACTTAACTAAACTTTTACAGACTAGAAACATAGCCAAGGCAGGTTGCAATGCAGGGCCACCCAGACAAAACAAGGTTTATGGAAAAAATCCCCAAACATACAAACATCAATGGGATTCTTAAAAACATTATCCACAGGAATCACCAGTACTTCTTTAAAGCGGTAGTAAACCCCATTTGGTCATTTTTACCTACAGGTAAGCCTATAATAAGACTTACCTGTAAGTAAAATGAAAATCTCCTAAACGTGCACCGTTTAGGAATTATTCACCCAGGATGCCCCCAGTTATGTAATTCCTTCCCAGAACTTCAGAGCTTTGTGCCGGTACCAAGAGCTCCCGTGTGCATGTGCGGGAGAGACATAATCACAGCCCTGGCCAATCACATAGCGGGAGTGCACAAACCCAGAAGAAAGACCATGGGAAGATGTCAGCCATCTCGGGGGTGGCAGTACAGCGCTGGAGGACTTCGTTCCAAGGTGAGAATTTCATAATGTGCTAGTATGCGATGCATACTAGCACTGTATGCCATTACCTTGCACGTTTTTTTTTTTTTGTTCTGCAACACACGCAGTTTTTTTTCAACCACTTTAAGGTAGGACACTGTTGGATCAATGGATGAAATGGCTCAGTTCTTAATAAAAGACTCCTAAAATGGGTACAAAGCTGCCAAATATTTGGGAGGTGTGAACAGCTTATCAAGAGTATCTAGTCCCCATAAAGGATGTCTGGGACTAGTGGGTGCACCATAAAGTTCTTGGTAGGTCTCAAAGGAATCCTAGACAGGTAGCAGCACTGGTAGAAGATCCAGTTTTAAAGCGGTGCACACCAAATCAATAACCACATCAATGGCAGTGGCTCCTCAGGGGCATTATCATCTGTTAAAGATTTCTGAAACTCAGCATCAGACAGAGAGCTTGCGCAGCAGAGAGCTCAGAGGCAACCAAGGCCGCAAGCAGATCAGTTAACAACTTTACAGGGTAAAGCTTGGAGGTAAGTCATTCAGAGTCAGTTATAAAGATTGCAAGTTAGCTCATGAAAATAGTTAAATCCTTCTAGGATAACACCAAGAGGGAGGGAAGGGGATACACTTAACTGAGCTAAGGAAGAGTGCAGGGACTCAAGCAGCGGGCAACATTCCAGGCTGTCAGGGTCAAGCCCTTGAGTGGGTGCACTGCAGGCAGCACTGGACCCGTAAGTGGACTGTTACAGGAGAGCTGCTACCCAGTGTCTGGGACCTGATACAGCTGCAAGAAAACATATGTGAACCCTTTGGAATGATATGGATTTCTGCACAAATTGGTCATAAAATGTGATCTGCTCATCATCTAAGTCACAACAATAGACAATCACAGTTTGCTTAAAATAATAACACACAAAGAATGAAATGTTGCCATGTTTATATTGAACACACCATGTAAACATTCACAGTGCAGGTGGAAAAAGTATGTGAACCCCTAGACTAATGACATCTCCAAGAGCTAATTGGAGTGAGATGTCAGCCAACTGGAGTCCAATCAATAAGATGAGATTGGAGGTGTTGGTTACAGGTGCCCTACCCTATAAAAAACACACAAGAGTTCTGGGTTTGCTTTTCACAAGAAGCATTGCCTGATGTGAATGATGTCTCACATAAAAGTGCTCTCAGAAGACCTACGATTAAGAATGTTGACTTGCATAAAGCTGGAAAGGGTTATAAAAGTATCTCCAAAAGCCTTGCTGTTCATCAGTCCACGGTAAGACAAATTGTCTATAATTGGAGAAAGTTCAGCACTGCTGCTACTCTCCCTAGGAATGGCCGTCCTGTAAAGATGACTGCAAGAGCACAGCGCAGACTGCTCAATGAGGTGAAAACGAATCCTAGAGTGTCAGCTAAAGACTTACAAAAGTCACTGGCAAATGCTAACATCGCTGTTAGCGAATCTACAATACGTAAAACACTAAACAAGAATGAATTTCATGGGAGGATACAACAGAGGAAGCAACTGCTATCCAAACAAAACATTGCTGCACGTTTACAGTTTGCACAAGAGCACCTGAATGTTCCATAACAGTACTGGCAAAATATTCTGTGGACAGATGAAACTAAAGTTGAGTTGTTTGGAAGAAACACACAACACTATGTGTGGCGAAAAAGAGGCACAGCACACCAACATCAAAACCTCATCCCAACTGTGAAGTATGGTGGTGGGGGCATCATGGTTTGGAGCTGCTTTGCTGCGTCAGGGCCTAGACGGATTGCTATCATCGAAGGAAAATTGAATTCCCAAGTTTATCAAGACATTTTGCAGGAGAACTTAAGGCCATCTGTCTACCAGCTGAAGCTCTACAGAAGATGGGTGTTGCAACAGGACAATGACCCAAAGCATAGAAGTAAATCAACAACAGAATGGCTTAAACAGAAGAAAATACGCCTTCTGAAGTGACCCAGTCAGAGTCCTGACCTCAACCCAATTGAGATGCTGTGGCATGGCCTCAAGAAAGCGATTCACACCAGACATCCCAAGAATATTGCTGATCTGAAACAGTTCTGTAAAGAGGAATGGTCAAGAATTACTCCTGACCATTGTGCACGTCTGATCTGCAACTACAGGAAACGTTTGGTTGAAGTTATTGCTGCCAAAGGAGGTTCAACCAGTTATTAAATCCAAGGGTTCACATCATTTCTCCACCTGCACTGTGAATGTTTACATGGTGTGTTCAATAAAAATATGGCAACATTTCATTCTTTGTGTGTTATTAGTTTAAGCAGACTGTGATTTTCTATTGTTGTGACTTAGATGATAATGATCAGATCACATTTTTTGACCAATTTGTGCAGAAAACCATATCATTCCAAAGGGTTCACATACCTTTTCTTGCAGTTGTATATTGTGCTGCAAAAGCAGAGACAATGTAGTTCAAGGTACATGGCTAGGCCTTAAGAGTCGGTGGGCAAATACTAAGGGTCCATGTACACGGGATGCTGGAAATGGCCGTTTAGGAGCAGTTGGGCATTTTTTTTAGAAGCCCCTGAACCCAGCTACATTTTATCTTATCTGTCCATGTACACCAGGTCGTTTGCGGTCGTTTGCGGGCAGTTGCGTTCAGGGACATTTTTTAGAACGCAATTATTTGCGTTCGAACGTGTGTTTCCCGGCGTTTCAAACGCAAAAACGTGACCGAACGCGATGACCCGCGTTTGGCGTTCACGTTTTTCCATTTTAAAGGGGAATAATTTTTTTGACCTCTAGGAACGGTTCTAAACGCAAACGCCCGCAAAGCCCGCTAAACGCGGGTACAAACGCGACCGAACGGACGTTTCAAACGTCCTAAAAATTCCAGCATTCAAAGGGACTTTTAACAACGTCCCGTGTACATGGACCCTAACAGAAGATGATCTATATGTCACATGCAACAAGAAGCGTTGGTGGGGACATTCTTCTCTTCGCTGAATGGAACAACATTGCACCTACCAAATTAAGCTATTGCTCTGTCCTTCAGCATTAATCTTTTCTGCAGTACACTGATGGCAAAATAGGGAAAATAAGGGTGCCCAATGGTCCTATTAACAAAGTAGCTCTCAATGATTGATCTGAATAGCCTACTCATAAAGTGAATCTTCAAGGATTGGTTCACACCAGAGGCTGTGCCACAGCTCTGGATTCAGAAAGCACTCTGTGGCTAATTAATGCAGTACATTCAGGTCTGCAAAGCACCACAATGAAGAGCTCAGTGCTTGAGAAAAAAAATGAACTAGTAAAATTGGCTAAACTTTTCTCAGTAGGGAAAAGGCATCTATCTTCCTAAGGCACTATCAAAAAATGGAGGCGAACTGGGAGTAGAAGAGTTTATACTGGTCACTGTTTTTTTTGGTTGCCAGAGTCAAAAAAAGTCTATTATAACCGATATTGGACCTGTTACAGAATGGAAACATAGGGGTTTATTTACTAAAACTGGTGAGTGCATAAATCTGTTGCAGCTGTGCATGGTAGCCAATTAGCTTCTAACTTCAGCTTGTTAAAAAAAAAAACCTGGAAGCTGATTGGTTTCTATGCAGAGCTGCACCAGATGTTGCACTCTAGTTTTAGTAAATCAACCCCCATGGTTATTTCAATGCAAATGTAACCTCAAACTTAAAATTCTAATTTAGATATTCACATTTCATTTTTGCACAAGTTTGGCATTTTACCAAAGCTAGTTGTTGCTAAAACTCAAATGCACAATTTAGAATTCTGATAGTAAAATGTGCAAATGATATGAATCTATTATGTATGGTGTAGCACCTACAGTGTTATAAGGAAATCTGTACTGAAATTGCTGATTGATTGACTATCATGATGACTCAAGTATGCAAGATAAGGAATTTTGAATCCCCTATGACTGTCCTAATATGCATACTTTTTCTGGGTCAGTAACTGAAACTCTGGTGATGAGACACCAACCAACCAAGTAGCAAGCATCTTTAGGAGATCAGCACACACAGACCCATATTCTCTCAGTGTAGGTTTCTTTTACATTGTACAGCAACATACAATTCTGTAGTAATGATTTTGCAACCATTTGAAATCATAGGTGCGACAGAACACAGCAGCAAATAATATAGAGTACCGTATTTTCCGGCGTATAAGACGACTGGGCGTATAAGACGACCCCCCTAATTTTCAAGTTAAAACATAGGTTTTGGGCTATACTCGCCGTATGAAGCAAGGCAACACCATTTAAAAACATCACATTTCTCATAGATCTCCAAGGTACTCTAAGTATAAGTATTACCAGTAGATGTAATCTCAAGACGCTGGCTGTGTGGGAATCCTGTACCGGTATACCGTATGTACCGTAGCTTCGGCTACATACAGTATACTGCGCTGAGCCAATCACAGTGAGCGATTTATTCTATTATTGAATGCAAAGCCTGCTCAGATTGGCAGAGTCAGAGAGGCGGGCTGATGTTACTCTGCCAATCCGAGCAGGCTTTGCATTCAATAATAGAATACATCGCTCTCCCTGATTGGCTCAGCGCGGTACACTGTATGTAGCCGAAGCTACGGTACATACGGTATAACGGTACAGGATTCCCACACAGCCAGCGTCTTGAGAGATTACATCTACCGGTAATACTTATACTTAGAGTACCTTGGAGATATTATACTCAGCGTATAAGACGACCCCCCATTTTTGGGGGATTTTTTTGAGGTTCAAAAGTAGTCTTATACGCCAGAAAATACAGTAATTCAAAGAACACTCACCCCTTTCTTTGTCATTTTACAGTTAACCAATATCGCTATGGAATAAGTATTAAAATATTGCGATTCCCACGCTATGTAGTGTGTGGAATGCGTTTAAAAGACTGTTGCTGGGATGTAAATAGAATAAGTATTAGCTGGGATTGATTTACTAAAAGTAAATAGACTGTGTACTTTGCAAATGCAGTTGCACTCTTTTATTAGTAAATGTAAATGTGGTAAAGTTTCACTTTGTAAGGAATACCCAATCACTTGCAAGGAAAATAAATAATTAAAAAATAATTTTTGCTTGCACATGATTGGATGAAATCAGCAGAACTTTAAAACATTTACTAAGCTCTAGGAAAAATGAGTGCAACTGCACTTGCAAAGTGCACAGTTTATTTGCCTTTAGTAAATCAACCCCTTTACCTGTTCAGTAAAGGCGGCAGTATTTATGGAGAGAAAAGACGGTCCTGGCTTAAATTTTGCAATGGGTCATCCACCAGTTTATCTACAAAGCTGGAGAAAAGCATAAAGAAAGACACATTGACTGAATATAGCATTCTAGTTCTATGTTGAAGGAAGGAAAAATGAAAGGAAGCAACTGTAAGTTTTCTAATTTACTAACTGTACAACTGCAAACACAGCACTTTCAGAGTGGTGCACAACTGAATGATCTCTAATACATCATTAATTCTGGGAACTATTACAGTAGTTGTATGGTTTTAACTGAAATATGAAAGATTACTTACCTAACTGGACTTGTATATCATTCCTTGTTCAGATTTGCATAAAGCTACAAAAAAAGCACTGAGCTATGTAGTCGCATCCTGTTTTCTTGGGTTACTTTTTTTAATTGAAAGTTCAGATTGAAAGTCACCAAAAACAATAATTGTAATACAATACAGGTCAATGCAATTGTATAGAACTGACATGCTACCTTAAACAAATGTGCTTTTAGTGAAGTCCAGCACATGACAAAATACTGAGCTTTTCCACCAGAGAAAGCTGCGAAATTTCAATATTACCTTGTCTTCAAGTGCGGCCATTCTTTCCTTCAAGTGCAACTGCAGCCGTTCATTTGATTCAGTTAGAAGTCTATCCACTGTATCAGAAAGCCTTTTATTGTGTTCTTCATTCATTTTCTCCCTCTGTCTAGCCTAAACCGCAAAATTAAACACAAATATATCAACTATATCCAGCTATTGGTTACAGTCTTATCTGTTCTTCAATGGTTCTGGTCATTCCTAACAACAACACAACCTATCACATACAAGAGTATGACACAAGCAAACACATTTTAGCCATTGTCTTCTGCTGCTATCAACCAAATCCTGTGACGAGGAAATGGGGGCGGGGTGGGTCCAAGTCACACTGTCTGTGTCAATGGAAGCAGACAATGCGGCTAGGGATCAAGCCCTCAGGTGTGCCACTAAGTTTGGGATTTGCCCAAAGTTCAGGTGTGCCACTAAGTTTGGGATTTGCCTAAAGTTCATTTTTACTACATCTCAAATGCACAATTTAGGATTCTGATAGTAACAAATGCAAATTATATGAATCTGTTATGTATGGTGTAGCACCTACAGTGTTATAAGGAAACTCTGTACTGAAAATGCTGATTATTTGACTATTATGATGACCCAAGTATGCAAGATACGTTAGTAAAACATGTTTGTTATTTAAAAAAAATAAAATAAAATAGGTTTACAATCACTTTAGGCAATCAAAAAACTTTTCTGCCCTATAATAGGTATGTAAACTTGATTTGTAAAATGAGTGACTCTAAAAGGTAAGACAACCCAAAATTAGTTTCACTAATAGGTGGAGCCTACTGGCTCCAGCAGAGTGAGTGGGACCTCATTTATAGACAATGGCAGGTATGCAGATTCCTAAAGCAGGGATCTCATCACCAGAGTCCCAGGATAAATGTAACCACTTGCCGACAGCCTGTCGCAGTTTTACTGTGGCAGGCTGGCTCAGCTGAGCGAAATGACGTAGCCCTACGTCAGTCATGCGCTTGGTGTTGGGGGGGGGGGGTGAACGTGCATTGCCCCCGCCCCACTGAGCAGCGGGGATGCCGATTCACAGGACCGGCTGCAGCGATTGCCACAGGGCACCCGCGATCGCTCCCCACTGAGAGAGAAGGATGGTCAGCTGTTGTAAACACAGCTGACCTTTCTTCTCTCTGAAATGATCACAGAGAACCTGTGATCCTTCTATATAGGATCACAGGTCTCTGTGGTTATTTCACAAGCTCATCCACCATGCAGTTAGAAAACACTCCCCTAGGCTCACACTTAACCCTTTGATCACCACTGTGTTAACCCCTTCCCTGCCAATGTCATTAATACATTAGCAGTGCATAATTTTAGCCCTGGTTATTGTGGTAATGTCACTGGTCCCCCCAAAAGTGTAAAAAATGTCAGTAAGGGGTCCGATCTGTCTACCACAATGTTGCATTCCCGCTAAAAATTGCAGATCGCCGCCATTACTGGTAAAAAAATAAATAAATAAAAATGACATAAATCTTTCCCCTAGACGCGATACCTTTTGCGCAAACCAATCAAAATACGCTTATTGCGATTTTTTTTTTTTTACCAAAAATATGTAGTAGAATACAAATTGGCCTAAAAGGATGAAAACAATTAGATTTAATTTTTTTTTTTTTGGAATGTTATATAGCAGAATGTGAAATATATATATATATATTTTTTTTAGAGTTGTCGCAGTTTTTTTGTTTATAGCACAAATTGCACAGGTGATCAAAAACCACCAAAAGAAAGCTCTATTTGTGGGGAAAAAAGGACATCAATTTTATTTCAGTACAGTGTCGCACGACCACGCAATTGTCCATTAAAGTAATGCAGTGCCGCATCGCAAAAAATGGCCTGGTCATTAAGGGGGCAAATCCGGTCCGGAACTGGTTAAGAATAATTTAAAAATCTTGACCTCCCTAGCATTTGTTTTTTGAAAGAAAAAATTCAGTGCAACTGGCCACACACTTTTAGATGCTTGCATTTTTATAATGAACACATAGTGAAGTATAGAAACATAACGTTTAAGAGCTTTATATGCATCTACAAATGTTCATGCGTTACAGGTAACTTCACAGCTCTTTCCAATACTGTGAAAATTGCAGCTTCCAGCATGAAGCATGTGAGAGAAGGTGAAAAAAACACCCCATGAGAAGCGAGAAAAAGAACACCAATGATTATTAACAATGAACTGCCAAAACAGTGTTTTACCTAAAAGATTAAACTGAATATCACAAAATCTTCTGAATGTTCAAAGAACACTCTGCCATTTGTACAATGTAGGAAACATTTGTTCAGCAAACCTTGTGTGAAAGGCATTTAATGTCCCAAATTGTATTTATTTACTTCTTATACTGTAGGTATTTAAATAGCACTGACAATTTACACAGCGTTTACATACTGTACATTCACATCCCTATGTGTCCTCAAGGAGGGCCCTCTATGGTCCCTATTTTACATGCATAGATACTGAACATGCACACACATACTAGGGACAATTTGAAATGAAGCTAAACAACCTACCTACCAGCTTGACTTTGGAGTGTAGAAGGAAACCAGAATATTGAGGAAACCCACTCAAGAAAAGGAAATACAAGGACACTCCATGCTGATAGTGTCCTAGCCAGGAGTCAAATGGGGTACCCCATGTTGCAAGTCAGATGTGCTGACCACTTAGCCACTGTGCTGCCCAATAGACTAACCCTTAAAGAAACTAAAAGTGAAGGCTTAGTCAAAATGGTAATTACAAATTAAAAATGATACCCCTTTTTTAGATCTAAAATAAAAGGCAAAGGCCAACTGGTTAGTGTTAGCTCTTTGATTTTTTCTATTTCTTACACTATCATAAAACATTTTTTTTTTTTTTTACTGACTTCAGCTGGATACACACTATCCAACTTTTGTGGTTAGATTTCCTTCAGATTTACCTTTTCTATGTAGTGCAAGGCCCTGCCAGATTGCAAACAAATTCAAAGTGTTTAGGTTTGACCTCATATTATATGGTTTTGGTAAGTCTGAAGGAAAAAGTCTTCAGAAAATCTTATAGTGTGTATGGCCCTTTAACCACTTGCTTACTAGGCACTTATTCCTCCTTCCTTCCAGGCCAATTTTCAGCTTTCAGTGCTGTCGCATTTTGAATGACAATTGCGCCATCATGCAACACTGTACCCAAACTAAATTCTTTATCATTTTTTTTCACACAAATAGAGCTTAATTTTAGTGGCATATAATCACCACTGGATTTTTTATTTTTTGCTAAAGAAACAAAAAAAGACTGAAAATTTTGAAAAAAGTTTGTTATAAAATGTTGGAAACAGGTAATTTTTATCCTTCACTGATGTGCACTGATGGGGCTGCACTGACACTTATGGGCACTGATAGGTGGCATTGATGAGGCTGCACTGATGGGCACTGATAGGCGGCACTGAAGGGCACTAAGAGGCGGCACTGATAGGCAGCACTGATAAGCGGCACCGATGGGCATTAATAGGTGGCACTGATGGGCACTGATAGGCGGCACTGATGGGCACTGATAGGCAGCACTGATAGGTGACACTGATGATGAGGCACTGATTGGCAGCACTGATGGGCACTGAGGGGTGGCACTGGTGGGCACTGATTGGCAGCACTGATTGGCACTGATAGGTGGCACTGGTGGGCACTGATAGCAACACTGATAGGTAGCACTGGTGGGCACTGATAGGTGGCATTGGCTGGCATTGATTAGCAGTACTGGTGGGCATGTGACCGATGTCCCTGTAACAGAAGCCTGTTCCCGGCTTTCTGCTTTTCTCCTCACGCTGATCATGAGGAGAGAAAAAGCAGATTACCAGCTTCTATTTACTTACATAATCAGCTGTCATTGGCTGACAGCTGATTACATGGTAAAGTGCCTGCTGTGATTGGCCCTTTACCCAGTTCCATAATCAGCCGAGCCCAAAGGGGGCGCGCAATGCACCGATGGGCATTAATAGGTGGCACTGATGGGCACTGATAGGCGGCACTGATGGGCACTGATAGGCAGCACTGATAGGTGACACTGATGATGAGGCACTGATTGGCAGCACTGATGGGCACTGAGGGGTGGCACTGGTGGGCACTGATTGGCAGCACTGATTGGCACTGATAGGTGGCACTGGTGGGCACTGATAGCAACACTGATAGGTAGCACTGGTGGGCACTGATAGGTGGCATTGGCTGGCATTGATTAGCAGTACTGGTGGGCATGTGACCGATGTCCCTGTAACAGAAGCCTGTTCCCGGCTTTCTGCTTTTCTCCTCACGCTGATCATGAGGAGAGAAAAAGCAGATTACCAGCTTCTATTTACTTACATAATCAGCTGTCATTGGCTGACAGCTGATTACATGGTAAAGTGCCTGCTGTGATTGGCCCTTTACCCAGTTCCATAATCAGCCGAGCCCAAAGGGGGCGCGCAAGCAGCGTGATTACAGGGGGACGTCTATTGACACCCTCCCGCCACTGGAGGCTTTCGCTGTAGCTGTCTTTCGGCCATAGCACAGGCAGAAAGTTTCTAGAAAGCTTCTAGAGAAGAATGATGTAACTAGATTAGGGTGCCTTCAAAAACTTTCACAGCTACCATCATGTTATTGGACTATTAACAATTCCCATGAAGCATTCCATGCTGATTGGATTAAGATGACTGATTCATACATGTGGTTAAAATTGCTGTGGTACGTTTCTAACAGTCACTAGAACAGAGGGCAGTACTTAAGAGAGTGGCAAAACATGTATAACATTAAAGAACAAGTTCAGGTAAATGTGACAAACTACTACCACAATAGCTATACCATGACCTGAATAAAAGAGGACCTTCACATGGTTGACCTTATAGTGATTCTGTGCTTTGCTTATATTGGGTAACAGGTGCACTTTAATCCAAATTGCCACAGTTTCATATACTTGCTGTCCATTTTTCTCCACTGCCTTCAGCCTACAAGAGCAATGCTGAAGCCTTGTGTAAGTTACAAGTTGTTTGAAGTCATAGCTCACACAGGACTTTGGCATTGTTTACACAGGGATATATTACTCTCCATAGACAGAGTACTTCTTTTACCATCACTGAACAGAGTGGCGAGGGAACAAAGGAAAGGTCAGAATATTCGGTGATGGGAAAGAATGGCCAAAGCACAGGTTTGCTTTAAAGGGAACCTGTCAAGGTAAAATATGTCACTATCACTGGTTGGTTTACCTTAAAAGGTCTGGGGCTGTAATTCTTGTTCTTACTCCATTTTAAGTAAGGCACTAACCAAGAATTAGAATGTGCATGTAAGATGTTCTGGTTCTTTTCTGGCCACTTACTTCTCTCAGACCACAAAGGTACCATATTTCTATCCTGATTGCTTCTTTTTTAATTGAGAAATATCTACCATGACATAAAGGCCAGTAAACAATTTTTTTAATGCCGCATAAAATGTGAACATAACCTGTGAACACTTGGACCTTATGCGTCTTGTAAAAAGTGTGGTTGTTACAGGGACAGAAAGGCATTGACCAAAAAGACAAAAAAATTAAAATAAAACCTCGTCAGATGTTTATCCCCTTCCTTACTTGAAAAAAAATGTGAGTTTTGATTTTGTCTGCGTCTCCTGTCCTGACAGGAAGTGAGGGAAAACCCTCCCAATAGGAATACTGAAGGCAATAAAACCTTAACCACTTGCCGACTGCCGCACGACTATTTACTGCGGCAGTCTGGCTCTCCTTGGCAAACCGACGTAGGGCTACGTCGCTTGCTCAGGAGCCTCTAGGGGGCGCGCGCGCACCGCCGGGGGCGCGCTCCCGTCCCCGCTCATTCCCGCACATGCCCGCGCGAGTGACCGGGGGCTCCGATGTCCGCCGGTCACTCGCAATCTCCTGCTGGAGAGGGAGAAAGGTAGGCGGCTAATGTAAACAAAGCCACCTGTCATTCTCCCTGATGTAACTTCAGAGACTACATGATCCTGCTATGTAGGATCGTATGTCTCTGTTGTTACATCACAAGTCACACCCCTTTACAGTTAGAATCACGCATATGTATAGCACTGATTACTGTAGTAATGTCACTGGTACCCCCAAAAGTGTCAAAAATGTTAGTCAGGGGTCCGATCTGTCTGCCCCAATGTCGAAGTCCCACAAAAAAATTGCAGATCGCCGCCATTACTATTTAAAAAAAAAACAATAAAAATGACATAAATCTTTCCCTTTGTTAGTAAACGCAATAACTTTTGCGCAAACCAATCAAAATACGCTTATTGTGATTTTTTTTACTAAAAATATGTAGCAGAAAACAAATTGGCCTAAAATGTTAAAAAATTTTGATTTTTAAATTTTTTTGGGAATTTCATATAAAAAAATGTGAAAAATATTGTTATTTTTTCAAAATTTACGCTCTTTTTTTGTTTATAGCGCAAAAAAAATCGCACAGGTGATCAAATACCACCAAAAGAAAGCTCTGTTTGTGGGAAAAAAAGGACGTCAATTTAATTTGGGTACAGCATCGCACGACCACGCAATTATCCGTTAAAGTTTCGCAGTTCCGAATCGCAAAATAGGCCCTGGTTTTGAGCAGGAAAATCCTCCGGGGCTTAAGTGGTTAACAGAGGTTCTGATCCTTTCCTACTTTGTCCAAAACCAAATAAAATGTTGTGGCTACAGTTGGACTTTCAAATTCAATGAGGGACATTTTTTCAAGCAAATTAGCAACAAAATTAGATGGAAAGCTGTCCGCCCCTTTACTCTGAGAATCTTGGGTAGCCATCTCTGGAAAGTTTTGAAAAGGTATGAGACAGATTTAGCACTTTAAATGTAACAGATATTCACTGAAAACAGACATACAATTATGAAGCAGTCAGGGGCAGGTTGTATATTGTCACAGTGCTAATTTATATCAACAGAGGGAAGAATTTATGAACCAAGATAGTTTCATATTGGCCTCAGTGCTCCCATTTAGCATTGCCTTGCTTTGCAACAAAATTGATGAATGTCGCCCAAATATTTGAAGTGAACCAATATGATGAACTGCCCTTCTAAAGGTCTTCCTTTCTAGCAGTTTTGCTATATTAATAATAAACAATGTTTTTTTTACTTATTTTTATCAAATCTTGAGCTCTATTCAAAAACACATAAACACATACACTATATTCTCAAAAGTATTGGGACACCTGCCTTTACATGCACATAAACTTTAATGGCATCACAGTCTTAGTCTGTAGGGTTCAATGTTAGGTTAAGGAGTGTGTCTATGGGAATATTTGACCATTCTTCCAGAAACGCATTTGTAAGATCAGGCACTGATTTTCGATGAGAAGACATTGCTTGCAGTCTATTAGCAGGAGATCAGGCCTCTGTGCAGGCCAGTTAAGTTCTTCCACCCCCAAACTCGCTCATCCATCTTTGTGCACTGGTCCAAATCATTTGGTGGAGGGGGAATTATGGTCTGGGGTGGTTTTTCTTTTTTTTAAGGCATCAGCATACCAAGACATTTTGGACAATTTCATGATCCCAACTTTGTGGGAACAGTTTGGGGATGGCCCCTTCTTGTTCCAACATGACTGAGCACCAGTGCACAAAGCAAGGTTCATAAAGACATGGATGAGCGAGTTTGGGGTGGAGGAATTTTACTGGCCTGCACAGACTCCTGACGTCAACCCGCTAGAACACCTTTGAGATGAATTAGAGCGGAGACTGCAAGACAGACCTTCTCGCCAAACATCAGTGCCTGACCTCACAAATGCGCTTCTGGAAGAATGGTCAAACATTCCTATAGACACACTCCTAAACCTTGTGGACAGCCTTCCCAGAAGAGTTGAAGCTGTTATAGCTGCAAAGGGTGGGCCAACTCAATATTGAACCCTATGGACTAAGACTGGGATGCCATTGAACTTTATGTGTGTAAAGGCAGGTGTCCCAATACTTTTGATACTATAGTGTTGATGAAGTACTTCAAATGTGCATTTCACATTTCGGATAATTTACTTCCACTGGATTCATTAGGCTTTTCAGAGCATAGCTCTACCATGTGCAGCCTCTTGCCTGCTGATTCTATTTCAAGAATTACAAAAGGACATTACTAGGAACCATCAAACTTATGTAACTGAAAATACTGTAACTCCCCTTCTTAGGTTTCTCTCACCACTGGGGAGATTTATCCTTTCTATTCATCCTGGGGACCACTGTCAATGAGACAAAAATTGATGGGAAATTTAAAATTTTACAGTTGTCAACAGAACAAGAAGTGAGGGGAAATCTTTAATGGGAACAGCTGTTCTGGTGACATCTGTCTGAGGATGGAATTCCCCTCACAGGATAAATCTTCATCACTTTATCACCACCTTAGAGTCAGGCTAAGAATAAAACCAAATTGCTGTAAGTCCCTGTCCATTGAGTTTCCACAAAAGCATTCATTCTTGATTAGAGCAAACCTTTAGCAAATCTGAAGCCTGGAAAACATGACCCTTTGGTGGCCAGAATCAAAGTAGAGACACACTGCATTGGCTCTTTCTAGCTCTCTAGATTTCTTCATAGAAAGGGCTGAGCACCTGTAAATCCATTTTTTTTTTACATTTACTAATCTTAGCATGCTTTAAAAAATATATTATACTGTACACACCCTCTGCAGCTCCTGGTTCTTTTCTTCAAGCTGTGTCTCCAAATGTCTCATCCGTTCCTCGATGTTTCCATGCCTTTCTTCTGCCTGGAAAAAAAAAATCAAAGCAACTGATCTGAAATGTGAATGTCTGGGGACCGGGCATGGTCAGCAAGTAAAGTATACCAAAACAAAAGCAAGCTACTACTAACTGCAGACTTACTCTAGAAAAATAAATAGTACTGAAGCAGGCAGCTGGACAGCATTGCTTGAAATGTGTCAGCTACAGAGGCCTGCTACATCCAAGCGCTAGCAATATATTAGGAGTACCTATGAGCAGTGAAATCAGCCAAATGTAACATGCAGACTGTGCATGGTTTGAAAACAAACCTACTATCATAAATCAAAAGCCCCTGAAGCACTAAATTGCACAATGGTTGATTATCAATAATCAAGGCATAACATAAAAACAAAAGAACAGTAAAATGAAAAATAAAGTTAGATGGATTCTATTCAGCAATAGAAAGTAAAGTCCAGTAGGACTACCTTCCTACGTATGGAGACCATTTCTTGTAGTTTAGATTCCATAACATATTGATAATCATCAGATGAGGTAGAGGAGGTTGGATCAGACTAACAAGTCAAGGAAAAGGAGAGTGACAAAGTTGATAAAACCACAACAGAAGACTGCAAATAAAATAAATTGTACAGAACACTTAAAGAAATCAAAACAAAAAATGACAATGTTTATATCAGAAAAAAAAAAACCTAAATAGTAAAATATGCTAAACTTAGCTTGAACCTCTATAATTTACACGTACATTTCGAATAACTAATGCAGAGGTCCCCAGCTTTTAGTTTCCTTAGGATCTGAAAGAAAGCTAATGGCAACCAACTTGCTTCTCCCTTTCACAATTTTAGGCACGTTAGAAAATAGCAGGGAGCAGCGAAGAGCAGAGTTAGAGCTTACACAGCAAAATGTAAAAAGTATTACATGCCTTGTGCCTACAGCTAGCCATAAATGGAAAACTTTGCCTATAGAGTCTCATTTCAAGCAATAATGTTTATTATATTTAACATAAGGCGGTGACGAAACGCGTCAGCCGTGATTACACGGCAACTGGGCTTACATTCAGAAGACTATAGGATGATTCCCTGGAGTTATTGTAACCAGCGTGGAGGTGGCGAGGACACAGGAGGATTGAAATTGTTGATAATATGTGTCAAGCGCTGTTTTTACTGATTACATGTGAATGGATTACATCTCTTTTTTAAATAAATGTTGAAGTTATTAAGTTATCACAATAGTGGAGCTTTTCTTCTTACATGTTACTTGCGGAGTGACCGTTAGAGGAAGAGATAGGGGATGATCTAATCCATCTAGAAGATTCAAATGACACTCTCCATATCAGATATTTTGCCCAACCATGTGAATGGGGGGTATTTATATCTGGTGAGTGTCCATCTGATGGGAGTGTGTAAGATTCTGGTACCTCTGGTACCCTTATTTTCCACTTTTCTTTCAAATATGCGTCCCACCTTTCTAATTAGGTGGTACGCATACACCTTTAAGACGGATGACGTCATCGCCGAGTGCCGCAGAGCGGCTATTTCAACCGCCGGCGTTCTCTCTCACATTGTTCATTCTAACCGCATGGTTAGTTCGTTCAAGCCGTCTGCAGAGCAGCCATACTTGATGTCACTCGCTCCTGTATCTCGCTACCTGAACTAGTTTCATTACTGATCCCGTATCTCGCTACCGGATCACTCTTGGCTTACTGCTTTCACTCTCTATCCCTGCCGTGTGTCCACATGCTTACAAGCTTGCCTTGCTACCGGAACCTCCAGCTATTCCCTTTACTTGGAAACAGACCGGAACCTCGCTACCGATCCCTGTATCTCACTACTGGATCACTCCCTTACTACTGGACCCTTCTACTACTAACTTGCTAGTGATAAGTACCCCACAGGGGAATCCTCCATAACCTTACTTACACTATCTACCTCTGCACATAAGGACTGTTACTATCTATGCATACTAATTCTATCATCTGCACTGTTACATAGATTGCTAGCTCTTGAGACTACTACCATCTATCCTTGCACTGGGTTAGTCTATCCTGTATTTGTCATCTGCTGTCCTTACCACCTATTACCATACTCGATTACTAGCCTATCTGCATTCTACCTAATACCATCTAATACTCTCCTGAACATTTCTATCAAGTGCTTACCATCTCTGTCACTGTTCACACCTGTCCCTTCAGCACATCATCTTCATACTATCATATACATCCTATCACTCCAGGAACATCTTAATGAGTGTGTATATCTGTATGCTGAAGCTGACAGGCCCACAGTGATGAGTCTGGAGAGTTGGATCTGGTTATTCAACACATCTCTACATGACTACTGAGTGGAGATTCTGAAGCTGCAAATCCAGCCTACTACAAAAACGCAGGAGCGTTACAGAGTGAAGGTTATAATGCACAGCGGTAGCAGTGATCTGTGGTGATTTATCAGTTCTTCATTCACAGGGATTTCGTTCATTCTTCTAGTTTTCTTTTTACTCGATTATATCATATTTTTTGGACTATGCACTTATTACAATAATAATATAATTTTGGGCTGATTTATATATATATATATATATATATATATATATATATATATATATATTATTTTTTTTTCTATCAATTTTATTATTACTACTGATAGGAATATTTATAGTACTAATTCATCAATTAATCACATTGAGTTTTTCATTTTTCACTTGCGCTGCTGGTGGTTTCACATGATTAGCTGCAATTTTTCACTTTATATACAAACATACCTAATGTGTTTGCACACCTAAAAAGTCCCATATCTCCAATCTTTTTTTAATAGTTTAGTGTAGTTGATCATAAGCTACAGATCTAGTCTCTAGCCTTTACAATAGGCTCTGAAATGTTTTTTTAGAAAACATTTTTTGGCTTTAGTATTCAAGCCAAATTTTATCAAGACACAAGTTTACATTAATAATGCAATCCTCTGCTGTTTCAACTACACAGCAATTCCCAGTGTCCAGACTGAGTGCAGGAGCCCTGAAAGTATTCCATAGCACCATGATCCCTTACCAAGGCACAATGTTACCGGATGTTTAAGGTGATTTATGCATCTACACTATAAAAACCTCATTCGTTGATGTTTAAGATAGGAAAGTCAGATAGGAAATTCACTACTTTTAGGCACAATCACCTTTTTCCATACTATACTCCTGTATATATTGTACAAAGCTATCTGTGTGTGTTAGCAAATCAAATGACTTGCTGCTGCATTTATTGTTTGAATGTTGACTACTAAGTTCCAGACATTAAGGTCAGGATTGTGGTGGAGTAGGATATTTTCAGGATTTCTTTCATACGTCTCCTGGACTTAAATTACTGTACATGGTTGGCTTCTGGTTGGCTTTTGAATTTCAGCTCTTTCCAAAAGCAGGGGATCACTTAATGTGCACAAAGTTGGACCATTACATAAAACAAGTAAGTGGGGCTATCTGCAAACAAAAACTATGCAAATTCTGCTTATAAGGGTAAGGGGCTACATAGGGTCTATATAAAATAATTACACTTGCTCGATACTGTGTAATATGTATATGCACATACAAAATTTTAAAAGGGTCTGATTCTTAAAAGTACAAAAAAAAAAGGTATAATTTGAATTTCCATACAAAGTCCAACTTTTACATACATTAATACATATATTTATTAAGTTTGTATAGTTTTTAGTGTGTAAGTAATCTCTCCTCTGGAGCCCCCTATGAAAGGAGAAGGCTATGTAGAAATAAACAGACCCCCCAACACGGCATTTTTGAGTTATGAACATTACAGACTTATTGATTTCTATTCTTTAATTGTTGTGAATAAAAACAAAATCTAGTACTATCCTATATTTGTTTGCTAATAAATATGAACAAATGTAAAGCATCTAATTACTAGATCCTATGAAAAGAACAGATTTCACTGGCATGAAAATTGAAAACTCTTGCATGAAAACTGCCTCTACTTTGTGCTTGAAAGTGATGCACATTAGAGGATGCCACAGCTTATTATAGGAAAACTGTACCAAGGCAAATATTGAATGATAGGTAGGAGGAAGGCACTGGACATGCACCTCCAAACAATACAAATAGAAGTCCTTAGTGCAGTCCAATGTCTTGGGTGCAGTAGCACTCCAAAAAAAACGGGCCTCTCCTGAGGGGTAGATATCACCCAAGGTAAATAACCTTTGAATAATCGGGCCAGAAGGATCACCAAACAAATGCTTCTCAGAGTCCAAAAGTATTTGATTCCATGAGGGACCAAAGGAAAAAGGCAGCTAAATAACTTATCTTCATCAGAGAGCCAGTGCTTAAAACAGTATTTAATGGACTCAGAGTAACCAACCCGAACACATCAATCAAAGCCAGGATATTTAGTGTGCGAATGTCTGTCTTAGTGGCAGAGCTGTTCTGGGTCAGTGTCAAAAGCACTGAAATTGCATTTTCAATAGGATCAGTCAGCAATGGCTCTCCCTAAATTGTCAATAGGTTTTCTTCACTAACAATTCAAAAAAAAAAATAGCATGGCTTAATAGATTACAGCTAATCACCTCAGCCTCTCCACGCTTGGAAGAAACTGTGGTTGGCTGCTTCATGATACCGCATAACACTGCTCTTGCCATGTATTAAAACCCAATGTGATAAAGATAACTTGCTTTACATGGACATAAGGTTTCATACTAAGTGAGGTGATTTAATAAGAAAAACTGAAAAAGATAACATTTTTTGTCTATAGCAGTTGTAGCAATAGATGAAAGTTGCTCAAGAAACAAAGTAAATAGAATAATATCTATTCATGTGTTCTACCAAAGTAAGTCTGCTAGGGAAATTTACTGATTGCAGTACAACTCTTGACAGATATACAGTGTGTATTCCAGTAAAAGACTAGGCCGACACTTCGGAAATGTCCTAGATAAATTTACAGAGTGAGCTGTGATAGGTTTATGGGATAAGTTTTAGTAGAAGTATTGATTGTACCTAGCTGCAATGAAGAGCATGCTGCTTGTATGTATCCTTTAGAGAAGACATCTATAACATTTAAGAAGCTCTGCTCTGCAGCTGTTAACACTAAGTAGCTATCATTTCCAATAATACAAAATATCTGTTCTTGGATAAAAACCGTTATAATCTTTATATCACAGAGGTAATAAAAATGCATGATTGAAATTGCAGATATTTCAACCTAACAGCACGTTATTTGTAAATGGATGGACAAGGGACAATGTTTATTACTGTATTCACTTGTGAAATGTCAGCTGCTGTATCTGACTGGTAATAGTAAAGAATTTACTAGAATGAAAAAAAAAAATATATGAAAACAAAATTTGGTGATTGTCTAAATGCTAATGCCTGACAGACCCTCAATATTTCAGTAAAAAGTGTAACATCGTGTGAAAATAGCAAAAAAAATATGACCGCATACTAGGGTTTCCCTTTGTATATATTGTTATCATTATTGCAGGTATTTATATAGCACCGGCAATGGCAACTTTTTTATTGCTACATTTTTTTTAAATAGCTTTGTTTAAGACCCCATTCAGACTAGCGCGACTTGTCAGGCGACTTGTCAGCCTGACAAGTCGCGCTCGGTCGCTCGCTATTGATTAGCACAGGACCCGTTCTAATAGGAGCGACACAAGTCCGACTTAGAAAAAGGGTCTTGTACTACTTTGGGGCGACCTGGGAGCGACTTGCATTGACTTCCATTATGTGAACCTTCACAGGTCGCCCCTCGAAGTCGGATCGCCTCAGTGTGAACCGGCTTTAACACACCATTATTGGAATAATCTTTTCAACACAGAGAAACCCTTGAAATAACTTTTGGTCTCAGGGAACCCCTGCTAAAAATGACTATATATACAACTCATGATACATTAGTGTGGTAGTCAGTGAGAAGAATACTCCTTACATTTTAGGTCACTGGGAAAAATCACCCCCTTACAGATAGCTAAAAATAATAATGATGTCAGTGGGAACCTATCTGAGAGGCAGAATTTGCTCACTGCTCAGGGAACCCCTAACAACCTCTGGAGTAGCCCTAGGGTTCCATTAAACCCTGGTTAAGAAACCCTGCATTATAATGTTACCTTCTCTGCGTTTACAGTGTATGTATAATCAAAACTGTTATAAGTTTTGATAGACTAGAGAAGGGTTAAAACCCCTATTAGGTTTATTTTTGCTGCACAATACCCGCTCAGATTTCTTTTCACTTCTTGCTTTGAATACACAACAGGACATTAAAGGAAACCTTAAAATAATACAAACGCCTCTAAAATATTACTGGAACATCAATGGAACATTTTTCCCTGTTGCATAACTAACTTTATACAGACAAATCTAAAATTTTGGATGTTTCTTTATTTTTTGACTCTGTGACAATAGACACCAGCGCAAATAGAGGGGTGAATATTCTTTATTAAGTTTTCATTGCTTCCTAACTCTTCCTTGCTCTATCCATAAACTAAAAAAAAGAAAAAAAAGTTTTGCCTTTATATACACAAATCAGTGACCATGTTTGTATATTGCAGACCATAGAGGGGTACGTATCCCTAGTGAGGACCCTTTTTTAAGTTTGCATTGCTGTCTAACTCTTCCCCACTGTATGCAAAACTAAAAAAAATAAGTTTAGCCTTAGCATATACTTAAATCAATGACCCTGATTGTACACTGCTCAAAAAATTAAAGGAACACTTTGAAAACTCATCAGATCTCAATGGGGAAAAATATGCTGGATATCTATACTGATATGGAATGGGTAAAGTGTTAGGAATGAAATGATGCCACATTGTTTGATGTAAATTACAATTATCAACCTCTAGAAGGCTGAATTCAAAGACACCCTGAAAGTCAAAGTGAAAAAATGATGCAGCAGGCATTTCTGCAACACAAAATGGTACTCAGTAGTTTGTATGCCCGCCACCTGCTTGTATGCATGCCTGACAACATCAGGGTATGCTCATAATGAGACGGCGGATGGTGTCCTTGGGTATTTCCTCTAAATCTGGACCAGGGCATCACTGAGCTCCTGAACAGACTGAGTTGCACCCTGGTGGTGTCAGATAGACAGAAACATAATGTCCCAGAGGTGTTCTATTGGATTTAGGTCAGGCGAGCGTGAGGCCCATTCAATAGTATCAATTCCTTCATCCTCCAGGAACTGGCTGCATTCTATCGCCACATGAGGCTGGGCATTGTTGTGCACCAGGAGGAACCCAGGACCCACTGCACTAGTGTAGGGTCTGACAATGGGTCCAAGCTCCCCAGACCATCACTGACCCATCACCAAACCGGACATGCTGAACGATGGTACAGGCAGCATAACATTCTCCACAGCTTCTCCATACCATTTCACATCTGTCACGTGTTCAGGGTGAACCTGCTCTTATCTGTGAAAAGCACAGGGCACCAGTGGTGGACCTTCCAATTCTGGTGTTCAATGGCAAATGCCAATCGAGCTGCACGGTGCCGTCCAATGAGTACAGTCCACTAGAGGACGTCGGGCCCTCAGGACACCCTTAATAATGTCTGTTTCTTATTGTTTGGTCAAAGACATTCACACCAGTGGCCTGTTTGAGGTATTTTTTTGTAGGGCTCTGGCAGTGCTCATTGTACAAAGAGCAGATACGGGTCCTGCTGATGGGTTATGGACCTTCTGGAGGCCCTGTCTAGCTCTCCTAGAGTAACTCCTGGAATCTCCTCCATGCTCTTGAGACTGTGCTGGGAGATACAACAAACCTTCTGGCAATGGCATGTATTGATGTGCCATCCTGGAAGAGTTGGACTGCCTGTGCAACCTCTATAGGGTTCAGGTATCGCCTCATGCTACAAGTAGTGACACTGACCCTAGCTAAATGTAAAATGAGATAAAAACAGTCAGAAATGTTGAGTAGGGAAAAAATGTCAGTGGCCTTCACCTGTAAAACCATTCCTGTTTTGGAGGTCATCTCATTGTTGAACATTGAACATTGCACCTGCTGTTAATTTAATTAACACCAAAGCAGCTGAAACTGTTTAACAACCCCCCCTGCGACTTAACTGACCAGATAAATATCCCTGGAATCTACTTGACTTGATGCTATACTCTGATTAAAAAATGTTCCTTAAATTTTTTTGAGCAGTGTATAAATGGCGTATACCATCGTCCCCGGCTTCTACTGGCAAACCTAAGGTGTCTAAAGTGGTAAAAAAACAAAAAACTTTTTCGAGCAGTGTATATTACAGGTCATTTTTAAGATGCTCCATTGATAAAACTAAGACTCCGATTTTTATCAATGGTAAATTTTTATCCAGGATCTATGTGTATACTGCAGACCTCTGAATAAAACACAGAAAAAGCAACAAAATATTTGGGAAACCTAATGTATATTTTCTTGTTGTGGTACTTACTCTCCCTATCCACTTGCCCCTTTGCTAAAAGCAATCTGAGGTAAAATTAACCCCCAACAGCTAATTTTCTTCTAATTTCCAAGAAAGGAATTGTAACCATGCAGAAGTTCACTAACACAAGGCCACCAGTGTCACAATTCATATACTATCAGAAACAGAAGGGAATCATAAAAGGCCATCTTCAGAACGTCTGCAGCTAACAGGCTTCATGCCCAAAGATGATGATTATGATCTACTGTTTACGTATCAAGGACAGCACGAATTAAAAAAAAAAAATCTATATCCGCTTAAACTGTCACACAACGCTCTCACTTTACTTAAATAATATAGTTCCCCTAATATATAACTCTAAAGGTTTATGTATATAATATTTGCTGTGCGTATGTCTTAACCATTCACAGGGGCACCATGAATGTTTTCTGTATTGTTTGTAATATATTTATCTCCTATGACGATCTAGTGGCCATAATCCATCATTTTTTATTGAGCTATTTCAGGAAGAATATTGCATTTTGGCTGCTAGATGGAACTGAAGATTACAGTAGATAATTATATTAAAAATAATATGGACAATTGAGTACTGTCCATGATACTTTTTTATTTGCACTAACATACACATTTTCAGAACAAGCTTTTGGGTGTACCCCCTTCTTCAAGGTCCAAGTAGTATTATTATACAGTGTTTTAGCAGAATGTTAATAAAACACAATCTGAAGGAAAAAGAAAAGAAAAAAAACAAAAACAAACATACACAGCAATAGTACACTTGGATAGTTAGTTAGATAAGGCAGAGGTCTAAGGATTGGAGATAAAAAGAGTCACAGAGGTGAGAGTGGTCGTAAAACTGTTGGATAGGGATAGGTCCACATTTAGTCCATTATCCTTTGTGTCAAATAGAATTATCATTCTTAAGTCAAAGGTTTTCCTTTCCTGAGTGGGTTTGAAGTTCCCCTTAAGAACCAAAACATTCATGTCTTCCATGGTGTGGTCTGGTTGTGAAAAATGATGTCCTGCAGGTGTGCAGAAATCATCTTCTTCGTGTTCCTTAATGATGTGTCTGTGTAAATTCTATCTTATTTGTACTTTCGGTGCTGTTTCACCAACATAAGATCCTTGCTTGTATTTTTTATGCACTGGATGAGGTACACAAAATGACTAGAGGTACAGGTGTATGATTCTGTAATATTGAAGGTCCCTTTTGTCTGTGTGTGACACCTATTAATGGATTCATTTGGCTGCACAGTTTGCATTGCTTTTTGTTATAGGGCTTGGCTTTATTATTTGTGACTTTGTAACCAGAATCCTGCTGATTAGATCATGTCTGAGGTTGGGTGGTTGCCTGAAAGCCAGCATTGGGGGTTGTTTGACTATGTCTTTCAGTGTTTCAGCTGTTAAGATGGTTTGCAAATCTTTCATCATCTTTCTTATCCCTTCTAGAGCTGGATTGTATGCGATTACTAGAGTCAATCCGTTATGATTTTTTTTTTTTGTATTGGAGGAGATTTTCTCTTTGGGTTCACTTCAAGCAAAAACAATTTGGCAAACATTCATGGTTTCTGTGTGAATGGTTACGACACTTGCATTGTGCAATGTTTTATACATAGACCCCATAAAGTAACAAAACTACCTTACAAGCCATTTCTGACTATTCTTCTTTTTTATTTTAATAATTAGGCATTAGAAATAAAACTGGCCCTGTTACTGTCAACCCTACAACTCAGGGTCTGATCTCTTTGTTGTATTCTTCTATACTGAATAATACGGGAACACCAACCCCCTCATACTGTGATATATAGGCAAAAGACCTCGACTCTGCCCCACAACCCGAAGACTGGCGTAAAATGTGGGAGGCCTTGTTCAAATCCTCCTGTAATGTTTTGTCCCTAGAAAACTCCTTTAAAATGATGTCCCGTTTTTACTTTACACCAGCTAGGATCGCAAAATGTCTACTGTTAAACCCGGCCAACTCCTTTAGAGATTGTTCAGATTAGGGTGACATGAAACACATATGGTGGACCTGCCCTAAGGTTCGGAGGTTATGGATTAGGGCAGTGATGGCGAACCTTGGAACCCCAGATATTTTGGAACTATATTTCCCATGATGCTCCAATACACTGCAGAATGCCAAGGTTCCCCATTACTGGATTAGGGTGTACACGCTGGTCGATACGGTTCTCCAAGTAAATTTACGGAAAGACCCATGGGAAGCTCTTCTGCATAAACCTATCGCGGATGTTTCCCGGCGGAATGCACCCTAATTATTCACATCTTTATGGCAGCGAGGCAAACTATAGCGTGATCATGGAAAACACCACTTCTAAATTTTGAAGAGGTTAAAATTCAAGGCCATGGAACGCTTATAAAGAAAAGATTGACAGCAATCCTGGGGGATACGTATAACAAATTTCAACGGATCTGGCAACCCTGGTTAGACCACTTTCCTCCTTCTCTACTGACTTCCCGAAGCTTCCAAGAACTGTAATGGTTCCATGTGACAAAGCGTAGAACCCTTGGGGTACCCATTTCCATCCCTCTTCTTTCTCTCTTTTTTCTGCTTCTTCTTTTTTCTCATTGCACAAATCCTTTCTTTGTTCGGCTGTTGTAGGATATGGATGAGCAACAGAGGCCATGGCTTGTTTTTCTGGCATCTTGATCAAATCTTCTATTTGGGATACAGAGTTGCTGGGATGCTAGTAGATTGGTAAGCATGATACAAACTTCATTGCCCTGAAGTTGTCTCTATAGTATTTTCTGTGAATGTTCACCCTTAAAATTGCTTACCTCTCATTAATGGACTCCTCATAAGCTCTGCTCTAATCCAGTTATACTGTGTTATATGGTTGTCTCCATCCTAGCCCTAAATTTAGGGAGGATTATCTGCTCAATGTGTATTGATGCCTTTAATCATCATTTTGACAATGTAATGTTTCTAACTTTTCTACTATTGTAAAATTCAACGAATTTCAGTTAAAAGAAATAAAACTGGTTTTGCTAACTTTTTTCCTACTTGTATACCATATCAACAAATTACTTTCTTCAGAGATTCAGTTGGAAGATACTTACCTTTTGTTAATAATGATATTGTCAGTGTTTAGTTAAAGTACTAAAACATCCCACATATGCTTTGGTTCCAATTTAGTCACAAACTCATTGTTTATATTAAACATTCTAGTTTGTGTTCTAAGTATATTATAATACAAATTATGATTTCTGATTTTTCATTCTTGAAAATATCTAAAAGCCAATATTGTTTGTACAGTGTATTGGCCTGTGTTTGGTATACTTTCATGTCATTACATTGTATTTGCTCTTGAAAAGAACAACACTAACTCTAAATTGCCAGTAAATAAAAAAAGGTTAATGTAAAAAAGAAATAAAATTCAGCACTGAATGTAATCAGCTGTCAAACTAGATGAACGGTTATTTGTAGCAGGATGGTATCTCATTTTCATTTATAAGGTTGCCTAGGAGAGAGATCAATAGTTACGTCAACAATCCAAGACATCTTACTTTTTATTAAAACTATTGATCAAGCATTTTAATGTGAAAAGGGTGTACCTTACTGCTGCAGGATCATGTAGGGAAACTGAGCAATGCTTGCTGAATATTTAAAATTCTTCAAAGCACACATGCATAAATCAAAAAATACAAAATTAACAAAATGATGGAAACATCTGATGTGCAAAGTAAGCATAAAACCAAGCAAGACATCTAACAAAGCTCAATGCAATGTATTAGAATCATAAACCATCTTTATAGTATTTTTAGTTAGGTTAATTAGGCTAAATCCCTTTTAACTAAAACACCTACATGATTTGCAGCTAGGGCATGGTAGAATGATGCATCCTTAAGGTGCATCCTTATAAAGAAACTTTCCACTTGTTCATTACCTTTGTAAGGGCTGCTATCCTTTGTGCCAGCTCCGCTTCCACCTCTGGCAGAGTCTCAGCTTTCCTCATTGTTTGCTGTAGTTTTTGTTCAGCCAACTCCAAGCGCTCCTGCAGCTGTCTGTTTTTCTCTTCCATCTATTCATCCCACAAGAAGAAAACAGTCATAATAAATTACTAATTCTTTAATGGTTATTGTTATTTTTACATTTATCACATATGCGATAATACAACAACCACTACACATGGTTGTGTAGCATAATGTATTGAACACTGTGTGCCCCAAAGCCAATGCCTCCCCTTTTCCTTCTTCTGTCCTCAGATTTTTTGCCTTCCTTTTTCCCCTTCTATCCCAAAATCTCTGCCTCTAATTTTCTTCTTTTGTTCCAGGGCCTCTGTCTTTCCTTTTTCCCCTTACTCTCTACCTTCCTGTTTCCTATTTTTTCCTCTGCCTCCCACTTTCTTTTTTCTCCAACTGTCACAGAGCCATTTACCCTCCCCCCCCTCCCTTCTGCCCCAGAGGCTCTACCTCCTCCTATTCTCCTTTCCACCCCACAGCTCCAGGCTCCCTTTTTACACGTTTCTTCTAACCAAGAGCCTCTGTCTTCACTTTTACCCTTTTTTGTCAGAGCCTCTGTCTGTTTTTCTCCTTCCTTTTCCCCCTTACCTGCCAGAACTTCCCATCCGATTTTGGTTTTGGTTTTTACCTATATAAGAGAAGCATCTGATTTCTAAAGATGTGCATATTGTCAGGATAAAAAGTAATCCAAATCATAAACTGTACAGATTCAAACCATATTGTCTCAACTATGGTCTAAATATTAATATGATAATTAACAGCTTCACTGCAGGCACACTCTTTTCATGTTATTGTAGTTTTAAAGCATTAAAAGTGCACTGTAAAAACAGAAAAGATGAAAAGGCTTTCAGAAGAAAACAAAACACTAATAAGCTAGATGCTAGATCAGTAACTTTGAACGTTATTGATGTTTCAGCACACCTGGGACAATGATTTCTGTCTACTGGCACAATAGAAGTAATCTGCTATAATTAAGAAAAAATTAGACCAAAAATATGAACCGTAATATTACAGACTATTTAACCAGAACATGCTACAATAAAACATCAGCAATATCTATTACTTGAAAACGACACATATTTCAGGGCTAAAGTGGATGACATTTATCTTAGTTAATAAATTAGATAATAAAAAAGCAATTCTAGTTTCAAAAAGTATGGGGCACCATGGACTGAGCATTAGCTCACATCAGACTGACTGAAAAACGTTGGCACTGTGACAACCATGATACAATGGGGTTAATTTACTAAAAGTAAATAGACTGTTGACTTTGCATGGGAATTTTCTCCAGGTGAAGCTCTGCTGATTTCCATCTTCCAATCATGTGCAAGGAGAGATCCTGTTTATTTTATTTCCCTTGCCCGTGATTGGGTATTCTTTGCAAAGTGAAATTTAACCTCATTCACTAAGCAATGGGCAAAATTCCCATGTAAAGTACAACTTCCCTGGCAAAGTGCGCAGCCTAATTGCCTTTAGTAAATTAGCCCTAATAGGTTTTTCAGGCATAACATCCAATTCATTGCTATCCCCCACGTGTCTCTTTTTTATCTTTCTTCCCAGTTGCATCCTTTCTGTTAACCCCTAATTCTTTGTCTCTCCAGCTATAAAAGCGTCTTACCTTCCAATTCACAAACTTCTTTAGAATGCACTCTGAGCTGCGCATTTAGCACAAGACATCAGTGCTGGTGAGGGAGCTTGCAGAGGTTGTATTGCTGGAGGGGAGGTGGACTTTAGTTCCTTTTTAATAAAGCCTATGATGTGCTAATTCCTGTCTGTTTGTTTGCATGCAATCAGTAGCTATTATAACTGTCTTAGGAGTGACATTTTTTACATTGGGTTATTATTATGTGATCAACATCAGCAAAAAGGGGTTGCCAAATTGGTGAGAAGGGGGGAGTCTGGTTAATTAGTGTGTTCTCTAAATGCATCCCAGTTGGTTGCTTTTATCCTCAAACTGAACTGTGATCCTCTGACAGCAGCGATCATGGGGAATTAAATGTGGCTGGGCAATCGTGCCCAGAAGGTACCTTAGATTCAGCCTCAGTTTTGGCTGCTGGGGTATAAAAATCTTAAAGTGTTACTAAACCCACAACAGTAAAATCAGTCTGTATATGCAGTAAAGCATGCTTGTTATACTCACTGTGGAACCTAAGGGGTTAATCCTCTGCATTGTGTATAAAGGCTGTTTGATCTTGTCTCTCTGATCCTCCTCTTCTTTAACTGACTCCAACCCATCTTCTGATAGAACAGAGCATTAAGAGTCAGGCTGCACATGCTCAGTTTGGTGTGTATTGCTATAGTGTTTTTTTTCTCCTTGGGAGAGTGCATGTGATCAGCACAGGGCCAATCAGCACTGTCCAAACAGAGGGTCAGGGGGGAATGAAAACTCCTCCTACAAGCATAAGCAGACACTGATACAAGGCAGCTATATACTGCTGATGAGAAAAGGTATTTAGCAGTTTATATTCACTAAATACTAATAATTGCATTTCCATGTTCTGGGTACTGTGGGAGACCAGATATAGTGAATGCAGTCTCCTGGGTTTAGTAACACTTTACCATTCTGGTCCCTAACTACTTTATTGATGAATAATGAAGCAATTATTTTACACTTTAGATTACTATTTTTGTCTCTGTAATGATTCAATCTTTCCTGAGTTTACTTCCAAAAACAGCATGGCATCACTCAGTGTGGCTATTAAATTGGCTCTGGTCTGCATATTGCATATATAATCTTCTTTTACCTGCCTATTCCAAAACACCCATTTAAATAAAACATAAAATCCTGCAGTGACCTAGGCTGGACTCCAGGCAAACATAAAATACATGCATGAGAGCTGTTTTACCAGTCAAAAGATTTGTATTTCTATTACCCAATTATGAGATTTACACAACTCTAACAGACAACACATCCTTGTCTGGCAGGGCAAGATAACCGACTTTTCTCCACTGCAGTTACGTAATACAACTAGATCTTGTACCTGACCCAAGACTGCAACTGGACAAAGAAAGAGAAGCAGCAGAATGGTAAGCACATTTTTCTGTCCCATTGGCCGCTTGTGTACTTTTCTTTTTCACAATCTTAGCTCTATGGGAGATTTCAAGAGATTGATAGAATTTGAAGGCTGAAGGTAAGTTAAAGGGGTAAACCCCTTAAAAATAAAAATATTTATTATATTGCAGCTCACCAATTCTTAGACATGCTAGCTTCATTCATTTTCTTTTTAGACTTTCTTTCTTTTATTTTCACCTAGAAATTTTCCTCCACCCCAAAATTGCTCATTCATGTGTACTGGTGTGCAGTCATGTTGAAACAGGAAGGGGCCATCCCCAAACTGTTCCCACAAAGTTGAGGGCATGAAAGTGTCCAAAATGTCTTGGTATGTTTACACCTTAAAAGTTCCCTTTACTCGAACTAAGGGGCCAAGCCCAACCCCTGAAAAACAACCCCACATCATAATCTCCCCTCCATCAAATGATTTGGACCAGTGCAAAAAGCAAGATCCGTAAAGATATGGATGAGTGAGTTTGTGGTGGAGGAACTTGGCTGGCCTTCACAGAGTCCTGACCTCAACTTGATAGAACACCTTTGGGATGAATTAGAGTGGAGACTGCGAGCCAGGCCTTCTCTTTAATATCAGTGCCTGACCTCACACATGCACTTCTGGAAGAATGATCAAATATTCCCATAGACACACTCCTAAACCTTGTGGACAGCCTTCCCACAAAAGTTGAAGCTGTTATAGATGCCAAGGGTGGGCCAACTCAATACTGAACCCTACGGACTAAGACTGGGATGTCAATAAAATTATTGTGCGTGTAAAGGCAGGTGTCCCAAAACTTTTTGTAATATAGTGTATTTATGGTATTATTCCACTCTGTAAAGATTCATAAATCCATGTTGTTGAGAAAGAATTTTGACAGATCAGAAGCCGGTTTTAAAGAGGGAAGTGAAAGGACTAGGAGGCGCTTCATAATTTAAAAGTGTTCATCTCAAGTTTTTGTGTTCCATGAACTTTTTAAAATCGAAATGGGCTATTTGTTGTCAGCCAAGAAAATCAAGGCCTATTTTAAGGGACCTATGCAAAATGGTACAACTCTACCACTTGTTTAAAGTAACAATTCAACACCAGAAATCAATTATGTACTTGAACAACATTTATACGTATATTACAGATAAAGCTGGATAAAATAAAGTATAACGGTAAAAGTACAGAACCTGGCGTAATATAGCTTCTTTGTTTGCCAATTCATTTTCCAATTTGTCATTCATATCATGAATAGACGTTGCTTCCCTTTGTGCACTGAGATATCTCTTCTCCAGAGTTGTGATACGCTCTTCCATATCCTCTTTCTGAGCCATAGCCTGAAATAAACAGAGCTATGTTGTAATACTGAATTACAGCAGGATATTGGCTAAGGTGATTACATATACACACATAGTAGGGTCAACAATAGCATAACACATGGGGTATTCTCATTATTGTGAATTATTTTTATATTTTAAGGATTGTTTTTTACATTCATTAAAAGTTCTATTAGCACATTAAAGCAATTTTTTTCACCAACGCCGCCTGTTGCTTATGTGCGGTGTACACAGATTGCTACAATACTCCACTGCCACCTTATGGCTAGAAAAGGAACACGTTGGCACCATCAGTGAAGATGGCACCAGTGGCTGTGGAGCAGAGAATGAAAGCATGGAGGTGTCATTGCTGAAAACTGGCAAATTAATGGTTAAGTCTGCTGTGTATATGACACACGCTGCGGCTGCTCTTTTACTTATAATTGCACTTTAGTGCAAACCATAAAGTGCTCTGAGATTGACTACAATTTTTTAGCCAAAGATGTATTATCTTTATCATTCTTTATTAAAACTCTTTCATTTTTCTAAGTATATGTTGTCTGTGGTAAATGCTGTAGCATTCAGTAAGTATGTTGTATGTGTAAAGTTTAGACTTTTCGAATACATTGCATGGCTAGGTCATGTTTTGATATGGCATATGTCTTAGTAGCAGGCATTGTTTAAATTTGAATCAGAAAGATGCAGAAGGCCCTATGTTTAACTACTGATCCCAATAATGCTTTGTCATGCCTTCTGCTGCAGATGAAATACTGGAGCCCAATCAACAGAAAAACTATTTTAAGTAAGACACTGCATTCTAAAGTGAGACGAGGGTCATACAGCTAATAGCACCTAAGCTGCCACAGGATCATATTACAGGAAGCTTGTTCATTCTGAGCTTATTTCTCAATATGAGCATACTAAGCAAGCCTTACACTATCTGGACAGATACAATTACAGGTTAAGACCCTTAAAGCCATGTTTAGTAAAAGATAAGACTGTGGATATTAGTATTAATCTTCAGTAACAAAAAAGTACTGTATTGGTATAGCAATTGCAGAGACAGAATAACAAGAAAAGAGGTTTTAAACCTATGAATATATGACTCGTGATACCACACAAGACAGGATTAAGTAACACTACCTCCCTAATGTCTCTCTGATATTTTGTGTTCATTTCTTCTGTTTTTGTTAGTTCTTTTCGAGCCGACTCTGCTTCTTGCTCAACTTCTCCAACTCGTGCCGACAAGGATGATAATCGTTCCTTCATCTGGGTCATTTCATAATTCTGCTTCTCAAGTAGTTCTTGAAGTTCAACCATCTGACTGGCTTCATCATTAGAGTCTATGGAGCCATTTGATAGCCTCTGCAGAAAAAAATAAGAATACAAAAGTTAAAACATTAACCAACTTATTTTATTCTCATACATTAACATACCTCCCAACCATCCTGGAGCATCCCGAGATTTCAAGTTAGTCCCGGGGTCACGCGGATCTGGGCTGGAGTCCCAGAACCAACAGCTTCAACAAGTTCCAGTAGTGGAATATTCTCAATGGATGCAATACATGCTTTAACACACTGCACCCAGTGAGCATTCCTGCATGACTGCGCTCTCTGCCTCACCCTCCCCCTTCAATCTTCTTTTCTGTCACTGGTTGCTAGGACCGCCGGCGTCCTAGCAACCGATGATGCACTTTGCAGGCACACACACACTAGGGAGAAACTACCTCCACGCAAGCCACTTTAGGACCTCCCAGCTTGGCTCCCTGACTCCAGCTCCTGCTTCCTGCCTTCCAGAGTCACCCCCCCTCCCAGTGAGGAGACTCTGAAATGTATGTATTGTGTGCTGTCAGCTAAACTAATTTAATGGAGGGCACCCAGAGCACTTGTTCACAGCTCTTACAGGGTGCCCCTGAGTTACCAGCGCTGCGATAGAAAGCATCACTCCCCACCGGCGGCATCTAATAGCAATACTTAGCGGGCGCTCTCCTCTCCCCAGCCACCCTTTCAGAAGTTCAGGAGCTGTGAGGAAACTCCGCTTATTCACCTGGCTTGGACGGCTGACACCTCCCTGGATTGTGTCAGCCTCTCCACTGCTGCTCCTTGCACTTCTCCTGCGCTCTCTCTCCCAAGCTGCACAGTATACAAGCACACATCTGGGGCTCCCTGGTTCTCTGGAGCTGCAGATTCAACATCAACTCCTACTTCCCCACCATGCAAACACCCTAGTGACTTCTGGTCCTCTCCTACTCTCTCCTGAGCTGCAGTGGAAGGCAGCTCACAACCGCTCCCTGTTCACTCCACGCTTCTTCCCTGCCACTTCTTCAATCAGCCCTGCTGTCCACACATCCATAAAAAGTGTCTTCACTCTTGGACTCTTTTCTGTCAGTGAGTGGAAGAGCAGCACTGCTCCCTACCTGTCCAGTGCTTCTGATCTGCTACTACCTTTCCTGACCTCACTGCCTTCAAGTTGCTAAGACTGTCCTCTCCCCTGCACTCCTCCAGATGCACTCTTAGGGGTCCACAGAGCAGTGAGTGCATCCTAAATTCAACCACATGTCTATCTGTCTACATGCCCTGTAGCAGCCCGCTGACTCTGCAGTTATCTCAAACTTTTTTGCTGGTATGATATAAGGCAAATAAACCACAAATATGCCTTGCCTCCTAGGCACTAACAGCCCTACTATGTCACCTCCTATTCCACCAGTTTCCACATACAGTATGGCAATGCAACCAACTTCCCTCACTCTATGAGGCAAGAGCATTTGTATTTGGAGGGGGTAGATCCCTGTAGGCGGGATTTGGGGGATAAAGTAAGAGGATTTATGCTAGGAGGGATTTAAAGGGAATGATTTTTGGTGGGGGGCTTTGTGTCAGGAGTTGGAATTTAGGTGGGAGGGATAAGAGTCTCTGTGCTAGAAGGAGGGATGGGGGTATTTGTGCTGGGGGCATGATTTGGGGGTAAAAGAGGATTCTTACTAAAAGAGGGTAATGGGGGGGATTGGGGTTGTGCTGGGGAGATTTAGAGAGGAAGGGGATTTTTACTAAAAGGTGAATTTGGACGGCTGGAAGAGGATTTAAGGGGGGTTGTACATGGAAGGGGAATAAGGATGGAGAAGATTAATGATACAAGGAGAGAGGATTTGTACTAGGAGAGGTGAGTGTGCAGATTCCTGGTAAATATGACAGGTGACCAGCAGGATGCTGAGGGAATCAATATTTAAAGGCCCATCACAGGGACATAGTTTGTACTCCGCTAACTGCATAGTGTTATTGCCTGCAATGATAGCATTTATTTTTTTCATTTCATTTAATTCATATTTTTTCCACATTTACTTTCAGGCCAGACTTTCCAGCAACAGTAACAGTTACAAGGATTGGGGCAAACAATATAATGCTGCCTGGGTGCCTAAACTGTTCAGCTTTTATTTGTATGATTTAAAGCTTTTTTCTAAAAGAAAACAAAATCTGTAGCAGTAACTGCCTAAAAAGTATTATCTGAAATTAGGCTTTAATGAGTTATTAACTTACATAAAGTCCATTTAAAACAAAATGCCCATCTAAGACTACTCTATCCATAGGGTGACAATGTTGCTTTTAGATTTCACTGCAGCATTGTCATCCTTTACAGGAAGTGGAAAATAACTGTGTAACGTTTATCATACAGGTCTGATTGTACAATCTATGTTCAATCTTATATTTGCTAAAACTATATACCATACTGTATATATCTATTTGAACTACATCCAGTTGTGCAGGCCTTTGTGCTACATAGTTATTGGATCGATAGGACATTGTGCAAACCTACTGTGCAGTGTATAGTCAGCATAAAGTGGATACTATATACTGTATATTGAAAAATGTACCTTATTCATAGTAATTTTGTAGGAAGTATAAAATTAAGTCTGAATGATCCTACACGGGTATTAATATATCAAAAAGTATAAAGGGAACATTATTATGAGGTGCAAATGAAAAAGTATTAAGACGAATAGCTTTCCACTGAATAATTTTCTTTCAATTAGCGGTTCATTTCTTGGTTCTTCAGCTCTAAAACAATTTTTACAAAAATAGGATTTTTTGTACTCACTGTAAAATCCTTTTCATGGATTCTCTTGAGGGACACAGGAAATCTTTCCCTTTAGGGTTATACTCATGCCAATAGGGGGATTGGACAATGGCAAAGAAAAAAAATATAGTCCAGCCTAGGATACCCCCTCCTACTGCAAGCAGGAGAAACCTGACCCATGATAGTGCTGAGAGTCATCACTGTTCTAGACCCAACTGCAGGAAAGAGATTCTTAAATGCCTTGGTCCTCAAAACCTGGGCTTTAACATCCATGCTGTTTATAACCAGTGACCAGGAAGCAGGATGGTAAATCAATCTTTGAAGAAAAAAGGTCCTGATGATCTTGTAAAGACCAGAGTCTACCAGTGGAAAGTGGGCGTGCACCTTCACTCTGAGATTGTCATATATGCAACACTGATGAAACCATGAGATTGTACATCAAATCTCACCATGTATTGCATGTAAAGCAGTATATAGAGCTCTGGATACGTGGCAAAATGGTGCTTACACTGGCCACTGGAGGTCCGGAGACTAAGGCAAAATGGCACCTTATGAAGCTGTGGAATCGGAGCTTTAGGAAAATGGCACCCAATTGGGCTATATATAAGTTGGCATGGCGTGATGGCAGGTATATCCCCCTGAGGAAGTGACATGACCCTGTGGTGTAATGCATAGGGGAGGGACCAATCTGTCATCACGCTGAAACGCACATTGTGAGCATATCGTCGAAATACTGTCTGATTGTCTTAAACTCGCACTGTGAGGATGGAATGCTTTTTAAGGTTTGGTGAACTCTAAGCACCAGGAAAATGTGAGTGTTTTTATATTTAGTGTTTCAGAAGCCAGAAGCACTTGAGCCATCTGCAGTCAGAATCAGTAAACTACTTGGTGGTTTGGGCCATAAAGTCTTGCACGACTAAGTAAAGTAAAGTAAAGATGTTAACCAAAAGAAAAGAGGAACAAGCCACACACAATTGAACTAAAGAAAACTCTGGTGATAAAGACTCTAGGGGTGGAGGACAACAAGATTCTAGGTTGCAGATGTCAGCACTATCAGTAAGTGTACTGCAAGCCTATAGTAAAGCGTGAGCTGCAGGCACCTGTTACAGCAAGACTTTCCCTCCATGTCTAGAATCCGACACATTGTGACTGAGTGATGGTAAGACAACATAAGGCTCAGGGTAAGGCCTTGGGAAAGCACAAAACCCTGGTAGTAGATGAGTGTCAAAAAGCAGAATGTAACCAAAGTCACTGTAGGTAGGCAACACCTATAACCACCATAAACTGAATTTCCATGTGGCTCTTCACAAGCAGGTGCAGCAGCTTTAGGATGCTTTCTCAATGCTGTATGACAGTAATAAGAGAGATTAGCGCGTACAAACCTCCACAAAGCATGAGAAATCAATATTCAGTCTGACAATGTTCAGCGGAAAAGCCAGCAGTAAACTGGGAATTTTAAAGGCCCTGATCAACTTATCTAATTGGAGTAGCTCATGGTGCTCAGCCTGAATGGATTACTCACAAAGTGAGTCTGTATGGACAGGACAGGCACTGGAGCAATAACCACAGCACGGAACCAGGAAAGTGCTCTGCAGCTACCTTTTATAGGATCAGTCTAGAAAGCATCCTACATGGAATCCAGTACTTGAAGGTCACTTCCAGGCTGTCCCTATAACACCCAGTCCAGTGGGGTTCAGATGTAGCAACCAAAAGCCAGGCTGATGACTGTCACGCTGGATAGCTTCAATTGAAGAGACCATTTCTACAGAATAGCCTTGACTAAAAAAGAAAAATCTTGGAAGGTAACAAAAAAAATAAAATAGGTTAGTCTTCAATAAAGCAGAGCAAAAAAGAAGACTTCATCCTACTAGGTCACTAGAAGGAATGCTGGTAATATCCTAGGCCGGATTACATTTTTGTTTGCCGGTGTAAAATCCTCATGTAGGATGCAGTATAACCCAAAGGTGAAAGACTTCTTATGTCCCTTAATGGACAAGAAAGAAAATTATTTTGGCCAATTTCAGCATGGAAAAATGTGTAGATTTTGGTAATGTTCACAATACTTCTAAGTGAATATTTGCATTGTAACCTTTATCTTAAGACCGCATTCACACTAGTCCGACTTGGATCGCGACTTGTCAGCCTGACAAGTCGCGGTCCGTCACACTCCCATTGTGCGGTACAGGAGCCGTTCTAATAGGAGCGACACAAGTTGCTCCGACTTAGAAAAAGGGTCCTGTACTACTTCGGGGCGACCTGGAGGCGACTTGCATAGACATTCATTTTATGAAGTCAGTGCAAGTCGCGCCGAAGTCGCACTGCAGGCGACTTCACAGGTCGCCCCCTAAGCCAGAGCGACGTAGTGTGAACCGAGCCTAATGTTCAAATAGCAAGATGCTATGGGGTTGATCTATTGAAACTGGTGAGTGCAAAATCAGGTGCAGCTCTGCATAGAAACCAGTCTTGTCAAAGCCTAATTGAAGAAGCTGAAGTTGGAAGCTGTTTGGCTACCATGTACAGCTGCACTAGATTTTGCACTCTCCAATTTTAGTAAATGAACTCCTGAGTTTTAGAGCCCATTCACACCTATGCTTTTTAATGCACGTCAATGCATGAACACAGATTAGCCATTGTTTTAAGTGATGCTAGTTTACAACTGTGGAATATGTTGATTGTTTTTTGATACATAGACACGTTTTTAGGGATACTGATGACCATGCCATTGCATGAAATCACACGATTGTTTATACACAAGTGAAAATGAATGAAAACACACATGGGAAAGTGAGAATCCAGTAAAAACAAAATGAAAACACATTTTAATGAAGGCCTGGGTAGACCAACAGCAAAATATACATGTGTGTATGTATACAATAAAAAGTGTCACAGCATATAAAAAGCTTTATTTAAGCCCAAGTAAAAGGAGACTGTAACAGCATGCTAAATTAAACTAAATATATAGAAATGCTGTAACTATAGTAACCAACATCTCTGACTCAGGCTGTAGATGATGTGACAAAACATTTTAAAGCCTATCTAAAACCAAAACTTTTTTTTTTTTTTTTTAATTGTGGATATAGTAGAGAATAATTAAACCCCTTTTACATATTTTTTGCTATCTCTGTCTTATTGGAGAGAAACCTCTTCATTTACTGACCTAGAGACACAACAGGAAGTGAAACAAAATCTCTCCAAGGTGAAGCAAATGCTCACCTTAGACCTGTGCAATACAAAAAAAATAGGTAAATATAAAAAAAATAAAAATAAAGCCAGGGCAGGACCTTCAGAGCCCATTCACACTAGCACGACTTGTGAGGCGACTTGTGTAGCCCCAGGTCGCTTGACATAACAAAAGCAATGATAATCAATCAGTGCCGTCTTAATTGGCACTACTGAAGTTGCTCCGACTTCAGAAAAGGGTCCTGTACTACTTTGAGGCGACCTGTGATCCGACTGTCCCATATACTTCAATGGGAGTCGCCTCCTTATCTTAATTGAAGCGACTTGTTATCAGACTTTCCAGGAAGAAGAAAGAGATTAGCCAGGCATTCCCCACAGACAAAGCCGCCTGTCTCTTCAAAGTAGTGCACAAGTCTCTTCCAAGTCTCTAAACAAGTCTCTTCAAGTCACGGGGCGACTTTCTGGTTGTGGTAGTGTGAACCGGCTCTCAAGAGCAACATAAAAAATACAAAAAGTCCTAACATGGAGTTAGGCAAATATATAGCTGTAAACATGGGGGATACAAGAAAATGTACCTCACCACTGCAATCCACAGCACTACAGTTAAGTACAGATCGCTATGCTCACCCTAGGTAGATTGTCAGCTCTTTCTATCCTCACCTTAAAAGTTCCAACGTACACTGACCATTTCAGAGCCCTCCCTTTTTTTTTTAGCAAGTAGGCTGGCTTATAATATTCACCTCATTATAAGCCTTTTGACCATGCTTCAAAGGCCATGCAGGGCATTAAAGTTTTTAAAAAAGTTCATCCCTGCAATAGTGCACATACATTTGCCGGTTTATTTAAATTTAAAACCAGTGGATCTGACATAAAACCTTGGCTTTCCTACTCATCACATCCAAAGCTAAAAAAAACAATTGTTGAGTTATCACATTAGACAATTACTTTAGTTGGTTACTACAGTTCCATGTTGCATGATCAGTTATTAGAAATATTTAGAGCTGAAGAATTTTGGAAGTTGACATTACCAACTTAACCTCTTGCCGACCGCCCACTGTAGTATTACTGTGGCAGGGCAGCTCGGCTGTGCAAAATCACGTAGTACTACGTGATTTCGTGCACGGGCTTCGGCGGCACACGCGCACTGCCGGAACCGCGCTCCCACTGTGTTTAGAAACGGCGGTGATCGCTACCTTCCACCTGTGATCGTTAGATAAACTGACAGAAGACCCGTCTGCTTTGTTTACATAAGTAGGCGGGTCTTCTGTGAGACAGGCAGGGAGAGATCAGGAGTTTCAGCTAAGCTGAAACTTTGATCTCTCTGTGCCTGTCACAGAACCATTCCCATACACAGTGAGTAAGCACATTTAGGCATACATTAACCCCGATCACCCCCAGTGTTAACGCATTTCCCTGCCATTATAATATTTAGCACTGATTACTGTATTAATGTCACTGATCCCCAAAAAGTGTCAAAAATGTCAGTTAGGGGTCCAATTTGTCCGATCTGTGCGCCGCAATGTCGCAGTCCCGCTAAAAAATGCCATTACTAATAAAAACAAAAAAATAAATAAAAATTCCAAAAATCTGTCCCGTAGTTTGTAACTTTAACTTTTGCGCAAACCAATTAAAATACGCTTTTTGGGATTTTTTTTAACCAAATATTTGGAGCAGAATACAAATTGGCCTAAACTGATAAAAAAATTAGATTTTTTTATTTTTTTATTGGGAATGTTTTATAGCAGAAATTAAAAAATTGAGTTTTTTTTCAAAATTGTCGCTCTTTTTTTGTTTATAGCGCAAAATCTAAAAAACGCAGAGGTGATCAAATACCACCAAAAGAAAGCTCTATTTGTGGAAAAAAAAGGACATCAATTGTATTGGGGTACAACATCAAACGACCGCGCAATTTTCTGTTAAAGTAACGCAGTGCTGAATTGCAAAAAATGGCCTGGTCATTAAGGGGGTAAAACCTTCCGGAGCTGAAGTGGTTAATCTAAAAGTGTAATTTTTACTGTTCTATATTAAAATAGCCACACACACGCATTGATTCACCCACCACACAACCACCTTTCCTGTTCCAATCTAAAAGTGTAAGACCCAGGACTGTCATCCTGGTCATGGAGTTCAGACATTTTTCTCCATTTAATTCACTAGCTTCATACCAGTTTTAAAATATTGACACAGGATCAGGATTAAATCCACTGAACATGGCAGTTTGCATAGTTCTATCCTCACTGGTTTACTTTGAATTGTCTGCAAATATTTATTACACTAAGGAACCTAGTTATAAAGCAGCAGTATGGTCTGACAACAGTCATACATCTGCTTTACACAGTGGAGTGCTTCACACATACTGTATGTAGAGTGCTTTGCTTATTTTGAGGCTCCAAAGCAAGCAAAACTGAATGCATGTCGATAAAAGACAAAAAAATATATATAAAAGGAGTTAGAAGGAGAAAGCTGGTCACATCATCAGACAAAGTCCAGAAACCGACCTCTCCTGCATACTTGGATTGCTCTCGGCAGTTAGGCAGAAAGCACTTCATAGGACACCACAAACTCCACACCCTAAAACAATATAACATAAACTGCATCCACTCCCAGCTAAATATGGCCTTTAATTCTCAAGTAGAGTTGTGAACTTATAAGTCTATTTTGAGGAAATAAACATACACACACTGGAGGTAAATATTGATGTTGCGTGCAAATGAATAGCAAACCCATATTCAAAATCTCAACTCTTTCACTCTATTCAGGCTACCAACATGGGAAATTAAACATAATTCCACATTATCCCAAACAATTCCTGTTATATAGGAAGGTTGCTTTAATTCAGATAGCAAATATTCCAAAATCATTGTGCTGTCCCCATAAATGGTCTAATGCAACTGTATACAGGAGCTCCCAGCAGCAAACTGCACACTTGTTTCTTATAGAAATAAATGAATATAAAGTAAACAAACTAATTACACAAAAAGGCAGAGCTGCTAGCGCCTTACATCAGAATGTATCCCTGTAAGCAACTGTACGTGTAAACATCTAAAGGGAAACTGCTGCACAAACGACCATTTTAAAGTAATAACACTTTAGGGTAATCATTACCTGCCACATTCTCAGAGCCATGAAAAGCTCTCAAGCTAGTCGTTTTGTGATAAAATATGCTTGGTTTGTCGACTAGCATAGGACGACAAAAACATGGCACAAAAACAAAAGTATTCATACTGCCTACGGGAAAAGTTTTATATTTTCTACAGTTGGCTCCAACTTTGGTTAGTGGAGGAAGCAAAATTCCAAAGTAAGCTGTCAACGTACCAGAGAGAAACCACACATCTTTAGATTCCTGTAAGTGTTACTGGTAAAAAACACACTGCCTGGTCTATCTACATAGAAGAAGTTCTATGACATGTGTTGCTGCCCCTCTCATAGGAGAAATTGTAAGAAATGTCTTGTATGTGTATATAAGTGAGTATAACCAAACACCCTAACTGCCTACCAGTATGCAACTGTGAAGCTATTGCTCTAGAACAGTCTTTCTCAACCTCAACCAGGGGAACCCTTGAAATAACTTTTCAGTCTCAGGGAATCCCTGCTAAAACTATTAAAACTACAAATCATAATACATTAGTGTGATGGTCAGTGGGAAGAATGCTCCTTACACTTGTGGTCATTTGGAAGAATTACCCCCTTACAGATAGCTAAAAAGATCAATGTGTCAATGCAAACTTATCTGAGAGGCAGAATTTGCTCATTGCTCAAGGAACCCCTAGCAACCTCTGGAGGAAGCCTGGTTGGGAAACCATGTTGTAGAATAATGATAAATGCATACTATGGGTCTATTCATAACCTACATCATTCAGTTTAAATTGAAATAATGTTGTTCTCAAAAATAGGGACCAGACTATCACTACCAGTCAATTTTTGAATAATACCAGTATCCTTGCATAACAGCCTGTACATGACAAACCAATGAAAAAACTCACTTGGGCCTCCTTTTATTGGTTGCAACCTGCTGCACAATTGGGCACACTCCTCTGTATCATTATAGATGTGATGTTACTTTTAAAGACAGAGAGAAGACTGTAGATGATGAATAAATGAGAAGTACAGCCAAAGTTTGTTTGGCTGTGCTTCTCCTGTGGATCACAGGAGTGCAGTCTGTTCTGCACTCCTGTGACCCGCTTTCAGCAGATGTCACAGAGCCAATCCAGGCTGAGTAAAGATTGCGACCATATGGTAAGGATCCACCCACATGCCTGAACAGGCCACTGAGAGCCTGAGACAGCCACTCCTGCTCCTTCCACAGCCCAGCGCTCCATTGAGAACCGGGGGGGGGGGGGGTTAGAGCAGACAGCAGGTCTCTGCTCAGGGATCTGAGCTATCAGCTGCCTTTGTTTGCTTGGTTTTCAGTCTTAGAACCAGCGGGGGACAGATGCAGCATCGGACCAATGCTGCATCCACCTAGGTAAGTATAATTCTGAAAATGTTTTCTTCCCATACTTCTATTAAAACATATTACCTTGTCATGAACCTTCTGCCCTTGTTCTACAGCTTCCATAGGCTCCTGATCTCCTTCACCAGTCACTATCTTCCTCTGGATGTGTGCATTCTGTTCCCTTAATGCTACAATCTGTAAAAACAAATAAGAACACAGAAATTACAACAATATTCTGTACACAATAATAATATATTACAGACTGACTGCTGCCAGGGTATACTGATTCGTTGGAATTTTCTTGGTTACTAGGAGCAAAAGTCTAAGTTCGCTGTAGGTCATAGTGTAAGTGCAGAATACAACTTTTAAGTGTTCTCTGTCAACGTAATGAACACTGTCAAGAAAACTGTATCTAATTAGGCAAGCTATACAGAAGATACAGGTATATTAACACTGCATATAGCAAATCTTAAAACATACATTTACTGTGCAGTAAGACTTAACTTGGGTGTAGCTATGAGGCATAAACACAAAACTAGATAAAAATCATATAACATATTCTAATGAATGGGAAACAACAAAATGCTACAACATACTTATCACAGTTGGCTTTCCGTTTAAGTTAATCTATAAGATAGGTCAGTGCAACAATATAGTATCATACAGTATATGTTTCTAGAGGGTCTCTAACAGAGTAGAATTTATTAAAAAATGGCTTCACCAAGAAAGTACAACTACCCACGCTGTCCTAGCACAAAGCAATGCCATTCGCTTCAGATGTGTATTGCTCCTACAAAGCTTTAAGTTTAGTTCACACGACTTGCTACATGAACATGAGATGACCTGAGTTTATGTGTGTTAACATGCTTTTTAACATGTTATGTTAACATGCTTTTTAACATGTTAGGCTGATGAGCATTTTTTTAGAGCAAGATCCAAAATTCCTTAAAGCGGAGTTCCACCCTAAAAATGAAATTTGCAGCATCAGTTAGAGTAAAAAAACCTGAAAAAGAATTGGATAATTCATATATTTTTTTGTTTCACTTACCTTGTTTTTAATGAAAATTAACTTACCTTCCTTCCTCTTCCTCCTTATGCGGCCGCGGCCCCCGACGTCACTTCCTCCTTTCCATTGCGTCCTGGGAGATGAGCGTCATCAATCCCAGGATGCAATGGGAATGGCCAGCCGCTACTCTGATTGTCGATCTCAATCTACAGCGCATGTGGGAGATTGCGATCGGCATTCTGGGTAACCAGGAAGAGGGACAAAGCGGGGGACATAACCGTTTCAGATGCCCACATCGGAGATGGCCGCGCTCTGCAATCAATTTTAAAGGTAAGAATTTATCTTTATTCCATAACTGTAATGTACTGTAATGTGGGGTTAGTGTTAGGGTAATTGGCGATAGCTTAGGATTAGGGGGGTATTTTTATGTAAAAAATGTTTTTGTTTCCGGAACTCCGCTTTAAGAACCTAAAGAGTTATTACACCCTCAGGGATTTTTAGTTTACCATACTGAACACAATAAAATAAACATTCCCTCAAACTATTTGTTACAATTTCTACGCCAGCATTTGCTGTTTACAACTTTCAATGCTGCTGGAACGTGCTGTCTCAGTACTGCTTCCCTAAACTTCTGGTGTTCATAAAAAAGAGTTAGTAGTGGACAGCGCATTCTTCAGTTGCTCTGTTAGTTTGGAGATGGGAAGGGGAGAGGAAGGATGAGCAAGGGAGTGTCTTGTCACCCTAGCATACTGGGCTGTGTGTTTCTATCAATGCACACAGTGTATGGAGACAAAACTCTACTCGCAGCCACACTGAAACAGGCAGTGGTTATTACACCAGCTTAAACTGAAGCATAGACAATGACTAAAATATAAAAAGGCTGCATGCAGTACTCAGGAAGTGATTTAATCAGCTGCTAAAAATGCTTAAAAGAACATCACAGTGCATTGAATTGCATTGTAATGTGTTGCACTGCATTTAAATACAGCATGTTTCATTTCATGAGTTACGGCATTTACCACCTAATCACGGTCTCTGGAACTTTGATATCAAAGACCAATCTGTGTGTACAATTAGTAAGATATTTGCAAATAAATTACTATTATAAAGTCCACATGACCAAAGAAACACTAGCAAACCATATGCGGGCCATGGGTGAATCTGGTTTATTTGCTTTAATGTAAAAATTGTGACGCGATCTCCGAAGTGTCTTATCTGCAGACTCTGTAAGAAACAGATCAAATTCAAGCCTAGCTTTATTAAGATTGGTTTTATTAGAAGAAGTAGGATTATTTTGATATACTGTGTAGCATGTATTAAAGTTTGTTTCTAATTTCTGGCTAAGTGTTTTACGTTCATGTCTAAAGAGTGCAGCCTGTCTCAAACACATACCACAAATAACTCGTTTGTGTGCCTCCCATAAAGTAAGGGGAGACACATCTGGCGTTGAATTATGTAATAGATATTCAGAGAGAGCATTTTTAATATCCAGACAATGAGATGTATTTTTTACTAAAGAGTCATTAAGGCACCACGTAGTGTCATGTGCTTTAGGAATAGTTGAAGCAATAACTGTGCATACTGCATTATGGTCAGACCATGTGATTGGTATGACCATAGATGCAATCGTCTCAGGTATGAGACCTATAGTGAGAAATATATGGTCTATGCGGTAGAACGTTTTATGAGGGTGCGAATAATATGTGTATCTACGCTTGTTTGGATTCACCTCTCTCCAAGAATCTACCATATTATGTTTTGCAAGCAGTTGTGAGAATGAGAGTTTATTAGGGCTGATCGAAGAAGATATAGGGGATTTATCCAGAAATGGGAAAATAACTTGATTTGAATCACCACAAATCATAACTGCACCCATTCTATGAGAATCCCCAACCTGAAAAAGATGCAAAAGAAATGGAATAGGATTTTTGTTGGGAGCATTATATGACACTATAGTGATAGCGGAGTCAATAAGGTATCCCATGAGAATCAGATACCTGCCCTCAGGGTCCTTCATTTCATGTACAAGAGTAAATGGTGTAGATCGATGAAAGGACACTAGCACACCTCGTTGTTTTGTAGAGGCAGAGGCAGTGAAAATTTGAGGATATTTAGGACTAAAATATTTGGGAGGGGATTGTAAGGTGAATTGTGTCTCTTGAAGACACAAAATGTGTGCTTTTAATGATGCAAAGTTGCGAAAAGCTTTAGTACGTTTGTTTGGGTTATTTAGTCCCTGAAAATTCAAGGACATTATATATAGGGGGGCCATAAGATTGTATATAAACGATGTCTAGCATACCATACCATTGTGGGATTTATCGATTGTTTCATACTCAATGTGGGAAGGGGGAGAAAATGTGTAGAGAAAAGGGAAGAACTAAACAGAAGGGACAATTGTGTGCTTAGCATTGAAGGTAATATATAAAACAAATAGTTAAGGCACAACCAATAGGAACGTATGCCGTTGATGGGAGATGGAAATCCCCCAACAAAGGCTAAATAGCTACCGTCAGTAGTCTCCGAAAGGGAGAGGCCACCGAGAGTAACAAAGTGAGGACACACAGAACAACCTAGGAAGGTACAGAAAACCACAAGTTAATAATCACTAAAAAATATACAGTAGTATAAGCGACTTATGCTATAATAATGAGCAGAAATCACAATACTCCTGCCAGTAGTAGCTGTGCAAGATACTGCAAATCTAAGAATTCATTTCATAGGAATGAGTATCAACTATAAATAACTTTATAGAGCTCTAAAGGAAGTTATCCATGTCTTCTTGCACATATTATAGATAGGAAAGGATGTAGCACAGTGAAACTGAATAATAACCATAATCAAAAAAAAAAAGGAAGATTGATTTGAACCAAGCAACAGGGATTAATCTACAATAAGTAGAACTAAATGGAATTCTGTGCCACAGTGTAGTTTGCTATAACATGTATGAGCTTGAGCATTTAGCTCAAAAAACAAATTAGAAGTATGTGGCAAAAAGGGATTGGATCCATTAAATATTGTATTGGCAAGATAAAGAAAGACACTGAAGTATTTTCTAGGAAAAAGAAATTGGATGACCAACATGGGACACATTGGCATATGACAGAGGAGATAAAAGAATTATCTGGTCCATCAGTCCATGGAATCTTCAGCAGATGGAGAAGGAGAAATGAAGCGACCACGTTTATGTGAATCACAACGATTTTGTTTCCCAGAGGATTTTGAGAAAGTGTGTGGTGAGCCAGAGGTAGATCTGCGTTGAGCATTTTCTGAGCCTTGCAAAGTTCTGGTGTTCAGTTAGGTGAAGGTCTTGAAGGGTGTTTTGAAAATCTTCAGATGAATGACATTTGTATTTAGTACCTTGAAAAGTAAAACGCACCGAAAAAGGAAAACCCCACTGGTAGGGGATATGTTTTTGCTGCAATATTTGTAATAATGGTATAAGAGCTCTTCTTTTATTTATGGTGATAGGAGGCAGATCCGTGAAGATTTGGTATTCCATTACCCTGAAAATGTAAGGATCCTTTTTCTCTAGCAGCTGATAAGAGCTGTTCCTTTGTACGGTAATAATGGAATTTAATGATGATGTCTCTGGATGGACCTTCTGATTTTCTAGGAGATAAGGCTCGATGGACTCTGTCCATTTCCAGGCATTCGACTGGAATAGCAGGTTGTAATTCCTGAAACAAGGCTAACATTGTCGCTTGTAAGTCAGTTATGGATTCAGGAATGCCTCTTATGCGCAAATTGGAGCGTCTTGTCCTGGTTTCAAAATCTTCTAGACGAGACTGAAGTACTAAGTTTTCCTCTTTAAGATTCTCAATTTCTGTATTTTGGTCCTGTGTAAAATTCTCAATATCCTCTATCCTTGTTTCAAGATTAGCTATGCGTGTGCCCAGCACCCTTATCTCTTTAGTCAGGCTATTAGTAATATGGTCAGAAGTCTGTTTAAGTGGCTTTTGAAACCTACGTTCAATATGTGATAATATATTGGGAGAGACTGACTCAATGTCCTTTTCATCCTGTGAAACTGAGGTACTGCGGACTGTTTCAGTTTGATATGTGAGGAGAAGAGGGAATAGTCAGCGCTGTGAGGTGATTCTGAGGCGGCTGAGGGAGAGGGAGCCGACGCCATTTAAACTGAGGCTCTGGACAGCACTTCCTTGCCACTTTTGGACTTAAATTTAGTCCGAGACCCGCTGAAAACCATACCTTTATATACAGCACAGTTTCCTGTACTAATGCTGTAAAAACTGAGCCAATATTCGGCGGGCAGCCGCTACAGCATGTCTGCGCTTGAGGACTCTGCCTACTTCCTCTGCTAAACTCCAGTCTTACCTTCTGTCTTACACATTTACAGTATAGAGGCTCCTCTCAAATATACAGAAACTGCTTACTCTGATTTATTCACAAACTGTGAGTTTCTCAAGATGTACATTAGAAGTTGCAGAAAGTGGGACAGAGCTTGTCTCATTGACTGGCTGCAGGATCTCCATAAGTCCCGGTTCACACTGGGGCAACTTGTCAGGTGACTTAGCCTCCTGACAAGTTGCGCTCCATTCAGTGCAATGGAACCGTGCTAATCAGAGCAACTCAAGTCACTCCGACTTAAAAAAAGGTGCCTGCACTACTTTGGGGGTGACTTGCATTGAATTATATTACAGAAGTCGTTTGCAAGCCCCGCTAAAGTCGCACTGTACGGGGTGGCTTCAGTGTCGGGCGACTTTGAAACCGCCCCAGTGTGAACCGAGCCAAATTATCTATCCTTTTCCTATCCAGCTCACTCTCCTTTCATTTTAGGGCTTCAGTCTATTTAATCATCGAAGCTCAGCATCACATGTGTGCCTTACCTAGGACAGTTTACATGCAAATGTTGACTGCCTAGGAATGCCCCCTCCTCCAGCTGACAACCCCCTGTCAACACATTTTCTATTAGCATATCTCCACTCAAGAGCCAGCCCACTGCATGCATTCAGGGTTGGGGGCTTTTCAGAGAAGTAATAAGAAAAGGTGATGATGGGATGTTTTGGGGAGCTATGTACAGCACCCTACCAGTCCCTCCCACTAGCCATGATCTGCCTGCATTGGATAGAGTAGCACAGAAACTCTCAGACGACATCACTAAATCTAAAATAAAGTATGTAAAAAAAACCATAAGGTCTCATTTAAAAGTTTTATTAGCATGTTGATGAGGGGGAAAAATAGGAACCAGGGAAGGCAAAATATAAGCAGAATAAACAATAGCCTTAAGGCACCAAGCTTGAGCATTGTGTACCAGTTTATTGGCAAGTCCATTATTCATAGAAGTCAAAAGCATTAAGGAATCACTTATAATGCAAGTGTGCTAACAGCTGTATGCTGTTTTTCAACTGTAATTACATTAATTAGAGAGGAAGGAAAGTTGTGGTTATCCACAAGTACAAATGACATGAAAGATTGACACAACCCAAAGGAAACACAACAGCAATTGAAATCTGTTGCAAATACAATTTAGATCACTTTAAACAAGAAATGCAACTGCAGTTGGGAAATGTCATACAGCTTGTTAGTATACTAGCAGCTACACTTGATTAGATATTAAAATTCATGAATTAAATGCCAATTAATCAGATTTGCTGTAAAGTGTTGAGCTAGCACTCTAAATGCAATCTGTAAAAATGTCAAGTGACCTGCGAGAGCCATATTATAAACCATATAATTACATTATGTGTAAAATGCCGTGTTATTCTTGGTTATGACTAGTTGTAAACAGTAACAGATCAGTGACTATAAAAAAATGCCAAGAAAAGCTAACTGTAATAGAAATCACAGCAAGGTTGACTCTAAATGTACTTATGTTGACACCAGTTGTGCAGTATTAATGTATTTCACCAAATCATGTTATGTATTTTACATTCTAAATTAACGATGTACAATAATAAAGTATCTTCTATACTTCATTTGTTTTTAGCCTTTTAATAAGACCTTTGCCTTGACAGTTTACTTTGATTACTACTACAGTTAGTCAGCTGTTTGCACGAAAAAACCTTGGACACATCCATTGGCTAAATTTGCCTGTAACAAGATTCTAAAATGCATTTGGATTTTTATTCTAAATATTTGATCTAGGTTTCTAAATGACCAAATTGCTAGTTAGTGATAGAGAATATTTTCGCTGACAACCCAAAAAGCTGTGGAAGTGAGGTGTGAGTAAGATAGCAATTACTGGAAAACCCAAAGCTAATTAGGCAATGAAAAGATGGAGTCAAGGAGCGAATCTTGCACAGCCTTAGGACAATAGAGATCATCAAAATTGGTAAGTGAATAAATTTATCATTTAAAAATATTCAGACAAGACTGTGTGTGTGTGTGTGTGTGTGTGTGTGTGTGGGGGGGGGGGGGGGGGCAATTTATGAAGAGATTGATACCTCATACATTTTTGCCCTAACACAACTACAATATTTACATCAAAAGTAGTAAATCCACAAAAAATAATTGCATTATTTAACCGCTTAGCGACCGCCCCACATACATTTACTGCAGCAAGGTGGCTGCTCCAGATTACGTACCTGCTACTACGTAATCTGACATTTGCGAGTCTGGGACACGGGCGCCGCCAGCAACACACTCCTGCTGTGATTGGACACAGTGGGAACCAAGCAGCAGGCACCGTGGACTTGGTGTCCGCTGGGATCCGCCGATCATTCGGGACACAAGAAGAATGGCAGTCTGCCTATGTAAACAAGGCAGATTGTCGTTCTGTTAGTGGGGAAGACTTTGATCCTCTGTTTCTGCAAAGAAAGAACACAAATCTTTGCCTTCCCCTAGTCAAAGCGCCTCCCCCACAGTGAGTAAGCACAACCTTGGCACACGTTTAACCCTTTGATTGCCCCGGATGTTAACCCCTTCCCAGTCAGTGTCATTAGTACAGTGACTATGCAAATTTTTTAGCACTGTTCACTGTATTAGTGTCACTGTTCCCCAAAAAGTATCAAAAGTGTCAGTAAGATTTTACTGATTACCGCAATTACTAGTAAAAATAAATAAATAAAAATATCCCATAGATTGTAGATGCTATAACTTTTGTGCAAACCAATCTACACTGAACAAAATTTTAAACGCAAAAATTTTGTTTTTGCCCCCATTTTTCATGAGCTGAACTCAAAGATCTAAGACTTTTTCTATGTACACAAAAGGCCTATTTCTCTCAAATATTGGTCACAAATCTGTCTAAATCTGTGTTAGTGAGCACTTCTCCTTTGCCGAGATAATCCATCCACCTCACAGGTGTTGCATATCAAGATGCTGATTATACAGCATGATTATTGCACAGGCGTGCCTTAGGCTGGCCACAATAAATGCCACTCTAAAATATTCAGTTTTACTGCATTGGTGGGGGGGTCCAGGGGAGTCCGAAAACCAGTCAGTATCTGGTGTGACCACCATTAACCTCATGCAGTGCAACACATCTTCTTCACATAGAGTTGATCAGGTTGTTGATTGTGGCCTGCGGAATGGTGGTCCACTCCTCTTCGATGGCTGTGCAAAGTTGCTGGATATTGGCAGGACCTGGAACACGCTGTCGTATATGCTGATCCAGAGCATCCCACACATGCTTAATGGGTGACATGTCCAATGAGTATGCTGGCCATGCAAAAACTGGGATGTTTTCAGCTTCCAGGAATTGTGTAAATATCCTTTGAACATGGGGCCCTGCATTATCATGCTGCAACATGATGTGATGGTTGTGGATGAATGGCACAACAACAGGCCTCAGGATCTCCTCACAGTATCTCTGTGCATTCATAATGGCATCAATAAAATGTACGTGTGTTTGTTGTCCATACCGCATGCCTGCCCATACCATAACCCCACTGCCACCATGGGCCACTCAATCCACACCGTTGACATCAGCAAACCGCTCACCCACACAACGCCATACATGCTGTCTGCCATCTGCCCTGTACAATGAAAAATGGGATTCATTCGTGAAGAGGACACCTCTCCAAAGTGCCAGACACCATTGAATGTGAGCATTTGCCCACTCAATTCGGTTACGATAACGAACTGCAGTCAGGTCGAGACCCAGATGAGGACGACGGGCATGCAGATGAGCTTCCCTGAGATGGTTACTGACAGTTTGTGCAGAAATTCTTTGGTTATGCAAACCGATTGTTGCAGCAGCTGTCCAGGTGGCTGGTCTCAGACGATCTTGGAGGTGAAGATGCTGGAGGTGGAGGTCCTGGGCTGGTGTGGTTACACATGGTCTGCGGTTGTGAGGCTGGCTGGATGTACTGCCTAATTCTCTGAAAAGCCTTTGGAGATGGTTTTTGGTAGAAAAATGAATGTTTAATTCATGGGCAAAAGCTCTGGTGGACATTCCTGCAGTCAGCATGCCAATTGCATGCTTCCTCAAAACTTGCAACATCTTTGGCATTGTGCTGTGTGATAAAACTGCACATTTTGGAGTGGCCTTTTATTGTGGCCAGCCTAAGGCACACCTGTGCAATAATCATGCTGTCTACTCAGCATCTTGATATGCCACACCTGTGAGGTGGATGGATTATCTAGGCAAAGGAGAAGTGCTCACTAACTCAGATTTAGACAGATTTGTAAACAATATTTGAGAGAAATAGACCTTTTGTGTACATAGAAAAAGTCTTAGATCTTTGAGTTCAGCTCATGAAAAATGGGGGCAAAAACAAAAGTGTTGCGCTTAAAGTTTTGTTCAGTATATATACGCTTGTTGGGATTTTTTTTTTTTTTATCAAAGCATGTAGCAGACTACATATTGGCCTAACTTTATGAAGACATTTTTTACATCAAGTAGTTTTTATAGCAGAAAGTAAAAAATATTGTTTTTTTTTTTAAATTGTCATTTTTTTTTTATAGCACAAAAAATAATTGATAAAATTCTACCAAAAGAAAGCTCTATTTGTAGAAAAAAAAGGACAGAAATGTTATTTGAGTACAGTGTCGCACAGCCATGCAATTGTCAGTTAAAGTAAAGCAGTGCTGTATCCAGAAAATTGCCTGGTCATGAAGGGGGTAAAACCTTCCGGGATCAAGTGGTTAATAAATGCACTAAATATTTAGGTTCTGTGATATTTAGCACTGAAATTCAGGGCTGGTTCACACCAGAATTGCACAGGAAGTAGTCCGCATTCCAGTGCGATTCCTGTGTGTTCCTCTGCATTGTAATTTGGCAGCCCATTCATATCACATATCTCATCGCACAAAAAGAACCGTATGCTACTACATGTAAAAAACACTCCGCACCAAATCGCATGGTACTGTGGTATCATGCAATCTAGTGCCCACTGTGCTGTGGCCAAACTGCAGCAGGGCTGAGTGAAAGTGCCCTTATGATTTATCTCAAACTTATTTTAAATACTGTACTTACCTCACATGTTTACTACATTTTGCAGCATTTACTGCAAATTGGATATTTTACTTTGATGAATTGACTCTTCTATTATCATTAATTAGTGCATGGAATATTTCCAAAATAACACAAATATTGCAGGCGATAACTGTTAGTGACTTGACCACTCAGGAAACAGGGCGATTCTGCCAACTCTATAAATTGCCTAAGTAGCTGGCATGAGCTTTGGCTTTGCCAAATACCTAACCAGCACAAAATTACAGACTACTATAATCCATTCCTCAAAATCAGTAGCACCTTGTACCTATGGATGTCTTCAAGTCAGGTTGCAAAAGATGCACTGGAATATAAAACATTATGGACTTACTCTTTTAGTATTAATGCACACAGACAAGGGATAAAACCTAAATAAAACTTTAAACCCTATGCTTAAACAGTCCACATTTTGTGGTAAACATGGACACATAGACAATGTCAAAGCATAACTCAACAACAGGGCATCTGAATCCATGAGCACCAGGAGATGCGTCTTCCCATGTTCTAGACCCATCTGAGAAGTAAAAAAATACAAACAACTAAAGATTAGCCTAATGCTCACTTTACAGCACTTTACCTCAGCTAATGCTTTATGAAAATCCGGCCCTCTATATGCATTACACAGTCTTGGTTGTGGTTAAGTGTAAGTTTGCCTCTAAAAGTGTAGAGGACACCAGGTATGTAGACAGGTTTTCAATAATCTAATATACTGTATATGGCTTTACAAATTGATCACTGAGACAATATTTAGTTTAATAAACACACCAGCTAGCCAACCAGCAGCAAACATGTCAAAAAAAGCAAGGCCAAACCAAAATGATGTATGGCCTAGTGTTAGTGAGTTATGAACTTGTGGATGGTTTAATCTGTACATGACAAGCACCAACATGGGAAAAAAATTGTCCTGGAAAACTACTGGAATGAACAGTCTGATTAATAGTGCAAACAAACATAATACTGTGCTGACCACTGCAATCTTTTCAAATACAAAGGATTAAAATGAATCTAGCGAAAGAAGTCTTTAATACTCAAATGCCCTACATTTCTTTTTCAGATATTTGGTGTTCAACCTACTTAGCCAGTGATACACTGCTAAATTACTGTTACGTGTTCTGTAGCACATTCATCAGATCAGTCTGCAACGAAAACTCCAAACATGAAATGAAAAATAAATAGTACTCTCTGGTGTGCTGAGGAGAGAACAGTTGGAGCATAGCTACAGGGGGCAGACAGGTCAACTGCTCTGGAGGCCCCAGAGGTCTTTGGAAAGGTTGTCATACCTGCCACTCCCTCATTAACATAGTGTGCCCTTTCCCTTTTGTGCTGTTTTAATCTACGTAATATTTATTAGTGTTGCAGAAAAGCAACATGCTACGGTTTCATTCATGTTTGTTATAGAATTCTGTAAACTTTAGTTGTAACACTATATTTAAGAAAATATGACCTGCCTTCATACTACAGAAAGAGGATGGGAAAAAACATTAACCCAGCAACTATAGGGGCCAGGGCAGAAGTAAGTTGTCTCCGCTCCAAATTGAGAAATAGCACTTAGCTCCACTTACTAGAGCTGCTATACTACAAATACTAATAGACATTTTTGTCATAGGAAATAATATACTTTTTTTATTTTACATTTGGGGTTGGCGGAAGGCATTCCCCCCTATACTACATTTTTTAGTTTCACCATGGCGTTTCATGACCCCCCTCCCTCCCACCTTCCTATATAACATTTTATGCATTAGCCATGGGAGGAAGATAAGTACTATAGAGTGTAACTGACTCTGCTGGGACTGCTGACATCACACCAAAGATGGTAATACACAGCAGAAGCCTCAGGCCTTTCTGATGGCTTTACAAGCAAGGCATTTACAGGTAAACAATATGCCTAAAGTACAATACAGTAAACCCCCGTTATATCGCGGTTCAGTTTTTGAGGTCCTGGTATTTTGCGTTTTTTTTTTCCTGTAAGACCTATTAATATTATTTTACTAATTAAATCATTGTTAATTAAATATTTTTGTGTTTTCCATTGCTCTTGCTGTGTCTCTTAGTATATTTTATGTGTTTAAATGTGTTTCTATTGTTTTAAAAGTGTGTTTAAAGACCTTACAATGCTTTTAAAAGTACAGTGAAAGCTATAAAAACATGCCTACAGGGTATTTCTATTTTGTGGATTTTCACTTTTTGCGGGTGGGTCCGGAACGTAACCCCCATGATGGAGGGGGGTTTACTGTAAATGCAAATATAATCTTATGATAAGATTGTTGTTAAGAGGAATATCAGGTGATAGGGTGTGGAATCACTGATGTGAAACGGATGTGATATCAGCCATCTTGACATGTGTAAAACTCAGCTTTGCGATGCTAGTTGGTGATCCAGGGGCCCTTGACAGATGAACAGATCAAGCATAAAAGAAACTGGGGGTGCCTGCAGGACAAGCTAAATACTGGTTTTATTTTTAATTTTTTTTTCTCCGCAGGTTTCAGAATGACACACAATCCACTCTTAGCCGTTGTTTTTAATCATAAAGCCCTAGTTGCTCTCAGGGGGTACTCTTTTACAGTTAATTAACTTAAAATTACCTAAAGACTATTACCTAAAAACAATCACATTTAAAATTTCAGATAACTGTTGCAAAAAAAAATATTGTTGTTCCGGACCCTCAACCCACACTGTGCTTGTGGTCTTCCGTCAGTATACGGCTTCCTACAGTCTTGAACATATATACCAGATTTTCCCAGCCGCCCTACATTCAAAGCTAGCCGACAACTTAGCTTGTACTGGAATCTCCCTTTATTGAACAGTCACACCGAATTTATATAGAGCATGGACCTCCCCCTCCTGATCAGATTACCACACACAGGTAGGGGTTGCCGGATTACATTATCATATGCAGATGAAATCGTATACAGAAATAGAATTAACATATCTAAAGAACAACCAACACAAACAGTATACTATTTCCACTCAGAAACTAACAGATGACAATGATTCAATCAACCTGAGCCAAATAACTATCAGACTTTCTGTCCTCAAGCTCCTGAAATACAATACATATTATCTCAATACACAAACAATAGGGAAAGCCTGTCTCTGACATTGAAGGACATGGAACAGAAGCCAATGTGATTAGCTCTTTCAATGAACATGTTCAGAATCAAACAGAAATAGTCCTCACATATTTCTTGAGAGATATTGTTGATAAATATTACTCTCCCATTTGAAGTTATCCAAACCATAAAGTATCTTTCTTTCACTCCCAGTGGCGGTGAGTACCGTCACATATATTGTGACTAATAATACTGTAATCACTCAGAAAACTTTTAGCATCTTAGATAAGGTTGGACCTGATTTCAGGTATGTTTGATGTGTATTCAAGTCTAAAGTCTTTGCTTTGCAACATACACTACAGTATGTTAAAGTGGTTCTAAAGGTAAAATGGTTTTTACCTTGATACATTCCCTGAATTTGAGTAAAAAACATTCCACTGTCTGTTCTGCCCCTTGCTCCCCCCCCCCCCCATGCTGTCCCCAACTGAAGCCTCCTCTCTCCTTGGATTTACAGGCTTCCCTGAGAAGAGCAGGAGCCACTGGCTTCTGCTGCTGTCAGTCTAATCCTGTGAGGAGGGAGCAGGGGAATGACTTAGCCATGCTATGTGTGTCTCCATAAAATTTACAAATTTTGGGTTGTCCCCAGAAAAGTAATTGAGGGGAAATCTTCCAATGGGGGCACTAGTTCTTGTGAGCTGGGGGTCCCCAGGGGATTGCCTTAATTTGCAGGGATTTTCTCTCTCTTCCTGTTTTGGCTAAGGGACAGGAAGTGAAGAGAAATCTCCCCAAATAAACTGGCAGGGTTTATGACTCTGCCTTACTCTATCCAAAATGAAAAAACAAAAGTTTAGACTATAGTTCTACTTTAATATCACTTTAAGAAAAATGTATAAGCTAGTCGAGTTGTGTTCAGTTTCTGTAATATGGGATAAAAGTATTTATTTTTAACCAACATAACAAAAAGTAAGTGTCTCCTTTGAAAATAATGATGTCTTTGTTGCTGACCACTTTAGCATGGTCACAGTAGATAATTTTAGCTAGACTGAACTATAAGCTTTTGTTGGTGCCAACCATTAAAAGCATAAAAAGACTTGACTGTAAAGAGTAGATTTTAGTGCTTGCTAGTTTGCCTTCAGCATTTTCATGGAAGGTTTTAGGACATGGTACAATTCATTTTTAATGAAAAACCACCATAATATCACCCAAAAAAATCCATTTATCCACATGGTAACACATATATTGAACATTTTACATGTAAAAGAGAAAGTGTGTTGAAAATAGTAGAAATTCAATAATGCCTATACTATTATTGTCCAAGGCAATTGTGCTTGGACAATAATAGTACAGGAATTATTTCATATAGTTATTGGCATTATTATCAAGCCAATAGTGCTTGAGCTAAGGCAGGCCACAAGTAAGTATTTCCCCAAGAACAATGAACTAGGTACCAAAATCATATCATGAGAGGCACACATCTTTTTTGGAAAACTGAATTTAGTGGAAAAAGTTAGAATGTTTCAAATGCTGTCTGTGCCCCGTTGAGATTTTTTTGACAGGTCTGCTACCAGTCTCCTGGACAAGGAAATCTACATAATAAGGGCACAGCCATAAATGCTTTTGAAGACCTATGTTAAATCTTGTGACAGTTGCCTGCATTGCCTTACTGCTGAAGGTTCTTAAAACAATCAAACTCCTCTCTTAAGTACAGTATTCCCCATTCAGTGACCCTATTATCATGCTGGCGTCACTCCAATCCTCAATGCCTCTGTCACAATTGTCTCACTCTAGTAGTCTTGTTGAAGAAATCAGTTGGTTAAATTCATCCTCTGACAATATATTATCATAGTCAGTGGCACAAAATGCTTTTCATTCATCTTTAACTTTAATCTTAATGCAGTTACAGCAAGCAACAAATTTAAATGATATAATATAGTGAGGACTGAACTATTAAAAGTAATGAACAAGATGATGCCTAGTATGCTTTCTTTATTACCTTGTTTTAATTGGTAAAAGGCTACTGTATCCTTTTTAAACGGTTGAGTGAAAAGGGAGAGTTTGAGAGACATTTTTAGTACTCAGTGGTTCTCACCCATGCAGGGTGGGGTAGTCTGGCCGAACAAGAGAGGACTGATTTCAGTACTCTCTGAATTGGTAAGTTCTCATTTGGGACCAGGAATTCAGAGACTTGGAGAGACTTTGGGTGGGAAAGAGCCTCCAAAATCTGATTACAGTGACTTTGGTCCTGAAAGGGTTAAACCACCTGAAAGGGAGGCTTGAAAAACAGCAGGAAGAAGTCAGCACATGTCTATGAGGTGTATTGGAGTAGTCCAATGCTGTGAGTTTGTGTGGGCTGTCTGGCAACTGAGACTTGCTTTGCTTAGCTCATGCAAAATGTCTTGTACCCCAAAACAGACTGGACCTGTAAACCCCAGTGTGGGTTCGGTTTACTGGTGGTGAGCCATTTGTTTCTGTCTTGATTATACCAGGACAAAACACTGTTTGCCTTTAAGGTTGCTAAAGAAAGATATTTGTGTTTACTTGTTTTGAGAGAGACCAATAACATATATTTACATATATATATATATATATATATATATATATATATCTATATCTATCTATCTATATCTATCTATCTATCTATATCTATCTATCTATCTATCTATCTATCTATCTATCTATCTATCTATCTATCTATCTATCTATAGAGAGAGAAAGAGAGAGAGAGAAAGAGAGAGAGAGCTAAAAATGGGTGGGATTTTAAAGGCACCACTTTCAGATAGCACATCCAGGTGTTTAGAATGTATTTTAGCATGGTTGAGGTACATCGACACAGTTAAATTTTTAAAATTTGGCCATTACATGGCGCTTGATCACAAAAAAAAGGGACATTCCCTGATTTGGAGATTGAGTTGACTGATGAGGGTGTCCTGAGGAGTAACCTTATATAGAAAGGCTGCAGCTGGCAACATGATCCTTCAGGCTAACAGTTTCCACCTGGCCCCTCTTATTTATTCTATACGATATTCACAGTACTTGCGCCTTAGGCGCAACTGCTGTGAAGATACTCAATTTAAAGTAGCTGCTGATGCTGATGAACTAAAAGGTTGCCTCTTATAAAGAGGATATTCTAAGTCATGTTTGTGCAAGGCCTATAATAGAGCTGTATATCAGTCATGATCACACCTACTTTTTGCACCAAAACAAAAAGCCAATGACATACAGCCTCTGAGCATTACCACTACATAGAAAGCACAGCATGCTAATGTTAAAAAATAAATTCAATAGTATTGGCACCTCTTGAGGGCAGACTCAAAGGTGGCCAGAATATTCCTCCACATCCTCAAATCACCTTTAGAAATGCTTTATCTTTTTTGACAGCTTGGTCTCCAGTAATTTCTCCTCTAGTGGCAAATCCATTGAATCCAATTCCCCATTGTATCCATTTCCCTTGTAGTAACTATTGTGTATATATATATATATATATATATATCTGTCCCAACCGCACTCCTCATCTTCCCAATGGATGGGTTTTTTGTCCCAAACATTTTTTCAACTGTTTCTCCATTGAAGTAACTTACAGCATGACATGTCCATGTGGTGCTTACTATATTGGTAAGACCATACGAGTTTTGGAGGAGAATTCATGAACACATTCAAGCAGCAGAGATAGGCAACATTTACTTTCCCATCAGAAAACACATAGTGGACGCACATAATACCATGTACCTAATATCCTCTTCTTTGCTCTGCACTACATTCCCCTCGATACCAGAGGATGCCATTATAACAAAGGAATTCTACAAAGAGAATCCAGATGGATTTATAATTTAAAAGCCACTTAGCCACCAGGCCTCAATACTGTTCTTAGTTATAGACCTTTCCTAGATGGTTTATTTCTGGTAAAACTGAACTTTTGATATGAATTACAACGTGTATACAGTTCTTTTTTCTCTTCCCCACAATGGCAAGTCTTCATGTAAGGCCCCTTTCATACTTTTGTGACTTTTACTGCTATTTGGGACTGCAAAGTCGCATGACAAGTCGTACGCCATGATTTTCAATGAGTACCATTCATATCTGTACCACTTCAAGTTGCAACGACTTCAAAGTAGTCCCTGCACTACTTTGGGCAGATTTAAATGCGTTTTGAGGTCCACAGACATAGGCATTGCTTCACGTCTAGTCAAATACACATCAAAATTGCGGTAAAATCGCAGCAAAATCACTGTAAAATCATGCGACCTTTAGGTCACATAAGTGTGAAAGGGAACTAACACTGATTGAATGATAGTATTGATTTTTTTGATTATATAATTACTTAATGGGTCCTTTTACACAGGCTTTCTGCCCAAACGAACTCCGGTTTGCTCCTCCGATCCCCACTGAGCAGACGGATGACAGGTCCGTCTCTGTTCAGTGTGCTGAGACTGACCTGTCAGAGCCCCGCTCTCCTCTATGGTAGAGCGGCTAAAAATGGACTGCCTGTCTGTTTTCATCCGATCCTATCCGATCTGATCCTCCAGACGAATGGAAAAAAGGGTTTCCATCTATTTAGATTACATGGACAAGATCAGATCGGATAGCAGCAGGTGTTAGCAGACATGTCACCTCTGACATCCGCCGCTCCATAGGGGTGCATGGAGCATCTGATCAGATCCAACTGAAAAACTGACAGACGGGCCTGATCAGAAAGCCCGCGTGAAAGGGGACTAACATCCAGGAGAGCAATCTGTTCACTTGTTGGCGCCTGTCTCTGATTGCAGGGAGCTTGCAGCGTCGGCAACATTGTGCCAGAAGTGACGCAATGTGCTGGTGGATGTGACACCACCTGCCAGTCGCTGCCCCTTCTAATTACATCCATCTGGATTTCTTGGGCGGTGCTGAGAGCACCCCCACGTTATGTATAGATAGAGAATTTTTTTGTGTATGCACGGGGGTTGGGCTGGCAGGTGGATTGTCTAATTACCTTCTTGCCTCCATACTTTATTCATCTCTATATAATATAATGAATATTTTTACAATTTGGTCTATAGAGGTTTTCAAACCTTGGACCTGTCATACCATTTTTCTGGCACATTATTTTGCAAAGGTTTTAGATGCACACACCAGAGGATACAACTACAGTGAATGTTTGGTAAATGTATTGTTTTTGTATATAACCCTAGTAGTGGCTTTAGTTAAGTTAACTACCAGTGATGGGAATAACGCCGTTTTAAGTAAACAGCGTTACTAACGGCCTTATTTTTTTCAGTAACGAGTAATTAATTACTTTTTCCCTCCGCGGTAATGCCATTCCTGTTACTAATGCAGCATTACTGTAATTACAATTCATTGACCACCACTAGACATCTACCACCACTAGAGGGTAGTACAGTAGACTAGTACAAACTACTAACTTCTCTATGATTGATGATCTGCTGATGTCACCCTGCCACTGTCCGCTCCTCACGGCACTGACTCTGAGAGACTCCTCTCTGTGACTGAGGCCTGAGCAGTCCTGGTCCTGGAGTTAAGTACAGCACTTCTGCTCTGCAGCCAGCAGGTACTGTAATACCACCACCACGCAGCAGCCAGCAATACCACTCAAGAGTTAGACAGTCACAGGAGGTACCCCACCAGTGCCACACCCCCACCTCAGTCAGGTACCAGTGTACCACCACACAGCCAGCCGGTACCACTCAGCAAATAGTACTGCCATGCAGGTACCACTCAGCAGCAAATACCAATCAGGTACCAGTGTACCACGCAGCAGGCTCAGTACCACTCAGCAAATACCCACTAAGGTACCACTCAGGAAATACCCACTAAGGTACTACTCAGCAAATACCACTCGGTACCACTCATCAAATACCACTCAGGTACCTACCACTGCCAGTGTACCATGCAGCTGGTACAACTCAGCAAATACCACTCAGGTACCAGTGCCACTCAGCAAATAACACTCAGGTACCACTCAGCAAATACCACCAGGTACCAGTGTACCACACAGGTACCAGTACCACTCAGCAAATACCACACAGGTACTGCTCAGCAAATACCAGTCAGGTACCAGTGCCACTCAGCAAATACCACTCAGGTACCAGTGTACCACGCAGTCGGTATCACGCAGATACCACTCAGCAAATTCAACGCAGGTACCACTCAGCAAATACCACTCAGGTTCTACTCAGGAATCAGGATTCACCACAGTACAGTACAGAGATAGTAGACAGTGCATAGGATAACAAGGGCAAGGATATAAAAACGCTCTTATGGAAGCATCTTCATCATCTTCAGCACCTTAATTGAACCATTATTACTATTATTACAAGTCCTTTGAGAGATTTTTTTGTGTTACTGCTGTTCAGTTCACACACATGCACAGACACAGTCACACACACCGACGATGATTAGGAGTCAGAGCGATGGCAAATCCAATGAGTTCAAAGGTAGTTTTTGCAAACTGGAAGGTGAAAGGCAAGAATGTTTATGTAACGTGCAACTTATGCACAGGAAATAAGAGTCTCTCCCCGTCGGTGGCAAGTACCGTATTTTTCGGACTATAAGGCGCACTGAAAATCCTAAAATTTGATCAAAAACCGGCAGTGCGCCTTATAATCCGGTGCGCCTTATATATGAAAATAGTTTGAAATTTACCGTTAACTGGATGGTTTGAAAAAAGGGGTGCAACCACTGGACATACTGTAAGTGTCAATCATTCCTTCAAGGCGAAACTGCCAATCACGTGGGAAAACTGGATGATGGAAGGAGAGCACTCCTTCACGAAGACCGGGAGGCAACGCAGGGCCAGCTATGCCACTATGTGCCAGTGGATAGTGGATGCCTGGCATAAAGTATCCGCCAGAACTGTCATCCGAGGGTTCGCAATGAGCACCTGCCAGTAAACCTCGTGCGGAACAACGTTCCAAAAAAAAAAAAAAAGTGCGCCTTATAATCCGGTGTGCCTTATATATGAAAATAGTTTGAAAATTTACAATTAACTGATACTGCGCCTTATAATCCGGTGCGCCTTATAGTCGCGAAAATACGGTAATTCAAATTTAATGAAGCACTTCACATCGTCTCATGCCACCACAAAACTAGTGAAGTATTTGGCTCCATCCATCTTCCCATCAATATTAACCATCTTCCCTGTCCCTGCTGAAGAAAAGAAGGCCCAAACCATGATGCTGCCACCACCATGTTTGACAGTGGGGATGGTGTGTTCAGGCACACGCGCGGGGGGGTCCGTGAGCGAGCTGGAGCCATGACTGTGGACTGTAATTTGATGGATTCTATCATACGTATCTGATATGCTGGCTTAAAACTTATGTTTGTGAGTATATATATTTTTATCTGATATTAATAAAGCTCTATTGAGGATAATGCGCTAGGCCAGTGCGCCCTCTTTTTGTTTTTGTTTGTAGCTAGTGATTTGAATAGTGTTTTTTTGCATTTTTTCATTAAAAAATAATAATAAAAATATACAGTGCAATTAAAAATATGTAACTGATATAAAACAGGTAATAAATTGTTTTATTACCTGTTTGTTTACATATATATCAGTTTTATATTTTTTATTTTCACTACAAAGAGTGTATATTTTTATTATTATTGTTTATTTTTGGTACATTGTTCAGTATAAAATACTTGAAGTAGGCTACACAGTATATCTACCAGTTGTGAAGTTTTGTGATGGTTTTATATTTTTATTTTGTATAACAAAGAGTTTATTCATTATTTTTTATTTACTTATTGTTGGTACAGTTCTAAAAAGTATAATTTATTTTGAGACTTGTTTGTTGGCCAGTTGTGGTCTCAGGTCTGTGCAAATAAATATAAACATTTCTAAACCATCTATTGTGTTTTATTGTTCCACTATAGTAATGATTATATTTACAATAATATATTTGATAGGTGTCTCATTGTCTCACAGCAACATTAAAATAGTGTAGATTACTGTACAATGTTTTATAATAACAATTGCTTCTATTTAGTGTTCATTTCATTCATTTAACATATTTAATATTGGGGGCATCCAAGTTATTTGACATATTTGAATATTTTTTTTAACGCAATAGTTACTTTCCCAGGTAATTAGTTACTTTTTTACTCATGTAACTCAGTTACTTTTTGTGAGAAGTAACCAGTAACTATAACTAATTACTTTTTTTAAGTTGCATGCCCAACACTGTTAACTATATACACTATTCCATACATAATGTTGTAGGGAAAAAAAAAAAAAAAAACATCCTTTCAAATGAACTGTTTTAATAATATATCGATTTGCCAATGTAAAAGACAATGTCTGTAGATGTAAAAGGAATATAGAATTAATCCTGAATAATAAATTGAGGTGTTTAAGATGCAGGCAAGAAGGCTTAATCCACATGGTAAATGTCAATCCCCCTCTCTTTCCTTTAGGGATCATTCACAATACAGCCTCTTCCCAGAATTTACTAAAAAAAACTCAGAAAGTAGCTGTCTATGGGTCTTCTATAGCTTCTCCTGCCAGTGTATTTCTGCATGCAAAATGCAGTGTAAACCAGCCATTATAATTACAAAAGTAATTATAGTTACTTAATTACAGTAAAACTAGAGCTTTTAGTACTGCATATTATTATTAGTACTCTAATTGTTACAGTCACCTCAAAAAAAAAATCAATCAACTGCATTATAAAGACTGAAAAAAAAATAAAAAAATACAAGCTATTTATATTTCATCTTAATGTTAAAGTGATATTAAAGGCAGTTTAAAAAAAAAAATAATAAACATGTTATACTCACCTGCTCACCTTGGGTCCCTCACTGGCACTCCTGGCCCCTCCCTCCTGTTGAATGCCCCCAAAGCAAGCAGCTTGCTATGGGGGCACCTGAGCAGACACGCTACCGATCCACTGCTCTGTGTGTCCATTCACACGTGGACTGCAGCTTAGCCCCACACCTGCTCCTTCCTTATTGGCTCACTGGCTATGATTGACAGTAGTGGGAACCAATGGCCGCCACTGCTGTCTCAGCTAATGAGAAGGAAGAGACCTGGGATAGCCACTGCTCTCGCTCTCATGCACACTGCTGGATCAAGATGGGGCTATGGTAAGTATTGAGGGGGGCTGCTGCACACAGAAGGTTTTTTTTTTTTTTTACCTTGAGTCTTTACAACCAATTTAAGCCTTTGTCTGCCCAGTTTTTCATTGTTATTTAAAGCCCCTGTTTCTTCAGTCATCACTAAAATTTTTAATCCTTTAAGATCATTTTTAGTTTCTTTACTACTGATCAATGTACAAAACTAGAAATGCTAAAAACTGAATTAAGGCAGCATTAAAATAGGTATATATATATATATATATATATATATATATATATATATATATATATATATATATATATAGTATATATATATATATATATATATATATATATATATATATATATATATATATATATATATATATACCTATTTTAATGCTGCCTTAATTCAGTTTTTAGCTTTTCTAGTTTTGTACATTGATCAGTAGTAAAGAAATTTACTGAATTAAGGCAGCATTAAAATAGGTATATGTATAGTATATATATAGTATATATATATACAGTGTATATATATATATATATATATACACACACATACAGTATGTACATGTTTTTTTTTTTTCTTTACAAAAAAAAAGGTGGTGTTTAGTGATTACTTGGAAAAACTCCAGATAATAGAATTTCTTCTGTCTGATGCAAAGAAAAGCCTATCAAGACAGGCTGTTTTTCTGCTTGTGTGTTTCAACACAGTTTAACATTTATTTGTTTCTTTAGGACTAACACTAATAACAGATTTAAACCAAGATTTCTTAGAATATTTAGAACTACAAACAAAGTTACTCCAGAATCTGATCTAGGTGTATAAATTCACCAAGTAGACCAAATTATTTTATTAGTTAACATCAATAAAAAAAAGGATCATTTGAAGTTATAGGTATTTATATCCTTTTATTGTGTGTAGAACCTGAAATAACTTTTAGTGAAATAATTTTAAAATAGGATCTTGAGCAGTAAGCTGTTCCCGTGTGTGTGTTTCTGTTAATGTAATGATAGAAATGGGAGACAAAGACAGTTTTTCACGTCAAACTGTACGCGAAGCAGGATGGTTTATGTTGACTGACAAGTGAGAATTACCTCTGCTCATATAGATGGCGATGGATGAACAGTAGAACTATTACCTGGCTTTACAGCTACTTTCCTTGTGGTATAAACTAAATAGGAAGGAATCTCAAGGAAGAGCACTCTCTGACAATAGGTTCCAATACATTAAGTTTAGTGATCTGCAGAAAGTGTAATTCATCTATCTGCTGCTGGTTTCCAAATACGTGATGTAGAACCTAAAGATTCAAACAACATGCTATGACTTAAAGCGAGATAAAGTATTTTATATTTTACCTCCTGGTTGGCAACAGCTAGCTCTTCTTCCAGTGCAGAGACTCTTTCCAAAGAAACCCTCAGCCGTTCCCTTACCTAGAAGAAAAACCAAAATGTGCAGTAACATTTTTTTTCCTTGCTCTATTAAAAATACAACATGTTATAAATGTACATATATTTACCAAGGCAAAGACAGGAAACATTTTTGTAGTAATTTAAGGTTGTATGCAAAAAAAGTTTAAAATAAAAAAAGCCTGATGATTTAAGTCATTAAAAAGATCTCTGAAAAATAAATTATACCATTGCATTTGCATTTTTATCATTAAATAAATGTATAAAGGTCAGTATCCTTTAGAATATATAACATTTAGATATTAGTAAAAAAAAACAAAAAAACTAGCCAATCATAGCTTCCTAAACCTTATTTATACATTATAGGATTATTTGGAAGTCTTTATTCACATTTAAATGATCAAAATAATTGTTAAAAAAAACACAATGCCTAAATATATACTAATTAAACATGCCAAGAGATAAAATAAATTCTGTAGTTGTCATACAGTACAAAGGATATACGGGGAAAAAACAAGAGGCAGAGTTGGAAAATGTGCATTGCGGCACTTCTCCAACATTTCTTGTATTCCTTTTTTGCCCAAAAAACTAGGACAGACCAACTTGATTGCTACAGTAATCATTTTATCAAAATGTAATAATGAAATAAAGTAGAGCTTATCAAATCTGATCTACTCTTTCGCCAATATCCACTGTTGCCTGGAGACAGAAAATCTACTACTGGTATTGATCTTATACTGTTATCTATTACCATCTTTTGCGGTAGAAAAAAAAAAAAGAAAGGAGAAGAGAGCACAGAAACCACTTGTGTGTCTTTTGCCTTTAAAAAACAAAATATAGTTGTATAACAAAGAGCAGTCTAGGAACAATAATGATGAGTATTGCAAGAAGAGGGTATTTATCTGAAGATCCCACTACTCTTTTGATAAATACTCAACATTCTGCTGTAGCACTGAATCTTTGTCAACTGCACCTATAGTTGAGGCTCCGTCATGGAGAAAATATATAAAGGTAGCATAAAATAAGGGCCCCAAATTGATCATTGGTATGCTTTCAAGTTATTCTAACATTCCTAAAAGAAACATGGGGGCCACGATGGGTGGTCCCCTAGTTGACGTTTTGTATGCTGTTCTTTTTGTTTTGTTTCAATACTTTTTTGGCCACTGGCCTAGCATATTAAAGCCAGAGTAAAGTCAGACGTCTTTATCTGTTCTGGGTTAGTGACTCAATAAAATGAGGTAGGCGGGTCTGCATGACAATCAAGCAGATAGCTTTTTGGAACAATGAAGGTTAGCAAAGGCAGCCTCCATCTTTCAATCAGGAAAAGTTTTTTTAGGAAAAGTGTTCACATTTTTTACTGTGCATCTATGATAATACCTTTGATAAACCCATATTCTGTAAAATGTCAAATCTCCCTCCACTTTCTATCCAGATTTGGTAAGATGCTTGCCTTAGTCTTACTAGAAAGTTTAAAATCTTTCCATTTACAAGAGTTTAATTAGTGTTTTTCACCAGATTTCCCAAACTTTTACTGCTAATAATAAATATCTTTATTATTCACATAATTCTAATTGCGCACATTTATCAGAAGGAAATCGGTTATTCTGATATTTTTCACTAATTTACAAAAGTCAGAAAATTTGACTTTTAATGCGTTGACTTCCTAATAATTTCTTAAGTTTTCACTAACATTTTTATGGCTTATTTCTGAAAAAAATGATAATATACCTTCTGGACTTTTCATATTTATTTACTAAAAATCTGACCCCCAAAGACTGAAAAGGCTGAAATTAAACAAAATAACTTTGCCTGATTTTAAAGGCTTTTTATGTATAGGCTTATAAATCTCATTGGGGTTGATTTACTAAAACTGGAGTGTGCAAAATCTGGTGCAGCTGTACATGATAGCCAATGAGCTTCTAACTTCAGCTTGTTCAAATAAGCTTTGACAAAAAACCTGGAAGCTGATTGGTAGAACTAAAGGCAAAACATTATTTTTTTGGGATAGGGTAAGGTAGAGTTATAACCTTTGTCGGTTTTATTTATTTATTTGTGTTTGCTATCTGTGTTCCATTGAGGATATTTCCCTGTCAAATAGCCAATATAGGAAGTAAATCCTTTTAGAGTGAGGAATCCTTGGTTGTCACCGGAAGTCTGCCCCATTGAAACATTTTCCCTTCATGTCTTATCTTGTGACAACCCAATTTTGTACAAATAAATAGAGGATGAATCTCCCTAATGGGGGCACAGACAGCAATAAAACTTGACAGGTATTCTAATCCCTTTCGACTCCATCCAAAATTAAAAAAAAAAAGTTTTTACTTTAGTTATACTTTAAGCCTAATGATATAGAACCTCATTATAAACAAAACTAGTGATACTTTAATGAGTGATACAGTGATGTAAAGTAAATAAATGACTGAAATATAAAATAAACTAGGAAAAATTATATTGTGAGTTCACTGTATCTATTACTGAAAATTTGCCCAAAGATGGAACAGCAATTTAATGTTTTAAAATGTTTAATTAAGTACTTATATTTGAATTTATATCTGGAATAATTCCATAACTGTTACATGGGAGTTTATTTACTAAAGTTAGGGAAGGCAAAATTAGTCACTATTCTGCAGATAAACCAATCAGCTTCCAGGTTTTATTGCTAAAGCTTAATTAAACAAGCTGATGTTAGAAGCTGATTGGTTTCTCTGCAGAATTGTGACTAATTTTGCCCGCTCTAGCTTTAGTAAATAAACCCCCCAAAAAAACACGTAAACTTAGCACATCTAGAATTTTTACATGTAAATATTTTTCTTTGTACTTTGTTTTACAAAGTACGGACTTCAATTACTATGGTGAAAAGGGCAATTTTTGATCATTACCTACAATGCTCTGTTGATAAAATTTTTCTTTATTAACTGAGCTGCACGTTATGCATTTTGGAAGATAATCATGTCTGTTTTCTTATCCTTAAGTAGTGTATTTTCAACCTTTGTTTGCATCACTTCTAAATGATCTAAAAAAACAAAATGCCATCTTAAAAATCTTGACCTAGCAGCTAAATTGGGAGAACAAAAGGGCAGTGACAATCATAGACTATCTCAAAGAAAGACAGGAATAAGCTATTCAGAACTTTAGATGAAGCTACAATACACATGTAATAACCTTTCAAGGGCATCCGATTATTTGTTTGAAACTGTCTATAGAAGCTAATAGACTTCCCTATGACCTAAAAGTCTAATCAACTTGCTTTTTTTTTGTATTATTATAATAAAGATTACCATGCATTGCACACAGAACCAAGTTAGAAAAAAAATATAGATTTTCTTTAAAAGTAAATACTAAGAATATTTTATTCTTTACAATTAATATTTATTTTTTATTCAGACACCACTTGTATTCAAGATCAAAACATAATATTGCTTAAACATCACAAAACTTAGACTTCTGAGCAAGGCAAAAAACAAAACACATATATATATATATATTTATATACATACAGTGGGTACGGAAAGTATTCAGACCCCCTTAAATTTTTCACTCTTTGTTATATTGCAGCCATTTGCTAAAATCATTTAAGTTCATTCTTCTTCCTCATGAATGTACACATAGCACCCCATACTGACAGAAAAACACAGAATTGTTGACATTGTTGCAGATTTATTAAAAAAGAAAAACTGAAATATCACATGGTCCTAAGTATTCAGACCCTTTGCTGTGACACTCATATATTTAACTCAGGTGCTTTCCATTTCTTCTGATCATCCTTGAGATGGTTCTACACCTTCATTTGAGTCCAGCTGTGTTTGATTATACTGATTGGACTTGATTAGGAAAGCCACACACCTGTCTATATAAGACCTTCCAGATAACAATGCATGTCAGAGCAAATGAGAATCATGAGGTCAAAGGAACTGCCTGAAGAGCTCAGAGACAGAATTGTGGCAAGGCACAGATCTGGCCAAGGTTACAAAAAGATTTCTGCTGCACTAAGGGTTCCTAAGAGCACAGTGGCCTCCATAATCCTCAAATGGAAGATGTTTGGGATAAACAGAACCCTTCCTAGAGCTGGCCGTCCGGCCAAACTGAGCTATCGGGGGAGAAGAGCCTTGGTGAGAGAGGTAAAGAAGAACCCAAAGATCACTGTGGCTGAGCTCCAGAGATGCAGTCAGGAAATGGGAGAAAGTTGTAGAAAGTCAACCATCACTGCAGCCCTCCACCAGTCGGGGCTTTATGGCAGAGTGGCCCGACGGAAGCCTCTCCTCAGTGTAAGACACATGAAAGCCCGCATGGAGTTTGCTAAAAAACACCTGAAGGACTCCAAGATGGTGAGAAATAAGATTCTCTGGTCTGATGAGACCAAAATAGAACTTTTTGGCCTTAATTCTAAGCGGTATGTGTGGAGAAAACCAGGCACTGCTCATCACCTGTCCAATACAGTCCCAACAGTGAAGCATGGTGGTGGCAGCATCATGCTGTGGGGGTGTTTTTCAGCTGCAGGGACAGGACGACTGGTTGCAATCGAGGGAAAGATGAATGCGGCCAAGTACAGGGATATCCTGGACAAAAACCTTCTCCAGAGTGCTCTGGACCTCAGACTGGGCCGAAGGTTTACCTTCCAACAAGACAATGACCCTAAGCACACAGCTAAAATAACGAAGGAGTGGCTTCACAACAACTCCGTGACTGTTCTTGAATGGCCCAGCCAGAGCCCTGACTTTAACCCAATTGAGCATCTCTGGAGAGACCTAAAAATGGCTGTCCACCAACGTTTACCATCCAACCTGACAGAACTGGAGAGGATCTGCAAGGAGGAATGGCAGAGGATCCCCAAATCCAGGTGTGAAAGACTTGTTGCATCTTTCCCAAAAAGACTCCTGGCTGTATTAGATCAAAAGGGGGCTTCTACTAAATACTGAGCAAAGGGTCTGAATACTTAGGACCATGTGATATTTCAGTTTTTCTTTTTTAATAAATCTGCAACAATGTCAACAATTCTGTGTTTTTCTGTCAGTATGGGGTGCTATGTGTATATTCATGAGGAAGAAGAATGAACTTAAATGATTTTAGCAAATGGCTGCAATATAACAAAGAGTGAAAAATTTAAGGGGGTCTGAATACTTTCCGTACCCACTGTATATACATAGCTTGATGAGATCATCCCCCTAATATATATATCTGATAATTACTCTGTATGGTTAATGGCTTCAAAAACACCAGGAAAAAATCAAGCACGTTTTATGGCTTCCCAATTCACCAGATCACTCCTAGGGCTGTGATGTGCAATGTGCAGTTGTCAATAGGCAGATTAACTCTTAGCTGGTCTGAAAACAGTAAACTCAAATTTGATTGGGTGGTATTTATTGCACCTCTTTTGCACATTCCTGGACTATGTATTCAAAAATGTATAGTATCCAAAGTTTACCCCATGGAACACATTGCTAAACTTGCTGAGCAGTTGGTTGCCAAAGAAATGTAATAGCCAATTACTCTGTAACTGGTAGGGTGTGTCAAGTGACTACTATGTTTCTTAAGGACATACATGATTAGGGGAAGGATTGATGCTGACAGACTATCTACTATCACATACACTGCTGTTGATCAGTCACACACACACAATACCACCCTACCCTCCTTCAGATTTACACACCCGAAAAAAAATTCACATAATTAACCCCTGCTACTATAGTCATACATATTTCAAGCATAATTGTGATTCAGGTTAGGTTTCCATTTGTTTTTGTTGTATCATCATCTAAGCAACAGTCATCCAGATAGGATTATCCATGAAGGTAGAAAGTTTCAATTAAAGCATTTAACTGCATGTAAATTTGGGAACCACAAACATATTTTAAATTTACAGGACCAGGAGTAAGAGTGGTAACTTAGTAATTTAAAGAAGCTCTAATGGGCACAAAATAGCAATGATTTTTCTCTATCATATCAGTTGTATATATGATATCTACATGGTCTAAAACCCATGCTGCATTTCTTGATGTTTAGAGCTTATCATAGATGGTCTGTTTTTTTTTTTATCTTTCAAACAGTGGGTTGAAAAAAAAAAAAACTGACCTTATTCCCCCATCCACACATTCAAGGCAGATGGCGGAATCCTCCAGCTGTTTCATTGTATTCTGATAGTAGGGAGACAGTGGGCAGCTTAAGGAACATAAAATATATTAATAGATAAGGGACATTTCCAAAAAAATTAAAATGATCATGGACCATATTGTACATTGCCAGAAAATTTAAGAGATTGTTAAAATACAATGGTTGACCTCAATTATATATATATATATATATATATATATATATATATATATATATATATATATATATATATATATATATATATATTAAAAGGTTATTTATAACTGTAAAAAGAAGTCTAATGTCTAATATAATTTCCAGTATAATGGGAGATGATCTATTGACCCAAAATATGTGAGCATATCATCATACTACCTTCTAAAGCATAAATTATGCTTTCATTTGTCAACATAGATTACATTCTGGAGATGGTTTTAGATTTAGTTAGGGATAACCAATTTGATCTCCAGAAGAAAGCAATAAACCACTGTGCAGCAGAAAAGGGCTGTAAGGGATTTCAATGAGAGTGTTGTGTTAACAGGGTAGTACAATAATGCATTACACATAGGTTGAGAAGTAGATGTTTTACAGATGTTATTGATTAGTTCTTGAACTGAACATAGCATTTCACTTGAACTTCTAGGAAATGTAGGTTGCCCTGACGGGGGAGTATTGGAAACTGAATCCCTTAATTTCATAATTCAACATTGCTCAGGTAGTGGGGCTTTCTTCTGAATCTGAGAAAATATGGGTAAACAAAATCTCCTGTTCCAAAGGACTAAGCTCTTTTTTTGAGAGCACCAATACCAACAATGGAAGCTGGAGTTATCCAATGTAGAGGGGGTGCAACATTTCCAAGAAAGGTTTGCAAAGGGGAGCAAGTGGAATTTACATTGCCAAATGGGCATTATAATAAGATATTTATTTCAGGGCAGCTAGGGAATATATGACATACACTCCATTGTTCAAACTTAACCCATGGAATGCTCTAGGCCTGGGTATCCCCTTAAAATAGTTAAAATAGTCAGGAATAGGAAAAGACAAGAATCACAACTTTGCCTAAAATCTGATTTATACCTAAGTGCATACTTTGGGGAAAATCTGTGAGCCAATCAGACAAGCAGGAAATTACATTTCTGGGGAAGTCCTGTACACCAACTGTGTACAGAAGGCCTGCAGGTTGCCATATTACATTGACATTTATAGAGAATTAGAGTGGTTGTTACCCTAAAAAAAAAAAGCTCCTGTTCCTTTAAAGCATTATCAGTAGCATTGTCCTTTGTCCCTTTTTTAAATCTAAAATACCTGGTTGATCCTGCCAGTTCCTGTGTCCCCCCTCTGTGTGCTGACCGTGGTAATGATGGCTGCTGCTGAGCCCTGACCACAGTGGTCAGCCTGCGTGCCTCTGTCATTCACAGTGTTCTCAGTGTCTCTTCCTCTCCCCCTCCCTCCTTGCCTGCCAGCTCCAGTCTGTGTCTGCAGAGCCAATTTCCTCTGAGCCCCTTCCCTCTCCTCCTGCCTCTATTGCAATGCATTACATAACACAACACCTTATATCTTCTCTGTTTTAGCAAGATACTTGCTGCGGTATGTTAGTTTTATTAAAATTATAATCCTAAATACTTTTTTGCACAACTCCTCTGTGTGGTCACATGATCTGCCTCTGCTGGCTGGCATCACTGGGGAATCTCAGTCCCTCCCACTGCTGCTCTTAGATTGAGGAAGCAAAGCAGAGGGAGATCATGTGACTGCACAGAGGAGTTGAAAAAAAGGTATTTATGATTATAATTTAAAAGAAACACACACACTGCACTTTATATCTTGCAAAAACAGAGATGATACAAGTGTGTTATGTGACTTTACAGCCTCTTTAAAGCACTGCAGATTGAAAAGGAAAGGTCATTTTAATAACATTTAATTACAATATGGCTTATGTAGCATATGTAGCAATTGTATATGCTATATTATTTTTTATTATTTGCTATATTTTTAAAGTGGAGTTAAGGACTCCTCTTCCAAATCTATGCAACTGAAGTTTGCATTCTGTGCAATACTTATCTGTAAGCTGATAAACCAATTATGGACCTTGTCTTTTTAGCAAGAATCAAAAAGGTAATCATAAACATAATACAACTTGCTATTATTTAAAAAAATAGTTAAAATATTTAGTAAGAAATTTGTCCCTGAGAGTCTTTGGAAACAAACTGATATCAGTTAATGATATCCAGGGGTAAGCATTTTTTAAGTCTATCAAAAGGTATAGATACAGAATTGGTTCAAAGTCTCGTTATTTTTGGGGAAAAAAAGCTAGCTGTGCATTTAGGCAGGGGTGGTCCGGCCTACCAGAGAGCAGAGGATCACACTTGCACACCTGTCACACTAGCAGCCAGGAACCAGTGGACTTTAAGGGAGAAGAGCTTCAAGTGTGAACCCTTCCCTTTATTATTCTTTAGGACTTTTGTTGGGATAGGTAAGCCCTGTGTGGCAGAGATCCTAAAGGCACACTCTGCCTCTTGCTCCCAGGCTCAGCTAGTTTCAAGCTTTTGCTTTTAAAATGAACCTGACACTTAATGGTCATTTTTTAAAGATGCCTGGGCTGTAAAAATGATTGCATGCATATTTTTTACCTTTCCAGCGGCCTCTTCAAAATTCACAGATGTGCTGCTCTGCAGCCACTGCAGGTATTTGCACACCTTTGGGTGTGTTGCATACCTGCTCTTCCAGCTAGACACTGTAATTCCTCCTGCCATCTACTATTTCTCTTTTTCCTGGAAGTGTGGAATACCTGCAGCAGCTAGGGAGCAGCAAAGCAGTGACGTTTGAAAAAACAGGCCACTTAAAGGTAACTATGAAATCTATTCTTTTTCAGCCCAGTATTCCTTTAAAAGTCATCCTATGACACCTTCAAGTTTTTGGTTGTGTCAGTACACTACTGATTTGCTTTTGTCAGCATGGAACTAATGGCGTCTCTGCAGATATGTTTAACGCTGTGTCTGTTTTGTTAATGCATAATTAGTGAACATTTAGTGGAGACAAGGACAGTGTTGATTGTGTACAGTGATTAGGTCCAGACTCTATTTGAACCATGACACTCTAAAACCACGCCAAATATGAAGAACTTCGTAGTTATGCCCAATTTTTGTGCACAGAAGCAAAAAATAGGTGTGGTAATACAACAGTGGGCAATTCCTGCTGTTCTGCAGTGGGCCCCAGTGTCCCAGTCTACCCCTGCATTCTGCATACTGCATGTATCAGTTTGGATAAGGAGAAAAAAAAAACCTTGCTTTTGATACTAAGCTAAGCATTTTCGCTAAGAGGTTTAGTACATAATGTTTTTCATTTGTATTGTAAGAATTAGTTCACAAGCTTCTTAAGTGGGATGTGAGAAATCCCTGATCATCCTGGATAGTAACGGAATGCAGGTGCAGTATAAGTGCATCGTAACAACAAGCAAACATAGTGCTCATTTTATTTGTGAACATAGAAATATAGATGAATCCATTTAACAGCAGTGCTAATAAATGCCACAACGGACAATAATATAATGATATAAGACTTAAGTTTACAGTAGAATCACAGCTAGGTCAAAAATAACAAGCAAAGGTGATTGGACTTTGGTGATTCTGGTATGATAAGTTATTCCTAAGGAAAGTGATAATGCCATTGTTCTGGTGGAATACATGGAGATAAAATATCTTGAAAACACTATGGGAGCAACAGAGATTTGCTGGAGCCACCCTCTTAAAATCGCATGCATAAGCAATTTTGATGGAGTTATTTAATGATCTCCAAACCATCATTTCAGTTATTAACAGCATCTATTACTTGTTGTAATGTCTTCAAAATATGGATGTTGAGCAGACCCAATAATAATAATAATAATAAAAAAAATAATAATAAAAGAGGCTCATCCTTTTGTCTTAAACAAAGCCACCATTCATCTAAAAATTAATTATGTTCAATAGAAGCACTTAAAATGGTTCTAAACTCAAAGTGTTTTTAATCATAATGTATTCACATCACTTAGATAAAAAAAAATGTCCCACTATCTTTCCTACCCTCTTTTTTAAACACTTATCTAACACCTCTGACTGATCAAGCGCTGTCCCGGCTGCAGCCCCACTCTCTTCACTTTTTGTTCTCACAGGGGACACTGAGTGCAGTGGGAGTTATAGATTCCTGCTGTTGTCAGTCAAACTCCTATGAGGGGGGAGTGGGGACGTGGTATACCGACACTGCATGTGTCTTTGGTCGCACACAACCCAGATCAGGATCACAAGCGCTTGGGTGCCTGTGTAGCACACGGCTTGCTAAGGAGGCATTGAAGGAAGATGGAACAGACAGCAATGGGGGTTGGGTAGCAGCTATGGGGTTTGTATACACTTCTGTATAATTCCACAAGCTGTCCTGTGAACCTGAATCCTTGTGTACTTTCGCAGTTCTCATTGGCCACTCACACACACACGCCAAACAAACGACGGGTAGCCTACCTTAGAAGCTGACTGGCCTGCTAAGCAACACTACACACCAACACATATCCCTGTTGCTTGCAATAAGATCTGTCTCTGCCTCCACACATTTACATCAATCTGCATGCAATCAGAAAGGCTGCCTAATGCCCCATACACACGTACTGATCGTCGGCCGAACGATCGGCCGTCTTTGGTCCAGGGCTGTCTGTTGAAAACTGCAAAAGAATGCACACAAATTTTGTCGGCCAACAACAGCCGACTGCAGAAGTGGTGTCATGTGATGGTTAACTTTCCTTGTCTTTTTTCTTTTCTGAGCATGCCCAGTCATGCTAATCTGCTGTCTGTCGGCCGAAATCTGTACTGACTGGCAAAACAATCGGCCGTTCTGGTGACGGCCAACAAATATTTAAAAGTCTGCACGACAGATTCTGTTCGGCCGAAAATGCGCTGTCGGCTGTCGGAAGCATCATACTAACAAGCCTACAATCGGCCGATGGGTCGGCGGCCGAATATTTACGGCCGACAATTGGTACGTGTGTACGGGGCTTTAGTTTCCGGTAGCCACCCGACAAGAGAACAAGAATCCAGCCACACAATGCAATCTCACACAGATTAGAAGCAAAATTACAACCAAGCATGCAAGCACTAGTAATATAATTCAACAATCTCACTGGGAGCTATTAATTCTTAACTTCCTATGCCACCTATTTGTTTATATTTATTATCCCTAGGCAGGCAGCACATAGAAATGTATGCAGAAGTAGTAATTACAAAACAGGAAAGAAAATAACACACAGAAATATTGGGCAATTGCTATAAAATGAAAAGGGAAAAAAAAGGATATTTGACTCAATAAATCCTTTTTCTTGTAGTACATTAAAGTGGATGTAAACCCTTACATATACCCAGTGAAGTGAACAGCCTCAGAAGATACACAGAGATGAGGCAAATCTCCCTACATAAGTTTTATTTGTATATCTGCTGTCTGAAGCTCAGTACACGGTTTAGAAAGTGAACATTGTGTTAGAATTTTTTATTACTGTTCAGCACTGGGTGTGGAGTCTTGGCATACACTGTGTGACAGCTGATTGGAGGAAAGGCACACCCCCCCCCCCCTCCACATAGGCAGAGGAAGGAAAAAACATGCAGAGCTGTGCTGTGAATAGACAAGCTTATCTGTCTCTATGCACCGACCTCAACACAAATTTCAAGCTGCTCTTATATCCGGTGTTGAAGAATTTGTCAGAAGTTATCATGCTGATAACAGAGGAATGGAGCAGCAGAAAGACACCGGACTTTAGGCTTTGGAGAGAGTGAGAGAAGTAAACACTACAGACATATGTGCCCAGGTCAACTTTCAAGAATGAGTCTTACATCAACTTTAAAGGATACAGGCTGAATTATTCAAGTGTACTTGGTTTTGCTGCCACCTTGCGGAGATTGGAAATTGGTAAACATAGCCTAGCATACCTATCCATTCTTGGCATGCCTCAGTTTTGTAGCAACACATAGTAGAAGCAGAGCATAAGAACATAGGGGACAAACCTATTCCCCTTAAAGTGACTGTAAATGATCACCTTGTTAAACAACCCATTCAAATTAAAATAGAAAGGAAAGGCAAAACAATTTGTGTATAGATATATAAAAACATTATCAAGATCTTTTTTTCCCTTTTGATAAGTGATCACATTCCCTCTGTTCTCAGCTGCATAAGAGCTTAAGAGCTGGGGGGCGCAGCAACAATACACTGAGCTTCCCAGTAAAAGGCTGTGCAGGGGAGGCATGTCAGGAAAAGTCTGATCATTGGAGGAGAGCAGGCTGAGTTCCCAGCATAGATACAGAACTGAACGCAGTGTGTTCTTCTGCTTAGTGTGGTCAGTTTTTAATAGTAAAGCAGAGCGACTGGCAGATGTGTCAAGGATTTCACACAAAGGAAGGGATATGTAAGTAAATGGTACAGCAGGCACATATCAGTAATATGAAATGTTGGGGGTAACAAATACTTTAAGTTACTCCAACAAAAGGATTTTAAGGTAAGTCAAAAATCGTATTTTCTTAATCTTACAGGGATATGGGATGAAGTATTCAGGTATACTGGTTTGTGCAAAAGCAGTCAAATTGACAGACAACATAGCAAAAAAATGGCCAACTTTCCATGTAACCAGCAGGTTAACATGGGTGGTGCCTAAAAAAGCACCCAAAGAACAAATGACCAAAGCTGGCATCAGCTGAAGCCTAAAAATCTACCTGTTAAAACTTAACAAAATGTGTCAACAGAAGACAAAGTGGCAGCCTTGAAAATTTGAGAAACATATGTCTGGTGCTGAAAAGCCCAGCATTAACTGATATGATGTAGTGCACTTTGACAGGAAACAGTAGAACATTGCCAATGAGATTATAGGCTTGAGTTGACAATTCCACCTGGTAGTAGTGGAAGTATAAGCAGGTTGTACCACATCCATATGATATAAAGAAATGTCCTGGTTAAGGTGAAAGGAAGAAATCATCCGGGGAAGAAAAGATTCCATGGGCATCAATTCAACTTTGTCCATGTGTAACACAAGAAAGAGTTCTTTAGTGGTTAAGGCCACCAGGGAATTGCCTTGCCAAAGTGAGAGCAATGAGAAAGGCAACATTGTGAGTACGTATAGGTACACAAGGGCATGCACAGCTCCCTGTCTCACAAAAGCAGGTCTCACAGCAATAGCTCAGCAGGGGAGATCACCGCACGAACATCACTTGTGTTCGTACGGTGATCTGTGAGGTTTTTTTTGTTCAGCCCGTTGGGTTGAATGAAGAAAAACTTATAGTGTGTACCCCACATAAGGTTAGGCAGAAAAATATTAGGAATATCCTGTATCCTGAATAGGTTTAAGTAGTGTTTCTGAAGAATCAACAGAACCAGACTGAGATCTTATGGTATCACTGGGGATTGTGCAGGAGGTATACCATGAATGAGACTCTGCATGAAGGCCTTCTATAAGGAATGAGATGCAATAAGTTTCTAAAAAATAATTGGTTTAGACCAAGATTTGACCCTTGATGGTACTCAAGACCTAACGTTGATCCAGACCAGAATGGAGAAAACAGGATTCGATTCCACAAAGAACTTCTTGTGATGGAATTTTCTTGTCTTGCACCAACAGCAATATGCTTTCCAGCTGTGATGGTATGCTTACGAGAAGTAGATTTCCTAGTTTTTAAAAGCATAGGGATAACCAACTCAAACAGTCTTCTCCGGTGTGGTTCCTTTCCCCTAGACACACCAACCAAAGCACTGCATGGCACCTTTTTGCTTGAATCATTGAATAGCCCCTTAAACGCTTAGGGGGTACTTGTGGTTCATTGGACAATTCAGCAGACAAGGGCATGGAAGAGGAGGGGGTAGAGCTGACAAATCTTGTATCATCACCACTAGCTGTATAGGGACGTGGAGGCACAAGCTGCAGCACTAAGCCTCATCCTGCATCCTTCAGAGTTGCAAGCCGAGTTACCCAGTGTGCTGTGAACCAAATATAGCATTCCTGACCATGCTTGCTGGACCACGTGTCAGCAGTAACATGGACTTTGCGACTGACTGCCTTGCCCAACAATGCCACAAGATTGCCTTCCACATGATGGTGCAGGGCTTAAATGGCCTAACGTGAAAATAAATACTGACTGGGAACCTGCTATTTTGGTACAGCACATTCTGCAAATTCCCAGAAGAGGGCAGAATTCACCAGACGGTAAGGCAGAAGTTGCAAAGCCAGCAGCTTTAACAAGCTTGCATTTAGACGCAAGACATGTGGGTGGCAGTGACCGCAGATGGGGCAGAGAAATTTGCCAACTACAGTCTACAGCTGTGGTATATGTTGAGGCGCTATTACTAAATAGTGTATGATTATATTATGAAATTATGCAATATATGCAAATGATATGGTGTTGAGGCGGTGCTAAAAAGTACAAATAAACTGTGCCTTCAGCGTGCAAATAAATATGTGCAAATTGCAATAAATCCAAAGTGCATATATGTGCAAATTATGCTAGTCAAGTATCAAAAGTAACATATATTATTCCATTAAATTATACAACACTGTGCAATAATTAGTGCAATGTGACCTGGGACACCCTGTGCTATACCATCATCCCTGTCAGTGGAGGCTGCTGAGAGGTTATGAGGTATAGTGGAGGTAAACTGAGGTGAGTAAGGAGAAGGAACAGACTTGCGTCCCTTTTGTGTGGCTTTCGTGTGCTCTTGCCAATGGGCTGAGTGGTGGGAGGTTAAAAGCCTTGTCAAGCATGTGGTACCCAAATGGCTGGTGTTTTTGCAACGCTTGATGTGCTTGAAGCAAAGTCTGCCATTTGCAACAGTGCGATTGGCTGCACATGTTCTAAAAAAGGCCCAGACAGCTGGGCTGTGGGAAGGGTGTCAGAATATAACAGCTCCACAATGTGATGGAATAGGGTGGCTGCTCTCTACTCTTCCATGGTGGCTGCCTCATTGGGGTTGTGCCACACTATCACTTTCTTTCTCTGCTCTATCTGGCACCCAATGTGCGTCAGTGACATCATCATCTACTCCATCCTCATTTCCACTGGAGACACCTTGGTGTTGTGCTGCGGCTGGGGGAACATGACTGCCAATTTCTCATTACTTTGAATTTGTTTGGTCCCACCTGGTGCGGCCATTGGAGGGGAGGTATCCAGGTTTTAAAACCATATTTAAGTTAGTTGGATCAGCTCTGAGGAAAGGAACGTGTCTCCCGAAATGCATCGGCTTTCCAACCACAGAGATGTGAGTCAGTGGAATTTTGTGTATGACATGCGTTTTATCTTCTCATGTTTGTGAGTTTAACTTAGGCTTTTCTAATACATTTTCATTGGTGTTCAACGTAATGCACTATGCGTTTGCCCCCTCTTTTTTTCTTTGTAGTGTTAATTCAGGTCTGCATGCCTATTAGTGATGGGTGGGAAACACCCCCCTGTTTGGTTTGCACCAGAACATCTCAAACAGGGAAAAAGTTCTAGCGAACATGCAAACTCCAATAAAGTCTATGGGACAATAACATGAAAAATCAAAAGTCCTAATTTTAAAGGATTATATGCAAGTTATTGCAATAAAAAGTGTATGGGGGTCCGGGTACTGCCCTGGGGGACACGTATCAATGCAAAACATTTTTTTTTTAATTATAATTTTTACAGGAGCAATGATTTTAATGATGCCTAAAGTGAAATAATAAAAATGAAAACTTACTTTAAATATCGTGCATGAGGGGTCCACTTAATGTGCCTTTAAAGTAGCTCATATGTACGAGGTATGGAGCCTGCTGCAGCAATACTGACATTTCAAAAGGAAAAACATTAATTTAATCTTGCTCACGGCTTTAATGTATTGTCGGCTTCCAGCAATAAAGATAAAAAAATGTCCTGGTATGGACGGTCCCCCCCCGTCCATACCAGGACATCCTTTGATGATGCCCTAGGGGAGGGGCAAAACGCATTAAGGCATTTCCGTTTTTTTTCCAACCAACAACTTCACTTCATATCCTCCATGGAATGCACGCTACCAGTGGCGAACTCGGTAGAGCCTATGACATTGCTATATGTCTATGTTTTCTGCGAATCTTGTAATTTATTTTTTTCTGTGCAATAAATGTTTTTTACTGAGTCCAAAGGTCACTAAAGTCACTCCAAGACCAACCATTGGAGGGACCAGATTTCATTGTTTAGCAGGCTGGATTCCATCTCACCAGACACACACTTGGTTGACTCCTAGACTGAAAAGCTGCAGGTCTATTCTTTCTGGTGAGTGGGGATACAAGAGAGGAGTGTGGCACACTTCATGGCATGTTTTACATGAAGCACTTCTGTACCTTGTATTTTGGAGTCTGGAGCACTTGACCACTTAAGATGATATTTTGAAAGACTTTTTATGATTTTATGGCAAATTTGTTATCATGTGAGGTATACATTTATTGTGTAAGCGCTGTAATATTGTGATTGATATTAGAGATAGTTATATATTTCCAAGTGATACTGCTACATATTGCTAAAGATGGTACTTTGTGTTGCCAGGTTGTTCAATTAAGCTTTCATAAAACCTGGAAGCTGATTGGTTTCAGAGCTGCACCAGATTTTGCATGCTCCAGTTTGAGGAAATTCCCTCCAGGATGTTTTATGCTGATTTTTTTGCATTCTTGCATTATTTTATTTGCATACATTCTTGGTTGGTCCTATGACTACTAAAGCACTTGGAAACCATCCTTAAGGCCTAAACATGGAACTATTGAGCAGGCTAAACCCAGGTATCCAGTGCTTGGTCATGGAAGACATTTATATGTTTGGTGCTCATACTTCTAATGCATTTGTTTTAAAAAATTACAAAATCAAGAGACCACAAAGTTTAAACAAATGTCAAATCTAGTTTTTTTTTGTTTTGTTTTTTTACACAACACAGAAATCAAATTAACATGCTGTTAAAGAATTATTAACATTGCAGGACACAATTAGCACCACATATAACTGATAATTGTCAATTTGCAGCACGGTTTGGCATCTGGTCAGTCTCAGGAATAGTGCATCAATTTATACTTAAAGGAAACAATTTTCAAACTTCAGTTTCTAGATCACCAATGTATTAATTAGATCAAAAAGTATTTAAAGTGGAACTGAATTCAATAACATTTGTAAGGTTATTGTAAATTTTTGGAAAGGTTAATTGTGCCTAAACAGTACCCTGAAAATTGCTTTTTTTTCTTCCTGGAAAACAGCATTGCACTTTCTGGTATGTGAGTGTACATAGGCACTTCTGTACCTACAGCCTCAACATATATCTGTTTTTGGAGATCTAAGGCACTGCTGCTCCTGGCTCACAATTTAGAATCTTATAATATATGTTAACTTCACTAATGTGTTGCTCACTGTTCTCTATTTCGGGGGCTTTATATGAGCAAGCAAACCCTGTCTATGCCAAAATGTCAAACTCCACACAGAGATACAATGCAGACAAAGGCATTGTAAGTAGTGTTGAGCGAACACGGACTGTATTATTCGTGTTCGTACCGAATAATTGGATTTTTGTTACCCGAACACGGACACGGACACTTTACTGTATGTTCGGGTAAAAAATCCGTGTTCGGTCGTTTTATTTCCGGGTTTTGCATGTTTTGGCGCTCTTTTCATGGCGGGCTTTCAACAGCCAATCAACAATCGTTTAACTGGTGTGCCTTAAGCTATCCCAGCCATGCCTGCAAATGTATGAGTAGCTGTGATTGGCCGTCTGAAGCATGTGACCAAGTCTTTATAAGTTCGAGGCAGCCGCAGCGGCGTCATTCTGCTGCTTAGCTCAGGGACAGAGCACACATACGTGCTGGCTGCTGATTAGGGAAAGACAGGCAGGGAAAACAAATTGGTGTCCGGATAGAATTTAGGGTCAGGTCGGGGGGGGTTTTAGGCAGGGCGAGTTGTAGGCATTTTAGGGATAGAGTCTGCTGAATTATAGGGTCAGTGTGTTCTACAAACTACAATCGATATTGCTGTGTGGGGTGGGGTCTGCACTTAATCCTGATCTACGATCTCTTCTCAATCCTGTTAGGGAGAGGCTGCTGCTGAATTATAGGGTCAGTGTGTTCTACAAACTACAATCGATATTGCTGTGTGGGGTGGGGTCTGCACTTAGTCCCGATCTACGATCTCTTCTCAATCCTGTTAGGGAGAGGCTGCTGCTGAATTTTAGAGAAAGTGTGTTCTACAAACTACAATCGATATTGCTGTGTGGTGTGGGATAGGAGATAGGCAGGTGTCAGTGATCCACATCCATTTTTCTGTGTGTGGGCTGCAGTGAACACAATCTTTTTGGGGTGCAGTGAACACAATCCTTTTGGGGTGCAGTGAACAAAATCTTTGTGGGGTACAGTGAACACAATCTTTGTGGGGTGCAGTGAACAAAATCTTTGGGGGGTACAGTGAACACAATCTTTGTGGGGTACAGTGAACACAATCTTTGTGGGGTGCAGTGAAGACAATCCTTTTGGGGTGCAGTGAACACAATCTTTGTGGGGTACAGTGAACAAAATCTTTGTGGGGTACAGTGAACACAATCTTTGTGGGGTACAGTGAACACAATCTTTGTGGGGTGCAGTGAACAAAATCTTTGGGGGGTACAGTGAACACAATCTTTGTGGGGTACAGTGAACACAATCTTTGTGGGGTGCAGTGAAGACAATCCTTTTGGGGTGCAGTGAACACAATCTTTGTGGGGTGCAGTGAACAAAATCTTTGTGGGGTACAGTGAACACAATCTTTGTGGGGTACAGTGAACACAATCTTTGTGGGTTGCAGTGAACAAAATCTTTGGGGGGTACAGTGAACACAATCTTTGTGGGGTACAGTGAACACAATCTTTGTGGGGTACAGTGAAGACAATCCTTTTGGGGTGCAGTGAACACAATCTTTGTGGGGTACAGTGAACACAATCTTTGTGGGGTGAAGTGAACAAAATCTTTGTGGGGTACAGTGAACACAATCTTTGTGGGGTACAGTGAAGACAATCCTTTTGGGGTGCAGTGAACACAATCTTTGTGGGGTACAGTGAACACAATCTTTGTGGGGTGCAGTGAAGACAATCCTTGTGGGGTGCAGTGAAGACAATCCTTTTGGGGTGCAGTGAACACAATCTTTGTGGGGTACAGTGAACAAAATATTTGTGGGGTACAGTGAACACAATCTTTGTGGGGTACAGTGAAAACAATCTTTGTGGGGTGCAGTGAACAAAATCTTTGGGGGGTACAGTGAACACAATCTTTGTGGGGTACAGTGAACACAATCTTTGTGGGGTGCAGTGAAGACAATCCTTTTGGGGTGCAGTGAACACAATCTTTGTGGGGTGCAGTGAACAAAATCTTTGTGGGGTACAGTGAACACAATCTTTGTGGGGTACAGTGAAGACAATCCTTTTGGGGTGCAGTGAACACAATCTTTGTGGGGTACAGTGAACACAATCTTTGTGGGGTGCAGTGAAGACAATCCTTTTGGGGTGCAGTGAACACAATCTTTGTGGGGTACAGTGAACAAAATATTTGTGGGGTACAGTGAACACAATCTTTGTGGGGTACAGTGAAAACAATCTTTGTGGGGTGCAGTGAACAAAATCTTTGGGGGGTACAGTGAACACAATCTTTGTGGGGTACAGTGAACACAATCTTTGTGGGGTGCAGTGAAGACAATCCTTTTGGGGTGCAGTGAACACAATCTTTGTGGGGTGCAGTGAACAAAATCTTTGTGGGGTACAGTGAACACAATCTTTGTGGGGTACAGTGAACACAATCTTTGTGGGTTGCAGTGAACAAAATCTTTGGGGGGTACAGTGAACACAATCTTTGTGGGGTACAGTGAACACAATCTTTGTGGGGTGCAGTGAAGACAATCCTTTTGGGGTGCAGTGAACACAATCTTTGTGGGGTGCAGTGAAGACAATCCTTTTGGGGTGCAGTGAACACAATCTTTGTGGGGTACAGTGAACACAATCTCATACTTCTGAAGATTTGAGGGTGCTGCCTGTTTCATCCTCCTCCTCCTCATCCATCCTTTTAGGGGTACAAACAATAGTAATTGGGGCCTAGTGTGCTTCTGTACGTGTGAAAAACATACACTTTTTTTTGATCATATTTCCTATTCCGCTATTCAATAAAAACCTTTGGGGATCAATTAAATTGCGGAATAGTCTGTGTCGGTACGTGTGAGATCCACCTTTCCAAGTTTTTGGGGTTCATCTCATACTTCTGAAGCTTTGAGGGTGCTGCCTGTTCCATACTCCTCCTCCTCCTCATCCATCCTTTTAGGTGTACAAACAATAGTAATTGGGGCCTAGTGTGCTTCTGTACGTGTGAGATACATACACTTTTTTTGATCATATTTCCTATTCCGCTATTCAATAAAAACCTTTGGGGATCAATTAAATTGCGGAATAGTCTGTGTCGGTACGTGTGAGATCCACCTTTCCAAGTTTTTGGGGTTCATCTCATACTTCTGAAGCTTTGAGGGTGCTGCCTGTTCCATACTCCTCCTCCTCCTCATCCATCCTTTTAGGTGTACAAACAATAGTAATTGGGGCCTAGTGTGCTTCTGTACGTGTGAGATACATACACTTTTTTTGATCATATTTCCTATTCCGCTATTCAATAAAAACCTTTGGGGATCAATTAAATTGCGGGATAGTCTGTGTCGGTACGTGTGAGATCCACCTTTCCAAGTTTTTGGGGTTCATCTCATACTTCTGAAGCTTTGAGGGTGCTGCCTGTTCCATACTCCTCCTCCTCCTCATCCATCCTTTTAGGTGTACAAACAATAGTAATTGGGGCCTAGTGTGCTTCTGTACGTGTGAGATACATACACTTTTTTTGATCATATTTCCTATTCCGCTATTCAATAAAAACCTTTGGGGATCAATTAAATTGCGGGATAGTCTGTGTCGGTACGTGTGAGATCCACCTTTCCAAGTTTTTGGGGTTCATCTCATACTTCTGAAGCTTTGAGGGTGCTGCCTGTTCCATACTCCTCCTCCTCCTCATCCATCCTTTTAGGTGTACAAACAATAGTAATTGGGGCCTAGTGGGCTTCTGTACGTGTGAGATACATACACTTTTTTTGATCATATTTCCTATTCCGCTATTCAATAAAAACCTTTGGGGATCAATTAAATTGCGGAATAGTCTGTGTCGATACGTGTGAGATCCACCTTTCCAAGTTTTTGGGGTTCATCTCATACTTCTGAAGCTTTGAGGGTGCTGCCTGTTCCATACTCCTCCTCCTCCTCATCCATCCTTTTAGGTGTACAAACAATAGTAATTGGGGCCTAGTGTGCTTCTGTACGTGTGAGATACATACACTTTTTTTGATCATATTTCCTATTCCGCTATTCAATAAAAACCTTTGGGGATCAATTAAATTGCGGAATAGTCTGTGTCGGTACGTGTGAGATCCACCTTTCCAAGTTTTTGGGGTTCATCTCATACTTCTGAAGCTTTGAGGGTGCTGCCTGTTCCATACTCCTCCTCCTCCTCATCCATCCTTTTAGGTGTACAAACAATAGTAATTGGGGCCTAGTGTGCTTCTGTACGTGTGAGATACATACACTTTTTTTGATCATATTTCCTATTCCGCTATTCAATAAAAACCTTTGGGGATCAATTAAATTGCGGGATAGTCTGTGTCAGTACGTGTGAGATCCACCTTTCCAAGTTTTTGGGGTTCATCTCATACTTCTGAAGCTTTGAGGGTGCTGCCTGTTCCATACTCCTCCTCCTCCTCATCCATCCTTTTAGGTGTACAAACAATAGTAATTGGGGCCTAGTGTGCTTCTGTACGTGTGAGATACATACACTTTTTTTGATCATATTTCCTATTCCGCTATTCAATAAAAACCTTTGGGGATCAATTAAATTGCGGAATAGTCTGTGTCGGTACGTGTGAGATCCACCTTTCCAAGTTTTTGGGGTTCATCTCATACTTCTGAAGCTTTGAGGGTGCTGCCTGTTCCATACTCCTCCTCCTCCTCCTCCTCATCCATCCTTTTAGGTGTACAAACAATAGTAATTGGGGCCTAGTGTGCTTCTGTACGTGTGAGATACATACACTTTTTTTGATCATATTTCCTATTCCGCTATTCAATAAAAACCTTTGGGGATCAATTAAATTGCGGGATAGTCTGTGTCGGTACGTGTGAGATCCACCTTTCCAAGTTTTTGGGGTTCATCTCATACTTCTGAAGCTTTGAGGGTGCTGCCTGTTCCATACTCCTCCTCCTCCTCATCCATCCTTTTAGGTGTACAAACAATAGTAATTGGGGCCTAGTGTGCTTCTGTACGTGTGAGATACATACACTTTTTTTGATCATATTTCCTATTCCGCTATTCAATAAAAACCTTTGGGGATCAATTAAATTGCGGAATAGTCTGTGTCGGTACGTGTGAGATCCACCTTTCCAAGTTTTTGAGGTTCATCTCATACTTCTGAAGATTTGAGGGTGCTGCCTGTTCCATACTCCTCTTCCTCATCCTCCCTTTAGGGTAGGAAAAAATTTAATCGGGCCTAGTCTGTGTTTGTACGTGTGAGATACACAGTTTTTTATCCTATTCCGCTATTCAATACACACCCTTTTGGTGTAAAAAACATTAAATTGCGGCATAGTTTGCATATTTGACTGTGAGATACACCCGTGCGATACTGTTGTTCTTTTGTTCTGCTATTCAATAAAGACCTTTCTAGGGCAAGATCTTAAATTTCAGAAATATGAGGAGAGCGTCAAATAGGGGCCGTGGCCTGGGTCGTGGTGCTGCTGCTAGAGCTCCTGTTGCAAGGAGAGGACGTGGTCGATCTTTGCCAGCTACACGCACAAGTGAAACACCTTCCTCAAGTGTGAGTAGGCGACAGAACCTGCATCAGTATTTGGTAGGGCATCATACGCCTCTAGAAGTGATGAGGCCAGAACACGTAGAGGCGATAGTAGATTGGTTTGCTGCTGACAGTGCCTCCAGTTCCTTCACATTGTCTCCCACCCAGTCTACTGGAGAAAGGTCAGAGTTGGCACCTGCAGCCAATGTCCAACCGTCTTTCACCTCACCCCCTTGCAAATCAGGCAAGAAGTCTGAGCCCCAAGCCATACAGCAGTCTCTTATTCTTTTTGAGGACTCTGTCAGCAGGGTTTCCCAGGGCCATCCACCTAGCCCTGCCCCAGAAGTGGAAGAGATTGAGTGCAGCGATGCCCAACCACTTATTTCTCAAGATGAGTACATGGAAGGACCATCACAGCACGTCTCCGATGATGACGAAACGCAGGTGCCAACTGCTGCGGCGTTCAGCATTGTGGAGACCGACAGGGAGGGCAGGGGTGAAGACTGGGTGGAAGATGATGTGGAGGACGATGAGGTCCTCGACCCCACATGGAATGAAGGTCATGCAGGTGACCTGAGTAGTTTGGAGGAAGAGGCGGTGGTCGCACAGAGCCACCAGCACAGCAGAAGAGGGAGCAGGGTGCAGAAGCGGAGCGGCCGTGCCCTAGACACTACGCCTGCTACTGCCCAATGCAGCAAGGGAACGAGCGCACCAAAGTCAGCTCAAAAGAGTTCTCTAGCGTGGAAGTTCTTTAGAAAATGTGCTGATGACAGGACATGAGTGGTTTGCACCCTGTGCAATCAGAGCCTGAAGCGAGGCATAAACCTTCTCAACCTGAGCACAACCTGCATGATCAGGCATCTAAGTGCAAAGCACGAGCTGCAGTGGAGTACACACCTTCAAAACCAAGAAACGTCTCGGGCTCATCCTGCTTCCTCTTCTGCTGCAGTCTCGGCCGCTCCAGCCACCTCTGTAGTCATACCGGCACCTGCCACCCCGCAAACAGACGATCTGTCAGCAACACCACCACCTGGGTCACCAACAACCATCTCCACAATGTCCCGTGGAAGTGTTCAGCTTTCCATCTCCCAAACACTTGAGAGGAAGAGGAAGTACCCACCTACCCACCCGCGATCCCTGGCCCTGAATGCCAGCATTTCACAATTATTGGCCTTTGAAATGCTGTCATTCCGTCTGGTGGAGACGCCCAGTTTTAAAAAGCTTATGTCGGTGGCTGTCCCACAGTACGTCGTGCCCAGCCGCCACTACTTTTCCAGGCAAGCCATCCCTTCCCTGCACAACCAAGTGGGGGAAAAAATCAGGTGTGCACTGCGCAACGCCATCTGTGCCAAGGTCCACCTAACTACCGATACGTGGACCAGTAAGCACGGTCAGGGGCGTTATATCTCCCTAACGGCACACTGGGTAAATGAAGTGGCGGATGGGCCTGAGGCGGATAGCAATTTGGCGCATGTCCTTCCACCACCGAGGATTGCAGGGCGCTTCAGTTTGCCTCCTGTTCCTAACTCATCCTACTCCGCTACCTCATCCTCTACCGCCTCCTCATCCGGACAGCGTAATACCTTCACCACCAACTTCAGCACGGCCAGGGCTAAACGACAGCAGGCAGTTTTACAACTTGCCTGTTTGGGGGACAAACCACACACCGCGCAGGAGTTGTGGAGGAGCATGGAACAGTAGACAAATGAGTGGTTGCTGCCAGCGAGCCTCAAGCCCGGCTTGGTGGTGTGCGATAACGGGCGAAATCTCATAGCAGCTCTGGGCCTAGCCGGTTTGACGCACATCCCTTGCCTGGCGCATGTGCTGAATTTGGTGGTGCAGAGGTTCCTTAAAAACTACCCCGATATGTCAGAGCTGCTGCAGAAAGTGGGGGCCGTCTGTGCGCACTTTCGGCGTTCTCACCCTGCTGCTGCTCGCCTGGCAGCGCTGCAGCGTAACTTCGGCCTTCCCGCTCACCGCCTCATATGTGACGTGCCCACAAGGTGGAACTCCACCTTGCACATGCTGCAAAGACTGTGCGAGCAGCAGCAGGCCATAGTGGAGTTTCAGCTGCAGCACGCACGTGTGAGTCGCTCTGCGGAACAGCACCACTTCACCACCAATAACTGGGCCTCCATGCGAGACCTGTGTGCCTTGTTGCGCTGTTTTGAGTACTCCACCAACATGGCCAGTGGCAATGACGCCGTTCTCAGCTTAACTATCCCACTTCTATGCCTCCTTGAAAAAACAATTCGGGCGATGATGGAAGATGATGTGGCACAGGATGAGGAGGAGGAGGAGGAGGATGAAGAGGTAACATTTCAAAGGCTTTCAGGGCAGTCATTCGCAAGGGGCTCCGAGGGTGGGTTCCTGCACACACAAATGCCAGGGACACAATTGTCCAGCAGGGGCACAGTTCTGGAGGATGAGGAGGAGGAGGAGCTGGAGGAGGAGCTGGAGGAGGAGATGGAACCATGTTCACAGCAGGGTGGCACCCAGGCCAGCTCATGGCCATCACTGGTGCGTGGCTGGGGGGATACAGAGGACACGGACGATACACCTCCCACAGAGGACAGCCTTTCGTCGCCTCTGGGCAGCCTGGCACACATGAGCGATTACATGCTGCACTGTCTCCACAACGACCGCCGAGTTGCCCACATTCTAACTTGTGCTGATTACTGGGTGGCCACGCTGCTGGATCCCCGTTACAAGGACAACGTACCGTCCTTAATTCACTCACTGGAGCGCGATCGCAAGATGCGCGAGTACAAGCGCACGCTGGTAGATGCGATGCTGCTGGCATTCCCATCTGACAGCCGGGCCACAGTGGAAGCACAAGGCAGAGGAGGAGGAGGAGGAGGTCGCCAACGCAACCAGGGCACCGCCAGCACCTCAGAAGGCAGGGTTAGCATGGCCGAAATGTGGAAAAGCTTTGTCAGCACGCCACAACAAACAGCAGCACCAGCAGCTCAGATGGAACGTCTTAGCAGGAGGCAGCATTTTACCAACATGGTGGAGCAGTATGTGTGCACACGCCTACATGTAGTGAATGAGGGGTCTGCCCCCTTCAACTTCTGGGTCTCCAAATTGGGCACATGGCCTGAGCTTGCCCTTTACGCCTTGGAGGTGCTGGCGTGCCCTGCAGCCAGTGTATTATCTGAACGGGTATTTAGCACGGCTGGGGGCGTTATAACAGACAAGCGCAGCCGCCTGTCCAGAGACAATGTGGACAAGCTCACGTTCATTAAAATGAACCAGGCATGGATCCCACGGGACTTTTCCGTACCTTGTGCAGAATAGCAATGGATACCGACCTTACCCACCCATTGTTCCATTTTTGCTCTTTCTCACTCTTTTGGGGTGTACCCTCATTTAAAATTTGTGAAAAGAAGCAGTGTTGGCTACCTCGTCCTCCTCCTCAGGGCCAGATTAACGTAGGGGCTATTGGAGCTGCAGCTCCAGGCCCCTACCTTTTATATAGGCCCCCGGGTTGGCCATATTCACTGTGACCGCTCTTCTGTCACTTGTAAACACAGAAGTCTGGCTTCTATGCTCGCTTCCCCAGGCAGCACCCTCAGAACCTCCCCACACAGCGCGAAGGCCTGACAAGGAGGGACAGTTGCCGATGCATGGATGTGTTTATGGGCTTCAGAGACAGCATCCCATGTTGAATTAGGCATGCATGGCTGCACCCTTCCTCCTCTGGGTGCATACCAAGGCATGGCCCTTAAGGCCCTTCAAAATCCTCAGCACCAAGACCATGATGCTCTTAATCCGGCCCTGGTCCTCCTCCACCGCCGCTTCCACCTACACCGCCCATAGGTGTGCGCAGCCTATTGCATTAGGGTGTGCACCCCAAAGTTGAAATACACATGCATGTGTTTGCCTACATGTACATGGCCCCGATACATTACTCTCCCTGCTGGCAAAGAGAAATAGAGCAGAGCAGGTCCGAGGGAGATCTTTCCCATCTCCTCACTGGCAAACAGAGCGATAATGCTATGTGCCCTAGGTGATTAGGGTGTGCCCAGGTACACCCGGCACACCCTGTGCGCACGCCTATGACACCGCCACATCCACCACCACCTCAACCTCCCTCCTACTCCATATGGGCCTCGTCCTTCAGAGATGAAGAACATTGTTTTATTTTTCTGTTTTTTTTTTGTTGTTTTAAGTTATTTCCCTATCCACATTTGTTTGCAGAGCACTTGCCATGCTCTTAACTACGTTTTGCTGCCATTTGCAGCACTCTAGCCCTTTCCATTGGTGTTTTAGAGCCATTTTAGTGCCTTAAAGTTCGGGTCCCCATTGACTTCAATGGGGTTCGGTGTCCGGGAAAAGTTCGGTAAAAGTCCGGGACACGGACCCGGACTTTTTTTTAAAGTTCGGCCGAACCCGTCGAACACGGACATCTAGGTGTCCGCTCAACCCTAATTGTAAGTCAATGTTAGGGGTTAAAAACAACTTCTGGGGCATATAGGTAATACTAGTAACTGTTTCTTTATGGTATTCCTGTTTTTTTGGGTAAGGTTTCTAGAGTTCATATCCCCTATAATGCACAATCACCAAATGTCCCTATGACCTAGATTGGACATCAGTGCTTCATTGTGGTTATTGTGCAATAATAAGAATTTTCTTCACTGCAAGCCTTTTAGGAGGGCATCTTATTACATCTTAATAAAAAAAACATATTGGATATGCACAGCCAGCTTACAAGTTAGAGGACATGAAAAATAAGCTGACTCCAAAAAAACTACCTTACAGAATAGCAATCACTTTAAAGTGAGCATCCTTTTTTTTTAATTTGTCCAGAAGACTTCTTCTAGAGGCACAGCAACCAACACATGAAGTGTAGTATAAAAGTGGTGTATGATTATTTACTTCTGTTTCTGAAATTAAGCCTTCTGCAGAAAGTTCAGACAGTAATGTCTCTAAGGTCCTTCATCTATGAACAGCTGACATAACTTTTTGTGAGCTATGAAGACAGCTAGGCACAGTATTTACTGCAGCAGGATCTTGGGGGATTCTCCAACGTGCTGTCATTTTGTTATAAGACACTTTAAAGGTTGATGGGCGCTCAGAAGCATGGGATAGATACTAAGACAACTTAGCAAGCTGGCTCTGTGATACAACATATGCGATACTTAAAGTGGTAGTAAACTCTGTTTTATAACTAATACCTACAGGTAATGCCTCATACACACGCATTGATTATTGGCCGGGAATTTTCGGCCAACGTCCGATCGGCCAATTTTCGGCTTGTTAGTATGATGCTTCCGACAACCGACTCCGACTTTTCGGCCGAAAAAAATCTGGTGTGCAGGCTATAAAATTTTTGTTGGCCGTCAACACAACGGCCGATTTTCCGTCAGTCAGTACAGATTTCGGCAGACAAAAATCTGATGAGCAAGACTGGGCATGCTCAGTGAAGAAAAAACACACGGAGTAAAGTAAACCAGCACATGACATCACTTCTGAAGTAGATTTTTGTTTGCTGAGAAAATTCGTGTGCAGTCTAGGCACATTCCAAACAAAACACCACTCTGGACAAAAGTCGGACGATCGGTTGGCCGATAATCATTGCGTGTGTACGAGGCATTAGCCTATTATAAGGCTTACCTGTAGGTACTGTGAATATCTACTAAACTTTCACTTTTTAGGAGATATTCAGAGTGTATGCAGCCATTGAAATCACCAGCACACGTGCTCTAAAGGTCTTGCATAATGTGCTGGACCTTCAGAGCCTGTGCTGTAAAAGGCAGCTCCCGTGCAAGAGTGACTTCATCACCATGTCGGCCGCTCATGTAGCGATGCATTCTAGCACATTACGAAATTGCCTTGCAGGGGAATTTTTATTTCTTCAACTGTGGTTTACTACTGATTTAAAGCTTGCACTTTATCACAAAATACAGTTCATCCTTACAATGGAATATCCACTGCTATAAACAAAGGAAAGAAGTTGATATTAGAAATTACTTCTGTTAACGCAAAATCTAATTTATTTAATATGTAATGTTTTAAAGGAACCCAGGGGATGCTCAAATTTTCATTTGAAGTCCATGCCACATACAATTTGGTCCCTAATTATTTCCTGTCGTTAATGTATTGGACCAAATTCACAAAGCATTTGGGGCACTTTTGTTTTTTGTGCACCACATTCAGGTATTTCAAAAATGTGCCTCTTTTACAAAATTGGGGCACAATAAATGCACGACTTTCACATTGTGTCGCATTGAATGGGCCAAATGTAAAAGTGGAGCCAAATAAGATCAACTCTCTTTTGGTGTACAGAGAAATACTAGCAAAGACAGATTTTGCAAAAGAGTCTTTCGTGCATTCTAAAAATGGCAAAGCATGAGCCAAATTAAATTACAAATTCTAAACAGGTATATACATTTGGCGCATTCTTCCCCACTTTTAGAATGCATTAAAAAAATACTTTTTCATGAAATCTGTATGTTCTAGTCTTTATGAATTCCAGGGTATGTTGCTTAACTCTTTCTTAATTATACAGTTTTCATGGTTCCTGATAAACCGGGTCAACTGGCTTGTGAAATGTGTTGAATCTTCCCTTTCCCCATCTCTACAACCAGCTTGAGAGACTCATATGATATTATATTGAAGTATGTAATGTTCTGATAGGTGGGATAACCAGGGGAATATATGATAATGGGTATTAGGAATCAATATTGAGACTTTCTAAATGCATTAAGGCCTTAACAGGCCTCCCAGGAATTGCTTGGTACCTTTTTGGTTTTCATGAAAGGTTTTTATGTTGTATGAATATTTTTATAAAATTAAATAGTTTTAACCTCCCTGGCGGTATGATTCTTTTGGATTTTAGGTGCTGAAAGCGGTACCATTATTTTGCATGTAATTCTTGTGAATGAGCAGCCCAAACCAACTGTATACATTTATTATATATATATATATATATATATATATATATATATATATATATATATATATATATATATATATATATATATATATATATATGTATGTATACATATATTATGTATACATATATATATATATATATATATATATATATATAATAAATGTATACAGTTGGTTTGGGCTGCTCATTCACAAGAATTACATACATATTATATATATATATATATATATATATATATATATGTATGTATACATATATTATGTATACATATATATATATATATACATATATATATAATATGTATACAGTTGGTTTGGGCTGCTCATTCACAAGAATTATGTATATATATATATATATATATATACGTGTGTATATATATATATATATATATATATATATATATATATATATATATATATATGTATATATATATATATATATATATATATATATATATATATATATATATATATATATATATATATATACATATATATATATATATACGTGTGTATATATATATATATATATATATATATATATATATATATATATATATATATATATATGTATATATATATATATATATATATATATATATATGTATATATATATATATATATATATATATATATATATATATATATATATATATATATATATATATATGTGTATATATATATCTATATATATATACATATATTTACATAAAAAGTACAGTAAAACTGCAGGAAGGGGCACTGGGGGGCAATGTAATGTGATTTTTATTTTTATTTTGAACGGTATCAGTGTGTTTGGTGTGTTTTACATTCGAATTTGCCGCCGGTTCCACCCCCCGGCGGACGTCACGTCGCCGGAGACGGAAGCCGGGGCTCGCAGACGATCGGGAGAGAGCTCCGCCGCCGCATACCGCTCGCAGTCTTCGCTGGATCCCGGAGAAAAGGTAAGTAAAACCTCTTCCAGCATCCAGCGATCTTCCTAGCGGTACCCCGAGTGTGACTCGGGGTTACCGCTTTTTGCTCTAAAATCTTACCCCGAGTCACACTCGGGAATACCGCTAGGAAGGTTAACATGATACAATCTGTATAAGTAATACATTTTTGCAGCACCTGGGAAGTCCTAGCATTCTTTCTATTTTCCTTAAACGAAGTGCCGGTTCACACTTCTGCGATAACAGACATTGCATATGATTCAGAGCGCACTGCTCCTAAAATCACATGTGATGTCTGTGCGGTGCGAGTTCAGCCATACAGTTTGTATGGCTGAATTCGCACCACACCGCAATCGCACTGAACACGCACAGGACCCTTTTTTTGGTCCGCAGAAGAATCGGATCACATGGTGGTTCACACTAACGGAATTTCTGTGTGAACTGTCAGATCGCTCTGCGATATGCGATCCGATTTGGGGGTGTCGTTAACTTAATTAATATACAAAAAATTTTCAGCGCAAACCAACCTGTGATAGAAACCAGAAATAATAATGAAAATACAGGTGCAAATATATGTGCAAATATATATATATATGTGCAAATATATAAAAAAATGCAATTCAGTTATCCGGCAGCAACACTAAATTGTGTAACACCTCACAATGATAGAAAATAAAAATGCTAGAAGAGTGCTGCGCCAGACAAATACTTAAATCAATGTAATAAATGCAGTGAATACAAGTGATTATAATAGTGAAATGGTGTAAAGTATTCCGTGAGATAAGTCCATAAGTGTCCAATAATCTAGTGGAAAAGGAACTCCAACAGAATGGTGAGAAAATCCCACAAGAAATTCCACAACACCGCTGTGCATATATCCCACCACCGGATAGATTGGTCTCTCACCTCAGCCACATACCCATGAAGTGTTAATGATCACATAAATCAGCTGTATCAACCAGGAGACTCCCTTCCTATCTCTCTCGGTCAGCCCAGCATAGATCGATCAAGGTGGGGGTAGAGGAACTTCACTCAAACTCGGAATGGATGCATGTATAAATATGAAGGACAAATATAGTGCTCTCCATCTGATAATAGTTTATAGAAGTTTATGAATGGTACTCACATTCAGCGGCACTCGGCGGTGCACGCTTGTATTGCAGACACTACACTGGGACCAAGGTTAAGTGCGACGTCAGGTACGTAGGCTCCGCCCCCCTATACGCGTTACGTCGGAGCTACCAATAGCCTTCGACTTCTTCAGTAGGGGGTCTATGCCCACCTTGATCTTTCTTGTGGGATTTTATCTCCATTCTGTTGGAGTTCCTTTTCCACTAGATTATTGGACACTTATGGACTTATCTCAAGGAATACTTTACACCATTTCACTATTATAATCACTTGTATTCACTGCATTTATTACATTGATTTAAGTATTTGTCTGGCGCAGCACTCTTATAGCATTTTTGTTAACTTTGAATTGACACCCCCAGCGTATCGCATATGGCAGTGTGGACTACCTGTGCTGTGAATGCGATGCGGGAACACACAGTATATTAGCAGCGTTCCCGCATCGCAATAGTGTGAACAAGCACTTAATGAGTGAGGGGTGTGGTGTGCTGACCTAAAAGGCTAACGTTAGTATTTAAGTTTATTATGATACTTGACAAAAAGTCAAGCAGCTTTCCTCTCTCCCTTCATTTTCAGCTTTACCCAAAGTTAGCAATTCATAATCAACAGTTATAGCATCTTTATAAACCTGCTCAAATGAGTACAGAGACCAACACATCACATCATTGAGCTGAAATGGGACTAACGTCTACTTTACACATTCACAACATTAAGCCTTAGCTGGCACTGCAGGTGCTTGTGAGTAGAAAAGCTCTATCAACCCCAATGGGTTTTCTGGTTAAAAATAGGTTACCATACCCCATGAGTTAAGGCTTTCCATTTCTGAAAATACAAAATCCTACTACTATAGGGATCCTCTTTTTAACTGTGTTGTTCTGTTATATTTAGCCTTTGTCTCATTCCCTCCCATTTTTGTTTTCTTCCCCTATACTTTTATTTTAACCCCCCCCCCCCCCCCCACACAACCTTTTTTTCAATTACTCTCACCAATCTCAAATGTAGAAGGTTCAAACTTACTAGTATATTTGGTACTTTATACTCCAATGCCTTCTAAATCTACCTTTCCTTTGCCTAGTCACTTCTTTCCTAGGTTCACAGCCCCATTTCCTTACTATTTTAATCACATATCTCAAAAGCTGTTCCTATAATGCAAATGCTATTAATATCCATAAAGCTAACAATCCCCATATTTCTAAAATAGCAAAGCATATTTTCTACTTATTCAGGAAACATATATTTTAAAAGTAACTCTTTCACCAAATTTAATATAAAGTGTTTCACAGTTCCAACCTAGACTTAAAAACTCAATTTATTTTCACCAAAATGCCAAAAAAATGCACTTGTGAATATGTGTATATATTTGTGTATATTTAAGAAAATGTAATTCATTGCAAATATGTGTTACCCCCCATGCAAAAGTATTAGATTGTACAACAGACCCTTCAGCAGCTACAAGAATATTAGAGTATTTTCTCCAGGTTTTCTTTGATAGCCCCGAGATAACATTCCTTATTGTAACCCCTAAATATGGTTGATATGCCTCTGGTGCAAAGACTCACTTCCCTTTTTACTCCTCCACCTAGGAGGTGTGGGAAGGTGGGGGTTATATACAATTTTCTGTCCCTGGAAGGTACCGGAGAGCCTAACTTCTTCACTCCAATCCTAACAATCCTGATAAATTTACTCTTCTTGAAGAACAAAGACAATTTTTCCATACCTTCTGGAACACAAAAATTTCAAGCATAATTTGGGACAATTGAAGCCTAATAGAGTACATAACCACACACAAACCTTAATGTATGTATTTATCTCCTACATCTTTGTAGCATTAGGGTCTTTTAAAGCGGAGTTCCGGGCACAAAAACGATTTTTTTTTTGTGCCCCTCCACTAGGTAGAGCTCACCTGAAAAGGAATTGGATAGTTATTTTTATTTTTTTTGTTTACTCACCTTTTTATTGAAGATCGTAAATACTCACCTATGACTGCTTCCTCCTCCAGCGCCGAGGCTCACCCCGTCACTTCCTGCCTCGCGATGATTCCTGGGAGCTAAACGTCATAGCTCCCAGGAATCAATGCGACGGCACCGGCCCCGCTCGTCATTTCCGGGCGACGCCCAGAAGCTGTTTAGGAATGCGGCGCCGCACCGGAAGTGACGAGAGGGGCCGGTGCAGTGCATTCTGGGACACGAAGACACGGAAGAAGACAGAGAAGAGGACCACGCCGGCTTCAGCTGCCCACAACAGAGATGGAAACGCTGTGGAAGAAATTTTCTAAGTAAGTATTTCTTCTAAAAGGTAAGTGCGAACCGGGACAGATCAGAGGCTAGCCATTGTGGAATGTGCTAGCCCTGACTGTCCCGGGGGTATGTTCATCAAAAAATCATTTCTGTGCCCGGAACTCCGCTTTAACTTCATGCTTACTCAAATATTCCCTTTTTCTCACAAAAAAAAACACTTTTTACGAATGCAAATGAAATAATCATCCTCAGGTGGTACCTTAGGATCTAATCTGAGTACCACTGTATCCCATTTGTAAAAGATGACAATCCTGTTTCACTGTATGTTGCATATGACACTCTTTTTTGCATATGACAACTATTTTTGATACATTACCATTATCTGTTCCCATCTATGGATATTTTATTGAAAAGAGCATATGCATATACTATTTGTTTAGTGGAAATAAATAGCTAAGAGGAGAGGTTCACCACACACACACATCAAAAAAAAAAAAAATCTCTCAATTCATTTACTTCTCCCATTTAAAGCCAAGAAGGGCTTTTTGATCACCTACACAATCTTTTTTTTTCCTTAACTTCCAGCAGAACACAGATTTTATAGTCAAACCATTAACATTAAAGGCTAAGTTCACAGTTTCCGGCAGAATTTTATAGAAGCCTTTTGTAATGTAATTTTTGCCCCAGCCATCCCAATGTGCCTATCTCTCACTTATCTAATCTATAGCAGCTTTGAAATTCCATCTGTTTGTTTGAAAAGTATTTTTTGCTTCCATCACTTACTGTAGATCATGTGACATCCAGGAAGCTTTGAATCCCAGCATGCACTGGCTTGCTGAATCACAGAGGAGGGCATGCTCACTGCTCTGAACCACACCTCCCTTATTACTATTCTACATTCCACCCACTTTCTGTACAATCTCATTATACAAACTCCTCTACAATCTTAGATCTACATCAGCTATGTAGTACAAGGGCCTATCTGATTTAATGCAAATTGAATGGATTGTTCAGGTTTGTCCTTTTTCACAGTTTTGGTACATCTAAAGGAAATTTTGTGGCGATTTTACAATCAAATTATATAGTGGATGGCCATCTTTATACAAATATAAAAGAGGGAGTGGATGGAGACCCTCAGCTCTCAGGCCCTGTGTACATCTCTGCATAGTGGGAATTCATGTTCCTTCATGCATTTTTTTGGGGCGTCTTTTGGAGCATTTTCACTTGGTATGCATAGGGCAGGCCATTCACGTGAAAATCGCAGAAAAGAAGCTTTAGAACTTTTTTTGGCGCAGAGCATGGTGCGTTTTTTACCATGGTTTGTGGTTCATTTGCATCTAATTTGTCACATGGCCAATGAATGCTTGCTACCCGCGCTTGGAGTGCCATTAACATTTCATGGCAATGTAAGTGCCATGTGCATTTGCAGTATGTTTGCAAAATACATGGCAAAACACGCATGGATGTGGTTTTCTGTGCGTTAGGAAATGCGCGGATGTGATTGGAGCCTCATTGTTCTTGTGTAAACACACTCAGGCCCTATTCATACATAGGATAGTCGGAGAGCACTTTTTTTGGCTATTTCTTTCCACGAGACGCATAGTGCAGCCTATTGATTTCAAGGAGCTGTGCTACATGTAGCAAAGTAACTCATGGGACATTTTGCCATGTTGTGGTTTGCATGTTTTATACTGTGCGTTTTGCTGTGTTTTTCACTTGTTTTTTCACGTAGCAAAATCTGTGTTTGCTTCGGTGTTTGGGATGCCATTAACAATTAATGGCCAAAAGTGTGACTAGTTTATGTTAGATGTATAAATGTGGCCATACACTATACAATCTGATTACATAATATCTGTATGATCTCCTTTAGAGCTACAAAAACAACTGTATATATTAGGAGGACACACCATCTATCCAATCACTCTGTATCAAATCAGGCAGACCCTTGCACTGCATAATTGATGATAGATCTATAGGAGATTGTATAATGGATGGTGAGCTTTACATACTTCCAGGACACACTCCTGTTTTCAATACTACGACTATATCTACATAAGCTGTTTTCTGATTGCTCAGCACCTGCACACTCTGCCAAATTAATGATTGATGCAAGGGGAAGGAAAGGTAAAAAATGAGTAAGACCCTGACTGTGTATTCAGTGAGAATGATGATCGCTGATTGCTTTGGAAATGCACGCACTTGTGGAGGAGGGTTAAAGCCATCTCCTAGAGGGGGAGAGCAAGTGCAGGGTGTGTCTTAATGAGGTCAGCTGGTGAACTACTTCTTGTGTCCTAGAAGTCAACTGGTGAACTCCTTCCTGTGTCTTACTGATTTTCACAACGTAGGTTCGTCCAGGAAGTAATTAAGAAGTTTTCCATACAGCAAACTGAATGCTGATGTTAGGGCTGGTGCAGGAAAAATAGAAATATTTTTCTTTGCTGCAAAAGAAGTACATTAATGCTATATTGGTACATAGGGAAGCTGGAATTTAGAAGAAAAAAAATGTGAACTTAGCCTTTAAGGTCTGAACACCTACACTCTCTTTAAATACTTCGAAATAATTGTCACCATAAATGAGTCACCATAAATGTCCCCATAAATGAGTCGATAGTGTTTGGCTTGGAATCTTTGATTTTTAATTCTGGCAGTAACATCTGGTTTCTTTACTTTGCAGATATTTTTCCTTGAAAAACTTTAAGTGTTGATGAAAAGGGATGCCTCCAGAACACGGAACTCTGTAGACTAAGCAGCTAACCTCGTAAGCTGCACTGCCTACACACTCATTAAAACATTGTTCCATTATATCACAGCAGGCCGTGTACAATAATCCCGTGATTACACATCACCGCCAACTTGACTGGCACTGCAATCTACAGTGTTTATTAGTCTGCAATTAATACCGTTCATTTTCAAATCAAATATTATCATTGCAGTTTAAGTGCCTTTGTTCCTATAAATGGACATCTGAAAGCTGAAATCACACGGTCTACTAGTATTTAAATATTTGGCAGATTCAACATTATTCAGATGGGCTTGTCAGCAGCCTGAAGCTGCAGTTATATATAGTGCTCCTAATTACCAGGAGCCTGATCTGCATCTTACAGGCAGGAAATGCTGCAGAACTGCAATTTGAAATTTTGGTCATTACAGCGCACAGCTAAACATTAGTAAACAGTCTCATAAATATATTGAGGTTAGTTCGAAGTCAATGATTGAAAGACTACCATACCTTTTCATCTAAAGCTTTGTGGTGCTCAAAGAGAGATTTCAGAGCTTTAAGAACTTCCACTTCACTGGAAACACCTGAGGGGGACTGTGCTTGGCGTTTCACCACCGTCATCCTCAATGACCTTTCGTGTCTTGAAACAAGGCACTCCAGATGCTCTAACAAAAGCTGTTGGATTAAAGGTAAATAAATCAGTGACTGCAGCTTCAAAGGTCAGTTTAATTGAACTGTTAACTTTCCTGCATGCCTGGACAATGGATCTGAGAGAAGAAAAACAAATGTTTGATCAAAGAGTAATAAAGAGAAATGGAGAAACATTTATAATGACTATGGGGGAGATTTACTAAAACGGGGGCACACACAGAATCTAGTGCAGCTCTTCATAGTAACCAATCAGGTCCCAGGTTTTATTGTCAAATCTTAAAGTGTTTGTAAACAATCACCTAGAACAACCCTTTCAGTTCAACCACTTCAGTTCTGGAAGGTTTACCCCCCTTTCTGACCAGGCCATTTTTTGCGATATGGCACTGCGTTGCTTTAACTGACAATGACATGGTCATGCCACACTATACCCAAATAAAATTGATGTCCTTTTTTTTACCACAAATAGAGCTTTCTTTTGGTGGTCAAAATTCCAAAAAGTAGAGCCAGCGACTCAGATAATCCTTATTATAGATTTATTGATACATAAAAGTGAGTAAAAAATACAATGGCTTACGCGTTTCAGGGAACAAGCCTTGGTCACAGCACAAATTTGAGGATAAAAGACAAGACATACAGTATATATCACAAATAAACTCAACCTTCTAAGTGATTGGCTCATTAGATTTACATATTTAAAAGAATCAACAGATCAGGTTTAGCAATTAGGAGATCAGCGATAGAAGACTTGTTGGGGCAATGGATATATAAGACATAAATCTGGATAGTCATCTAAATAAAAGAAGATAAAATAAACAAAGAATACACTGTTAAAGATACTCATTTGAGAAATAAATTGACATCATATGAGAAATAAATTGACATCATAACGAGAGTTTAAAACAGTGGGTATCCTGGTTTAGAGGCTAAAAATCCACAAAACCTCCCTCTCCCTCCACCTCTTGGTGGTTTTTGAACACCTCTGTGTTTTGTTTTGTTTTTTGCGCTAGAAATAAAGAACGACTGACAATTTTGGAAAAAAATAACATTTTTTGCATTCTGTTCTAAAACACATCAAATAAAAAAATGTAAAAAAGAAAAAAAAAATCGAATTTCTTTAGGCCAATTTGTATTCTGCTACATATTTTTGATAAAAAAAATCCCAATAAGCGTATATTGATTGGTTTGGACAAAAGTTACAGAGATTACAAGCTTTGGGATATATATATATTTATAATAGCAATAACGGCGTTCAGCGACTCAGACTCAGGGCTTCAGAGAAACACAGGATCCATGTCTTCTGTACTCACAGAATGACAATCTGCCTTGTTTAAATAGGCAGACTGTCCTCGGTAAAATCACAGCGGGAGTGAGCCTCCGGTGGCATACGCTCACACCCAATAAATGGGGTTGCTGATTCACGTATATATTTATATACGCGATTCTGCACAGAGCAGCCACCTTGTACTAGAAAATCGAATATTGGGTGGTTATAAAGCGGTTAAAATAGAAATGAAAGGCAAAACATTTAAGTGTAGATCTAAAAAAAAAAAATTACAATTTTATAAGTGAACACATTCCCCTGTTCCCTCTGTTCCGTGTGTAAGGAGGACAAGTCTGATCATTGGAGGAGAGCAGGCAGAGTTCCCAGCATAGATAGAGAACTGACCACGATGTGTTCCCTGGCTTAGTGTGGTCATTTTTTAATAGGGAAGCAGAGGGACTGACAGGAACACCAGGGATTTCACACAAAGGAGACAATACAAAGAGAACAGGCTATTTTTTCATACAACTACATGGTACAGCAGGCAAATATCAGGAATATAAAATGTTGGGGTAACAAACACTTTTATTAAACAAGCTGAAGTTAGAAGGTGATTGGTTATTATGTACAGCTGCACCAGATTCTGTGTGCAGTAGTTTTAGTAAATTTCCCTCTATGGATCCATTTAACTGGGATACAGGGTCTGTAGTAGTAATTTGCATCATTCAATGTCTGCAAAACAAAGCTAATATTTATTTTCGTACATCACTGGACACAGAGCCATAAATCATAAGGTATGGGTTATATAGCCACCTTTAGGTGAAGGACACTAGCAACCAATCAGAATTGATGCCCCCCTATACAACCCCTCCCACACAGGAAGAACCTCAATTTTTTTGCCGGTGTCTAAAGGTGATGGTCACTGTGGAGAGTCTCTCCACATTTTTCTTATTTTCTCTTCAAAAGAAGACAGAAGATTATGCTATTTGCCCCAATCACAGAATCCTGCAGCCAGGACTGGTGAGTCCATTTTAAAATATTTACTTGTTCAGCAAACTTTAAAGGTAAAAATTGCTGGCATAATTGCAAATTGTAAAAATTGTATGCACTGTTTCTTTAAAAGATAACAGAGACCATATGTATCCTTCCATGAGGTAGATGTTATGCTTACAAGTTACATCTTGTTGAGGCTGTTATGGGATTGTTGCAAAGCTTGATTTAAATCATTGTTTCTTTGCCTATTGTTTCACATTGTATTTTACCCTTAACGGATCACTTCAATAGTATCAGCTGTGACAAACAAGATTCAGCCTTAGCTGCTCTCACCCCATATGTTTGTTGTGTTCGCCCTGACACATAATCGTCCGTATGTTCGTCTCTGCCTTGATCGCGTGACTATGGCATAGGTCTATTCGCGCACGCAGGAATCTTCGCCTTTATGTACAGGCGTACGCCGCATGGAGGGTGTGTTCTAACTCAATCTGCGTGCATGTGGATGCCACGTACCACGCCACACATGCATAAATAGGCGTGTTCTGTAAGGTACTGTCTTCAACACACTAGCCTCTGTCTTAGGCTGAAAGGGGCACAGAGCAGCAGCAGCTGAGTTGCGTGAGTCACTGTGGGTTTATGTTACTGGCACAAACAGGTCCTGTATCTGGGGATAATCAGTGCTGTGTGCATTAGGCTGTATAAGGTTGGCACTAGCCTTGAGTACACTTCAAGACAGTACCTCAAGTTTGTCTTGCTTTAAAGCAATGTCTGCCCAAAAAAGGGGTGGGGCACAGTTGGAAAAGGCACTGTGATGGTCCTAGCCATATTTCCACTGTGTCTACTCCTCCTGAAGAGCCAGAGGAATCTTGCCAATCTGAGCCATTATGGTTGTTAGGCATAGTAGCTCCTCCTAGTACTTCTGCCGCAACCTACGTCACTAAGGACGATTTGGCTGTTGAATTGGCGAGCCTTGAGGGTAGGATTGCTGGTATCATTGCAGCATCTCAAGGGAAGAAACGTGATAGATATCCCTCACCTGAGCCACCACCTGAGTCAGTTAAGGATTGGTCAGAGGATGTGGAAATAGTAGCCGATGGTGACCCTATGGAAGGTCAAGCTGAGGTTTCTACTTCTGGGGAGTCAGGGTCAGATGAGTCTCTATCTACCTCTCAGACCCAAAGATTGTTTATTCAGTCTCTAACTGAAATGGTCTGGTCTGGATACAAATTTCCTCCCCTAGAGACAGCTGAAGTCTCTTTTTCCTCTCTAGGCTCATTGCGCCCTACTCATAGTCTACAGACGTTTCCCATACATCTGCTCTTGGAGCAAGAAATGTATAAAGATTGGGATCATCCTGATAGGATTTTGGTTCCTCCCAAAAGGTTTTCACTATTGTATCCTATGGAGGAAAAGTTTACTATGAAATGGAATATACCCTCTGCGAATGCTTCTATTTCTGCAGTTAACAAGAGTTTAACCTGTCCTGTGGATAATGCCCAGGTTTTCAAAGATCCAGCAGATAAGACATTGGAATCTTTATTGAAAGCCTCCTTTGCGGTTGCAGGTTCTGCGATACAACCAGCAGTAGCAGCCATAGGAGTTTGTCAGTCTTTGAAAGACCGGATGAAGCGAGTGGCCAAGATAGTTCCTTCTCAAGGAGAGTCTGTGGAAGATCTGTCAGATCTACCTCGCACTTTATGTTTTGCAGTGGATGCTCTTACAGACTCCATAAGGCAAATGTCACAATTTGCTCTGTTATCAGTGCATATGCGCAGAATCCTTTGGTTAAAAAATTGGTCTGCGGAATTATCATGTAAAAAATTGGTGGCTGGCTTCCCTTTTCAGGGAGAATACCTTTTTGGTGATGATCTGGATAAATATATCCAAAAGATCTCGGGGGGGAAGAGTACGTTGCTATCTGTAAAAAGGAAGAGCAAGCGTCCTTCTTTCAAAATCCCCAGCACTCATAATACCAGTGCTTCTACTTCCAAATAGTGGCAAAAGGCCTCAACCATCTGGATACGGAACCAAGCCTCCAGGGCAGGGTCAGAAAAAGCCCTGGGTCCAGAAATCAGCCAAGTCTTCTACTAAGCCCTCTCTGTGAAGAGGCGCCCCCACTCACGTGGATAGGGGGAAGGCTGCGGCAGTTCTCAAAGGTTTGGGTGGAATCGATCCAAGACAACTGGGTTATATCCACCACTTCACAAGGGTACAAGCTGGAATTTCGGGTGTTCCCATATCCCCGGTTTATAAGATCAAGTTTACCGACAGATCCCTGAAAAGGTCTCTCTTTCGGGCATTGGACCAGCTGAAGGCTCTAAAAGTGATAATAGAGGTTCTGGAGGACGAAAAGTTCAAGGGTTTTTTTTCAAACCTTTTCATAGTCCCCAAACCAAACAGGGATGTGAAACCTATTCTGGATCTCAAAGCTTTAAACCAGTTTCTGAACGTTCGTACTTACAATATGGAGTCAATTCATTCAGTTGTAGCCTCCCTGCAGGGAGAGGAATTTCTAGCATCCATAGACATCAAGGATGCATATCTTCATGTACTTATATTCCAGGCTTTTCAAAGGTTCCTTTGCTTTGCAATAGAGAACCATAATTTTCAGTTTTTGGCCCTGTCCTTTGGGTTAGCCACAGCTCCAAGAGTTTTCACAAAGATCCTGGTTCCAGTATTGGCTGTTCTAAGGTCCCAAGGGATATCTATAATAGGATACCTGGACTATCTATTACTAATAGATCGATCGGCTTCCACTCTAAGCCAAAATGTCTATCAAACAGTACAGTTCTTAGAACATCTGGGTTGGATGCTGAACTTTGTAAAGTCAGCATTACAGCCGGTCCAGCATCTGGAATATCTGGGTCTTCCTGTAGACACAGCACAGGCAAAGATATTCTTGCAAGCAAGAAAGGTCGCAGACCAGAAGGATCAGGTTTGATCCGTAGTAAGGCTGAGATATCCTTCTATAAGCCTTTGCATGATGTTACTAGGGAAGATGGTGTCCGAATTCAAGGCAATTCCCTGTGCTCAACTCCATGCCAGACCCTTACAGAACAACATTCTGTCTGCCTGGACCAGAAAGGTTCAGTATCTTGACCGATCCATGTCTCTGGTACCAAGAGTAGGTCAGAGTCTAAATTGGTGGTTGTTGACCAGATATCTAGAGAAAGGGAAATCCTTTCTTCCAGTGACTTAGAAATGAGTCACTACAGATGCCAGTCTCTCCGGCTGGGGAGCGGTTCTGGAGGAAGCCACTGTCCAGGGGAAATGGTCTTGGGTAGAGAAAAGTCTCCCCATCAACATTTTGAAAATCTGAGCAGTCAGTCGGGCTTTGAAATTCTGGCTTCGGGGTCACCCTGTCAGGGTACAATCCGACAATGCCACTGCTGTGGCTTATATCAATCATTAAAGAGGCACAAGGAGTCGGTCAGCCCAGAAAGAGGAGAACTTCATCTTGTCTTGGGCAGAGAAGTTTGTGCCATGACTGAAAGCAGTTTTTATTCCGGGAATAGAGAACTGGCAGGCAGACCTTTTGAGTTGTCAACAGATGTTTTCAGGGGAATGGTCCTTACACCTCGCGATTTTTCAATCAATCTTCCTACGCTGAGGGGTCCCAAACATAGTTCTGTTGGCATACAGGTTCAACAACAAGTTGAATAAATTTGTGTCCAGGACCAGGGATCCACTTGCAGTCAGAGTGGATTCTTTGGTGACTCCTTGGGAGGAGTATTCCCTGATATATTCCTTTCCTCTGGTGCAGCTGATACCGCGTCTATTGCACAAAATCCAGCTACAGGGGAAACCAGTGATTCTGGTAGCTCCGGCATGGCCGAGGAGTGTTTGGTTTGCACAAATCCAGAGATTGGCAGTGACGAGGCCTTGGGCCCTTTCACTGCTTCCAGACCTACTCTCTTAAGGTCCGATATTCCACCCTGCTGTACAGTCTCTAAATTTGATGGCTTGGATATTGAAGCCTTAACCTTAAAGGAGCGGGGTGTATCTGGCTCTGCAGTTCATAAACTGATAAATGCTAGAAATCCAGTCTCTAGAAACATTTATTACAGAGTCTGGAAATCTTACATTGCCGGGTGTGAGGCCAGGAAATGTCATCCCCGCAATTATATCTTTTGGAGAATTCTAGCTTTCCTTCAGGCAGGAGTAGATATGAAATTGGCCTTGAGCACTATCAAAGGGCAGATTTCAGTCTTATTGGTTTTCTTCCAGGAACCAATCGCTTCCCATTCATTGGTTCAGACTTTTGTCCAGGGAATGTTACGTTTGCTTCCGTCGGTGAAGCCACCATTGTGTCCTGGGGACTTAAATTTGGTTTTGGCAGTTTTGCAAAAACAGCCTTTTGAGCCTCTGGGGCAAGTTCCCCTTGTTCTTTTGACCAGAAAACTTTTATATTTGATTGTGATAACTTCAGCTAGAAGGCTAATGGAACTAGCAGCACTTCCTTGTAAAGAGCCATTCTTGATATTTCATCAAGGTAGGGTGATTTTACGTCCACACCCAGGTTTTTTGCCCAAGGTGGTGTCCGCCTTTCATTTGAATCAGGACATTATACTACCTTCCTTTTTTCAAGATCCTCCCTCAGAGGAGGAAAAGTTATTGCATTCTCTTGATGTAATGTGTGCACCTACAATGGAGGGGGGCAAAGTGGGACTTTAACGGTGCAAAAATGATGGAGAAAAATCTGAATTCTCACAAATTGTACATTTTATTACACATAGGAGGTGAGGACAAGACAGTACATCAATATAAAAAAATGATAAAATCAAGAAAATGCACTCGAAAATATCAACTCAAGTTTTGAGTTGATATTTTCGAGTGCATTTTCTTGATTTTATCATTTTTTTATATTGATGTACTGTCTTGTCCTCACCTCCTATGTGTAATAAAATGTACAATTTTTGAGAATTCAGATTTTTCTCCATCATTTTTGCACCGTTAAAGTCCCACTTTGCCCCCCTCCATTGTAGCTACTTTAAACAAAGGGATGTGGTGCTTTCTACTTCATCTCTAGCAATATTTCTTTAAAATTAATGTGTGCACCTACGTTTTACTCACAGGAGGCAGCTCGGATTCGTAGAACCGAGAGCTTGTTTGTGCTACCAGAAGGCCCCAGAAAGGGGTTGGCAGCATCTAAATCTATGAATTATTTTTGGATTCGCCAGGTTATTACCCAGGGGTATGATTTAGTAGAGAAAGTTCCACCTTTTCCTGTAAAGACATATTCTACCAGAGGAGTAGATGCCTCTTGGGCACATCGCCATCAAGCCTCTATGGCTCAGATTTGCAAGGCAGCGACCTGGTCGTCGGTGCATATGTTCACTAATTTCTATCAAGTGGATGTTGGGACCCAGGAGAAATCTGCATTTGGCCGCAGTGTTCTGCAGGCAGCGATGTAATCCTTTTTTTGGGGTCAGATGGCAGTATTTTTTGGTGTCCCCCTCCCCTGAGGTGCATCGCTTTGGGACATCCCATACGTTATGATTTATGGCTCTGTGTCCCCGTGATATACGACAAGAAAAATTTATTTTTTAATACAGACTTACTTGTAAAATCCATTTCTTGAAGTATATCATGGGACACAGAGGCCCCTCCCCTCTTTTATGGGGTCTTTATTGCTTGCTACAAAACTGAGGTACTTCCTGTGTGGGAGGGGTTATATAGGGGGGCATCAATTCTTATTGGTTGCCAGTGTCCTTCAACTAAAGGTGGCTATATAACCCATACGTTATGATTTATGGCTCTGTGTCCCGTGATGTACTTCAAGAAATGGATTTTACAGGTAAGTCTGTATTAAAAAATCCATTTTTTATAGGTATATTTTATTGAGTTTTAAACATTTTGTGCAAAAAAAAAAAAAAAGTAAAACATACAAAAAAGAATTTTTTTTTTCCCAGAAACAGAAAGAAAAGACCACAATGCCTACCACATCTCATTGAGTTAAACAATCCACTTGTAAGAATCATATGTACAGTACCTTGGGTATTACAGTGTAAAGGATCCAAGTAGTCCACTATGATTTTAATATCTTGGATCTAGAGAGCACTGAGCGTAAGCAGGCTAGAGATCTATTTGCCCCATAATTTGCCAAATAGTTTTGAGTATATACCAGTACTAATAGTACTAATTGTACTGTCCTCTTTATATTGAAAAGCACTGCGTAAGCTGTTGGCGCTATATAAATCTTGTATAATAATAATAACTTTACAATCACTTTAAAATCCATACCAGACCCAAAGGGGCCTGGTATAGATTGTGGAAACCCTCATGCAGAAACCCTCATGCTGTTTTTTTTTTTTTTACAACAGGCTCCTGTGTTTAAATTCTGCTGTCAGCCAGGAATCCCTGACAGCAGGGGTGAGTCATTAGTTGTTAGGAAGGCGGCAGGTGGCTGTAGTATCAAAAAAACATCAAAACATAACGCAACAAAGTCACACTGCATAATTGCACCGAAAATTGGATCAAATCATGGCTGCACTAGTGTGAGTCTGGCGACAAGCAGAGCCATCCACAGAGTGGTTCTGCCTAAACACAGTTTCTGCCCTTTCATTAAGAGCATGTGTCCTACCATGTTGCTGGTTCTTAGTAAATTAGGGAAAATAAGAAGAGAAAGGGGATTATAAAATTGTTTAGCTGTAAGAAAAACTTTTAGGCTCTATTCACACTTGTGGGATTTATCCTGCGACTTTGAACATCAAAGTCGCATGACAAATCACACTCTATTCTTTTCAATGGCACCCATTCAAATCACTGCGACTTAAAGTTGCAGCGACGTTGAAAAAGTGGCTGTACTACTTTGGTGCGACTTTTGATGCAACTTAGATCCACAGAATGTAAAGTCGAATCAAAATCGCACCAACAGACGCATCAAAGTGGCACTCCAAAGTCACACTGTTAATCGTGCGAGACATGATAATGTGAAAGAAGCCTAAATCTGCTCTGAACTGTGATACTTTCTATCACTATTAGTAAGACCTGACCAGATGTTTGGATTTTTATTCACTGCAATTGTTAAGAATACTCTTATTAATGCAATGTAAATTCTAGTTATAGCAAATTTAAAACCAAAACTCACTTTTTTTTTTTTATTAGTTTGCTGGTATACATTATATTTAATACTTTGAATTATCAAAGCTTATGCATAAAAAGCCTTCCTATCTCTGTTAAAAAAGCAGGGGCTCCCAAATTGTAGCTCTGAGCTTGTTTTCAAGTTGTTAGTGGTAACCTTATCATCAGATACTCTGTACTGTATCTGTGTTAATAGCTCAAGTATCATGATTTCCACATTAATATGGAACTAATTATACTCTGCCTGTGTTTTTTTCCTGCTAGATTTTAATAATTATGGCTGAACGCCAGGCAGGCACATAAAAAATGTTAATACTTGCTCATTTAACCTTCCTGGCGGTATGATTGTTTCTAAATTTTAGGTGCTGAAAGCGGTACCATTATTTTGCTAGTAATTCTTAAGGATGAGCAGCCCAAACCAACTATTTACATATGATTTTTTTTTACTGTGAGTTCTTCTTTATAATATCTCAGGTATGATAAAGTGTGAAACACAAAATCATAAATTATAATATAATAAATAACTATAAATAAGTATATATATATATATATATATATATATATATACAGTAAAACCTTGGTTTGAGAGTAACTTGGTTTAAGAGCGCTTTGCAAGACAAGCAAAATTTTCAAATAAAATTTGACTTGATATACAAGCGATGTCTTGATATACAAGTAGTCTCAAGTCACAGCTAAGTATAAAAGAGAAGAAAGGCGCCTCTAAGTGCAGCAATATGGTTAAATTTAATGAAGGTACAACATTTAGCAACTCACATGGTTGATGATTGGAACAGGCACATCTAAGGATGCAGGCATCTGGGGTAAAGCTGTCCACATAGACCATCCTCTGCACCGCCATCATTGTCATCCCTTCCATGCCGCCCATCGCTTTCAGATCGCTTTACTGAAGGGTGGTCTTCCCAGTCAGGATTACAGACTGGCAGCTGGGGGTGCAGAAGATAGTCTATGTGGACAGCTTTACCCCGGATGCCTGCATACTTAGATGTGCCTGTTTTATTCATCAACCATGTGAGTTGCTAAATGTTGTACCTTCATTAAATGGAACCATATTGCTACACTTAGAGGCACCTCTCTTCTCTTTGATACTCTGTAGCTCCTGCTGGATTTTGCTTCTAATCCCCTTATGGAAGCGGCTATTTGTGGATGGACATTTTATGGTTATATAACCTATCGCAATGCTATAATCTTTTTATATGGACTATAAACTGAAGGACTTATGCATAAATGGTTGTGTAACGAATCATCTGAGTTTCCATTATTTTTTATGGGGAAATTCGCTTTGATATAAGAGTGCTTTGGATTACAAGCATGTTTCCGGAACGAATTATGCTCGCAATCCAAGGTTTTACTGTATATATATATATATATGTGTGTGTAAACATATACATATACAACTGCAGGAAAGGGCACTGGGACTGGGGGGCAAGCTAATGTCAATTTATTTTATTTTGCAATGTAATCCAGTAGGATTACAATATATCAGTGTGTTTGGTGTGTTTTACTTTTCAAATTTGCCGCCGGTTCCACCCCCCTGCGAGCGTCACGTTGCAGGAGACGAACGCCGGGGCTCATAGCATCGGGCGGAAGATCCGGCTGCCGTATGCTGCAGGGATACATCGCGGGATCTCGGGGACAAGGTAAGTAACCTCTACCAGGATCCAGCGATGCTCACTGGCGGTACCCCGAGTGTGGCTCGGGGTTACCGCTAATGGCACTGAAATTTAACCCCGAACCACACTTGGGAATACCGCTAAGGAGGGTAAAATGATTACATTTATTTTTAAATGCATCTAGCTCTTTTACTTTGTATCAGCTATTTGTAATCCCTTGTACCGTAGCACTCAGACTGAGAGAAGAAGGGGAAGTACTAGGAGTCAATCAGTTATACTGCAGTGTATTTAAACATGTTCATAGAAGGAGAGAGAGTAGGTGGATGACCCTGTGCTTACTGCTGCTTCACCTTTACTATCCACTCTCTGACTGGGAGCTATGAGGTGACCTAGCTGGTCACCAGCCTACTCGTGCAGGACTGAGTATATCTTTCGCCTACTATATTGTGAAACAACGGGAGCAAGGTGGCTCTCTCATTCTGGTGCGAAGGCAAGGATGGGGGGGGGGGGGGGGCATGCAGCGCGCCAATTGGTGGTGCTCTCTGTCCCTGGGACATGGCGCATCACCCATCTTGGTATAGAGCAGATCACAAGGCTCTTTACCCATGTAATCAGCTGTGTTTAATCATGTAAACAAGGAAATGCCAGTTATTGCCATTCCTCTCCTTACACTGACAGAGTGAGAGGCGAGCCAAACAGTGGAATTTCCTCACAGGGGAGATCTGCACAGATAATCAAGGCACTAATTATCAGCGCCCTGATTATCATTACAGCCCCAACAGTGCCCAGTAGTGATGCCAGTCAGTGCACATCAGTGATGCCCGTCAATGCCCATCAGTAATGCCAACCAGTGCCCATCAATGATGCTAGACACTGCTGCCTTTCAGTGCCTGCTCATCAGTGCCGCCCATCAGTGCCGTCCGTCAGTGTCACCAATCAGTGTCCATCAGTGCCACATATTAGTGCTCATCAGTGCTGCATATCAGTGCCACATATGTGTGCCCATGAGTGCTGCATATTAGTGCCTTCTTATCAATGCCACCTAATCAGTGCCCATCAATGCCACCCCATCAGTGAAGCCTATCAGTGCCCATCAGTGCAGCCTCATCAGCGCACATCAGTGAAGGAGAAAAAATACCTATTTACAAAACTGTATAACAGAAACTAAGAAAAAAATTATTTTTCAGTCCTTCATTTTTTTAAGCAAAAAGTAAAAAAAAAAACAGTAGCGATTAAACACCAACAAAGGAAAGTTCTATCAGTCTAAAAAAAAAAATGATAAAAATGTTGTTTAGGTACAGTGTTACATGATCGCGCAATTGTCATTCAAAGTGCGAAAGCGCTGAAAGCTGAAAATGAGTTTGGGTAGGAAAGGGGTAAAAATGCCCAGCATTCAAGTAGTTAAAAAATAATTATAGGCAAAACTTTTTCTTTTTCATTTCTGATAGAGTAAAGGAGGGTTATAACCCCTATAAGGTTTGTTTTTGCCATCTTTGTCCCTTTGGGGAGATTTATTTTCACTTTCTGTCCCATAGCCAAGTAGGAAGTGGGAGGTAATCCCTGAAAATTAATGGAATCTCTTGGGGCCCCTCAGGTCACCAGAACTAGTGTCCTCATTGGAAGAATTCCCCTTACTTTTCCGGGGACAACCAAAAATTTGTGTTTTTCTTCTACTTCCACTTTCAACGATAGTGGTAAACAGGACAGTTAGAGAGGATGTATCTCCTTAACGGGGCACAGACAGCCATAGAAACTGACTAGGGTTCTAATCCCTCTCCACTCCTATCCAAAACTTGTACAGGAAACACAGCTTTCAAAAGTGTATATGCTGGCAGAGGGAGAGAGCAAAGGGGTGACTAATTACTGTACGTAAAATGTAAAATATAACATTCACATTCATGCTTCTGAAGAAATCCGATTGGATGAAATGCGTCAGTAGAATGCTGAGATACAAGTACGCTATGAGCCGCGGCAGCTTTCCATGTACACTTTGAAGTTTTTATCTGATGTACCTTTGTAAGTACCAGTTTACTAAACCTTGTGATATTTTTTATGGACCTTCACTATATGCCGTTTTATAATTTCTTTCTGGTGGCATCACCTCTGTGTGTGAGTTCACACACGGATAAATTCAGCGCAACAGTGGGGTCTGCATGGAGGATAGATTTGAATGGATTCCTGCCCTGTAAAAGTGGTTGATGTGAGTCCGCCCATCTGATCATTAATGCCGATCATGTTGTATTTCTCATATGCTCATTATCTTCTTTGGCTCTGGTAAGGAGTTTTTGTTGGCATTGTGGTGTGGTGTGCTGCCTCTTCACACTGAAGCTGGTGTTGGGATCTCGTTTCTTCATTTTCTTCAATGGTTATGGACTAATATGCTTTTATTTTTAGCGCTGCATATGGACTTTTTATTTATCAGGTTTTTTTTTGCAATCAACAAAATTTATGCGAGCTGCTTATGTGTTCCTTTATTCATTCTATATGTTTTAGCGTGGATATTCCCATATTGTTTAAAATACAACATGTTTGTTATTTTAGTTTTTTTTTCTTCTTTTTTTAACCGTTTGCCGACCGCCCGCCGCAGATTTACAGCGGCAGCGCGAACTGATGTATGGGTACGTCAGCTCGCGGGAGCAGTCATGGGGACGAGCATGCGCCGCTGGTAGTGCACGCCCCCACTAGGCAGTAGGGATGCCGATGCATGCGACCAGGGGCCGCGATTGCCGCCAGGCACCCGCAATCGCTCCCTGCTAAGAGAGAACACTGGTGAGCAGTTGTAAACACAGCCGACCGTTGTTTTCTCTGAAATTATCACAGAGCGCCTGTGATCCTTCTATATAGGATCACAGGCCTCTATGGTCATTTCACAAGCCCCTCCCCCCACAGTTAGTAAACACTCCCCTAGGCTCACATTTACCCCTTTCATCCCCCCTAGGTTAACCCTTTCCCTGCCAGTGTCATTATTACAGTAACAGTGAATATTTTTAGCACTGATTATTGTAGTAATGTCACTGGTCCCCCCAAAAGTGTCAAAAATGTCAGTTAGGGGTCCGATCTGTCCACCTCAATGTCGCAGTCCCGCTAAAAATCACTGTACGCCGCCATTACTAGTAAAAAATAAATAAATAAAAATGATATCTAGCTTTCCCCTAGTTTATAGACGCGATAACGTTTGCTCGAACCAATCAAAATACGCTTATTGCAAATTGTGTTACCAAAAATATGTAGCAGAATACAAATTGGCCTGAAAGGATAAAAAAATTTGATTTTTACATTTTTTTGGGGAATGTTATATAGTAGAAAGTAAAAAATATATATATTTTTTTTTTTTAGAATTGTCGGTCTTTTTTTGTTTATAGAGCAAAAAATAAAAATTTCACATATGATCAAATACCCCCAAAAGAAAGTTCTATTTGTGAGGGAAAAAAAAGGCTTCAATTTTATTTAGGTACAGCGTCGCATGACTGAGCAATTGTCCAGTAAAATAAAGCAGTGCCGAATCACAAAAAATGGCCTGGTCATTAAGGGGGCAAATCCTTCCGGTCAAGAACTGGTTAATTACAACCTTTGAAATCACTTTAAATTACAGTTTAAAAAACATATTAATGATATGAATAAACCATTGATAAAGGGATTGCAGATACTTGTGATTTACCAAACTCAGCCTATAAAAAAAAAAAAGAGAAAATTGAGATGTTGGAATAACGAATCCAATTAACTTACTCTTGTGTTATTCCTTTCTGCTTTCAATTCTGAAATTTCTTCTTCTTTTTCGAGAAGCTGTTCCCTGCATGCATTCAGCTCTTTTGTCAGTGCAGCAAACTCCTGTGAAGTGCAACAGAAAAAAAAGGTCACCACCAAAGCGTTAGCTCCAGAGACTACACAACTTCAGGTTTTAGCAGTTCTAGTACCCAGAATGGGTTACAATCTCATTTACAAGTATATTGCTTAGTTTAAGTCTTTAGGATATTTTATATCCCACAATATTCACACCAGTTATAGTCAACATTAATCTTTAACCATACAAAGCCAGACAAAAGCACAGTGGAAAAAAGGAGGAGAGTTAAATAATCCCACAGATTTTCAAAGGTGTTGCACAATAGCTCAGGAATACGCTCCTTTGAAAGACAGTTTTCATAAGAGATGTATGTCTCACAAAAGATCATACCTTCATTAAAGCAGCATTAAACCCCAAAGCAAACATTTATTATATTGCATTTCTTAGATGTGATGGCTCTAATAGTTTCCTTGTCCACTTCTGCCTCATTCATCCAGAGTGGTGTTAGTATAATACTGGAGGTTTATTACTGACCAGATCACCAGGGGAAATTAGAGGGGGAAAAAAAGCCTAGAAAACGGATACAACCACCACATCTAATGATTGGTAAGTTGCAATATATATTACAACTTTGTTTTTGGGTGTAGTATTGCATTGAGGCTAACAAAGTCTAGGAAATTAGTAAGGCCTAATTTAAAAATTCAGCTACTGGTATCATAATTAGGGAGTGAGTGATTATACAAGTCATGTAAGATGTGTTTCAGCTCTAACAAGTCAGGCCTTCAAGAGATGAATGCCTACCTCATTGCTGAATTTAATTTGTTCACTCATTCATTCCTTTAAAGCAGAGATCCAGTCCCCCAAGTCGAGTTTTTTTTTTTTTTTTTTAATACTGCTCTGTAATTTGGTCCACTTTATATGCAATATTTAATAATGTAGTCCTTATAATTTAGATTTAAATTGAATAAAACTACCTGGATCTCGGAAGTAGTCAGGGTCCATCTCCATTGTGGGCATCTAAAGCCATCTTGTATCCATTTTCCAGGATTCAGTGCAGCTGGCTCCCCAGCATGCACCTCCTGATCTCACACCTGAGCAGTAGTGCCACCGTGAGGCTCTCCTTGCTCCTGACACCTTGCCATGGCAATGGTGGCGTTGGTGGAAGTTCCCGCCCATGTTGCTAAAGCAACCTGTCAATCAGTAAACATCATATTTTCGTGATCCTCCAGTTCGTGTCATTTTCTGGATGGGAAATAGCGCAAGATTTTGGTATTAGGCAACTCCCATGGACTCCTGGGATACATGACATCGATATCCCAGGTGTTCATAGGGAGCGCCTTATTACGCCATTGCTTAGGTGGCTGGAGCCAGAAGTGCTCAAAAAAATAAGGAAATAGAGGTGCTAAGAAAAATAAATAGTTACCATTTAAATGCGAACGGAGGATGGGCATTGGATTGATAGCAAGTTAAAAAAATTAGTAGAACTCCGCTTTAAATAGAACATGTCAGTGCAATTTGTCACCCGTATACCCCCCCTGGTAGTTCAATTAGCTATGGCTAGATTATGACAAGGAGGAGTCTTCGGGGGTTGATGTACTAAAGGCAAATAGACTGTGCACTTTGCAAAGTGCAGTTGAACTCTGCAAGTGAAGCTGCTCATGAGTTAAGTAAGTAAGTAAATGGGGTGAAGCCCTGCTTACTTCCATCATCCAATCATGTGCAAGCAAAAATGCTGTTTTTTTTTTACATTTTCTAATTTTCTTGCATGTAATTGGGTACTCTTTCCAAAGTGAAGCTTTACCCTGTTTATTAAGCTCTGGCGCAACTGCACTTGCTGGGCGCAACTGCACTTTGCAAAGAGCACAGTCTATTTGCATTTAGTAAATCAACCCTGCCCTGAATTTTACTATCACAGCCCCAAAACAAGCCCAGAGCAATCCATATCATGCAGATTTCTTTAAGCAAGAGAAAAAATAAGTCCACAAAAGCTGCCAGTAATGCCTTCTCCCAAAGACTGTAAAAAAAAATTATAGCAATAATGAAATTGAAAGTAATATTAGACCAGTAAGAACAAGTTTCAAAATGTTAGTTACAGAGAGGAAAAAAAGTCTGAGTTTGCAGAAATCATATTTCAGATTTTTACAGAATAGGTGGGGGTATTAGGACCAGACCTTATTGACACACATACAAAACAAAAGTCTGCTTTAGTCAAAGTAATGAGAAAAAAAATTAAAAATTGCTTTGTTTAAATGTATAAAAAAAAGAAAAGTATGCTTTTTTATACAACTAGCAAAAGTTTGAAAAATAGGACAAAATACGATTCCCTAGTGCTAACATTGTACAGTTGATTGTAGAGGTTGTTGTTTTTATGATAATCTAGGCAACGTAATGTATAGCACAGTGTAAGCAGTAGGTATTATCTGGTATGCCATTACACTTGTGGAGGAGTGCAGCTCCAAAGCAGTGGCCATTGAGTGATTAGAAATTGCAGTAGAGGCCAATAGAGTAATGTGGTGGCAGAAAGTAGGGGAACACGATGGCAATCAGTAGAGAAGAATGAAGATACAGAAGTAGTCAGAGAAGTACATTGGTATGGATGGAAGTTAGTGATGTGTGTGAGTGCAGTGGTGGTCAGCGTTTACATACCTGCTTGTCTGGCAGGAATGGCATGACATGCCATCACTATACAACCAGTTTCAGGTGGATCAATCACTCTGCACACTAAGTGCGGGCATGTACTGTTAACATTTTTCTGTCAACAGTCCTGTAAACTTCCATTTGGCCAAAGACATAATAAAAATATATCAGGACATTTGTTTATGATACATGACCTGCACCTGCAAAATGCTTAAATTAAAGAAGTAATAAACTCCAAAACTAAAATGTATTACATTGCAGCTTACAAATTTCATGATTTTTTGACTGTATGTGTTTTTTTTTTTAAGGCATTTTCACTTTTTTTTCACCTAGTTATCCGCCCAGTAAGTCTGTTATTTTTCAGTTTTCTTTTGCGGACCAAGCTGTCCAGGAAAAGTGGCAGTTAGAGGGTCAAACCAGTTACTACTGTTAGGGGTACTTATAGTGGTAATTTTTTATTCATTCATTTCAATTTTTTTTTCTAAAAGGAAAAAATTTTGCCGAAAGTGCTTAAAAAGTATGAGCTGGGTCCAGCTCTTATTCATTAGTCAAAGTCCATCTAAATCTGCTAAAGCTAACATTACCCTGTTTCTAGATTGAAAATGCTGCATTACATCCTGCCAGGGACAGAGGAGCTAGCTGTCTGCCAATGGTACTAATATGCTCTCTTTCCTCTCCTTTTCATCTGCTAATCCCACTACAACCCCACAACCTGAGGAGTCTGTGAAACTATTTGACCATACTATAGCAGTCTTGTATAACATTTGTCTTCTGCATGTGTGCCAATACTGCCAGATGCTGCCATTTTTAGACAGAAGATGATACTTGGGCATGGGTTTGGGGGGGGGGGGGGTGAAGGGGGTGAAGAGAGACTGACAGGTTTCCAGGACATTTTTCAACCTTCCCAAAACCTAAATATTATATAAATGTGGGGGAAACAGTTGGAGGAGAATGTTATGCTTAGTGACATGTGAGTTGCTGATATTAGTACCTGAACAAAGTTTTAATGAACTGGAATTAAACAGATTGGGATGCTGCTGCATACAAGGCTACCTCTAAAAACTAAAACAACAAAAAATTCCACAGCCAAATATGCACTTACAGAATATGATGTCACTGATAAGGGTCTATGAACATTGTGCTGTTCCTAAACACTGAAGCATCCCCTGAATCTGTATTTTAAAACATTTGTGTATGTTCAATGTAGCTCTTAAAACCCCATAAAAATGACCTCTCCCCGCTGAACATTTATTTATTTAAATTTTGGAATTAGTACATGTGCCCCATGGCAGTACCTGACTTCTTACGGCTCATCTTGACAACAGTTTATCAGCCCCCACAAAAGTAACAAATTAATATCAACATTCACCCCATAAATTTCAGTTGGGTTTGGATTCTCCAAATTTTGAGGATGATTCATGAAAATGACTGCAAATCAGACGGGGACTGATTTACACATCCCTAAACACTACTATATACCACATGCAAAGTAGGTGAAAATAGTTTTTGATACATTTCACTATTTAAACACTAAATTAAATATACTGAGAAAGTTACCAATTGACTTAAAATGTCTACCTTCTTGACCTATCCACAGTACATAATACAAATCTCACAAACGCCAGCTCCTGAAAAAATCCTCAATGCTTAGATCTGCTCCAAGCAAGCTTCCGTGTCTGACTGTAAGTCTACCAAGGAGACATAGGTAGGTAATGCAGCTGTGTTTTCATTAATATATCATTTTCCTTGTGTATTTAATTTGCCCAGACTTCAGCTTTTGTATTTGATGAAATCAAAAATACTAAAGAATGTGTGCTACACACATAATCTAAGTACATGTACCTGCGTCCTCTGAGATCTAGTGTCTAAAAAGTCGGGGGTTGGAGGCACTTAGGACTTTCATGGTACGGTATAGATTACACAGAAAAGTTTTGATTTTTAAAAAAGAGATACAAAATGTATTAATAATAATAATAATATTACATGAAACAACATCCATAAAGAGGGGAACAGAACGTAACGAAGTGTGTCAGCCAAACACAAAATATGGCAAACATAGCATAAAAGGTTAAACAGTTTTTCTCCAGTTGGATAATGAATGGGATGTTCCCTATATTGTAATGCAATAAATGTACTGTATATGTATATGTTTTTTTTTTAATGACAAAGATATTAGGCCAAGTTAACACATTAGGTTAAAGTGGATGTACATCTCACACATACCCAGTGAAGTGAACAGCCTCAGATGATACACAGAGATTAAACAGATCTCCCTACATACGTTTTATTTGTACATCTGCTGTCTTCAGCTTGCTATATTCATAAGAAAGTGCACATCATGTTAGAGATTTTTTCTTCCTGTTCAGCACTGGGTGTGGATTCTTGGCATACACTGTGTGACAGCTGATTGGAGGAAAGGCACACACCCCCACTCCATATAGGCAGAGGAAGGAAGGAATGTGCAGAGCTGTTCTGTGAATAGACCAGCTCTCTGCTATTCTCTCTATGCACCCACCCCAACACAAATTCCGGGCTGGTTTTATCTCGGTTGTCGGAGAACTTGTCAGAAGTTATCATACTGATAACAGAAGAATAGAGCAGCAGAAAGACACGGGACTAGGGCTTTGGAGAGAGATAAGAAAACGCTACAGATATATGCACTTAAATCAAATTTTATGAATCAGGTTAACATCCACTTAAGTTTTTTTTTTTTTTTTAAAGGGAGGCATTCTCAGCTATTGTCTATTATCTATTAATATCTATTAATCAGCCATCAATTTTACGCAGCGTTTACATATATATTGTACATTCACATCACATTCTATAGTTTGTGGACCCTATAACTTTCCTACAGACTAAATAATAAACACTAAACAAAAAAAATGTATGTTTAGGGTGTGCCCCCCCCCCCCCAACCCTTTGTTTGTTTGTTACATATTGAGTGCTGACCAGACTCTCCCACATTAGTACTTCATTGTCAGTGTCCACCAGTAGGTAGTTATAGGAGGAGTCATTTAATAGTGCAGCTTAAGCAGTGCAATCTGCAGCTAGCACACTTTTCCCATGTAAGGAGTGAGGCCCCTTTCACACATGGGAGTCTGTCGGCGGAATCCGTTTTTCTCAGTGGGGGATCGACCTGCCGATCCCCCCCCCCCCCCGCTGAGCAGGCGGATGGCATCTGTCTCTGCGCTCTGTGCAGAGACAGAGCTGCCAGGTCCGCGTTGTTCTCTATGGGGGAATCGGATGAGAATTGAGCGCCTGTCCGTTCTCATCCTATCCCATCCGATCTGCTGGACAGATGGAAAATAGGGTTTCCATCCGTCCAGATTTGACGAACCAGATCGGATGTCAGCGGACATGTCTCCGCTGACATCCGATGCCCCATAGAGATGCATGGGGCATCCATTCAGATCTGCCAAAAAAGCTGACAGGCGGATCTGAACGGTCTGCTAGCGTGAAAGGGGCCTAAGTATCTCCCATGGTTAAGAGAAGTGGGATATATCTTTAATTCTATGAATAGTGTAGGACCCACTGAAAATGGGGTACTTTAACACAGTAGTGGTCTTAAGCACGGTATGGCCATATGTTGTGACTAAATCACAAAATTAACTTATTAAGATTAGGTGTTTTTAATTAGCCTTGTAAGATTTGAAAGTAACCTTTTTCTTTGTATGTGTGAGCTATTTTCTGTGGTTCTATTTGTATGTTGGTCTTTATAGCAGCACCAGCTTTAAAAATGTATGTTTAGGGTGTACCCTTTCTTTGTTTGTTAAATAATAAACACTGTTTTAGGTTATTTTCACCAAAGAAATGTAGCAGAATACAGTTTGGCCTAAATTTATGAAGAAAGATTATTTATTTAAATAAAAGGAGTAAGATAAAACCCACGGGTCCCTTCCAACCCACTCAGCGCTTATGTATATGCAATACTCAATGGGAATGACACAAAAACAACTGTAGGATGAAAGGGCGTGAGCACGCGGCTACCCTGGTAACCCCGTAGAGTGTTTTGGAGTCCCTACGTCACGCTGTCTGAGTCTTGGCGCGAACCGGGAGGTCGGCGGCTGGATCACCCGGACCGTGCGGCATAGTGGAGGCAGCATTGCCGGTGGGGAGACCGGGATATTACCTTCGGTGTACCATTCTGCTTAATTACATTTCATCCCATGTGAGTGAGATTTTAATATTAATAAAAGTTTGGTGTGTACATGTTACGCTATGGGTCCCTGTCATTCTCTTTACATGTGAGAGGAGAGGAGGAGGCGTTGATTACTATTCTACCAGCTGGAGCTGAGGACTAGGGTGGATCGCCATTGTAGAGTGGAGGATCACTGGTGTAAACAAAGCGCTTTACCCAAGTGTTAAGGGTACGTTTTCACTGCATAGGGGGGAGCACAGCGGTGTGGTGAAGGATCTTGGTGGCTGTTGCAGGAACAGCAAAGAAGTTTTTCTGTGTTTATGCGGCACTAATTCTATCCAGTTTCATCAAGATATAAGATTTTCTCTCCACCCCAGTTCTTGCATGACTCATCCTTTATGAACTTTATGAACTTTGATGTACTTTATATAGTAAAGATCGACTTACCATCATTATAGCCATATATTCGCTGCCCTTGTTATAAGGACTGTGTTTAGCGCTGCTAGTGCATATACGGGCTTTGCTCTTGTACGCACCCTTTTCTAAAGATTATTTATTTGCAGCATTTTATAAAAAAAAAAAAAAAAAAATTAAATTTAAAATGTTCCGTCTAATTTTGTTTATTTAGCAAAAAATAAAAAAACCTAATGGTGATTAAATACCACCAAATTATTATTATTATTATACAGGATTTATATATCGCCAACACTTCATGAAGAGCTTCACAATATAAAATGGAGACAATACAGTTACAATAAAATAAAATACAAGAGGATTAAGAGGGCCCTGTTCAGAAGAGCTTACAATCTAATAGCTTAATTTGTCTGAAATAATTGATGAAAAAATTCATATGGATACAATGTTGCATGACCACGTAATTGTCATTCAAAGCGCGACAGCACTGAAAGTTGAAAATTGGTCTGGGCAGGAAGGGGGTGAAAGTGCTTGGTCTTGAACTGGTTAAACTTAGACCCAGATATACCTCGCATTAGATAAAAGAGTGTTCACAATCACAAAGCCACTACAGCATTTGTTTTGCGTAGACTAAAACATACCAGTAAGATTTTCCCTTCAGCTCTCCCTGTCATCTTCTGTGTCCCCACTGCACCCAAAATTGTGTAGACCAGCTGGTGTCCTCTACGGAACATGCTCGGTTCCCTTCTAAGCTCTTTATTTCCTCCTTTATCTCATCTCTGCACCCACATGACTATAGAGTCACACATGTGGGTGTATACACAGTGGTAAAAGACACCTCCCTCTTCCTCCATGTCCTTCTATTGTTAAATGCTATGGCGGCGGGATATAGTATGTTGATTGATTACATTTACTAAGAAACTCACAAAAACGCTTAATTTTAATAAAAATCAGTATTAAATATTTCTAATGTAATCTCTACTACCTGTAAAGTAAAAACAAAAAGAGCACAATCAACCCCAACCATCACCGACGTAATATCCACCCTCAATCATGTGAAATGGAAAAGGTATTATCAGTCCAAAACGCCTCCTATCTAAAATTCCAAGAATCCTGGTCATCTTGGCTCAAGAATCGAAACTCTATTTGCTCATCTCCCAAATAGGATTATTCCCTGGTATAAGTCTCCACAGATCTATCGTAATGCTACCCCAACACCCAATACCCTGCTACCTCCACACTCTCTTTCTAAATGTCTGCCCACCAAAATCCCCTTCTCCCGCCTATCTTACCCTAACCCCCCCCCCCTTACAACTTGGCCCTTCTCTCTACCCAAAGTTTACCTGATCATCCAGAACCATACTGGGAGTCATATACCCTACACGCACCTTTATTTTTTTACCATTGTTTACAAGTATTCCCTATCTACTTGAAGTATTATTGTTCTCCTCGTGCATACTGCAATTGTTTTTTTTTTTTTTTTTTTACCAAGTCCCTACATATGTTAATCATACAGATGTAGGAACTAATATCAGAGATTGGATGTAGCCTCCCACCCCATAACACAGTTTGATCTCAATAGGATGTTCGGGAGAGGGAGAGCGATATCTATATCTCAGCTCACCTATTTCAATGCTCCTCAGCTTAAGTTCTACTCTGTTCCCTAGCTGGATCCAATCCTTATTGCACACTAATCAGTTTAGGAATGGATGTTGCTAAGTTGTATGTCTGGAAACACCAATGCTGTACTACCCAATTGTATTACACTATCTGGTATGTTAATCTCAATAAAAATGATATTGGAAAAAAAAGAGCCTTGGATGCAGATGCCATCTGAACAAAATAAAAGCTAGTGTCAGTCATCTGCGATTCTGCCTACACCATAGTAATGCACAAAAAATACACATTTGATGTTCAATAAAGATTTATTGAGGGCTGTAAAACAGTTATTTGATATTTATAATCTAATTTGAATTGCTTCTGTAAAACTTATTTTTTTTATTTTTTAGTCATGTGACTAGTACAGCACCAATCAGGGATGGCCATGCCAAACACAGACACTGAAGAGAGCATACATCAGCAGAGAAATAGAAGCCCCTCCCAAATATCTTTCTCTATAGATACCAAAGAATGGGGAAAGATCATGTGACCACACAACAGCGCTACAGGAATAAGGTATTTAACCACTTTAGAACCGCTCACAGTAATACTACTGCGGCAGAGTGGTTCGTTATCGTCCAGCGACGTAGTATTAACGTCGTTAGACACTCCCCCTTCTGGGCGGCGCTTGCGCGCCGCCGGAGGCTCGCTCCCACTGTTTTCATTCACAGCGGGAGTCGGGCCAGGGGAGGAGCAGCGGCAATCGCCGCTGCTCTTACCCGATCGTCGGGGATCGAGTCTGGAGATCCGCCCGCTGTGTGTAAACACAGCGGGCGGATCTCCATAGTGACAGGGAGTGACAGATCGGACTGTTCAGCATAGCTGGACATCCGATCTGTCCGTGACTCACACAGTCACCTCCCCCCCTACACGTCAGTAAGCACCAGGCATACATTAACCCCTCCCTCTCCAATAAAATTAACCCCTTCCCTGCCAGTGTCATTTTTACAGTAACAGTGCATATTTATAGCACTGATTACTGCAGTAATGTCACTGGTACCCCCAAAAGTGTCAAAAATGTCAGTCAAGGGTCCGATCTGTCCGCCGCAATGTCGCAGTCCCGCAAAAAAAATCGCAGATCGCCGCCATTACGCGTTAAAAAAAAAACACCAAAAATGACAGAAATCTTTCCCTTTGTTAGTAAACGCAATAACTTTTGCGCAAACCAATCAAAATACGCTTATTGCGATTTTTTTTACCAAACATATGTAGCATAAAACAAATTGGCCAAAAATGTTTTAAAAAATTGGTTTTTACATCTTTTTTGGGGGGAATTTCATATAAAAAAATTTTAAAAATATTGTTATTTTTTCAAAATAAACGCTTTTATTTTGTTTATAGCGCAAAAAGTAAAAATCGCACAGGTGATCAAATACTACCAAAAGAAAGCTCTGTTTGTGGGAAAAAAGGACGTAAATTTCGTTTGGGTACGGCGTCGCACGACCGCGCAATTGTCAGTTGAAGTCGCACAGCGCCGAATCGCAAAAAGTGGCCTGGACGGAAGACAGCAAAATCCTCCGGTGGTAAAGTGGTTAAAGGAGTTTTCAAAAAAACAAAAAATAAAATATAGTGATACATAAGATTTATGTGAATGAATTATCGTCATTAACACTTCTCTTTTAAGTATCACTTTAACCAATTAAGGACTAATCATTTTTCTGACACTTGTTGCTTTCAAGTTAAAATGTGTATGTTTTGCTAGAAAATTACTTAAAACCCCAAAACATTTATATATTTTTTAGCAGAGACCCTTTAGAATAAAATGGTGGTCGTTGCAAATATTTTATGTAATGCTGTATTTGCGCAGCGGTCTTTCAAATGCAATTTTTAAAAAAAAAAAAACACACTTTCATGAATTAAAAAAAATCAAAACAGTAAAGTTAGCCCAATTCTTTTGTATAATGTGAAAAATATTGTAACACCGAGTAAATAGATACCAAACATATCATGCATTAAAATTGCGCACACTCGTGGAATGGCGACAAACTACCATACCAGTTTACAGTTACACAGGAGGTTTAGTACTAGAATTATTGCTTTCACTCTAAAGATCTCAGCGATACCTCACATGTGTGGTTTGACCACTGTCTACATTTGCGGGCCTGATTTACGTATGCGTTTGCTTCTGTGCACAAGCACGAAGGGATGGGATGCTTTAATTTTTTTTCTCATTTATTTTATTTATTTTTTTGATTTTTACACTGTCCTTTTAATTTTTTTTTTTTTTAATCACTTTCATTGCTGTCACAAGGAATGTAAACATCCATGCAATAGTTAGTTGCAATAGTTACATGTCAGGTATTTTTTTGGAGGGATCTGGTGGGATAAGACCCCAGATCCCTCCTTTGCACTTAAAAGCATTCAAAGCACAAGTTTGGCTGTTTTGAATACTGGCATTTTTAAAAAAAAAAAAAAATCTGATGCTTTTAAGGCTAAAGTAAACTGGAAGTAATGTCATGACGTTGCTTCCAGGTTACTAGATCCAACACCCGATCAAAGCGGATTCCGGCTTTGTTCGGGTCTCTGGCCAGCTGCAGGCATCACAACAGTACAACCACTTGAAGAAGAATGAGGAACAGGTACGTGATTTTGCGGCAAGTGGTGAAAGTACATAACCCATAGACATCAGGTTCGCATTACAGTTTGTCTCTTAAAAGCTCATCTTCATTCAGCTGTAAAAAAAGATTTGGTGCAACCTACATACGTGTAATATACATTAGTGATGGTCATCTCCCTCTAGCAGCCAACGTGTGCACTACTTAGTTCAATGTTATACCACTAGAGTGCACACACGAGAAACTTCCGGAAACCTGTGGGGGGGGGGGGCCTCAAAGGTTTCATCTGCCTAGGGGCCACCTACAGAGTTTAATCTTGCACTGCCTAAATGAAAACAATTCAAAAAGATTAGCTAAAACCGAATTACCTTTGTTGCTGCCTTTTACCAGCTGGCACAATAAGCAACAATGGCACCATGCTCTATCAATTATAATGGACTAATTAATTGCTTTAGGTAGAGAACAACCTTCCATTTACTCTTTCTACATGTCTATATAATTTTTGCCAATAATAATTACATTTTGTGTATTTAGTGTATTCAAATGTAAATTGAGAACCCTAATGTGGGAACTCACTATTCACATTAGAACACTAATTTTAATAACCTAAAATTTTATTTATAATTATTTATATAGAAAAGCCATAGTCCGGTAAAAAGCATTAGAAAAAGAAAAAAAAAAAAAAAAAGGAAAGCACAATGTTTTAAATTTCAAGTAATAATAACACAAGATAGATTGTATACATTTTCATGCAGCATATTGTTGACACAAGTTAAAACATTATATCAACCTTTTTGTAGTATTATGTTATGCAATGGTATGGGATACTACTGGCCTACGCTCCTAAATCTGCCTTCCAGATGTACATGAACCGGGGGAATTCTGTCATCTACAATCTTTGTTTGTAACAGAAATGTTGTATGTCTGGTCATAGTTTACAAGCCCAGAGGTAAGAAAGCCTTTGCATAGTTAATGAAATTTGACAAGCACAACTGCACTCTTGAAATCTGTACACAAGTTATTCAGCTGGGAAGTGTGTGGAAGTAAACACGATTAAACTGGTGAATAATGAAGTTCAGCTTTGTTTTTTCTTTTTTTCTGACCGACAATGCAGTGCAGAAATGGTGCTGGCAGAATTTTGGTTTTCGTCAATTGGCCTCCAACATCTGAAAAACCAGTGTGTATGGAGGAGATGGCTTATTATGGTTTCAAATACATTGTTATCTTCAGTGCACACCAAGGTTACCCAGCTGAACTAAATGCCCATGAATATGTTTTAGCACAGCTCCATATTAACAAATATACTCCTAGCTGGCATTTCCACTTCTGAATGACTGATATACAATTTTCACTTTTCAATTGCTGTCACACTACGTAAGATTTAATTTGCAACATATGAAATTATGTTTACAGACAAACATACAATGTAAGGTTAAATAAGCAGTCCACTGGGCAGTTAGATATTAACATCTTTGAATCGTAAACTCTTCAACAAAGTAACTGGTCATTTCTTTGGAGATCACACAAGACTATGATATGGTGGTTAGCAGTGTTGGGGTAGTTACTCAAAAAAACTAGTTACTAGTTACTTCTGTAAATTGTAACGAGATTACTTTACTAGTTACTGCATTTGAAAAGTAAATTCACTACTTATTACTTTACTTTCCTCTTTCTTAATTGACCGTGTAGAAGAAGATAAATGACACTTTTTCTGCATAGAGTTTATTGTATAAACACAGGCTTTGGGAAACATGAGAACAAAACCTGAAAAAACAGAATAAAACATAAAGTGCAACAAAAAGTCATAAACTTCATCCCTCTCTATTCTTCGAAATAACAATTGTATCGCACGGCTTGGGTAACGCAGGAAAGCGCGTTCCTATAGCCTAGTAAAGTAGTGTAGTTACCTCCTATAGCCTAGTAAAGTAGTTTAGTTACCAATATTAGTATTGTAACTAGTTACGTTACCAAAAAAAGTAATGTAGTTACTGTAATCCGTTACTTTGTAACTCGTTACCCCCAACACTGGTGGTTAGCTGGGGATTTTCATGGGCAACTATAAGAAAAACAGCCTTTGGTGATACCGTTCTTAATTGAGTGCTATTGCCCAATACTGATCCAAGGTAAAGACTAATAAAGATAATCCTAGGCCTTTTCTGCTACAGCAATGAACATGCCGGGGGTGCTCACTGTTTCCCTTTTTATTTGCAATAGGCCAATGAAATCAGATAAACCATTACAATTCGAAGGGTGCATTTGGGAACCCCGAAGGATCTCTTTGAATGCTGATTTTGCCTTGGTGAACCAAAAGGACTTGGAAGACTCATTTAACCATTTCTGGACTGGAATGTTTTACCCTCTTAATGACCAGGCCATTTTTTGCGATACAGCACTGCATTATATTAACTGAAAATTGCACAGTCGTGCGACGCTGTACCGAAATAAAATTGATGTCCTTTTTTCCCCACAAATAGAGCTTTAGTTTTGGTGGTATTTGATCACCTGTGCGATTTTTATTTTTTGTGCTATAAACAAAAACACAGCAACAATTCTGAAAAAAAAAACAATATTTTTTACTTTCTGCTATATAAAATTCCCAATAAAATAAATTTAAAAATCTATTTTTTTTTCATAATTTTAGGCTAATTTGTATTCTGCTACATATGTTTGTAAAAAAAAAATCCCAATAAGCGTATATTGATTGGTTTGCGCAAAAGTTATCGCAAATTTTTATTTATTTACTTATTTATTTACTTGTAATGGCAGCAATCATCGATTTTTAGCGGGACTGCAACATTGTGGCAGACAGATCGGACACCTGACATTTTTGACACTTTTGGGGGGATCAATGACATTACTACAGTACTGTACTAATGACACTGGCAGCTAAGGTAAACAACATCAGGGGTGATCAAAGGGTTAAATGTGTCCCTAGAGGGTGCTTTCTAACTGTGGGGGATGGGCTTGCTGCATGAACACAGAGACCTGTGTTCCTAAATAGAAGGAACACAGGATTCCTGTGTATACAATGGCAGACCTCCGTTCTGTCTCTACGGGGAGGGATCGCAGGTGCCTGGTAGCAATCGCGGCCGCCGGACCTGCTGATTGGCTTCCCCTGTGGCCAATCAGTGTGCCTAAACTCTCAAAAAGTGAAATACATGTACATCATTTTGCAGGATAGAGCCGACCTGCCGCCGTAAAACTAAGGCGGCAGGTCGGCAAGTGGTTAATAACCTCAATGACGATGGAGAAGTCTCAAATTTATAAAGTAGTCAGCTTTTCCCACAGGTCCCAAAAAGGACTATCCTTCCTTAAAAATGTCCAGGCTGCTAATTGTGCAGTGATTTCAACATTTATGTTTTGAAAATTCACAATTTGTATTTGTGCTCATCAAAATTCATGTCACTAAAGTTACAGCTATTAAAATAACAAAATGATACTAGGCTCCAAATGTGGAATTTCCTTCTATGAAATCTAATACTTTAAAAATGATTTACCCTCCAAAATATTTATATATACTTAGAGCTGCTCCAATATTTCTCCCTGCTTTATATATCTGAAGATATAGATTTTACTCTTCTCCTTTATATGTAAAAAAAAAAAAAAAACACAATTTTGTATAGCTAATCAAGCCTAAAAGCCTAAATTTTACTTTTGTAGACAGTAGGTTAGCCTGCCCTCATTTTTATAATTATTTTACAGCCTCATAGTTCACTTTTGCCTATGAATGGATTCACCCAAATCTTCTATCCACCCCCACCACCTAAACCACACTTCATCTCCATGTTTCTAGAAGATATTTACAACAATACATCTAAACTTTTAAACCTAAAAGATGCAACAAAATTTCTAATTTGGAGGTCTCAGCTCTATATTGGCTTAAGGCCGGGGAATCTTCACACCTTACACTCAATCTTTTTCCCCAAAACTCAACTTTTTAATAATTTTAATTGGTGGAAATTACTGATCTGTTTCATATAACTCAATATTGTCTCCTTCTCCCCTTCGAGGAGCTAAAACTTAAATACAAACTTGGCAACGTGTTTTTAAAATGTTCTCCCTAAGACACCACACAGTTGCTGCCGCTGTATTGGAAGACCTCATCTAGGATGACAATCTCTTAAAAGTCACTACCTAAATGGGCCATTGTAAGAAATTGAGAGTCTCTCCAGACCCTTCAACTCTGCTTATAACAAACAATCCAAACTTATACCATCACTGAAAACTGACTAATGACAAATGGGAGAGGAGACCTGGCTAACGGATAAACTTAGCACTGCAGGTAAATGTAAACAAGTTTTTATACCACCTACATTATACTCCAAGTTATGTCACATGGGACTCCTTCCTACTTCAACCTGTATTAGATACAAATATGCTTTTGCTCATCTGTACCATATCTTCTGCACTTATCAACTGATTGGTTCATATTCCTCCTAATCAACCATATTGGTCTAAATTCCATTACTCCATGGTAGGCAACTTAATTTTTTTGCCACAAAACACTCCTAAAGTGTTTCTTCTGGGCCTGAATACCTATAGCATAGTAAAATGATGGTCTTAAAATGCAATTCAAGCCAGAAAGTGGATCTTACTTCACTGGAAAAAAGTTGATCCCCTTGATATCAACCAAGTTATGGTCAACATTATTATTTTATTTCCAAAAAGCAAATGTTTTCACTTCAATATAGAATAGGGTTTGGAAGACCTTTTCCTATCTGATAATTTGAAATAAATTGGCATAAGCTGACTAAAACGAATCTGTTTTTATGATACACTACCTAGTACAGGTACTATACATTAAAGCTTTAGAAAGACCGCTGCTCCTTTCTACATATTTATTGGCCATACAGCCATACAAAAATAAAAGAACTGGTTTTGGACAGAGTAAGGGCTCTTTCACAGATCCCCGCTGAGCAGGAAGGTGACAGCTCCCTCTCCGCTCTGCTGTGTAGAGAAGGAGGTGTCAGAGCCCCATGCATCTCTATGGGGAAATCGGATGAGAGCAGACCGCCTGTCCGCTCTCATCCGATCCCATCCCCTGGACGGATGGAAAATAGGGTTTCTATCCGTCCGGATTTCACGGACAGGATCGGATGCGGATGGCAGTGGGTGTCAGCGGACAAGTCTCCGCTGGCATCCGCTGCCCCATAGGGATGCATGGAGCATCTGATCAGATCCGCCTAAAAACTGACAGACGGATCTGATCGGAGCGCTCCTGTGAAAGGACTCTTAAAAAGAATTTAAACTTCAGTCAGTTACTGGAAATCTCAGCTGAGAAAAAGAACGAAAAACAAAAACACTTTATTTACAGTAGTTGAGTTGAAAAAATTCCTATTGTTGTGCCTTCTTTCCCATGGACTCACCTTCATTTTTTGGTTGGCAGATAAAACGTGAATGGGAATATCACAAATTATAGTAGTCAGACATAAATACAAGCAAGGTACCATGGTAAATGTTCTTACCCCCTCTTACTTCAAACCAAAAAACAAAAAAAAAGCTTTGGTATAGCTATATAAGGTAAGAGTGTCTGAATGTACTTTTTCTTTTTTTTTTTAACATTTACACTAATAATCCTTTCCTGGTATCGCCAATCATCATTTGATGGGTTTTAGTTTGGAAAACCGGATACATGCAGGGTGGCTAGGTGGAGGAAGCAGAAGTTCTTTCCTGTGGCATTTAGACAATTATTCACGTGTGCAATACCTCTTGTATATATAATACAAAGAAAAAAAAAAACACAAGAAAACCCCAAACAACTTGGTGGTTTAATTGGTTGACTGTTCAAACTCCACTAAACTTTATGTACAGCACCAGTCATTTTTAATCAGAATCTTTTTACTAGGTCATTATGACAGTCAATCTGTCACTTTCACATTATCTGAAACGTTTTTTTTTTTTTTTAAATCTGACTGCAAATGCTAAATATGTGCATAACAATATGTGGTGTACTAATTAAAGGCTTGCAAATGTCTGACATCTCATTTGCTGAACACCTGCTGAGAATCATGTACACAAAAAGTTCTGGCTTCTCTAACAGCTGTACAGATAATTGTGTTATTTAAGCAGCCCTAGATATTAATTTAAAAAAACAAAATCCTTTCAGTTTGAAAACCACAAATACCTCTTTTAATCGAAACTGGACAACAAAGTAGTCTTCCTTTATCAATCTAATTAAAGTAATTTGTGGCGCTAAAAGCAGGCTCCAAAAACAGTTTCTATGGAAACACAACTTTCTTCAGAACAAAAACGTGGGTGTTGTGTTATTGGTTCTAATAATACAAACCCTGGCCCATATTATTAGTCATTATTTTCATGTTTTTTTCTTAACAGTTTTTTTTTTCTTTTTTAAAGTCTATCTTGCTATATATAATCAGAAGCGATTACCAGCCTTGTATTTCAGGCTCCACAGTGCAAGTGTAGTGTTGTTCACACTTAAAGCAACTCTGATCTGAAAGAAATATCATTACAGCTATTTTGACTCTGCTCCTAAAAATGCTAGTGGCCTGGATGCCATGTTGATCCTCTGGTCTCGTGGCACTACTAAGGGGTCAGGCAACTGATTGGTGTAAACAGGTAAGTAGTCTAAAAGGCTACCTATAGCGCTTGCTTTAAAATAATTACAATAAAAGTGAATGTACTAAACTTCATAAAATTAATAGCAAATATAACGTGTAGGATAATAAATTAATAGATCATATTCTGTATACCATTAATAAATATAAAATTCAAAATTCAAAGAAGTCCAATAAATATATATTATAAAGTGAGTCCTTTGTGCAAACTTCCAAATAAAAAATCAAATAAATGTGCAGTATAAAGTGAGTCCTTTGTGCAAACTTCCAGACAAAAAGTGCAAGTGCTCAGCGCGATGATTACTCTGTCCACTCAGTAATATTCCTAATATTTGTGGTATCACTGTGACAAAGGTAAGATTTTGTCTGGAAGTTTGCACAAAGGACTCACTTTTGAATTTTGAAATTTATATTTATTAATGGTATACGGAATATGATCTATTAATTTATTATCCTACACATTATATTTGTTATTAATTTTATGAAGTTTAGTACATTCACTTTTATTGTAATTAAAGCAAGCGCTATAGGTAGCCTTTTAGACTACTTACCTGCATACAATTTTAATTTCTATAGCAGCTGCTACGAATACACACAATTCTAAATATACTTATTCACCAATTTTACAAACAAAAATATTTTATTATATATTATTTATTTCACATATTTATAAATCAAACACGTGGCGCGGGGCATATACACTAGTATATTCCTTACATACCTGATTGGTGTAAAGTTAGCTCTGGTCTTTGTATATGTCTTGCATATTTCTAATAGCAAAATCTCTTTGCTATAATTACTGTCAGTTCCTGTCCACCTCAGATGTTCCTGCCTACCTTTGTATTTGCCAGCATCTTCTATTGCACTCTTTATAAAATTAAGTAAATAAAAAAACAATAGGGGGAGTAAACCCCCCACATAATTGCCACAACAGGTATGTAAAACCAGAATATAAGCAAAGAGTTCACGCAAATAGATCACAAAAACAGCTAGGTGATTTAATCTTCCAAGATTGAGCAAAAAATAAAATATCACTTCTGAGTAGACTAATCCTTTTGGCTTTTGACCCAAAGCATGTATGGAGTAGGTATTTCACTCCTCAAAATTATCCAAAGTGACTTATCACCAATCAATCAAGGTCTGACATGTGAAGGTGTGAGTACGAACAGGAAGCCCATTTATCTGAACCAGCCATGGTTGGTGGGATTGGGCGAAGACCATCTCCAGGATTTGGCCACCTTGACAGAACAGACTGTCGGTCTCAGATATATATATATAATATATATATATATATATATATATATATATATATATATATATATATATATAGGTATATCACTGCTGTTGATTGGCTGCTTTATAGTGATAATAGTGAACTATGCTTGCACACTATGGGGTTGATTTGCTAAAGGCAAATAGGGTGTGCACTTTGCAAAGTGCAGTTGCACTCTGCAAGTGCAGTTGCTCCAGAGCTTAGCAAAAGAGCAGAAGCTCTGCTGCGTCATCATCCAATCATGTGCAAGCAAAAATGCTGTTTTTTTTTTTCCTTGCACCTGATTGGATACTTTTTTGCAAAGTGAAGCTTTGGCTCATTTACTAAGCTCTGGAGCAGAGGGCAACTGCACTTTGCAAAGTGTACAATCTATTTGTCTTTAGTAAGTCAACTGCATTGTTTCTACCAAGGGGGTATGTGACAGGCTCACAGTGCAGGAGTACAGTTGTAACTGGAAGTGTCTAAACAAGTACCTTCATGGCTAGGTATTATTTTAGAGTGGCTTTAAACCTTCACATATACCCAGTGAAGTGACTGGTCTCAGGTGATACACAGAGATGAAACAATTCCTCCACCATAAGTTGTACCTTTTTATCTGTGGTCTTCTCTTTTCTACAGCCATTCAAATTATATCATTTATACACCTTATCTGAACTATCAGAAAACAGGAGGCGGAGAGCTGAAATTACACTCTGTAGAGCTCAGTGAGGAAAACTCTGAGAGCTGATTTGAGGAAAGGGTCACACTCCCCTTCAAAATGCGTACAGGAACAGAAATAAGGCTGTCAATCAGAGGCTGTGTACTGGAGATTCCTAACTGTCATCTTTTCTCTCTTCGTGCCAGGAAAAGTTGTCAGAAATGCTCTAGATTGAAACAAGTATATATATATATATATATATATATATATATATATATATATATATATATATATATATATAATAAACACACACTGAAAATATACATACACATATTTAAATACACAGTATCTTTTTAACCCACTGTTCTTGTGTGCTGGTGGGGCATTCTAAATCCAGATCACTGCAACACACAAAGTGCTGTATGTTACTATGCATTTGCAATTCTTTCACAGTTTTTTTACTGTGAATTATTTTTTGAAAAATATAACGTGTTATGCAAAAACATCCTTCCTTGCAAAGTATTTTCCTTTTAATGTACATAACAAATACAAATGTCAACATTCTGATTCACTGTTGCATTAATGGTATATCCTTCTCAACATTACTATGGTCTCATGTGTACTCTTGATTGCTCTGAGCAACCCAAGTCTTTATTGTTACTTAGAATGTATAATGAAGGAAGCATTAAGGGGATTTACAGTAAACGGTAACCTGCCATGTCTGGTGAGTCCTCTAGACACAGCCGGAAGCCTACGTAAAAGTAAACAGATAAACAATGATTTTATATCCATGTACAGGTTTATGGTTAATAAGCTAACTTGTGTTCTTGGTAATATCACATAATAATTAAAAAGAAAACAAACCCAAATGTTTAACCTCTTCTCACTAGTGAGAGCTGGCCATTTAACCCTCCTAGCGGTATCCCAGAGCGTGACTTGGGGTGGATTTTCTATGCTAGGATCGGTATCCCCGAGTCACGCTCGGGGTGGATGGGCAGAGCACGCAGCGGTCTCTTACCTTCTCCTGGCGATCCAGCGATGATCTCCCATTGCTGAGATCGCCAGCCGTCTGAGATCCCCGCCGCTCGTCCGTCCTCCGTCGGTGTGATGACTTCCTAGTTCCGTTCCCTGCAGCAGCAATGCTGCATGGGAGCGGAACTAGGGGGGGAAATTCAAACATTGAACGTTGCACAAAACACAAACACACACATAACATTTATATTATATACAGTATATATATATATATATATATATATATATATATATATATATATATATATATACATATATATATATATATATATATATATATATATATATATATATATATATATACACACACACATATATATATATATATATATATATATATATATATACACCTATATATATTATATTATATATTATATAATAAAATTATATTATTGATTAGATTATAATTCATGCGTTTGTGTTTCAAATTTATCACATCTGGGATGTCTACTAGAGTCTTGTTTTGGTCAGGTTTAAGTCAGTAATTACTAAGAATTGTAGGCCTATAATACATAACGCCAAATTTCCATGAAAAAAATTGTACCGCTTTTGGTACAGAATTCCTGACAGAATCATACCGCCAGGGAGGTTAAGAGCTCATAATGCCGAGGTGTTACATGGGCTTACAGATCATGTGATCACCATGATTGACTGTCATAGTGATCACATCATGTCATGTCATTGTGAGCGGTCAGTAGCGGCCTGGTCACAGTGATGAGGACATGTGATTGAGCATGCTTCCAGCACATAGATGATAGAATCTGAGCTGGGCTCCCCCCTCTCCATGCAACCAGCACACCATCCTAATACCTCACCCATGGGGTGACATGTGTTAACAAACATATCCAGGTGCACATGCTCTATTGTCACACCTTGTTTTTAGTGATAATATTTGCCAGTTGACAATACTTAAAAAATGACATGTTTTTCCACATCCCTATACTTTCTTTCTAAAATACACCTACAAGCCTCCACACCTATCCTATGTGGGGTGGATGTGTACAAGGCAGGGCTATAAATAAGGGGGGGGGGGGCGGTTGGGGGGTTGAACCCCCCCAGAGCATCAGTGTACAATATACATTAAAAAAATGCTCTGCACCCACCAGGCACTAATGCATTGTTATTTTAATGCTGCTGCCTGCTGTTACTCCACCTGAACACCTGGGCTGTAGGCTTTGGCTTGGGATGAGGGAGGCTCTTGCTGACAGTGCTCTCGTCTGTCTGCTCTGCCTCCACACCTCCTCTTTAGTCCAGACTGAGACTCTAGAGACATGTCTTGACTTGTCCAGCCAGTTATAAAAGCTTCCACCCACTGACACATATGATCGGCTCCTCCTCTCTTCGAGCTGACACTTCCTGCTGTCGCTTAGGGAAGGAGCTGCCTGAGCCTGAGTCTGAGTGCTGTTAGCTCAGCTTAGCCTGGCTGCCTGCCTGCTTGTCAGTACCACGTGGAAGGATCATCTCAATTCTCTCTGAAGTGCTGCTGTGCTGTACTGTGCTGTGCTGGAGTCTGGACCTTAACCTTAACTCCAGGAGGACAGGTCACCAAAAACCACCAGGTGTGTCTCTCTCAAGTTCAGGGCTGCTAGAACAGATGGAGTTCAGTTTTTTTCTTCTGTTCTTTTATAAACTCTTTCATAATATCTCTTCTTATCCTCCTCTTATTTCATGCTTGCAATGCATACCTCAGTCTCAACATTAGAGTGTAAAATAGGTGTAAGGTTGATGATCTCTTACAAAAGCCAATGCTGCCATTTTTAATATAAGCACAGTGGGCGGGATGTTCTTTTTTTTTTTGCTCTTGTGTTATCTATTTTATGACAAAGATTGGCTCTGAAAAAAAGGAAGGAGACCTACACATGAACAGGCTCTCTATCCCTATGTGTGTGCTATCTGCACATTCACATCACAGTGGGAACATTCTGTATGGAGTGCTGTGCTACTACATTTGAATGCTGCCCTGAAGGTTATTAATCCCTATTTAAATGTATGCTGCTAGCCTGCTACATTGTAGTTCTGCATATTTGAATGTATTCTGTGTTAATTATCTCACAGTAGAGCAGAGTTGCTGCTTATATCACCAATTAGTTGTGGTTTTTAATAATGATGTTTTCCAAGCACAGTTTCAAATTTTGGATCATATATATATATATATATATATATATATATATGTGTGTGTGTATGTGTGTCTCTTTACCTTGTGTGCTCCTCATGCTAAAGCTGCAGTCTAGAATTTCTTCCTGTCATTGATTCATACTATAACTAGACATCTGAGATTGTGGGAACTGCTGGCAAAGTTGATTGAGGTGCTGGATGCTGAGTCTTCTATAATTGCTGTTGTGTTATTCTTTTAGGCCCTGACTGTTCACATGTAGCAATTTGGGATTGTAGGCAGAATATCCCTGTGATTCCGAATCACTGCATGTGAACAGGGAATCGACTAAGGCTGGACTGAGTCTTCCATTGCTGTTGTAATACTGTTGGGTTTCCCGGGAGCACCGCATTCTAAGTATCTTCTCTTTTTCTGTATGTATGGACTCTGCAGTGTCTGCAAAGTACCACTTCTCTTGTCCTGTATGCCTGTTTAACAAAAAATCAGTGTGTGCTTTGCTGCTTCCTTCCACAAGATGGTGTCCTTTGCATCTGCCCAGTAAAGATCCCAAATTGCTACATGTGAAAAGTCAGGGCCTAACAGGCTAACATAACAGCAATTATGGAAGCCCCAGCCTCAATGTATTTTATAGGTACAAGGAAGCCCAGGTTTTGTTTAACCATGTCCCTTAGACCCTCCCACTCTATTGTTTTGCCACACCTACTTTTTTGCTGCTGCGCCGCTATGCGCGCTGCAAGTCACTTCCTCCCTGTCATGTCAGGTATGTTCAGTAAGTATGAACAATGCACAGTGCCGCTTCTCTTGTCTGGTATGCCAGGGTAAAACAAAATCAGCGAGTGCTTCCTTCCACAAGATGGTGTCCTTTGCACCTGCCCAGTAAGATTGGCTATTACAGTGCACCACTCGTGGGCAGTCCAATGACTCAGAGCACTGTCCACTGTGTTCTGGTGAGGGGGGGGACCCAATAGCACAGCTAGGGAGATCGCTGTACTAACACAGAGCCCAAATATAGAACCACATGGCCACTGTCCCAAGATAAAAAAGTTCCACAATACCCGGAGTTGCAGGCAGCCTGTGGATCCTTCTCACAATGTCCTTGCAGGAGCTTTTGCCCAGCAAACTTACAACACTCTTTAGTGTCTTCTCATCCCAGCTTCAACATATGTCTCTTTCTTAGGCCTCTAGCCCATATCACATGCTAGTGCTTAGTTCCAAGAGCAGCTTCTCAAACACAAGCTTCCACCTAGGTAAGCCCAAGAAAAGAGATCCCTGACCAAATCCTCCCAAATATTTATCCTCTCCAAAGCCATACCTTCTGAGCTAAATAAAAAGTGGCCTGGTGCCAAACAGTGACACTCCTCCATCCCCATATCAACATACAAAACAAGACAAATTAGCCCTGGGACTTTAAATGAGGTGGGAACACATGTGGCCATTGAATATAGAGTAGACATAATTTCAAGTTTATTAGAGTAGATAAAATGATCATCATAGTACATCAAATGCATATACAGAAATGTCAAACCAATTAGTAACCTCTACAATGTATAATATATGATTATGGGCTACCGATGTTAAAACATGATGAATGAAAAGCATCTTAGTCTGGACGCATTTTGTGAGCGTCTTCAGGAAAGGATGCGTAAAAAAAACACATATCTAAAAGGTAAAACTTCAATTTAGAATATAAACCATAATGATAAATCAAGTCTTGCAAATCATGGGGACTCCATAAGGGACCCCATATTTACAAATTGGCTGAGCCAGAATACTATAGCAGCATTTTTGTCTGGTGTTGGTGAGGTAAGTCTGGCCCGGGAACTGAAGGGGCTGAACCAGTTAAGACCCATAAGAGATCGAACGGGAGGTGGATGTTGCATAAGTGAGATAAATTTGTATCCTTCCATATCTGTCATCAAAAGGTAATTATTGTAGCAAAAGTGTATATATATCTCTACATCTGGTGTGACAGAATATTACAGTGACATAATAGATGGAAACAGAGAGTGTAAATTATGGCCAGTCTGACGTCTGAAAAAGGAGCCGAGTGCGCATGCTCCGAAACGCGTTACGTCACTTCCGGTAGCCTGCGTTCCATTGCGGCTTCCAGTCTAACCAGCTCCGTGGACTAGCTTCCTATAACATCACTTCCAGGCCGGAGGATGACCGGTTCAGTGAGGAATAGATGATTCGACATGGATTGTAGACTGGTGCTTTTTTCAGTGTAAGTCACTACATTGTTTTACCGTGCAATAAATTTTTGGCTTATTACATGTGGTGCCTGCCCTCTCTCTTATTGTTGCCAGCGGGATTTCCCGAGTTTTACCGCCAGTGCTGCCTGGTATTTGGCCGTCTGGATAGTTCATAAAGAGGACTTATTGGACACCCCTTGTGCCTTTTTTGGTGGATTTCCCTTCCGGTCAGTAGAGCCCAACACCTATCTCTCTAAATTATGGCCAGGGTTGTGCAAATTATAAAGAAGTGAAAGCAATCTATCTCAAAAGGTAGTGACAGGAAAAAAAATGTGTATGTGTAGGTAAAAAAGGGGGAAGACAAAACCCCCAAACCCCAGGGGTGTCTTGTGGGTCTCGACTTACCTCACTGCCACCAGACACAAATGCTGCTATGGTATTCCGGCTATGGATTTTATCTACTCTAATAAACCTGAAATTATGTCTACTCTATATTTAATGGCCACATGTTTTCACCTCATTTAAAATCCCAGGGCTAATTTGTCTTGTTTTGTATACCTTCTAAGCTAGTCTCTCAGGGATTGGTTAGGAAGGATAAATATTCATAGCTCCAGGGGCTAATCCCCACCACACTATTTGCTAAAACTTTATTTCACCAACAGGCAGGAGCAATCAAACTACAAGGTTTAGAAAGAACCTGCAGAACTCTGGGAACTAGATTTCAGCTCAGCCAGTTGGTGAACTCAACCATAAAAAACATTAAAAAAAATGTAGCTACTGCCAAGCACTGTTCTATATTTTTTTTTTTTTTACCCCCAGATCCTTTAACTCTCTTACCAAAAGAACTCCTTACAAAAAACCCTATTCTAACATCACATTAAGTAATTCAACCATTCTGGGAAAGGGGTTAGTAGACAATCTTTCGTAAATCCTACTATCCCCTAACAAACTTTATACTTCCTGGTCATATTTTTGTTTATGCATCAAAACAATCTTTCCACTTTGGCACTAGATCATACAATATCATCCATTCACTAAAAGCTTTCCTCTCCTCCAGTCACAAAACACTTCTGCTAACTCCATAGATAAATATGGATCATCTGCAGGACAGGAAAATGCAGGACAGGAAAATAACTTTAGGAGGTATCCCCCACTTTCAATTTCTGTTACCTCCAATTCCAATTGTTCTAGACTTATATTATCAATTTACTAAACGTCATTGTTTCTCAATCATCACTAACCTCTTCTATGCCCCCTTTTGAATTAAACAGTGCTACTTTTCCTAAAGGTCTATAGTCACAACATACACTTTCAATGTATAACATCAGCATTGTATTAGCAATACAAACAATAGTTAAAAATCCTCCTTTCATCTTGTGATTGCTGTTTGTCTGCTGGCCACCCCGTTCCACAACCTCCTGGATTCCCTGCATGCTTTGCAGCTTCTCATCTGCTCATCCCTTTGCTTTTTCTTTATTTCTAAGGACTACATATCCCACAGTACCTGTTTGCCTGCAAGCAGATGTGATGTTGTGTGTTTCCTGCACTGACCATGCCTCCTGTAGTTCAGAAAGCAGGCTCTGTGCATTTTTGACACAAGCAGTGTAAAGAGAATACGTGTGGGGATTCTTCAAACCATTTTCAAACTTCAAGACTGTTCAAAATGATTGGAGTAGACTAGAAACAATTACAATTTAATGTGGAAGTAATTATATGGTTTTACATTTTTAACATTTTGCAGAAATATTCTTATCTCTTTGTAATCTTTAAATTTCTGCCCAGCCAGATATTATGGTACAGTTTATAGAAGCCCAATCAGAAATGATGCACTGATGGATCTTTTAATCCCAAATAATGTGCCTTTCCAACAAATGTTCACATAAAAAATAGTCTTTTTTTCTAAAAAAAACCCATCTAAATTGTAGACAACTAGTATAAATAAACTGGAAAGATAATAACACTTAATGTTAGAATGGCAAATATTACAGGGTTGAAGGCTGCCCTCTCAGACTTAAGCTGATAATCCACTGTTATTTTTTATTTTATTTTTTAATCAGTAGGCTGAAAAAAAAAAGGAAACAGATTCCTTCATCCACACAAATGAGTTTGATAGCGGAAGCGTACCCCCTTGCCAGGACAATGTGTTCTGACAGTGCTCCCACTGCTGTCAGAGTACACTGATCAGAGGTTGCAGGGGTCCAGGGTCCTATACCTGTGGGGCAACAGTTTCCACTTACAAGTTCATAAAGATGGATGACATTTCAAGCTAGCCTCACCAGCACAACTGCCAGTGCTTTTCTGCTTTTTGGACATTGATGACATATAAGTTCCTAACTGAAATCCACATGAGAATCCAGTGCCCATCCCATGTCAGATTTCTCCGTGACAGAGGACTAAGAGATCCTGATGTGGGAACTCCTTATGGGACTGCCATGATACTAACCCAGAATCTAGCAAAGCCCAAGATTGTCTTACCATAGACATTGTAACGAAGAATGTACAGACACTTTGAGCTTCTTTCATCTACAACTGGCAGTTAACTTTAACATTTAATTGAGTTGAAACAAGAAAATCTTTCAGGTCCTGCCAACAAACTAAGCTTACCATAATGTAATGGCTGAGTAGGATGTTAAGCAAGCAAACTCCTCTTTATATGGCAGAAGGGAACAATAGCCATAGGGCTCCAGTGGGATAACTACAACTTATACATTTAAGAAACCCATTCATGGTGACCAAGTCTAGACTCACCCCACCATCTGGCCTAATGGAGCCCTTTGTCCCTATCTTTCCAAACCTGCAGCTGAGAGTTCACTCACTAACAGTGGCAAGCCCAGACTAGCCCAGATGGTGACACAGACTACATTTCTCAGAATGCTTCAACTTATAAATTGTCTCTATGTTACACAAACTCTTTGAGGTCACTGTTATTACTGTTTATTCTAATACTGTATGTCTACCTACAAACTAGATTGGACATGAGCCATGGGCCCTAAAATTTCCCATGTTCCCTTAATGTTTGACAACTTAGACCAGGATGGCTCAAATAGTTGCCCAAAATATGGAGAATCCTTTAAGCAGTTTAAGGTTAAACTGCTTCTCATCAAAGTTTTTTGAGTGGCCACATGTCCTCTTAAGCAACTTGAGTTTCCTCCCTATGCTAGAATCACTATTTAGATATTTGTATATCACTATCATATCCCCTCTTAAGCATCTTTTCTCCACGGAAAATATGTTTAATGTTTGTAGTCGTTCCTCGTAACTAAGGTCCTCCAGAGCCCTTATAAGCTTTGTTGTCCTTATCTGGCTCTCTCCAGTTCCAGCACATCTTAAGGACTGGTGACAAGAACTGGGTAGCCTACCAATACTTTTTGTTATCCCACGTAGGCCTTCTCCATTCCATCTTCCTTCCCTCTCTTACCCACCTTATCTTGCCTTCCCAGTTGGACCCCATCATTCTTACCCTTCTGCATCCCCCCATTTTCCCTTAGCCCAGTTTCTACATTGCGGCAGACTAAGATAGTAGATCACAGTGCTATGACCTATCAAACCAAAAAACAAAAACAGACAAACACATAAAATTTACTTTATGGGATGTAAAAGGAGTAAACATCTCTGAAAGTGATCAAGGATACTGGGAGATAAAGATGGGCTGCACCCCCGCCCAGTTTGGTTCACGCCAGAACTCTCGAAAATCACAAAAGTTCGGACCCGGACCATTAACCCTGGTAAAGTATTTGGGACCTGAACTTGAAAAATCAAAAGTGCTAATTTTGAAGGCTTATATGCAAGTTATTGGCCATACAAAGTGTATAGGGGCCCAGGTACTGCCCTGGGGGACATGTATCAATGAAAACTATTTTTTTAAAAAGATTATTTTTAAAGGAGCAGTGATTTTAATGATGCTTAAAGTGAAACAATACTGTAAAAATGAAAAATTCCTTTAAATATAGTATCTGGGTGGTCCCCTTAGTCTACCTGTAAAATGGCGTATCTGTACTGTGTATAGAACCTGCTGCAGCAAAACTGACATATTAAGAAAAAAAATGACATTTAAATTGATTTTCCTTGCAAGCTTTCCTTATTTTGTAAACAACGGCTTGAGGAGCCAGTCTGTATGATGAAGTCACAATTTAGTGCACTCGAAACAAAGTTAGAGATTTTTGGGATAAGTTCCGGTGTCTCTTTGGACTTTGGATGGAAATAACACATTTTTGCAACACAGTGAGCAAGTTTTATGTGAAGAGACCAAATTACAGTACACTCAAACCCAAGTTCATGGGCAGGGAACATGACTGCCAATTTGTTGTGTATCAGTGTTATCCCCTCTCTGTAGGCTCATGTTACTCCCTTCCTCAACCTCAGAACCAACATCAACCAATCAAGTAATGTCTGTGCATCCTCAAGAAGCAAAAAGCTGAAGCTGTGTTAAAATAATTCAGCTGACTCCTCCAAGCATAATGCTGGGGCTATGGCAGGAGTAGCTGTGGACAAGGAGGCAGAATAAGCTGTTCTGGCAGCTTTGCTGGACTGTGCACTAGTGTCAGCTTGTGTCATAGAGGATGAGAAGGATGAGGATGGTTTAGTAAGGAAGTCCATCACCTACTCTACATGCTGTGGCTGGATAGCATGGGAAACATCACTGACAAATGAGACAAATGTGCCCTGCCTGAGGACTGAGGACATCCACCTTTGCCTGTAGACACTGATGCTGCTGGCCCCTGATATTGGCATAGGAACGACTGGTTCTCCTTTTTGGCCTCCCAGACATGATGGGGGGGTTATTACCCAAATTTAATAGAAACTGGGAAAAGTGTGATTGGATGTACTTTATTAAATGAAAAGTGGTGTTTGGTGTGCTTTAAATTAAGGACTGATACTGACAGAAATGTAAAAACTATTAAAAAAACAAAAAAGGGGGAACACCAGCGTCGCAGTCAGAAAAACAGCATCTGACAATTAAAAAAAAAGGGGACAGGCAGGGGACAAAGACAAAAAAAAATGCAGCAACCAAAAAAATGGTACACAGCACTGTATACAGCACTGAATGCTATGTAATGCTGTGTTAAAGGAGAAGTATAACCAAAGCTCATTTGGCTGTACTTCTCCTGTGGATCACAGGAGTGCAGTTTGTTTTGCACCCTGTGACCTGTTTTCAGCAGAGAGCGGGTTGAAGTCCACCCCCTGCTGATGTCACAGAAGTCAGTCCAGGCTTCGTGCCATCACGACCACAGAGTCAGGATCCACCAGATCCCTAGACTGACAGGCGGCTCAGCCTCTCAGCGAGTTGCTGAGAGGCTGACTCGTCACTCTACAGCCCAGCGCTCCAGTGAGTGAGTGACTGACAGGCAGCAGCTCTCTTCTCACAGAGCTGTGAGAACCGAGCGATCAGTGGTGATTGATCGCTCGGTTCTCAGTTTAGAGGCGCTGGGGGACAGATGAAGCATCGGACTGATGCTGCGTCCAACTAGGTAAGTATAAAACTAAAACAAACCACTAACCCATGCTTCTCTTTTAAACACTGCACTACACTAACACACTACACTGACACTACACTATACTCACACTATACTATACTCACACCATATTGACATACTACACTATGCTCACACATTATACTCACACTATACGGATACACTATACTTACACTATACTGACACACGTCACAATAAGTGAACACTCGCTAGTAGCAAACTGAGCCCTGCTCTATCTCCACCCCAACAACACACTGCAAAAGCTTTCTGTGGGAAAGAGCCTTTTATAATGTGGGCTGGGACTATAAGCACTGAGCTGTGATTGGACAAAGTCATCATCATTTGTCCAATCAGGGCTCTAATAGTGTTCTGTGCCCTAATTGGCAAAGCCTTGCACCTGACCAGCGATCAGGTGCATTGCTTCATCCAATTTAGGGCCCTAGAATGCGCTGTGAAGCATGCAGTGCATAGTGGGGTGCTCCGCAGGTGAACATTCTGCCGGGCACCCTGCAAACAGGCGATGTTCAGGCAGAACCTTTGCTCATCCTGAACCATTCGCCCAACTCTACAGGGAGACTTTAGAGGATGCAAACCAAAATCACATTCTTTAAAAAAAATGCATTTCTAAATAGGGGAGATTCCCAGATTCATAAACCACTACTTTCCAATGCTATAGCACAATAACTGTAATACAATAGCACAGAATAACAGTCACTATCCTGATGGAATTCCAAGTGGTTGGAAGCATAGAATTTCCTGACCCAGTTCTGTATCATAACATTGTGCACCTAGCCAGGGTACTGGACTATTGCAGTTGCGAGGATGACAAGATGTGGATAATAATGAAACAATCCTACTCTTACATGTCTCCAGTTTTAGGTAACCTGACCTTCCTCCTTAGGCCTTGATGGCCCTCCACAAATCCAATACATTTAAACTCAAACAATTTGGGACACAGAAGGGAGTGAAACCCATTCAGAAGATCAAACAATGGTTGGTACATTGAAGTTCTGGTAATCAATACAACTGATATATTTCATAGCATCCATTTTCTGATGTGACATTGTTCTAGAACCTATGTCACTCTTCAAAGAGTTGTGTGAACAGTCCAGGAAACTCAGGTACTCTTTCGAAGCAGCCTATGCTATGCCTAATACCCTCCAGAATCCCTCCAACACCCCCTCCCTTACTGGAGGAGTACAAGTCCCCATTTCCCATTAATTTTTTAATGGATGTTACCCAAACACTGTCTCTATGTTTTGGCATTGCAAGAAGGGTGTCTTTACATTACTTCATTTTTTCTTGGACTGCTTGGGGATGCATGGGGATGCATGGGGAAGCATGAGTTCTGGGGAAGAGTAATCAATATAATTAAGAAACATACATATACAGTCCTTAAAAACAACCAAGTGTCTCTCCTCCACCACCTATTGTAACTCCCATTCCTAAATATTCCTATGAGAAAACTTTGTTTATACACTTAATAAATGTTGAAATTGATCCAACCCACTTCTGAGGAACGTATGGTGTGTATAATTAGCAAACCTAAGGCAACTGCAAATTTGACAGCACTCATAAAACACAAGGAAGAATAATTACGTAAGACATGGTTTAACTGGTTCAAGCTTATATAGACCCATGAGTATTGAGAACTGCTGACTGAAGAGACCATAGATGCCCTTGCTTATCCTGAGTACCAGTCCAATGCTGTTTTCTGCAAGATGCAGGTTTGGAAAGACTATATAAACTGTACAGATTGGGAGACATTTACTAAAACTGGTGCACAAAGAACCTGGTGCAGCAGTGCATAGTAACCAATCAGCTTCTAGATTTTATTGTCAAAGTTTAAAGTGTTACTAAACCCAAGACCCTGCATTCACTATATCTGGTCTCCACAGAACACAGGAGATGGAAATACAATTATTTTAGTAAATCTAAACAGCTAAATACCTTTTCCCATTAGCAGTTTATAGCAGTCTTTTGACTTCTATCAGTTCCTGGTTAAAGATTGTAGGAGAAGTTTTCATACTGCACTGTATGTCCTATCAGGATGCAGGACCCCTGACCCTCTGGCTGGACAGTACTGATTGGCCCTGTGCTGATCAATAGGGATTGGCCGAACGACCCCCTGTTCGGTTCACCCCATAACTTTCGAACATTGCAAAAGTTCGGAACTGAATAATGAACCCCATTGAAGTCTATAGGACCGCAACTGGAAAAATCAAAAGTGCTAATTTTGAAGGCTGATATGCAAGTAATTGAGCATACAATGGTTATGAGAATCTGGGTACTGCCCTGGTGGACATGTATCAATGAAAAAAAAAAGTTTGTAAAAAAAAAAATGTCATGTCTCCCCTCTCCCCCCAAGATGCTGAAGCTCTTGAATCTCCCATCACTACGGAGGAACTCTCTAGAGCTCTTCGTGAGATGGAGCTGGGCAAAGCACCTGGGCCAGACAGACTTCCCCTGCTTTACTTTCGAAACTTCGCAGACATACTTAAGCCTCACTTTATCAGAGCTTTATGGAGTCTTGCCGAGTCCCAACACCACTCTGCATCATTACTAGAGGCCTACATCACGGTGATCCCGAAGGAAGGAAAGGACAGTACACGAGTAACCAGCTACCGTCCCATTTCTCTTCTAAATGTTGATGCCAAACTTTATGCAAACATTTTAGCAAACCGTCTTGTCCCGTTCCTCCCTTCCCTGGTTTCTCTGGACCAAGTTGGGTTTGTCCCGGGGAGGGAGGCACGGGACAATACTACCAGGGCTCTGAATGTCCACCACTGGCTTACTTCCCATAATTTTCCCGGTTTCTTTCTCTCCTTGGACGCGGAGAAGGCGTTCGACAGAGTGGCCTGGGACTATCTCTCGTCTATGCTGGAAACCATAGGGCTGCGAGAGAAAATGCTATCGAACATAGGCGCCTTATACACCAACCAAACAGCCCGAGTGCGGGTCAATGGCCACCTGTCGGACGCCTTCCACCTCTCTAATGGCACGCGACAAGGATGCCCCCTTTCCCCTATTCTCTTCGTCCTATCCTTGGAACCCTTCTTGAACATGATTCGTTCAAATCCCAATGTTCGCGGGATTCCCATAGGCGACACCACCCACAAGGTGGCCGCCTTCGTGGACGACATGTTGCTTTTCCTCTCCCAACCACACATAACCCTACCCAACCTGCTACAGGACCTGGCACTTTTCCGCTCTCTGTCAAACCTTAAAGTAAACTACTCCAAGTCCATGGCCCTGAATGTTACTCTCCCTGATGCTGATGTTGAGAGATGCCAAACCAATTTTCCCTTTACCTGGGCGCCTGTCTCTATCCCCTATCTGGGCATTCATATACCACGCCTCCTTGCCTCCCTCTTTGACACTAACTATAGACCTATGCTGTCGTCCATCTGTCATGATCTTCGGGTGTGGAAGAATCTCCGGGTCTTGTGGTTTGGCAGAGCTGCCCTGCTTAAGATGTCCATCCTCCCTAGGCTCCTATATCTCTTTCAAGCGGTGCCTATCCAGCTTCCGTCGTAATTTGTTTTGACTCTTCAAACTAATAGTTCACAATTCATATGGAGTGGGAAACCTCCCAGGATCAAATTCTCCCGCCTGACGGCCCCTAAACACAAAGGTGGCCTGGGCCTTCCTGATGTACAGAGCTATCATAAGGCCTGCATCCTAACTAGGCTACTGGATTGGAATCTCCACTCTTCTTGCAAAGCAGTTGTTAGCGTAGAAAACACCTTCTCGGAGATCCCACTTCACCTTCTGGCGTGGATGCCCCTGTCAACCATCCATGTGAAGGGGGAAGGGGCAGGGAATGCCGCTCAGGTGTGTGTCCAATCTGGTGCTGGCTAGATCCGCCGTCCGGAAAGATACATGTGAAAATGTGGAGCCGCACACAGATAGATGAAATCAAAAAGGGTGTCTTTATTCTTCAAAATCATCCAGGACAAACAGACAGTGTGAGGAACAGAATATGTCCAAGGTAGACGCGTTTCACGGCACGAACGGCCGCTTACTCATTACCACGGTGTGGGATAGCGGAAACCGGTCAATATTTAAGGATAATGAACCAGGAAATTGATTGTTGTGACTCCTCGCAACTGTGTATCATTAAATAATCAACCACATGGAACATCCGATTTCTCCACGATCCAACACCTGGACATGTCAAAGCACACATGAAACAACTAGACAAAGTGTATGAAAACAATGGTTAAAAACGATACATTCAAATAAGTATACAGATGAATGTAATTTGTAAAAACAACAACAAAGTTGGCGCAAAAGAGTTGAATATACATATGCCGATTCAATGTGAGAAACCATACACACAATTAGAACACAAATAGAGCCACATAGAATCACAGATATTCATGTGTCCTTCATTGGTGTATGGTCTCTCAATGGTACAATATGTGGACTAAGGGAAACAAAATGTAAAGGAAACTTTTGTTATATATATGTGCACATATATATGTAATATAATATTATCTTCGTGTATATGTGCCATGTAAGTGTCCTGAATGGATAAGAGTGAAAAAATAATAAAATAAAATAAAATAAAATAAATTAAATTAAATAAAAAAATAATTTTTATTTTTATTTTTATTTTTATTTTTATTTTTTATTTTCATTTCTCATTTCTCATTTTTTATTCACATTCTCATTTTTTATTTTTATTTTATTATTTTTTCACTCTTATCCATTCAGGACACTTACATGGCACATATACACGAAGATAATATTATATTACATATATATGTGCACATATATATAACAAAAGTTTCCTTTACATTTTGTTTCCCTCAGTCCACATATTGTACCATTGAGAGACCATACACCAATGAAGGACACATGAATATCTGTGATTCTATGTGGCTCTATTTGTGTTCTAATTGTGTGTATGGTTTCTCACATTGAATCGGCATGTGTATATTCAACTCTTTTGCGCCAACTTTGTTGTTGTTTTTACAAATTACATTCATCTGTATACTTATTTGAATGTATCGTTTTTAACCATTGTTTTCATACACTTTGTCTAGTTGTTTCATGTGTGCTTTGACATGTCCAGGTGTTGGATCGCGGAGAAATCGGATGTTCCATGTGGTTGATTATTTAATGATACACAGTTGCGAGGAGTCACAACAATCAATTTCCTGGTTCATTATCCTTAAATATTGACCGGTTTCCGCTATCCCACACCGTGGTAATGAGTAAGCGGCCGTTCGTGCCGTGAAACGCGTCTACCTTGGACATATTCTGTTCCTCACACTGTCTGTTTGTCCTGGATGATTTTGAAGAATAAAGACACCCTTTTTGATTTCATCTATCTGTGTGCGGCTCCACATTTTCACATGTATCTTTCCTGTCAACCATCCCCCAAACCCTTAAGCGCCACCCATTGATTGGCCCACCACTTATGGCGCATAACAAGTGGTGTAAAAAGCTACGGGTCGACCCACGGGCTGGTCCCCTGACCTCCCTTAGAATGAACCCTGCATTTCCACCCGGCATGTCAGCAATTTCCTTCGACACTCCTGGCCCCACCGAGAGGTGCTTGCCCAGCAATTCTATAAAGATGGGACTCTTCTGTCCTGGGAGGAGCTCAACCGTTCCTTGGATTCCAACACTCTTCCACTTTGGTCCTACTTCCAGATACGCCATTTTCCCATGACATCAGCTGCTTCTAGAGACTGGACGAGGCCCCTGACACCCCCCCAAGCTATTTGCGCCCGAGCCAAGCCTCAGCGACACCTGATTTCTGAACTCTATGGTCATCTACTCGACGCCCCCTCAGCGTCCCTGTGTAAGATCCTGGCACTCTCAGTGCCTCCTATCACATCATTTCCGAGGGCGTTCCATCTACCTAGGTAGATAGAGTGCATATAGGTGTGTTTCCCTTTAAGAGTGCTGACATCATCATGAGGCGCCGGACTAAACAGCTATTTAAACCACCAGCTTTCACTCACATGTGTTCGTTCAATGTGCCTTGATGCTTACCTTGTCTTGTGCTGCCGGAGCTTCCAGCTATACCCTTTACCTGAACTGAACCGGAACCTCGCTACGGATCCCGTATCTCGCTACCGGATCACTCCTTACTACTGGACTTTGCTACTGCTAACTATCTAGTGATAAGTACCCCACAGGGGATCCCTTACTAACTTTACTTCACTATCATCTACTGCATATATCAAGACTATCTCTATCTAAGCTACTCCTATCATCTGCATAGATTGTGAGCTCTTGGGACTACCATCAACTATCTCTGCACTGGGTTACTCTATCTTCTATACATGATTGTTAGAACCTATCTGCATACTACCATCACCTACCACTCTCTTGAATACTATTACTGAGTGCTCACCATACTATCGCCTGTCTCTCACCTCTATACTATCATATATTCTATCACTCCAGGAACATCATATAGAGTGTATGTATATTGCATAACCAGGCTGTGCACGGTGAGGAAGTCCTGAGAGTTGGATATGTTGTTCAACAGAATCTCTACACGACTACTGAGTGTAACAATTCTGCAGCTGCAAATCCATTCACTAACAAAAAACGCATGAGCGTTACACCCTGGCCCCATTTGCTCAGGCATGGTCTCGGGACCTCGAACTTTCTCTCTCTGAAAAGGAATGGGAATCTATATGCTGCTCAGTCCATTGGGCCTCTGTTAATGTCACAACCCAAGAGAACGGGTATAAGATTCTGACTCGTTGGTACAGGACACCGGACAGAATTCACAAATTTCAGCCAGGAGTCCCGGACACCTGCTGGAGGAGCCAGGAGGAATCCGGCTCCATGCTACATATATGGTGGAACTGTACCGCGATTCAGCCCTTCTGGGAGATGGTCCACAGGACAGTGCGTGAAGTCACGTCTTGTGACCTTCCCCTGGCCCCTGGCCATTTCCTTCTCAATCATGTCCCAGCTACGCTCCCCACACATAGAACGGTTCTTGCGCGCCATATGCTAAACGCCGCCAAATTATGCTTACCTTGCCATTGGAAATCAACCTCCACCCCATCGCCTAAGGAGTGGTTTCTTAGACTCAATAGAATTGAGGAATTGGAGGAATTAATCAGTATCTCTCGTGATCAAATCCACAGATTCTCAGCCCAATGGATAGACTGGATCCAGTTCAAGGATTCTACCACCTACAAAAATGTTATGGAGGCTCGGGACCCCCCTCCATGAACTCGGACAACCCTGCGGGGGCTCGGGACAGCAATCTCATCCTACCCCCACCTATGCTCATACTCTTTGTATGGATCCTAATACCACCGATAACCACACACCATCCTGATTCCAACTCCACTTGACCTCTCCTTCCCCCCATACCTTTCTTACTCTCCCGCCTCCCTTCCCCCCTCCCTTCCCTACTATCCCTTCTCCTTTTCCCTCTCCACTTCCTCTCCTTTCTTTCTTCCCCAACTCTTCCTACCATTTCCTTCCCTCCCCCACCATTCCCCCTCAATCTGTTGTTCGTCCTCTTTCACTGGCTAAACGACACGCTACTTCATATCCAGTGGGACCTCATCCGTCTACTGGCCGCTTCCAACCCCTAAAATCCGTACAACCTGGCTAACAGTACTCCCTAAATGATGCCGCTGTGGCACATGACCGCTCTTCTGCATGACTCCAGTTAGCCTGGGTCCTTACCCCGTGTAACCCCTTCCTACAAGTTGCGACCCATATCCGGCCATATGTTATTTTCTCTGCATGAACCCATCATAGCCTTACAGATGTTTAGCCTGGTCTGTACTGTTCCGTTATGTCTTTTTTTTTTCTTATGAAATGCTTTCCTGTATGCATTCCATGTAGATGTTCTCATGCACCATGTATATCTTGTATGTTCTTCCTTATAATCTTCAATAAAATCTTTATGAAAAAAAAAAATTTCATTTTTAAATGAGCAGTGATTTACTGATGCTTAAAGTGAAAGCATTAAAATGAGAACTAACAAAAAAAATGAAAAATTCCTTTCAATATAGTGCCTAGAGGGTCCCCTTAGTCTACCTGTAAAGTGGCACATCTGTACCGTGTATAGAAGCTGCTGCAGAAATAATTGCATTTATAAAGCCAACAAAAATGATATTTTCCCTGCAAGCTTTCTATATTTTGTAGACAACAGCTTAGGGAGCTGGTCTGTATGATGAGGCCACAATGTAGTGCACTGGGAACAAGATTAGAGATTTTTTGAATAAATTCTGGTGCCTCTTCTGCAGACTTTGTGTCTGTGGTGCCTTCACACTGTAACCCTATAGAGGTACTCATGATAAAACCAAGAATTGGCTTTGCAATTAAATATTCAAATGATATGCACCTGTCAAACAGGTGTGGAAAAATTGGTCTTTGGGTGTTAATTGTGCCCATGAAACTGGAGATAACCGCTTCACAATGTGATGGAATAGGGTGGCTGCTCTCTATTCTTCCATGATGGCTGCCTCATTTGGGTTTTGCCTCACCCTCACTTTCCTCCTGTGCTCTATCCGGTACCCAAGTCATGTCAGTGACCTCAACATCATCATCTCCTCCATTCTCATTAACACTGGAGACAACTTGTCAATACACTGCGGCTGGGGGGACATGACTGCCAGTTTGTGTACCAGTGTTCTCCTCTCTCTGTAGGCCCATGTTCCTACCTTCCTCAACCTCATAACTAACATCTGAATCAAGTAATGGCTGTGCATCCTCAAGAAGCAAGTAGCTGACGCTGTGTTCAAATAATTCAGCTGACTCCTCCATGTGTGATGCTGGGGCTATGGCAGGAATAGCTGTGGTCAAAGAGACATATTTAGCCACTCTGGCAGCTGCAGTGGACTGCGTCTCCGCAGTATATAAGGTATAGTAAGCCAGTCCACTACCTCCTCTGCATGCTGTGGCTGGATAGCACGGGCAACATCACCAAACAGAGGAAATGATGCCCTGCCTGAGGACTGACCACGTGGACATATATGCTGCTGTCCCCCTCACAGTGCTATGGAAACGTCTACCTTTCCTTGTTGGCCTCCCAGACATGATGGAAAGGTGTTTATTAACAACATGCAATAAAGATGCAATAAAGAAATAAAGATGCAATAAAGATGTGGAAATATGTACGTGGATGCACTTTAATCAATGGAAAGTGGTGCATTTTACCCTGAGTACTCACTACACAGACACACTCAACCGACACACTACAATATACTACAGTAAAACTGCACTAACGCACAGAACTATACTGCGTTAAACATGCACTAATGCACAGAAATATACTGCGTTAAACGTGCAGTAATGCATATAAATATACTGCATTAAACGTGCACAAATGCACAGAAATATACTGTGTTAAATGGCACATAACACACTGAAATATACTGCATTAAATGCGCAGTAATGCACAGAAATATACTACATTAAACGTGCACTAACACACAGAAATATACAGCGCTAAACGGTATGCAATACACTGAAATATACTGCGTTAAACGTGCACTAGCGCACAGAAATATACTGCATTAAACGACACATAACGCACTGAAATATACTGCGTTAAATGTGCTCGATCGCACTGAAATATACTGCGTTAAATGGCATGGAAGGCACTGAAAGATACTGCGGTCAACGTGCTTTAACGCACAGAAATATACTGCATTAAATTTACACTAAAGCACAGCAAAATACTGCGTTAAATGTGCACCAACACACAGAAATATACTGCATTAAACGTGCAGTAACACACAGACATATACTGTGTTAAATGGCACCTAACACATTGAAATATACTGCGTTAAACGTGCAATAACGCACAGAAATATACTGCATTAAATGTGCACTAACGCACAGAAATATACTGCTTAAAACTTGCAGTAACGCACAGAAATACACTGCGTTAAATGTGCACTAAAGCATCGAAATATACTGCGTTAAATGTGCGCTAACACACAGAAATATACTGCGTTAAGCGGCACGTAACGTACAGATATATACTGCATTAAACATGAAATATACTGGGTTTAACATCAAATAATGCATAGAAATATACTGTGTTAAACTGCATGTAACGCACTGAAATACTGCGTTAAACAGGATGTAAAGCACAGAAATATAGTGCGTTATATGTGCAGTAACGCACAGAAAAAATCTTTTGTTAAACGTGCACTAATGCACTGAACCATAATGCATTAAACCTGCCCTGACAAAACAAACTGACACTTAAGTAAAAACAAATGGTCAGGTCACTACACTCACACTGACTGAACTATCACTAGATTCACACTAAACTGGTATTCTACACTGACAATAGAATCAGAATAGCACACTATTGCCCTCTAACTCTCTATTAGCACTGAACTGAGCCCTGTTCCATTTCGCTTCACACTGATATCACACTACAAATGGCTGCTATTGAAATAATACTTTTATAGTGTGAGGTGGGACTCTATGAGTCATGATTGGATAGAGTCATTATTACTTTTTCCAATCATGGCTCTGACAGTGCTCTGTGCCCTGATTGGGCAAAGCTTTCATTGCTTCTGCCAATCAGGGCTTCAAATGCACTGTTCCAGGGCACAGTGCATTGTGATCATTCGGCGAACTGAACAAACAGTCAAATGTCCCGATCCTTCGGGTGTTGGTCAAACGGGCAAAAAAGGCAATTTTCGGCCTGAACTCATGCTTGGGCCCAACTGTTCGCCTATCACTACTGATCACATGCACTCTCCCAATAAAAAAAAAAAAAAACAAAAAAACTATCTAGCAATACACACCAAACTAAGCATGTGCAGCCTGACTCCAGTAACTCGGTCTTTACCAGACATGTTTTGGAGACAATGCAAGAAGGGGAGGATAAGTGTATACAGGATCAAACAGCCTTTTTACACAATGCAGATGATTAACTCCTTATGTTCCACAGTGAGTATAACTGGCCTGCCTTACTGCATATACATACTGATTTTACTGTTGTGGGTTTAGTAACACTTTAATTGAAGCAAGCTGAAGTAAGAAACTGACTGGTTACTATGCACAGCTGCATCAGATTTCGTGTGTACTAGTTTTAGTTAATCTCACCCATTATCTCTGTATTCATATATACTCTCTGTACTTTCCCAGCCCTTGTTTTTTCCTGTACGGTTTAAAATAAAGAATTAAAGAAATAATCTAAATGCATTGACTACTTGGTCCTTAGAATATGTGAAACTCAAATAATACAGCTGATTATTGAAATATTGGATACTAGACAAAGGGAGAACTATGGTAGCAGGAATTGTACATAACCAGGGATGTTTTGACAAGATGCCATTGAAGGAGAAGTTATAGGAAGAGTGCTTTGAGACAGGAGGGTCTTTTGGAAGCAGACAATGATAATGAGGTACTATCTCTAGTGCAAATCCTCCTGGGAGGAGAACAGGAGGAACAGAGATTATAGTAAGTCATACCATCACGGGAAAGTCATGCAGAATAGTGGAGGTTTTGTGCTTTCCAAAATGAAAGTCTACCAGATTCAGTCAATGTTGTTTTTATCCTTTCAAGCGGAGCATCACCAGAGCACTACAAGAGTAGAGAACAATGTTTAATGATGCCTAAGGTGTAACAAACAGATATAGATAATGTATCAAAGCATGTCAGTAAGTTCAGTCTTAGATTTCACCCAAATCAACTTAGTAAAGATAAGAAAATGGAAAATATAGGTCTTTTCTGGTAATAATATCATGTGCCTTCTATGAACAATCCTTTCTATATATAGTATGATGGCCTTGCTGGAATTTTCTAGATTTAATCCCCTTTTAGAACACAATAGCAGCAACAAAGGCAACATTGTCAAAGGAAAAAGAAAGATATCTGAAAATTTTTTATTCTTTGTCAAAAATGGGTAAATACCCTACATTGCTTAAGGACAGAATCCTTTCACTCCTTTCTTCCTTAAATTGGAATTCATTTTTTTAAGGATACTTTATGTAATAGGTCAGTGCGATAATGAAATATTTTCAATGTGTGTTAAACTGTCTGTTTTGGTGCATTGGATGTTACAGTTTGTTGCATTAAGACAACCCATTTAAATGAATGATACAACACATTTTAACAGACTCTTTTTTTAAGCATAGCAGCACACCACAGCATAGTGGTGGGTTACTGTGTGTTATTGTGTGTTATGGTAATGGAGGTGGGCTGGGGTGCCATACAAAATGAATGGCAATGCAGCGTGCTATGAAGTCTATTGTACATTACTGCAACACACAGATGCAAAAACCCTATTTCTGGGTCTTATTTGTAATTTGAGGGCAGTCATATTCCTCATTACAGGCTCTGCATATTGCTTGCAGTGCTACAAAATAGTGTGCTTTATTACTCTTTCCACAGTGCTAAACTATAATATAAACTGGTCAACCTAATGAAAGCAATGCACTTTCTACAAGGTGGATATCTTATCTATAATTAATTTCACAGCTAAAGAGAGTGGTTAGGCATTGTCACTCAGCTTTCTGCAAAAAAAAAAAAAAATATCTACATTTATTATCACAACAAAAATTGTAAAGTGTAAAGAAACGAACAAAATTCACATAAAGAATTTCCTTAATGAAATGACCATGGTGTTTTCTGAAAATACACTATACTTTCTCTTTAATAGATCATTTACATAAACCGGAAAGAATAAAATCCAATTAACGCATGTATAAATTTTCTGTGTACTTCAGCATCTTACTAAGCATTTTATCAATACTGCAGTGCATGTTATTTTAATATAAAAATTAACTTTGTTCTTATCTATATTCTTAAAGATTTATTTTTTGACCTGCTTCTGCAAATGACAAAATGAATAAAAATGCTGCTCATGACTGGACAACAAGCATAAAATAGGAGAGCACAACGAAGCTGCCCGATTCCAAGACTTCAAAACAGGCTCCAGCTTTTCCTCCCATACCACACCCCTCTAACACGTTTCACCCACTCCTAGGCTTAGTTGTAGAGACTATGAATAAGCTCATGAGTGGGTGAAACGTGTAAGAGGGGTGTGGTCTGGGAAAAGGAAAAGCTGAAGCCTGTTTTGAAGTCTTGGAATCGGATGGCTTCGGCGTGTGCTAATATCTTCTGCTTGTTGTGTTTCTATTTGCGTGAGACAGGTCCCTTTGGAGTTGCATTCATCAGCATGTGTGGAATCACTGGATTGGAAACATTTGAGCTTTGAATGGCGTTCTGAGTTTTGTATTGGTTGCTCATTTCTAGTTACATAACACTGGACAAATGAAAAAGCAAATAAGGATGGCTAACCACACCTCACAAACAATGTACCTCAGTAATCATGAATGTCACTGACAAGGCATGTGGATTGCACAAGGTTGTTCAACTGTTCATTTATTGTATACATGATTCTCCACAAGGTACACTATATTACCAAAAGAATTGGGACTCCTGCGTTAACACGCACTTAAACTTTAATGGCATCCCAGTCTTAGTCTGTAGGGTTGAATATTGAGTTGGCCCACCCTGTGCAGCTATAACAGATTCAGCTCTTCTGGGAAGGCTGTCCACGAGGTTTAGGAGTGTGTCTATGGGAATGTTTGACCATTCTTCCAGAAGCGTATTTGTGAGGTCAGGCACTGATGTGGACGAGAAGCTCATAGTCTCCACTCTAATTCATCCCAAAGGTGTTCTATCGGGTTGAGATCAGGACTCATAAATGCCAGACTTTGATGCATTCAATCACAACACATTAAAATAACTTATTAGTACACGATGTAGGAGCAGTGTTGTCAACCGCCAGTATTTTTACTGGCAGCCAGTATAAAATGGGCACTTTTCCCTGCCAGTAAATGCCAGTGACAGGAAAAGGTTGGCAGTAACAAATATGGCTGTGACAATTGGCTCGAAACTGCGCAGCCCTGGTTCGGAGGCGGCAGAGACCATTAAGTGCTTGCTACAGTGTGTTCGGTTGGGAGTGGTGGAAGCGGTGCCCGAGCATGTCGTGTGATATCATGGTGCAAGGGAGCCTAGCGGAGCAGCCGGAGCATTGTGTGCGGGTCTCCGGGAGAAAGACAAGCTGGGAGAGGGACTGTCTGTGCTGTTTGAACTGAAGTGGACTGAAGGGGCCACCTGGTGTGGAGTGGAGACTGTCACTGTCACTTAGGAGAGGATGTGTCATGTTGGTGATCTTTGCTGCTGCACACTGCTGTCAGTGTCACTGTGAGAGTCAATTTCATGTGTGTGTACCTGCCCATCCTAATTTCTTGCCTTCCTAAATCATGTCCCTAAGCTACTTATTTACTATATCGAAAATAAAATAAGAAATACATTTTTTACCCTAATAGCTACATTAAATCACATTGCTAATTGGATATTGTACTTGTTACTAATAATATTGAAATTTGCACTTAAAACTGTAATTTTGTAAGTTTTGGAAATGCCAGTAAAAACTTGGCTGTGACAGTAAATGGTGGTTGTCATGTCATTAAATTTCAATTGACAACACTGATATAGACTGGGCAGAAGGAACCGCGCATTCAGCCAAGGCTCGGCAGTTCCTAAATGTTTTGCAGGACAATTTCATGGGTCAGATGGTAAACGCACCGACAAGAAACAATGCGGTACTTGACCTACTGATTGCCAACAATACAGACCTGCTCACGGATATAGAAATACGGGGCAACTTAGGAAACAGTGACCATAGGTCAATAAGTTTCAGTATTAATTACAGTAATAGGAAACACAAGGGTAATATAAGGACACGGAATTTAAAAAGAGCCAATTTCCCCAAACTGCACTCTCTGCTAGAAAATATCAAATGGGATAGAACCCTGGGTACAAAGAACACAGAGGAAAAATGGGAGTGCTTCAAGAGCATACTTAACAAAGGGATTGGCCAGTGCATTTCAAAGGGAAACAAATTTAAAAGAGCAAAACTAAACCCTGGGTGGCTAAACTCCAACATAAAAATGCATATTAATACTAAAGAAAAGGCCTTCAAAAAATACAAATCTGAGGGGTCATTGGCAGCATTCAAGCATTACAAAGAGTGTAATAAGAAATGTAAAGATGAAATCAAGGCGGCTAAAATAGAACACGAGAGACATATAGCGGAAGAGAGTAAAAAGAACCCCAAGAAATTCTTTAAGTATATAAACAGTAAGAAAGCGAGGCCAGAACACATTGGCCCCATAAAAGACAACAAAGGAAATTTGGCCACAGAGGACAGAGAAAAGGCGGAAGTGTTAAATAATTTCTTCTCTTCAGTCTTCACAAAAGAATCGGGGGGCTACACTAACCCAGCTTGTAATGCTAAACTAAATAATACACCTCAGGAAGTACCGCCATGGCTAACAGAAGATAGACTTAAAACTAAACTAGAGAAACTTAACATAAATAAATCACCGGGACCAGATGGCTTGCACCCGAGGGTTCTGAAAGAGCTCAGTCAGGTGATTGCCAGACCATTACTCTTGATCTTTAAGGATGGTCTGATGGTATGCTGCCAGCTGATTGGAAAAAAGCCAACGTGGTACCAATATTTAAAAAAGGGCCGAGATATATCCCGGGTAACTATAGGCCGGTCAGCCTAACATCAGTAGTCTGCAAGATTTTGGAGGGGATATTAAGGGACCACATACAAGTCTTTAGTAATGAAAACGGTATTATTAGTAGTAATCATCAGCATGGATTCATGAAAAATCGTTCTTGCCAAACCAATCTATTAACCTTCTATGATTAAGTGAGCTGCTACCTAGATAAAGGTAAGCCTGTGGATGTGGTGTATCTGGACTTTGCAAAGGCCTTGACACCGTTCCCACAAACGCTTACTGTACAAACTAAGGAATGTAGGTATGGACCATAGGGTGAGTACCTGGATAGAGAACTGGCTCCAGAGGGTGGTGATAAATGGGGAGTACTCGGATTGGGTAGGTGTGGAAAGGGGGTGTGGAAAGGGGGGTCCCCTAAGGTTCTGTCCTGGGACCAATCCTGTTTAATTTATTCATAAATGATCTGGAGGAGGGGATATCTAGTACAATCTCAGTATTTGCGGATGATACTAAACTAAGCATGCCAATATCTTCTATGCAGGATGTGGAAACCTTACAAGCGGACCTGAACAAAATAATGGGGTGGGCAACTACATGACAGATGGGGTTTAATGTTGAAAAATGTAAAGTAATGCACTTGGGCATCAGAAACATGAAAGCAAGCTACCTCTGGGTGAGTCTAGGATGGAAAAGGACCTGGGGGTACTGGTGGACAAGAGGCTTGGCAGTGGCATGCAATGCCAAGCCGCTGCAAGCAAAGCCAACAGAATACTAGCATGTATAAAAAAGGGGATTCACTCCAGAAATAAAGAGATTATTCTCCTACTCTACAAGACACTGGTCTGGCCACATCTGGAGTATGCTGTCCAGTTCTGGTCACCAGTCCTCAAGAAGGATGTGCTGGAACTGGAGAGAGTCCAGAGAAGGGCAACAAAAATAATTAGGGGAATGGATGGCATCGGCTATGAGGAAAGACTACAAGCACTGAACCTATTCTCTCTGGAGAAGAGATGATTGAGGGGGGATATGATATCAATGTACAAATTCTGTACTGGTGATGACCCTAGCATAAGGAACAAACTTTTTAGAGACGCGGGGCCACTCACTAAAACTAGAGGAAAAACAGTTTAACCTTAAAATACGTAAGGGTTATTCACTGTCAGAGCAGTAAGGATGTGGAATTCTCTTCCACAAGGAGGATGTGGAATTCTCTTCCACAAGGAGTCGTATTAGCAGGGAGGGCACCTTAAAGACCACAACATACAGGGGTATTCAATTTACGGTTAACAACAAACACACACACACATCATAGGTTGAACTGGATGGACTGATGTCTTTTTTCAACCTTACAAACTATGTAATTATGTATGTTACTGTGTAGGAGTAAGGCTTCATGTACACTAGCCTACACTGGCTGTTCCTAAACTTGAGTTTAGAAGCTTTTGGTGTTTTTTTACCAAAGCACCTAAACTCAACTCCATAAAAGCCTATGGGGTTGGTTTACTACAACTGTAGAGTGCAAAAATTGCTGCAGTTCTGCACATAAACCACTTAGATTCCATGTTTTTTTTTTTTTTTTTTTCAATCAAAGCTTAAATTAACAAGTTGAGATTAGTAGCTGATTGGCTGCCATGCACAGCTGCACCCGCATTTTGAACTCTCCAGTTTTAGTAAATGATCCTCTATGTGTCATTGTACACATAGGCTTTTAGCAGAGTTTAGGAGCTGTCACAGTTAGGTGAGCTTCAACCTCCCTCTTCTGAACGCAGAAGAATGACGTTCAGGATAGGAAAGTTTTGACCAACGACCATGGGAAAATGCAAAACACAGCAAAACGAATTTTGCGTTTTCCAACGGCTGCGGTAAATGTAGACATGGTGTCCATGAAGCCTAAAAGAAGCTCAAGAGATAATCAAGTCAGCTCCTGAGCTTAGTGCTGGTACTCTGGACATCAGACAGTTAGTGTTTGGTATGTGCGCTCCTAGGTCGCAGGATGTACAGGCGCACAGAAGGGGGGGAGTAGAGTTAAGGGTGCCACATCCTATATAGTAGTAGAAAGAATGGAAAGGGAGGGATTGGACTTTATAGGCACCAGTATTAAAATTGTATACTTTATTAAAGGATTTACAAGAACATATAAGACAAAATACACAAAAGAAAAGGTAAAAAGGCCAACATACAATGTACATATAGTGCAATAAGGTGACAAAGCCTAAAAACAGTATACAAATCGCATAGCTTATCAAATATTAATGTATGTAACAACAGTCATATATCAATCACATATGTTACAAAATAACCTATGTTCATGAGGCGGCCAAAGAGAGGAATAATAACCGTCTCTAACGGTCGTCTGTACAGAGTAGATACACAAATATTAGATTGAATCCCAGCTGCCCTACATGTTTCGCTTAGTCTAATAAGCTTCTTCTGGGGCATGTGGTGAGAAAGGACATCTGAGAAGAATTTTCAGGTCAGCAGACCTTGTAATAAACCAAGCCTGGTAAGTTAAAATGATAACGAGGGGGGACAGTTAGTAGTTCCAGTACACCAGACCTACCTGAATATGCAGAAATTCAGTACTGTACTGTGGCAAAAAAATAAATAAATAAAGTGCACAGTCCATTTGCCTTTTGTGTCATGCAAAATGCATATACAAGAATGCAGCTGAGCCTCTACATAAAATTTGTAAAAACATGCACTGTTAGGACTTTTCAGGAGTTCCTAGAAACACATTAGTATTGAAATAAGTCCTGATTTCTGTAGTTTCTGATTGGTGACCTATATTTTGCCATGCAAGTCAACTGTGTGACATGTCTTCAAGCAATACTAAACCCTATCACATTCTGACCAATTCTTAGATGTGGTGGCTGCACTTACTTTTAGGCTATTGTTCCATTATCTTTACCTGTTGATTCTGTCAGTAGGGCATCATGTACACTGGCCTACATTTATGTTGGCCGGCATATTTTTGCCTTGTTTTGCACTTTCCCACGGTCGGCGGTCAAAAAATTCCTAACCTGAATGTGATTCTTCCGCGTTCAGGAGAGGGCGGTTGAAGCTCACCTAATTGAAGCAGCTTCTAAACTCTGCTAAAAGCCTATGTGTATATTGACATAAAGGCTTTTATGGAGTTTGGTTTAGGAGCTTTGGCAAAAAAAACGCCAAAAGCTCCTAAACTCAAGTTTAAGAGCTGCCACTGTAGGCTAGTGTACATGAAGCTGATGTCTGCTAGGTGGCAGTTAGAGGGCTGAGACAAACATTTTAACACTGACAGGGGTGCTTACATTGGTCAGCTTTTATTCATTGATGACAACCTTTATTTCAAAATGGAATAAAACCTGGTAAATGCTTAAAAAAAGGTTAACTGGAGTCAGCGGCGGCTGGTCCATAAGGGGTATAGGGGTGCCACCCCTCTAATTTCCATAGGTTTCTATGAGTTTTTTTTTTTTAAGCACAAACCTGAGGCTCTAATTGGCTTCAAAAAGGGTGGGCTCGGGGAGCAGTGCCTCACCGACTTGGGATATTAGCGAATCAATATGCGCTATTGTCCTCCGGCTTCTCCTTCCGGCCAATCAGGACAGGAGAGGGAACTTGAGACCAGATTAGCGGGAAGAAGAATTCAGGGAAGCCGCGACTGTGGATGGTGTGAGTACAGACCTGGCAGGAGGTTTTTTTGCCGCACAAAATTAAGCACCAGCCACCACTGGCTGGGGTTTAGCTTTAATTTTTTTAGTCAAGGCCATCTGCCCATCTAAAAGGTGCATCTAACACTACCCTCTCCCCAGATTGACAATACTGCTGTCATAGGTGGATTCATTGTTCCTCCATCCAGATTGGATACACCCTAAGGCAAGATGTGTATTACTGGCTGGATCAACAGATGAAAATAAAGGAAAATGTCTAAAATAAAGAAACTAATGCAGCCATCACATCTAAGGATTGGTGAGATACAATATAATATTTTTTTTGTTTTTGGGTTTAATGCTGGTTAAGGCACAAGGAAGTACAAAGTTTGTTAGGCCCCTTTCACACGGGCTTTCCCATCAGGTCCGCCTGTCAGTTTTTTTTTGATTGGATGCTTCATGTACCTCTATGGAGCAGGGGATGTCAGCGGTGACATCTCCGCTGACACCCACTGCTATACGATCCGATGTGGTCCGTGAAATCCAGATGGATGGAAACCCTATTTTCCATCCGTCTGGAGGATCGGATCGGATAGGATCGGATGAAAACAGACAGGCGGTCCGTTTTCATCCAATCTCCCATAGAGGAGAGTGGGGATCTGACAGGTCTGTCTCTGCAAAGTAAGCGGAGAGGAACCTGTCATCTGCCTGCTCAGAGGGGATCGGCGGATCAATCCCAGCTGAGCAAAATGAAGTCCGCAGGGGCGGAAAACCCGTGTGAAAGGACCCTTAGTGCATCGTTTTTGTGACTGAGCCAATCAGGCCTCTAATTTACACAGTGATGTCAATCAACAGGCAGCTGATATTCAACAGAGTTTCAAGGTAAAATATGTACAAGATCATTGCATTGGCAGATTCATTTTCTGAAGTATTTTTTTGAACATTGGATATCTTTTCATTACATTTACAATATCTAGATTTATCTAAACAAAAAATCCACTTTAAAGCGGAGTTCCAGCCTCGGAAACGTTTTTTCAATAATAATACCCCTGGGACAGTCAGGGCTAGTACATTTCATAATGGATAGCCTCTGAACTGACCCAGGTCGCACTTACCGTTTAAAAGAAATACTTACCTTGAAAATGTATTTTCCAGTGCTGCCATCTCATGTGTGGGCAGCTGAAGCCAGAGCGTCCTCTTCGGCGTCCTCTTCCGTGTCCTCTTCGGTCCCAGAATGCCCTGCACCGGCCCAACTCGTCACTTCCGGGGGAAAGGCGCGTCATCCGTGCAGAGCTACTGGGCATGCCCAATAGCTGTTTAGCAGGGAATGACGCACCTGCACCGGAACTGATGAGCGTGGCCGGTACAGGCGCAATGATTCCTGGGAGTGATGATGCTCAGCTCCCAGGAGTCAATGCTAGCAGGAAGAGACGGCGTGGGCCACAGCCGTAGAGGGAGGAAGTAGAAGAATGGTAAGTATATTTTCTTCAATATCAAGGTAAGTAATTGAAAAAAAAAACGGGAGTATCCATTTCTTTTTTAGGTGACACTGAGCAAGTGGATAGCCCAAAGTGGTTTTCGAGGCCGGAACTCCGCTTTAAAAAAGGTACGATTCTCAGCCACCTCCCTCCAATGTTTTTATAGTAGAATCATCTCTCCAAAAATGGAGCCCCTTCCCCCAAAACTTTCACCTAGTTGTTGATGCATGAACATCCGAAACTCCGCTATATCAAGAGGAAAGTTTGCTAAAAGTTTGAAGAGCTGTGGACCAGTTTTCTATTGCGGTGACTGGAGAAGGAGCCACTCATACAACAAAGACAATGTGCAGAACTAAGAAAACCTTAAAGATCGCCAAGGAACTGCATTTTCAGTATATGTGTTCCATCACAAAACACTGGGGGAGGGAAGGAGGCCCTGAGAAGGATAAATGCTCTAAGTGCACTTATCCTTTAAGCTAATAAAGTAATTAAATGATTTCCTGCTGTCAATCACGGAGTAGGTAGAAGACAAAAAGTAAAAAGTCATAAATAGTGTCTTTTTTACTTTCATAGTCTTTATTAGGCTCCATGCACACTGGGCTTATAAAAAATGCCAGTTCTCTTGGCAAAAAAAAATCGTTCATATAGAGTGTTTTTTGTACAAAGTTTAAATTTAGGAGAGTTTTGCGGATTTAATGCCAGAAAGCTCCAATCAGAAATGCAAACTAGAAGGGGTTTTTTTTTTCCTGCCGCTAAATATTGAGCTTAAAATATGTCTGTAATTGTCCTAATGTGCATGGATACATAGGATAACAATAAGCAGCTTCTACAGGCAGAATGCAAAACGCTTTGTAGAAGCAGCAATTTTAAAGCCAGTGTCAATGGAGCCTTAAAGAATACCTGTAACCAGGCCATTCAAAACAATGCAACAAAGCCACTATACAGAAGGCACCATAAGAGGGAGTACAAAAAAATCATACTTGGAATAAGTCAAACACAGCATATGTTTAGGAGAAAACGGCAACAAAGTAAGGTCATGCAAAAAGAATAAAAAACTCTAACTATAAGTTTAAAATGTTACCACTGCAATCTGATAAGAGGCATGAAGGAGCTCAGATATGAGGAAAGATTAGCTGAACTGATTTTTTTCTCTAACGAGAAGAGGAGATTAAAGGAAAATATGATCGCCATGTACGAATACATAAGGTGTCTATATAGTGAACTTGGTGTAAACTAGTTATTCATAACAAAACGCAAGCGGGCACTCTATGTCTGAAAAAAAAAAGATTTAATCTCTATATAAAGAAAGGCTTCTTCACAGTAAGAGCTGTGAAAATGTGAAATAGACTCCCTCAAGAACTAGTTCTGGCCAGCTTAGTAGATTGTTTAAAAGAAAGAACTGGATGCATTCCTAAATGCACAAAATATAATTGGATACTAATTTATAGGTAATAACACCAGGGGTAGTTGATCCAGGAAATATCTGTTTGCCTTCTGGGGCAATATATATATATATTTATTTATGTATTCTATTTACTTCTATTGGTTGAACTAATGGACTTATGTCTTTTTTTCAATCTGACAATCTAAGGCTTTCAAAACGTGTTAAACGTGAATTCCTATTATTAGGTTTGTTAGCAAAACAATGTCATTATGCTTAACCGCTTGCCGACCGCCCACAGTATATTTACTGCGGCAGTCAGCCCCTCCTGGGCAAAGCGACGTAGTACTACGTCCCTCGCCCAGGAGCCTGCAGGGGGCGCGCTCCCACCCACCTCGTTCACGGGCATCCCCGAGTGAGTGACTGGCGGCTCCGATGTCCGGCTGATATAAACAAAGCCGCATGTCATTCTCCCTGGTGTAACTGCAGAGATAATACGATCCTGCTATATAAGATCGTATATCTCTGTGGTTACATCACAAGCCACGCCCCTTTACAGTTAGACTCACGCCCCAAGGGACACACTTAACCCCTTGATCACTAATAAAGTTAACCCCTTCCCAGTGTCATTTTTACAGTAACAGTGCATATTTATAGCACTGATTACTGTAGTAATGTCACTGGTACCCCCAAAAGTGTCAAAAATGTTAGTCAGGGGTCCGATCTGTCCTCCGCAATGTCGCAGTCCCGCAAAAAAAGTCACAGATCGCCGCCATTACTAGTTAAAAAAAAAACAATAAAAATGACATAAATCTTTCCCTTAGTAAACGCAATAACTTTTGCGCAAACCAATCAAAATACGCTTATTGCGATTTTTTTTACCAAAAATATGTAGCAGAAAACAAATTGGCCTAAAATGATTTCATTGTTATTTTTTCAAAATTGACGCTTTTTTTTTTGTTTATAGCGCAAAAAATTAAAATTGCACAGGTGATCAAATACCACCAAAAGAAAGCTCCGTTTGTGGGGAAAAAAAGGACGTCAATTTCATTTGGGTACAGCGTCGCACGACCGTTAAAATCACCGATTGCCGAATCGCAAAACAGACCCTGGTCTTTGAGCAGGAAAATCCTCCAGGGCTTAAGTGGTTAAAGTGTTTGTATAAGAAGATGCCTCAGTTATGGCTGGAACATTGGTTTAATCCAGACCTGGAAAGCATTACTGAGAATATGGAAAATCAGCTGTATTTATTTATTCTATTACATTTAGATACAGTGGAGTAGGTTTAGCAACCTTGCCAAGTTTTTCTTGATATGTGTTCTAGATTAGGAAGATTGGTTATTCTCTATGTTTCCTGATTACCATTGTGTTACTAGGACTTAACGTGATTATAGAGCCTCGTCTTTAATTCTTTTAAAAATAATAAACATGTTATACTTACCTGCTCTGCTTGCTATAGAGGCACTTGTGTATGCTTACTACCAAGCTGGCTCTGTGTGTCTATTGAAACACAGAACTTGGCTCAGCCCCACCTCCCCGGCTCCCTCCCAACTGGCCGTGATTGACAGCAGCAGGGGCCAATGGCTCCATTTTCTCTCCCTGAGTCCAGTGAGGAGGGAGAGAGAGAGAGCAGTGCCGATTGAGATCTGGCTCTGGTAAGTATAAGGGGGGCTGGGGGACAGCACATTGAAGGTTTTTTTTACAATAATGCACAAAATGCATTGGGGTAAAAAAAGCTTAAGGCTTTAGAACCATTTTTTTTTTTCTAAATATGTTTATTGAGAAATAACAATAACAGAGCATAGAACATAATATAACTTTGCAGAAACATGGCGTACATGCCTTTTTCAATCCAAAACAAATATGTATAGCAGAATACAGGCACTGGGTACATACATGGATTAAGATAACTAAGTCAAAGACAAATGTAGGGAAGAGAAAAAAAAAAAGGGGGGGGGGGGCAATACTCTCTCATGGTATGGGAAGAGAACATCAACCAACAATAACTAGGATGACTCTGTACTGGTCAAGAACAGGTTATTACATAGATTCACATTATGTTTGCAAGGACGCTGTGGGGGAAAGAGAGAGGAGGGGGGTAAGCCCATGAGGATCAATCCTGAGGGAGAAACGGTGGCTACAGTCCAGGGACCTAATAAAGGATGCGAGATGTGGAGTAAGCGCCTTAGATCTTCAATTTTCCTAATGTGTTCGCTAACGAGGCTAGAACGATTTAAAAGTGAGGGAAAATCCAAAAATTTTAGTTGTTACTGGAACAGAAACAGAAAAGAAAATATTTTGTGCACACATGTTGCACTAGTAACTCTGAAGATTTCCATTATTTTGGAGAGATTTACTTTTACTTTTGCAAAGCACCCTGCGTAGGACGTGCAAGTAGAAATGTGATCCCCCACCCTGCACAGCCAGGCACACCAAATTTCCAGAGTTTCCCAGCCTCAGAAAACCGTCCAGTACTTTGTTTTTTGTATTTTTATTGAGTGGATAAAACTTGAATAGGGAGTAGGGGTATTATGGGATGCCCACTTGACTTTGAAGCAACTTCAGGGAAAACTCCTTATATTTACAGTCCTATATACAGTTCATTTCCTTTCTCCAGCACTGCACTAGCTTGCAGAATCACCAGTGGTGTCACTATGTAAAAATCTGTAGCACTAGCCCATTACAGGCAGGGACCTGCCTATACTTGTAGGATGTAGAGGGAAACCACTAACACATTTACTGCACTTCCTCCTGTGGTCACTGATCCCAGCACCACCTCTTCAGGCTCTGCCAGCCCTCCTGGCTGCAGCAGCCTCTTTCACTAGTCCTACTGGCTACAGCACCACAGTCCTCCTGACCGATGCTGCCAGTCCTCCAGACTGACATTCCCCAGTCCTCCAGACTTACACTCACCAGTCTTCCCAGACTGACTTTTAGGAGATCTCCTGGACATGCTGACTCTCTCTCTCCTGCTGTCCTCACACATGCTCCTGTACATCCAGGCAAGGGTTCCTTTGTGTGTTGTAGTGGGTCCCTCCAGCACCTGATCCCCATGCCCAAGGTCACCCCCTCCCAGACTAGGGGGCACCCTCAAGGGCCACTGACAGCCTCCTCAGCACTTCATCTCCATCTTCTACCCGAATGCCCCTGCTGGCATGACTCAAGAGTATTTAAGAGGTGCCTGCCCCCTGTCAGCCCACCTGCTGGGGATTGGCTGGGGCCCTCCTCAATACTCCAAGAAACTCCTTCTAAACTCCCTCCACCACTTCTTTAAGCTTCTCCAAGGTTCCAAAAAACAGGGGGAGTTACCAGAGGTGCTGCCTGATGAGTCATCCAGCCTCCCTGAGTCACGTATCCCTGACCCAGATTCAAACTAACCTGTCTTTCAGCCCGGCTAAAATTTACCTACACTAACAACTATGTACATCCTATTCTAGTACACTAAACAGTGCAATACTTTGTATTATGTTAACAGAATTAAAAAGGAAACCTCTCTGTTGTGAAAAAATTTAGCTTAAAGTGCTAGTTCACCTTTCGCAACATTTTACATACCAGCACTCCTTATTTTCAAACGCCACCCCATCTTGCTATTACAAATGCACCTGTGGGTGGCCTCTCCACAGAAAATGCTGGCCCTTTGGTCCCACTTCATCCTGCCAATGTTTGCAAGATGAGCTGGATACCCCCTGGTAGCTGCTTCAGTCTGTTCAAACTGTGTACATGTGCAGTGCACTCTCACCTTCTCTATTTGCAGCACCCATCCTCAAGTAAAACAGAGGGGGATCAAACAGCCAGCAAATTCTGCAGAGCAAGTCGTCCACCCCCCCCCCCCCCACAGCTGTATATGTAATGGCAAGAAGGAACACCATTTGAAAATAAGGGGCACTGGTATGTACTATTCTGGGGACCTGGAATTGAAAATAGGGTGTTTGTTTAATGCCACTTAAGGTGAACATCCATTTTAAATATTTAACTGTTATATTATTTTATTTAAGCAAATAACATATGTACATAATGCAAGTAAATGTTGTTTCACAAACATGTCCCATGCAATTTCCAATAAAATTGATTTCAGAACTGAGAGATTAATGCTCATAGTATTTTGTCTCAGAGAGCAATGCTCTACCCTTAACCTCCCTGGCGGTATGATTATGTCAGGAATTATATACCAAAAGCGGTACAATTTATTTCATGGAAATTTGGCGTTATGTATTATAGGCCTACAATTCTTAGTAATTACTGACTTAAACTTGACCAAAACAAGAGTCTAGTAGACATCCCAGATGTGATAAATTTGAAACACAAACGCATGAATTATAATCGAATCAATAATATAATTTTATTATATAATTTATATATATATATAAAATGTGTTATGTGTTTGTGTTTTGTGCAACGTTTTGAATTTCCCTCCCTAGTTCCGCTCCCATGCAGCATTGCTGCTGCAGGGAACGGAACTAGGAAGTCATCACACCGACGGACGAGCGGCGGGACTCTCGGCTGGCGGTCACAGCAATGAGAGATCATCGCTGGATCGCCAGGAGAAGGTAAGACACCGCTGCGCTCTCTGCACATCCACCCCGAGCGTGACTTGGGGATACCGATCCTGGACTAAAAAATCCACCCCGAGTCACGCTCGGGATTACCGCCAGGGAGGTTAAGGCCCAATTAAATTAGGTTACAGTAATGCACTATAAATTACATTTATTTAACACACATTACAATGTGTCATTTTGAATGGCACCCCAACTACTGCACAGTAGCAGAGAACAAACATCATACTGCACGGCTTGTGTTGCGGAGTGCTGTATTATAAAAAAAAGAAAGAAAACACAGCATGTCTAACTTTTGGAGCATTAGGCTATGTTGCCAGCCCATTCAGACTTTTTTTTGGTAGCTTCATGTGTCACCAATAATGATTTAATAGTGAGGGGGTTGGATACTGGAAATACAACAGCTACCTATCTATAAGGAGGAAGGACAAAGAAAACAAATTAATTATTCTTGATGTTTACTTTAAGATATCAGCTAACCTACAAAAGAAAAATCCTTTGGGTTTCTTGCACAATTGTTACTTTTAAAAATTTAAACTGCATTGAAAAAAGAAAAAAAAAGAATTTAAACTGAAGTTTTGATTGACAAAAATTTGATTTCTAGATTGTAAGCTTTAACAAGCAAGGTCCCGTGTTTCCTCCTGTATTGAATTGTATTGTAACTGCACTGTCTGCCCTTATGTTGTAAAGAGCTGCGCAAACTGTTGGCGCTATGTAAATCCTGTATAATAATATTATTAATAATGATTTCTGACAGCTTAATTCTAAGATTAACAAAACATATCTGCATCTTGGATGTCAATATTGTTTTTCAGTGATTTTTACCAATATTTTTTTTTTGTTGTAGAAGATTCACTGTTTCAGCATCGTAATAGAGGATCCCTTAAAGGGTTCATTATACACCAATTCCATATATGTTGTAACAAATACCTGAATGGAAGGAGATCGAGGACTGGCTGGAAGTACTAGAACATACCTAGGAATCTAAGAGGAACTATAAGTCAATGTATGACTGAGCAAAGATCCTATAAGAGTGATTGCCTACTACAGTTTAAATGTCCATGTCTTAAAATAGACTGGCTGGTGATTTAGAAAAGTATTCATACTTCAGAGCACATGAGGTTAATCCTGTAGCAGATGAGACAAGAAGATGACGGCAGTCTCTAAATACAAAGAGAAAACTACAGCAACAAATTTAGTATGCTTCTCTAAAAGGTGAATTTTCTAGCTATAGCAGCAATAACCAGTCAGTACATCTTCCACAAATTGCCAGAAACGACTACTAAGTTACCACTTATGAGCTTCAAAGCATAATGTATAATACAACTTTCTTTTAACTTTAGCTAGACATAGGTCAAGGAAGCATACAGATACACAATGAGTACAATGCCTCATACAACTAATTTTAGCAAACAATTTGCATTTGGATACTTAAAGTAAATATCAACCCAAAAACTTTTTTATTTTTTCTATCTAACAGTGCCCATTAAAAAAATTAAAAACCCCATAGATAGATAAAGTGAGGAAGGGTTCTAGCCCCTGCGTACTATATCAAGAATAATTTTGGCTCGACATTCATTAAAACTCTTTTTTTTACTTATTCTTGTACTGCAATAAAGTAACTTTTCATTGACTTGGTTACTTCATTTTGGACTTCACTTTCTACACTGTTTATTAAATGAGTTCAACAGTACAGAAATTGTTTCTGGGGAGTACTCCCTATAGTGTAGCAAAAAACCTCCAAAAAACTTCAAATCAAATTTTATAAACATATGAGTATTCCATTAGTCAGCCATAAGTTTTCTAAATAAAAAGTTATACGTATACACTGGGGTTGATTTACTAAATCACTGACTGATGTGCAAATAAAAATGCTTTTTATTTTCCTTGCATGTGATTGGGTGATATTTGCAAAGGGAAATTTTATCACATTTACTTAACTCTATGTAAAATTCCCCTAGGCCTGGTTCACACATATGCAAATTGGATGCGGGTTTTCCTGTTTCCAATTTGCATGAAGGGAGAGTGTGAGAGCTGGTTTACACAGCTCGGGGGCCGGCCACGGTCTGCATTTAAAAAGGGTCCTGTGCATCTTTGGTTCCAATTCAGGTGCAAATTCAGGCAAAAATTCGGTCCTGATTTGCACCTGAATCAGTGAACAGGGACGCACTGGATCCCATGCTGTGAACCGCGGCTGCAGCCTATGTGAGTTACAAAGTACAATAACTGCACCTCTCAAGGATCTTAATGTAACATATCCAGGAAAACTGAATTAAATCTGTATGTCTGTTACTCCATTCTTTTATTTTACCAAATTGTTTTTTTTATTGAAAAAAATGTTTGTTTTGTTACATGCATGTTTCACATCATATTTTTCACATCAGTATTTAGCCATTTTGCAATAACTTACTTTGGATTCATTTCTGACTTGCGAAGTACTAACAACAACATCAGCATAAGACCCCGTTCACATAGGGGTGACGCTACTTGCTGGGGCGACCTGTGAAGTCGCGGTGCACAGCGTGCACTGCGACCTTGGAGCGACATGCACGGACTTCATATCATTGAAGTGAATGCAGGTCGCCTCCAGGTTGCCCCAAAGTAGTACAGGACCCTTTTTCTAAGTCAGAGCGACTTGTGTCGCTCCTATTAGAACGGGTACTGTGCTAATCTATGGCAGGCGACCCACCGCGACTTGTCAGGCGACCAAGTCGCCTGACAAGTCGCGCTAGTGTGAACCGGGTCTAAGTCTGATATTTTTATGTTATCATTTAAATCATAACAAGGCAGTATGAGACCCATACATCATACTGGTTTCACTATTTATCTGCAGTGGGACAAGTCAACTAATGTTGCAATTGCTTGGAAATCCAGGGGAAGACAGATTTTAGGTACACATCCATTTGAACATCTGACTACAGCACAAGGCCATTTAATGGTGATACTTAGGCTTCTAAAAAATTAGGCTAATAGGCGTTAGGCTAGGACTGCTTAGTCAACATTTCCCGAGCCTCTCATCATCTGTGTTTATGTATTTTTTTTTATACAGGGGATCAATCTCAATTTTTTGGTAGAGAAGGAGAAAACAACTTTTGGCTAATGAATTAGCATGCCACAAAAAAGGCCATAATAATGGTTGTATGGGTATCCTCAGATTTTCAGGTTTTACTTTACTTATTTTACTACTAAAAGTAGGTTTAATTGCATCAGTCACATTCTTCTAATACCAAAATAGTTTCATGCACCCCCACAGCATATGCAAAAGATTACGGGGAGTTTGCTCACATTGTGTGCAAACAGGGGAGGTATTATGGCCATACAAACAAATATATAAAACATATAAAAGTAGATTTTGTGGGATTTGACACACTATGTAGGGCAGGGATTCCCAAACTACGGCCCTGCAGCTGTTGCAGAACTACACATCCCATGAGGTATTGTAAAACTCTGATATTCAAAAAAATGACTAGGCATGATGGGAATTGTAGTTCCTGAACAACTGGAGGGCTGTAGTTTGGGAATCCTTGATGTAGGGCAAAGAAAAAGGAGATCTATAGGAGGGCATACAAAGTGTTTTCAGGCTATCACTCAGATAACCTATAATCTATAGCATTGTTTCTCAAGCTTTTTTCAGTGGAGGCACACCCCCAAATTATGGACAGTCTCGAGGCACCCTTTAACCCCCTCCCATCCGCGCTACAGCCTATATACGGCTGCAGCGCGGACTCAAATTTTCTAAATGGCCTCCAGTGACACGCCCCCCCCCCGCGCGCTACCGCGAGTGCGCATCGGGGAGAATCTGTGTCGGCCGTGTCTCTTGGACACGGCCGATCACAGATCGTGGTGAATGGCCAATCACAGCGGCCATTCACCACGTGATCAAGCCGTCCAATGAGAGATGATCTCATATGTAAACATATGAGATCATCTCTCATCGCCGGCGCTCCTTCCTCACACAGACACTGCAGTGTGAGGAAGGAGGGGGAGCCGACAGCCGCTGGGGACACAGACAAATGTAATCAGGGCACTGATCACCAGTGCCCTGATTACTGAAGGTAAAAAAAACCATTGCCCCCCATCAGTGCCCACAGTGCCCGCCATCAGTGCCCCCATCAATGCCCACAATTAGTGCCCATAGTGCTGCCAGTCAGTGCCCATCAGTGCCTGCTCTTCTAGGCACTGATGAGCACTGACTGGCAGCACTATGGGCACTGAGTGTGGGCACTGATGGTGCTGCCCATCAGTGCTCATCAGTGCCGCCCATCAGTGCTCATCAGTGCCACCCATCAGTGTCCATCAGTGCCATCCGCCAGTGCCCATCAGTGCCGCCTATCAGTGCCGCCCGTCAGTGCCACCTCTCAGTGCCCAGCAGTGCCACCTCTCAGTGCCCAGCAGTGCCGCCTATCAGTGCCACCTATCAGTGCCGCCTATCAATGCCGCCTATCAGTGCTCATCAGTGCGGCATATTAGTACCTCCTCATCAGTGCCCATAAGTGCCACCTCATCAGTGCCCATAAGTGCCACCTCATCAGTGCCCATAAGTGCAGCCTATCAGTGCCCATAGTGCAGCCTATCAGTGCCCATCAGTGCCGCCTCATCAGCGCACATCAGTGAGGGAGAAAAAATTATTTTCAAAATTTACTCGCAGAAAATAAGAAAAACTTTTTTTTTTTTTTCAAAATTTTCTGTCTTTTTTCTTTTTTTTTGTAAAAAATAAAAAACCCAGAGATGATTAAATACCACCAAAAGAAAGCTCTATTTGTGTGAAAAAAATGATAAAAATTTCATATGGGTACAGTGTAGCATGACCGCGCAATTGTCATTCAAAGTGTGCGAGCGCTGAAAGCTGAAAATTGGCCTGGATGGGAAGGGTGTTTAAGTGCACAGAAGGCAAGTGGTTAAAATTATGGACAGTTTTGAGGAATTCTAAAATCTGATAACTATTCTAATAGTTTTACATAATGCAGCAACATCCACACACATGCAGGACACCCAACGTTAGAGGTACAAGTTGGTACTGACTAGTATTCCGATGTTTCTCTTTTTCCTCAATTTTTCTCCATCGCTCAGCTAATGTGACCCCAAAACTTATGGAGAGAAGCAGGGAAGGATCAAACAAGCATGCTACGCAGGCGACTGACATTCTCCTTATCAACTGATGATGTAATTTCATTAGCTGGTCGGCAGCTAAAGGGTTGTAACGGTGCACAATGAAAACCTGTGACTTTGTGTAACTAAAAGGCAGCCTTCATCCACCTGTTGCCTTGAATACAATTTTTGGGGCATTTTGCTGAGGCACCCCTGAAGAAACCTCAAGGCACACTAGGGTGCCTGGGCACCCTGGTTGAAAAAGGCTGATCTATAGGACATAATCATGCCTCACACATAGAGAAGCATAAAGAACAAAAATATTTTTTGAAATTCGATTTATTTCTTAGTTGGCATTCAACATTAGGAACATGATATTTTCAAGATTATATTTTTTATTTAAAAAAGCTGTAGCATGCCAGAGTTGGAAGCACTGTTAGAACTCTCACTGGGCAGTTTAATGCCTTCTTAAATTTTTTATAAGGATTTGAAAACATTATTTTTTTATTATTGGTGGATATACTGTCTTCCAAAAATCAAATCTTAATAGTTTCTGGACCTCAATGAGTTCTTAGAATATTTTAGTTCAGTCTGAGTTTATCATGTTTCAAATATACAGCATACAAAGGAGAAAAAGACAAGGAACTTTTTATAAGGCACAATGCAAGAAATTATCACATTGGTTTTGGTCAGTTACTATGGGCAAAACTGATATATAACATTCAAAATGGATTAGAAAGGTCAGACAATGATGAAAGTATGGGAAGACTTTGGTTTAACTGCATCCAGCTTTGAACCAAGAATTCAATATGTATCAGATAAACTACATCAAAGGCGATTCAAAGTAAATTGTGACAGCGGGGTGCAGGGGTGAGGCTGTTGGGAGATTCGATTGAGTGTCTAAAGTCACTGCACCTTTAAAAGTCTTGAAGCACCCCAATCTAAAATTTAAAAAAATGTAAACATTACTTACCATCAAAGTGAGGATTGGTTTACAATACATGCTAAAGTACACCAGTGTTGATCATTTTTAATTTCCAGATTTATGTTAAAAAAATGTAAGAACACAGCATATTCTTCTCCCTGTGTAAAGTCATCTAATTAAAGGGTTGCTAAGATACGGCCTTACACCTCCACGTGTGAAAATCGCAGCTCTCTGCTAAATTTGTAACTTTGTATAATGCAGAACAGGCTCATGTTTATAGCTGATGCATGCAATACTGAGTTATGTTTCATGCTCATCTTTTTGCAGGAGAAAAAAAATCTTGCCTGTATGGTCATGTACTTCCATGTTCACAGTACAGTATATATTTCTTACTCTCCAGCTAACAAGGCAAATGCATGATAAAAACACACAAAAAAATATATGTGGAAAACCTATGGGACGATATACAGTATATATATACATATATATATATATATATATATATATATATATATATATATATATATATATATATATATATATATATATATATCTATATATATATATATATAAAAATATATAAATATATATATAAAAAAAAAATATATATATAGATATATATATATATATATATATATATATATATATATATATATATATATATATATATATATATATATATATATATATATATATATATATATATATATATATATATATATATATCTATATATATATATATATATGGCTTTGTTCTGTCCCACCTTGATGCTTTTTGACTGTTTTTGTCTACCTTATAGATGCTGTCATTACTTTTTAAATACAATACAGTTCAGGGCATGCATGTGCTTTAACCACTTTACGACCGCCCGCCGCAGATGTACTGCGGCAGGCAGCCGCTCCCAGGCAAATCGCCATACATCTACGATGTAGGAGTCTAGGGGGCGAGCGCATGCCGCAGGCAGCACGCCCCACCCCCGCTCATCAGCGGGGAAACGATTGTTCCCCACTGAGAGAGAAGGACAGTCGGCTGTTGTAAACACAGCCAACCGTCCTTCTCCCTGGGATGATCAAAGAGCTCATGTGATCCTGCTATATAAGATCACATGTCTCTATCATCAGTTCAGAAGCCACGCCCCCCCACAGTTAGAATCACTCCCCTAGGCTCGCATTTAACCCCTTGATCACCCAGAGGGTTAACCCCTTCCCTGCCAATGCCATTATTAAATTAACAGTGCATATTTTTAGCACTGATTACTGTAGTAATGTCATTGGTACCCCCAAAAGTGTCAAAAATGTCAGTTATGGGTCCGATCTGCCTGCTGCAATGTTGCAGTCCCGCAAAAAATTGCAGATTGCAGCCACTACTAGTACAAAAAAAAAAAAAAATACAATAAAAATAACATAAATCTTTCCCATAGTTAGTAGACGCGATTTTGTGTTTTTTTTTTTTACCAAAAATATGTAGCAGAAAACAAATTGCCCTAAAATGTTAAAACATTTTGATTTGTACATTTTTTTTTTTTTTTTTGGGAATGTCATATAGCAGAATGTGAAAAATATTGTTTTTTTTTTTTTTAAATTGTCGCCCTTTTTCTGTTTATAAAATAAAAATCGCACAGGTGATCAAATACAGGTGATCAAATACCACCAAAAGAAAGCCCTATTTGTTGGGAAAAAATGACGTAAATTTTGTTTGGGTACAGTGTTGCATGACAGCGCAATTGTCTGTTAAAGTAACGCAGTGCAAAAATCGCAAAATAGGGCCTGGTCAGGAAGGGGGCAACTCTTAAAGTGGTTAAATACCTTTAGCACATTCATTGCATCCGATCTTTGCTCTCTTGCACAGCTACAGGCATCCACTATAACCTTCATATTCCTGGTCAGTCAGATACTTGTATTTTCCAGCCCGTTGCAACTATTTCACCAGAGCTCCCTGTAGCTCGTAATTGTGATATAACTGCCAGGGGTAAAGCCCCAGTAGACAATGGGGCCACTTGGGAATGTGGAGCACCCAAAAGTGTCTAATGCTGAAGAATCTAGTGTATCTACTACCTCTGCAAGAGAGCAAAGTGTTTATGCAAAGGAGACTCTAAAAGTAACATATACAGCATGGGTTTTCCATTCCTTTCTATGAATGAACCTTTACAATGTCAAGACTATAAAAAGCTAGTTATAAATTGATCCATTTACCATTGTTGTTTTTCTTGCTGGATTTGGTGCAGTTACACACTGATTGCCTGTCACTGAACTGTGCTGGGTTTCTGCACCTTTAAGAAGGAATGGGCTGTCTACAGGCGGTATGCCTGTATCCTCAGTTTAGTCAGTGCTATACAGTTGGGAGGATTTCTCCTTTTGACTTATCAAACCATATAATTTCTATGTCAGTGGCGCAGATTTGATTGTTTCTGCATAAGGTTGTTATATTAAAAGGCACAAATATACACAGAAATTTCTCAGAATTTATATTTGCTTTTATATTAACCAAATTTTTTTAACTCCGTAGTAAACTTCTTTAACCACTTCTGGACCGAAAGATTTTCCCCCTTAATGACCAGGCCATTTTTTGCGATTCGGCACTGTGTTACTTTAACTGAAAATTGCGCGGCCGTGCAAAGCTGTACCCAAATAAAATTAATGTCCTTTTTTTTCCCACAAATAGAGGTTTTTGGTGGTATTTGATCCCTTCTGCAATTTTTATTTTTTGCGCTATAAACAAAAAAAGAGCGACAATTCTGAAAAAAAACAAACAATATTTTTCACTTTCTGCTATATAACATTGCCAATTAAAAAAAAAAATCAAAAATCAATTTTTTTTCATCATTTTAGGCCAATTTGTATTCTGCTATATATTTTTTGTAAAAAAAAAAATCTAATAAGCGTATTTTGATTGGTTTGCACAAATGTTATCGCGTCTACAAACTAGGGGAAAAATTTATGTCATTTTTATTTTTTATTTTTTTGTTACTAGTAATGGTGGCAATCAGCGATTTTTAGTGGGACTGCGACATTGTGGTGAACAGATTGGACACCTAACTGACATTTTTGACACTTTTTGGGGGACCAGTGACATTACTACAGTAATCAGTGCTAAAAATATGCACTGTTACTGTACTAATAACACTTGCAGCGAAGGAGTTAACATCAGGGGCGATCAAAGGGTTAAATATATGCCTAGAGGGTGTTTTCTAACTGTGTAGGGGGGTGGGCTTATAGAATCAACACAGGGACCTGTGTGCCTAAATGGGAGGAACACAGGAGCCCTGTGCTGATTGCTGACAGAACAGCGGTCTGCCGTGTTTACAACAGCAGACCCCCATTCTGTCTCCATGGGGAGCGATTGCGGGTGCACTTCGGCAATCGCAGTGGCCAGCTCCACAGATCAGCTTCCCAGCTGGTGAATGCGCATGCATGCGTTCCCCCATGATCGCTCCCACGAAGCGACGTACAGCGGCTGGTCGGCAAGTGGTTAAAGTGCACCTGTCCCTGGACTATGGTCATTGAAGTGTTCTTAACAAGCATTAAAATAACTGCAACTTGAGTCTCTGCTGTTAACTTTAACAGTGATTTACTCCACAGAGCCTGCAGTTAGAGAGGCCAGTAGAGCTTTTTTAAAGTGCGGTTACTGCTCGTTAAAGATATGTTAATGCTTTAATGTCCATATTCTGGACAAAAGTGTATTTTATGTTAATTCTGCCCAATATATATTGCATAAAGCGAACTGCGGATCAAATGTGTTAGATCTGCTGTCTCCCATTAGAAGATTAGATGAAGTTCAAAACAAACTTAAAGCCTAAGTTTAGTTAAATAAAAAAGAAAAAAAAATAAGCACAATACCTATGATAGGTTTAGCCATTGTATTAACCCCCACAGCTCCAGAAGCATATGGCTGCAGAGATCGATACAATCGTCTAGACCTGTCATAGGCACTCATTGAGCGCTCTTTTCTGCACCCTTCTCCATTAATGCAAGGTCTGCTATAGTTTCCATCTATGAAAAGCAATCTATTAATAGAGAAGCTGGGCCTTTCATTCATCTGCTCATAATGGAGGGAATCTATAGTAAAGCTTGTACGAATTGAGGGAGTGAGGCAGAAAAGGGTGGGCATATTTGGCAGTCTTGAAGAGTGCCTATGACATACCCAGATGATGGTATTAATCCCTGCAATCATAATCTTCTGGGTTAATATGATCAGCTGGATCTGTCATAGGTATGGGGGGAGAGGGCAATGCAAAGGACTTCAGATTTCAATCAGGAGATCAACCAGCAGATGAAGGGACACTTGCAACTGAATGTAAGTACAGTCCATTTTGCTGATTAAAAAAAAAAAAATCATTTTAACTAAACTTAGATATTAGATCACAGGCATTTATAAATATCAGAGAATTGAAAGCAGCAAAAAATGGACACCTGCTGTTTGTAATGATGCCATGCCAGTTATGAAAATTGAATGCTGAAGAACATGAAAATGCAAGTAACAAAGAAAGCCTGTGGAACTCCAAAGGACCTTCCTTTTAATGGTCTAACCATTTGATCCTACCAATATGTGTTTCCACAATGTTAAAGGTCACCTTACTAAGCACTATACTCATTTTAAGTAACTAGCAAAGGCTACAGAAAGCTAATAGTGGTATAGATGGGCCTTTTTTATGCAATTCAGGCAGATTGCAAGACACTCAGTACTGAAAAAAAAAAATTGGACCAATAATGAAATAGTTAGTTGCAATAATATTATGCCATTCGATTTACATTAAGATTAATGTTTTAAAAAAACAATTGCTTTGATTTATCTTTGATGTTCATCATTTTTCAAACACTTGAGCTGTTAGTGGTACATTAGACTAACATTTAATTAAATTACACAAAACAATGTCACTAGATCCATTAAATGCAGTTTTACATTTTACTTGACCATGCATATGCAAATTACTGTGCTCCTAATTAAAAGGCTAATACAATAAATCCATGGACAGCGTTTTTATTGGAACATGAAAAATGTACAATGGCTTAAGGTCATGTGCACGTATGTGTTAATCACTAGATAGTCAATCCCATCCTCTTTATATGTAAATGTTTGGCTCACATATTGATGAAGAAAATTAGCTTGAGTCATGATAAATAATTAAAGTGATACACTAATGACAGTTACTGAATAATTTGTTTTCTGGCAGCTCAATTCGTTTTGTTTCATCACAAACTTCATCCTTGTGCTCCCAAATGAACCAATATCAGCAGGGTCCTTTTAGTCAAGTACAGTATGAAAGGAAACTCAATTATGCTGCACTGCTTAAAGTTGAACTCTAACCATACCTTCAGTCTTGAATAGTTGTCTATGCACCTCTCCTGTACTTAAATTGCTTAGTGCAGGGCTTCCCAAACTTTTTTGGGCCGAGACCCACTTTTGAATACAGTTATTTTTTGAGCCCCACCTGCTTTTAATTGAAAATTGTAAAGCACTACAGAATGTGTTGGCGCTATATAAATGCAAATAATAATGCATATTTTAAAGGGAGGGGGATGTTAAATTAAAAATATCAATTTACTACTTTTCAATGTATTATTGAATACATTTGCCAGATGTTCTAAGTGAGGGGTCTGAAACTTGTGGCATGTGTGGCATATAAGTGGAGTTGTAAGTAATTAGCACCCTCATAGACAGTAAAGGCAGGCAGAGGACAGAAATCAACCACCCCAGGACAGTGATCAGCAGGCTATATGACACTCACCCTCCTTCCTCTCCCAGCGGTCCACAATGAAGGCGAAGCCCCTGTTTGCCCTCTCTAGGGCCCAGCACACCTCACCCAGAGTCTCCATGATGAGGAGCTCTATGCTGGTCTTGGTCTCCTGGCTCTTCTCCTTCAGATTCTCTACTGGGGGTCACAGAGGTTGCCATGAACTCCTGACACTGCTGGGCCACCAGGTCCTCCTGTGACACTGAGGATGCCATCTCTACCCACTATAGTCAAGCCACCACTACTGCCACCAGCAGGACTGAGGAGCTGGCTCTGCAGCCCATGAACATATTCTACATAACAGCCCACATACGTACTCACTGATGCAAGTATCCTCCTCACGGGAAATGCAGACCAGCCTCCATAAACTGCGTGGGCGGGGTCCTTAATCCATGGAGATTTGACTGCTCTGGCTCTCTGTAATTTGCGTGGGCTCGCACAGCACAATTTAAGTGGGACCACTCTCAATGATTTCCTGCTCAGTGAGACCCACTCAAACGCAGCTTGCGACCCACAAGTGGGTCCCAACCCACAGTTTGGGAACTCCTAGCTTAATGTGTTTCCACTGCACACTCTAATGTTCTCACAGTGTGCCTTAGAACAGGGATTCCCAAACTACGACCCTGCAGCTGTTGCAGAACTACATTGTAAAACTCTGACATTCACATACATGACTAGGCATGATGGGAATTGTAGTTCCTGAACAACTGCAGGGCCGTAATTTGGGAATCCCTGCCTTAGAAGGTTTCACAAGTTAGATGGACCCCACCTAAATTTCTTGTTAAATTATTTTTATTATTTTAAGAACAGCAAATACAGGGCCATCAAGGGACATAATAAGTATAAGTGTGGCATTGCAGGCCAACAGGACAAAGTAGTAATTTTCCCAATGATTCAAGATGTTACAACATGTTAATACAAGAAGAATGTTTGATATTGTTACATATTTTTAAATAAATCCACAGAAGAGAAGTTATAATATTGAAAAGAAAAGGATGGGGGAAGCACAAAGAAGTAGGGAGGAGAAGAACAGTTGAAGGGTAAAGAGGAGCATAGCAGAAATTGTGAGTGTACCATCTTGGGAGCTAATGAGGAAAATGTATTTTCATAAGTCCAGTGATCGGCAATTTAAATAAGATGGCAGGAAGCTTGAGACCCATGGATCTCAGATTTTGTGTAAGATGTGCATTGTGTCAATGAGTTTAGTGGTCAGCTTGTCGTTGTTGAGTATCCAATAGTTTATCATTGGTTTCAAGTAATTTTGAGAGCACGATTTAGGGACGTCCCAGATTTGTTGCCATTGTTGTGGCTTCAGGGTGATGCTGGGATCCGATTCCCAATTCTGTATGTAGGCATGGTGGGATCAGCAATACAAGGTGTGTCCATAAGATAATGAAAATGACGTTCTTACACTCAAGAAGGGCTCTGTGAAGGAGGAAGCTGGCCAAGGTCACTTGGGGTGGGGTGCCAGGCATACGTTAGAACAGTGGTCTCACCCGGAGGCCAGATGCGGCCCTTTGCTTGCTTTTATCCAGCCCTTGGGACAATATTTTATCCTCTGACACCAACTTTGGGGCATCATTTCCCCCACTGACAATCACGAAGGGGCACAATTTCCCCCCATGACACCAATGATGGGGCACAGTTCCTCCCACTGACACCAATTATGAGGCATGATTTTTTCCACCAAATGACAACAACGATGGGGTAAAATGACTCTGAATGACACCAAAGATAGGCATTGTTCACTCCCACTGATACCGGGATATTTTCTACTTCCAGTCTGGCCCCCCTAAAGTCTAAAGGACAGTAAACTGGCCCTTTGTTTTGAAAGTTTGGAGACCCCTGCGTTAAAACACTGATCGGTTGCATGCTAACCCTGTTCAAGTGCCTCTAATTAGGAAAATTGCAAGCGAGTTTGGAAATTTTGTGTGACATTGGGTAAAAAGGTGTTAAAAATTAACAACGGGACGCTCCTCTTCGTCAAAAACAGAAGAGAACATGGATGCAGTGAGGTCTGTTCTCAACCATGACGGACAGCGAACGGCATCAGAATGATTCCAGAGGAAACAGGAATTACCTAGTCAATTGTTCATGAAATCGGCACTCAGGATTTGAACTTGAGAAAAGTGTGTGCAAAACTTGTTCCAAAGAACTTGTATCCTGATGAGAAGGAACACCGTCAACTCATTTGCCAAGACCTGTTGGCCCGTTTGGAAGGAAAGAGTCTGATTTTTTAAAATGAGTGATCACTAGAGATGAATCCTGGGTGCTTAAGTATGATCCCGAGACAAAGAAACAAAGTTCAGAATGGCACACACCCACGTCAGAAAGTTTTTGGCTGAAAAACACCTGCTTCCCCAATCCACCCTATACCCTCGACTTGGCTCCTTGCAACTTTTTCATATTCCCAAAGATTTTGGTAGTGTGAATAAAGTCCAAAGAGCCATTACGCAGGCTCTAAATGCCATCCCATGTGAAGACTTCCAGGGATGCTATGAAGAAAGGAAAAATTGCTGGGGGCATTATGTACACTCACAAGGTGCATACTTTGAAGGAGACACTGTTCAATTGTAAAATTTTTCAATAAAAGTGTTTTTTAAAATATCATTCTCATTACCTTCTGGACACACTTTGTACGTTAAGAATATGCTGTAGCAAGGAGATCAAGCCTCAGATCCTGAGGGGTAACACACAAAACAGATACACAATGTTTGGCAAATATGCCATTTTAATTGTTGCTATACAGCCAAGCCAAGAGAGTGGATAGTCCTTCTAGGCAGTGTTTTGAGTTTACTGAGCAAAGGCGAATAGTTAGCAGCATAAAGGGAGTGGTAAGAGGGAGTAAGATAGATCCCTAAGTAGGAGAGGAGTGTAGATTTCCAGGGATAGGGAAAGGAATTCTGCAGTATACCTTACTGTTCCTGTGATAGAGAAATATTTAATATTTGGGATGGAGCCCACCACATTTTCTGACTGGAGGGTTTCCAGCCTAGCCTAGCTGCCCCTGGCCCACCTCATTCATTGTATTTCAGATCTATCAGTCACAGAGGCTCAGCATAAAACCTGGGTGCAAATGCAGCCTGCCTGGGAATGCCCAATTCAACAGACTGAGATCCATCCATCAAGGCAATTGCCTTGATGCTGTTGATAATGTTTTCATACCTCATACCAACAGCCAACAAATTATTTGCATCAGAACTGAGGGCTTCTGAGAGGAGCACTGGGGCAGGGGATAGTGATATTTTCAGGAGCTATGTACAGCACTCTGCCAGTCCCTCCCACCAGTCTTGAGCTACCTTTATTGCATAGTAAAGGAAACACAGAGATCCAGTAATGACATCATTAGGTCTAAAATCAAGTTGCAACAGAAAAGCAATGCTTTTAAATAAGTCATTTTAACTTGATTGATGAATAGGGAAAATGATGAACCAGAGAATGCAAAGTAAACAGATAAGTGGTATTAAACCCAAATACAAACAATTAATATATTGCAGCTTATCCTTTCTTAGATGTGATGGCTGCATTCATTTTCTTCTTTAGACTGTCTTTCCTAAATTTTCATTCAGTCAGTAAGTCATGTTTTTCAAATGAACAAACTCTCCAGCAGAACATATCAGTTACAGAGATGAGACAAACCATTTTGGGGGTGCTTACAATGATCAGCTTTTATTTATTTTTGTAAAACTTGTATCCCAAAAGAAAAAAACAATTACTTTAATTGCTTATAACGTATTAGCTGTCACTTTGCTTTGTTTTTGTTTTTTTAAGTATCTAAATCTGCTGGTCCATCTAACACTCCCATCTCTCCATACTGACAATGCTGCTGTCCAAAGGTGCCCCTGTGCTCCTTCATCCAGAGTAGGGGCACTCTAATACAGGAGGTGTGTTACTAGCCAAATCACCAGGTGAAAACAGAGGGGAAAAACAACACAAAAAAAAAAACTTTGGTCCGACTTTGATGCGTTTTGCGGTCCATAAACATAGGCATTACTTTAAGTCCAGTCAAAATCGCGGCAAAATCATGGTAAAATTGCGCAACTTTTAGGTCACACAAGTGTGAAAGGGGCCTGAATGAGCCATTACAAGATATGAATGTAGTTTAGAACACCAACCTCACAAAAATATCATGCATGGTGGGGATAAGAACCATGGATTTACATAAAAAGGAAACTCTGATGGTTATTCTGAAATTCAAAGTCTATTTAGTCTATGGGGTTGATTTACTAAAGACAAATAGATGGTGAACTCTGCAATGTGCAGTTGCACTCTGCAAGTGCAGATGCTCCAGAGCTTAGTAAATGAGGTACGGCTTCACTTTGCAAAAAATCATGTGCAAGGGGAAAATAACGCATTTTTGTTTGTACCTGATTGGATGATGGAAGTCAGCAGAGCTTCCCCTCATTTACTAAGTTCTGGATCAACTGCATTTACAGAGTGCAACTGCACTTTGCAAAGTGCACTATTTGCCTTTAGTTATTCAAACCCTATGTGTTGCACACTACCCCAGACAGCAAGCAACTGTGCTGCAAGTGTGAAAATGACTTGCTAAGCTATTGCTAGACTTGCCAGGCTTCACAAGTTTGTTGCACATTTTCAGCAAATCCACATTGCATGACTCCAGATCAACTTTCTTTGCAAACATTCTGCAAGTCTTCTGCAAGTTCTGGTTCATTTATGTTGTGCAATAGTCATCCCACCACAGGGGGCACTGTGACTTGAAAAATTCTTGCTGTAGACTCACCACTGCAACTTTGCTCTTGCTAGAAACTTGCCATGCAAATTTGCTACAACTTGAAAAAGTGTCAACTTGAACTTGAGCTTCAAGTGCTCTGCAAGTGTACAATATGCCAGTGAAAATGTGCAGCAAGTTAATAAGACTTACAATTCAACACTGCCACAAATTTGTGGCAAGTTATCCTTGCTATCTGAGAACACATTATCATGCAATACGGCCTGCATTTGACTTCAATGAGCTGGCAGGACCCCTTAAAGAGTAACTCTGCTTTTGTTGAGAAAAAAAAATAATAATCCCTGGCTGATCAATGTACATTGGAAGTTCATCTGCTCTGAAGAATAGGTGCTTTGTTGTCTGCAGTGGTAATCTGAATGGGAGTGATTTTTTCATAATTAACCAGCTGATGCACTTGCAGTGGTCCAATGAAGAAAATGCAGGCTCTGCATCCCTTTAGAAGGGACTTAACCCATTAGAAGTATCTTCACCAAAAAAATTACATTTTTGTTGCACAGGATGCATAAAATCTGACTTGCATCTTGGTGGGGAAATCAGTAAGCCAATCACACAAGCAGGAAATTACATTTTTTGGGGAAGTTCTGTATACCAACTGTATACAGAAGGCCTCTAGATTGCCATATTGCATTGTATGTTATATAAAATGACATCACTGCAGATTAAAATGAAAAAGTAATTTTAGTAACATTCACTTATGCAATGGCTTGTGTGCCAACTGTATATGCTATATTTTTTTACTTCCTTTTATTTTTCCACAATAGTGGAGTTACCCTTTAATGCATGAAAAAAAGTTGATATGACCCTTTCTTAACTAAGCACACTAAAATGCATGCCATGTGACTTATGGTGCACTGCAGTGTTGGTATTTTACAGCAATTGTAGTAATCTGTTGATTGAAAGATTGTATAGAGGCCTATAGGAAGAAAACTCACTCCCCTAATCAATCAGCTGTGCAAGTTCTGAGCATCAGACTCTGAAGGCATAGGGGTAACCCCCTAGAAACAGGGTGGGCTGACATTTCACCTTCGCAAGTGAATTATTCAGGCAATAGTGCAATTTGAACAGATGGGCGCCAGTCACTTTAAGGTACAAAACAAAAGGAGTTTATTGCTTACACTTAAAACTCCGAAGAGTGGTATAGGGCGATCAGAACATCAGTTACAGTCCTTCAGTAACATAGCACAAAAAGGAGAGACACCAGTGCAGAAAAGAGATTTCAAGCTGAATCCAGCAGTCTGTACCTTCGTAATAATAGCCATTTCCATGAGCAACCAAATCTTTCCAGTAGCAGCACAAGTAATATTGATTATCCCATTTTGATGCTTTCTCAGGCTCTCCATAAGTTCCTCACCCAGGACCCCATATGGCAGAGTGACCTCTGGTACTTTATCTCAGACATTATCTGTTTCTCCCCTGTCTTCAGCCAGGGTCTTGGACCACAGAGCCTAAAGCACCAGAACTCACTGGACAGCAGACTTCTCCTGCTCCAAGCGCATGTATAAACCTAAGACCTAATCACTCAGCTGCTGCTCACACACTCACCCCAGGCTAGAGCCTGGGGACAAAAGAGAGATCACCTGACCCTTCCAAAATATTTAAATCCTCCCCCAATATACACCAGTGGCCATAAACCTCCTATTGGTTGACTTATGAATATTCATACTTCCCCTAGCCAGTTTTACCGTAGTTTCTCATTCTAATACCAGAGGTACCATTGACACCTCCTGGCAGAAGAGAAAAATCACAGCTTCACTGAATTTAGTGGAAAAAACAAATGAACAAGTAGACATCAGCTAGGTTGTCCACAACTGAGCAGAACTAAATTTGACTAGTAGCCCCTGTTGAGGACAGGGTGGTTATGCAGGCAAAACTTTACTACCCTAAAAAATGCTCCCTAACCCCTCCTAACACTTATCTTTACTAAACTGTGTAAGAAAAATCTATATACTTACCTATTTTCAGACTACTCTGGTCTGGTCACGTGATCTGGCTCCCCTGTATCAGACAGCAGCTGCTGCAGGGGAGAGAATGGAGTGTCGACAATGGACAGACAATAGGATCCTAAGGATGACATCACGTCTCCCAAGCATTACCAGCTATTGTTTAGTGCTCTCTCCTCTTCCCTAGCCGGCAATGGCTGACACGGGGGGGGGGGGGGGTCATGTGACCAGACCAGAGCAGCATGAAAATAGGTAAGCATACACATCTTTCTTACACAGATAAACCAGAATAGAATGGGAGAGGGAGTATTTTTAAAGACTAGTTAAGTTTGTTTTCTATTCTATTTAAAGTGTTACTAAACCCACAACACTAAAATCAGTCTGTATAGGCAGTGAAGCATGCTTGTTATACTCACTGTGGAACCTAAGGGGTTACTCATGCGCATTGTGTAAAAAGGCTGTTTGATCCTGTCTTCTCTGATCCTCCCCTTCTTCCACTGTCCCCTATGCACTTCCTGATAAGACAGAGCCTTTGGAGTCATTCTGCACAGTTCAGTTTGGTGTGTATTGCTAGAGAGTTTTTATTTTTCTTGGGAGGGTGCATGTGATCAGCACAGGGTCAATCAGCACTGTCCAGACAGAAAGTTAGGGGTCCAGCAGCCTCATAGGATGGTCAGAGGAGAATAAAAACTCCTCCTACAAGCTCCTCCTACAAGCTTTAACCAGACACTGATATAAGTCTCAAGACTGCTATATACTGCTGATAAGAAAAGCTATTTAGCAGTAAAAACTGCACTAAAATATTATAAAACACCTTAACCTAAAGCAGCAATTCAGCTGTGAGATAGGCACAGTGAAAAAAGTAAACAGTTGTATAAAGAGCTGCGCTGAACACACATGTGAATAGTGTTAAACTAAAAAAGATCAGCAAATTTAACATTCAAAAAGTAAATCCCAATAATGTAATTGTCCCAAATGAAGTCCTTTTGGATAAACACAAATGGTTATCACATCACCCATGAAAAAATATAATGTTGAAAAAAGTAGAAAAGGAATTCCTCCAGTGTTAGGATATCCAATCAATACAAATCGAGTGCAACCTCCACCTTATAAATTGCACGCTTACTGGATGGTATGGACCCCCTAACCTCATCAAGATTCCCAATAGGTCAACACAGCAAGAATGGATGTCAGAATTATCTTCGGAACACTGAAGGCGAGGATCCTCCCACAAACAGTAGATCCCATAGGGGTTTAAGATGAAGGATTAAAATGTGCTCATAGATAGGTACTATGTCTGGGGTGTAGACTCATCCTGCAGGCCCCACCAGCTGGATCCTGGTACTGGCAGAGCATGGTAGGAGACAGGAACTTTCTGAAGCTCTCTGAATTCTCATGCTGATCCGCGTGGAACACACGGGGAGAAGTGATGTCACCCAAGGATCGGAAGTCAGGGCTGTACCAACAAGGGCTACACGCTCAGAGCTCACAGCTCCTTCTACATCCGGTAAGCACGTCATTTATTAGGTGGAGGTTGCACTCGATTTGTGATGATTGGATACTGGAGGAAATCCTTTTCTACTTTTTTCAATATTATATTTTTTTCACGGGTTATGTGATAACCATTTGTGTTTATCTAAAAGGACTGATTATCGTCATTTGGGACTATTGCATTATTTACTTTTTGAATGTTTTAAATTTGCTGATCTTCTTTAGTTTAACACTATTTAGCAGTACATATTTACTAAAATACTTGCATTTCCATGTTCTATGTACTGTGGAGGACCAGATATAGTGAATGCAGAGTCCTGGGTTTAGCAACACTTTAAGTATCGGCCTGCTAAAATAAATGAAATCACTAAAAAACAATATTTACCTGACTAAAAAAAAAAAGAAAAGAAATTTTAGATATACAGTATTTAAAAATATATAGTAAAAAATTCATAAAATTTTATTCATTCCTCTATAATACCGTAATCTTTTTTTTTTTTTTTACTCGGATTTTATTCCTTTACTATACTGATACTTTCTTATTTAGTTAACATGGTAAGTGGATAACTAAAGATCTTACAAATAATCACTTTTTTATAATCTGCATATTATTACAACAAAAGCTAACGTCCAAAGTCAGTTTCTGAATCGTTTTATGTGCACTTGCATATCAAAAGATCTGTACTTCAAGAATTAAGTTTAGATTGTGCTTATGGGAAGTCCCAGGTGGAAAGTGATAATAATGCAGTGCTTGTTGTGCACATAATTATACTGAAAGTTGACTAGGGAAAAGACTGAATCCTTCTTGATCAGCCAACCACATGATTTGCCTTAAGATTTCCAGCAGCTATGAAAGAACCCTTAAAATTTGCAAATTAAAGTAGTTCATTACCCAGAGGCTTTTAAGAACGAGTGAAGGTTTCCTGCATATTAAGGAAATAGGAAAGAGATAAGAAAGAGATAATTCACTGCTATAAGAGAAAACCAATCCAAGCCATAAAGGCTCAATCTTATAACCGCAATGCTATAGAATGTGGTTCACTTTCAAATGTTTGCAGCTACAAGGATTTACCTTGTTTGGCTCAGAAATTTGCATTGACACATTCAAAAGAAACTGTCATAAGCAATTAACCATTCTCGAAGTAAATCACACCCAATCACTAAAATCAAATTATGTGTAAAGTGCGTATATTGACTTTTTGTCACATCGGTGTACCTTTACCCAAAACAATGCTTTCTTTAGAAAAATATGGAAAAAGATTAGAACCCCTGTAGTAGGTTCTTTCTTGTATGAAATAGGTTAGAAAGGGACATGTGACAGCATTTTTAATTTTATATAAAAGTAATAAGCAGTTAAAACATAAGGGATTCCTCTCCAATGTCACATTCTAGCAAAAAGGTACTTATAGTAACAGTCAAATGTACCACATAGGAATACAAGGCTGGCATACAGGCGATTATGTGAGAAATGCATTCTTAAAGCGTAACTCCACTTTTGTTGAGAAAAAAAAACATTCCCTTCTGGGTGATCTCTGTACATTGCAGGGATTTTAACAAATTTTGTTTTGTTTTGTTTTGTTTTTGTTATGCTGAAGAAATCATTGTTTGTTCATCCTCTGTTCCTCTGTGCTGAGTGGGTCAAATGGGAGTGGTTTCATAATTATCTATCAGCTGTGGCAGCTGCAGGGCTCTAATGAGGAAATCTGCTGGACCTGCATCCCTTTAAACGTGTTCATATTGGGAGTATCTCACCAAAAATGACATTTTTGTTGCAGGGGATGCCAGAAATCTGACTTGTATCTCAGGTAGACTTCTGGGAAAATTGGTGAGCCAATCACACAAGCAGGTAATTATGTTTCTGGGGTGTGGTCAGTAAACATTCTGTGTTCAGAACAACTCCATGTAGCCATATTGTATTCCATTTTCAGAAAATTCCAACAGCTGCAGATTGAAAAGGAAAGGTCATTTTTAATAACATTCAATTACAATATGATTTGTGTAGCAATTGTATACGCTATATTGTTTTTTCTTTATTTGCTGATTTTTTTCCCTATGAAAGTGGAGTTACCTTTTAAGCGTTGTTCAAATAGGAACTTCTTAGTGTAAAGTTATTTCAGGAGAGGACCTGATCCAGCCGTACTTCTGAGAATTTCAATTGCTAAGAGGTCTGTCAACTTTTTCTGCAGTGCTGTCCTCTCAAGGGATACCCTGGTCTATTGGCCTGTGCTTTCCCTTCCTGTCATGATCCTGTCCCTATCTTTAAAGCCTAGTACACATGGGCAAAATGTTGAGCGGCGATGGGCAGTTCAAAAGAAACCAGCTGACATTCGGACTGTGTGTCCTGCAGCTGGTCGAACATTAGCTGGCTGTTCGACTGGCTTTTGTTGATGGGGCATGACTGAAAAAGGTCTGCCGCTTGGTTTCCGATCATTGCTCGCCAATGGCTGAGAGCACTGACTGGAGTGTTCTTGCAGGGGGGCAGTCTAGGGCAAGGGAGATCATTGTACTAACATTGCATGGTTAGCACAACAGCTACTCCAGAGCTGTCAGTTTTTTTTTTTGTTCAGCCCTGTTGGGTTAAATGAAAAAAAAAAAAACTACTAATGTGTAATAGGCTCTCCCGTTAAAGCTGGTCCTCTCCTTAGGCCAACCATACAATTTATTTTCTGTAACCATGGATTGATTCCCCCATCAACACAGACAGTATTGATTCGGGAATCCCACTGCTGGGCCATTGCCCTTCCCTCAGTGGGGGGAAGCCGTTCCCGCCTGGAGAAGACAGTGATTATAGCTAGCGGCTGTAACAGTCGCTTGCAATAATAGTAAGCAAATCCGACAGGCTGGTTGTCCCAAAGTTGATCCATCGATCAACTTGGTACATCCAGCCAGCCCAATAATAGTTTGAATCAGCAGGAACCAGCCGAGATTTGAACCGTGTATGGCCAGCCTTACATCCACTCCTATCACTGTGGGTATGACAATGTGATGCAGAAAAAGCTATTGCTAGCACCTCTGCGTCCAAGATGGGCAATGAAAACTTGCAGGAATTCAGTGCCATTGGCTTTTAGAAGATGGCTTCCCCGACACAAAAGTCCTCTGCCAGGCATCTTTTAGTGTCAGGAGCAAAGGCAATTAGATGGAGTGATCATCAGACTGGTCAGAAGTATGAATCAGTAAGAACTCTTCTTGCATGCATTACATATTTATACGTCGGTCGGCTGTGAAATCACCAATGGTCTCTCCACCTAAAGAGTTTCGCCCCTCCCAGAGGGTGTCTTCAGAGGCTGGCTTGCATTAGGTGGAGATCATTTGTGACGTCACATTCAGCTCCCTTCTGGCTTGGTATGTATGCAAGTTTTTACTTGTTAAGTGAGTGTTATTCTTTTTTGCACAAGTCTTTTAATAAATGGAGTTACGCTATGTTTGCCCTTCTTGCCATTTACTTTACATTTGAGTATTAAATCAGAGGACATTGATGGCAGTTGGTGAAGAACTACATGGTCCAGCAGTTCCTTTCCTTTCTTGTTAAGGGGGTCTAAAACAGCAGCAATCTTCATGTACTGTATTTTACATCTTAAAAGGAAGACCGAGGATATAATACACTCAGGAGAGCTACAGATCCCAGCAACCATAGAATGTCTGTATTTAAGCACATTTGACTACTAACATAAATTGTTGGGGCTCTTTCACACGGAGTGGACCGTATTGCGATACGCTCCGGTACTTCTTTTTTTTTTTTTTCCCAGACACAAGTGTCATCCGCTCCGTATGTCCGCATATCATCCCATCCGTTTGCAGATGATATACGGACATAATGTATGTCTATGGGCATTGCGGATGTCAGCGGATGACACCGCTGACATCTGATTTTGCATCCGTTCCATTTTTTAAAACGGAACAAAAATAGGGTTCTGTTCCGTTCCAAAAAACAGAACAGAACTGAAAGGACACAAATCGGATGTCAGCGGATCCCATAGACATTCATTATGTCCGTATATTACCCGCAAACGGATGGGGTGATTTACGGACATACGGAACGTCCATGTGAAAGAGCCCTTGGGGTCAACAACATTTGGTGAGTGTGTGACCATATGAGGGGAGCACAACTGTTTATTGTTTATTCTCACTGAGATTTGAACATGAAAATAATTATTCACACTTTCACAGTAAAGATTGATGAAAACATTTTTTTATATATGAACTCTTTATATATGAACTGTTCATGTTAAGTAATTGAATAAGGTTTTGGGCAGTCAGGAGAGCATTGCATATGTGGCTTGTAATTGAAGGGTAATTAATTTGCCATATCTCAGCAACAACTCACTAAAGTGACACAATTTTGCACATACATTTATTTATATAATATTTTATTGGGAATTTTACTGTATTTAGTAAGGTATATTAATTTGAACACTGAACACAATTTTTTTTTCCAAAAGTGCGGGCATACAATATTTTTTAGAGAAAATGCATGCATTAATGGATAACACGCAATTGGCTTAAACTCCAAAGCTGTTTTTGTCTTGGTTATTATTTCCTTCATCCCCTAATTTACATACAGTATATCATATCTCTGAAAAGCTTGATTCCCAAAAGAGCATTATATGCCCTGTTTTTCCACCACTAATACAAGTATAACAAGGTCAGCATTTTCTTAACAGCAGCTATGATAAAATCAATGTCAGTTCCTAAAGATTATCGCATAAGTTATCAACCCTATACTGTTAGCTTCCAACGGATGACAACAGAGTTGCAATAGGTGTCTTTTGAAGAAAGAAGGAAGAGGAGCTGTTGAAAAGCTTAGAAAATAACACTTTCTGGTATAAAACATCAAATTATGAGAAAATAAACAGTTAAAACTATAGCCTTTAAAAAAAAAAAAAAAATATATGAACATTATTATGCATCTGCAGTTTTCTTTTCGTCCCTCTGTGAAGTAATAAAAAAAACCTATAAATTCTGCCAGTGAGGTCCATCTAATGCAGCTTCCTGTGATGGCGTGGCAACAATGCTGCACTGCTCCTAAAGATGAAGCAGAGTTGCCACTCTCATGCAAGTAGCAAGTACCACTAGCGATGGCAGGGAGACAACAGTGTGGATAATTACATCTTACAGCATTGTCACCCAAGGAAATAGCCCATAAGGATTTTCACTTTTACTGGAAGGATCAACAGGTATAGATACTAATAAAGAAAGAGTCCTTAGGCTAGGTTCACACATATGTGGCTCTGTGAGCCGTGTTTTGTGCAGGCATGGCAGCCCATTCATTTGAAAAATGTCCCTGCAGCATTTTAAAAATTGAAGTCCACACGGGAACTGCAAGTGCAGTGCGGTTCCCAGTGCAGGTGTGATTTCCAGTGCATATGGTGTGCCATTAGGGTAATCCAGCATGTCTTTCTGTGTGGATGGTTGTGGCTGTAGAAACAGGTGCTGAACCACCCACACAGATGTGAACCCAGCCTTAGAGATACCAAAGGTAATGAGCTTTCACCTTTATATGACTAGTTTTTTGCATTTTGACTACACTTTAACCTTGTTCTGTGTATTTTGACAAAAAGGGTAAGCCAAAAGTATCCTAGTCTATTAACCTTTTTTAATACATAGCCATGTTTTCAGTGTGATTAAAACAAAACAAAATGGTGGCAACAATATTTATTCCTCCGAAAGGTGAACAAATGTAGAGTATATTTTAATGAAATTAGAAAAGCAGAATAAAATATTGCATGTAAAATGTGTTTAAATGCTGCAAGCACTATTTGTATGTTTCTTTTTGTGAGTTGGGATGCATTAATGTATAATTACCGTTGTAATTATTATACAGACGAATGAATCACTATGTGACCATGGTTCACTGCACACCCATCAGGAGGCAAATGAAGCCACATGTCACTGCAGCAATGCAAAAAGATTGAAACCCTAAAGACATCAGTACTTTAAAGATGCTGGCCAGGTAGGTAAGTAATAAAAACTATTTCTTGTGGTGTAAATTTTTGCTGCAACTATTTAGACAAAGTCTTAAAAAGGAACTTTGCTCTGTAAAAAACAAAAAAAAAAAGTTAGCCATTACAATTACTGTAGCTGCTAACATTTAATAAACATGCACTTACCAGTCCAGGGATCAAGTGCTGTCTTCCCCTAGGCCAGTTCTTCATCAGTCTTGGATGTGGGAAGCCAGGATGTGACTTCTTGGTGCTTCGCAGCCAGTTTACCACTGCGCATGCACAAGTAACCCTATGCTTTCTCAGTGAACCTCCAGCCCCCTGGGACCCTGTCATGTCCCAGGTGGTTGTGGGTGGGGAAGGGGAGGGGGGCAAACTTTCACTCAGATTGCCTAGGCGAACCAAGAAGAAGTGGAGCAGATACATGTCAGAAATAGGTACCCACCCAAAGAAAAAAACAATGCACCTCCAAAAGTAGTAGGGGGAGAAGAAGAGGAGGAAAAGTGGAACTGCTCCATCTTCAGATGATTCCTGTTGGCTCAGCTAAAATTCAAGCAGTGTATGGCACTACCGGAACACTATATTCAACAAAAGTTAATAGTTTAATTGATTTTTGATTTTAATTGAAGGGGCCTGTAGGAAAATTGTCAGCCAAACAATCAGATGCAGTCACTGTTCAGGTCATATACAGTCAGGTCCATAAATATTGGGACATTGACACAATTCTAATCGATTTGGCTCTATACACTACCACAATGGATTTGAAATGAAACAAACAAGATGTGCTTTAACTGCAGACTTTCAGCTTTAATTTGAGGGTATTTACATCCAAATCAGGTGAAAGGTGTAGGAATTACAACAGTTTCTATATGTGCCTCCCACTTTTTAAGGGACCAAAAGTAATGGGACAATTGGCTGCTCAGCTATTCCATGGCCAGGTGAGTGTTATTCACTCATTATCCTATTTACAAGGAGCAGATAAAAGGCCCAGAGTTCATTTCAAGTGTGCTATTTGCATTTGGAATCTGTTGCTGTCAACTCTCAATATGAGATCCAAAGAGCTGTCACTATCAGTGAAGCAAGCCATCATTAGGCTGAAAAAACAAAACAAAACAAACCCATCAGAGAGATAGCAAAAACATTAGGTGTGGCCAAATCAACTGTTTGGAACATCCTTAAAAAGAAAGAACGCACCGGTGAGCTCAGCAACACCAAAAGACCTGGAAGACAACGGAAAACAACTGGTGGATGAGCGAAGAATTCTTTCCCTGGTGAAGAAAACACTCTTCACAACAGTTGGCCAGATCAAGAACACTCTCCAGGAGGTAGGTGTATGTGTGTCAAAGTCAACAATCAAGAGAAGACTTCACCAGAGTGAATACAGAGGGTTCACCACAAGATGTAAACCATTGGTGAGCCTCAAAAACAGGAAGGCCAGATTAGAGTTTGCCAAACAGCATCTAAAAAAGCCTTCACAGTTCTGGAAAAACATCCTATGGACAGATGAGACCAAGATCAACTTGTACCAGAGTGATGGGAAGAGAAGAGTATGGAGAAGGAAAGGAACTGCTCATGATCCAAAGCATAACACCTCATCAGTGAAGCATGTTGGTGGTAGTGTCATGGCGTGGGCATGTATGGGCATGTATGGCTGCCAATGGAACTGGTTCTCTTGTATTTATTGATGATGTGACTGCTGACAAAAGCAGCAGGATGAATTCTGAAGTGTTGCGGGCAATATTATCTGCTCATATTCAGCCAATTTCACTTGCTGAAGACAAAACTGAAGGGAAAATGCCCAAAGAACAAGCAGGAACTGAAGACAGGTGCAGTAGAGACCTGGCAGAGCATCACCAGGGATGAAACCCAGCGTCTGGTAATGTCTATGCATTCCAGACTTCAGGCTGTAATTGACTGCAAAGCATTTTGCAACCAAGTATTTAAAAGTGAAAGTTTGATTTATGATTGTTAATCTGTCCCATTACTTTTGGTCCCTTAAAAAGTGGGAGGCACATATACAAACTGTTGTAATTCCAAAACCGTTCACCTGATTTGGATGTAAGTACCCTCAAATTAAAGCTGAAAGTCTGGTGTTAAAGCACATCTTGTTTGTTTTCCTTTTTTAAATCCATTGTGGTGATGTATAAAGCCAAAAAGATTCGAACTGTGTTGATGACCCAATATTTATGGACCTGACTGTAACAGCCGGCAGCACTGTCTGTCAGTGTACAACAACCCAGCAGGAGCAATTTCTTGATCTGTTAAGCTGGCCACACTCTGTTTGAATTGTTGCCGTTTTCTAAAGAATTGGATGAAATTTGCTCAGTGTGTGGCCCTATGGGCACATTTCTGCCTAACATTTTTGATGAAAAAATCCTGGTCCTTTGAAAAATCTGTTTTATCTTCCATGGGAGTGGTGTAGAATTAGAAGGAGCAAAAGTTCTGACAAATTAACTAATGCAGACATTGTAAGGTAGGAAGGTAGGAGAGAGAAATCATCTTTACTCACCATGTCAACACTTTATAGTGTTTGCCTAGCCTCAAGGGAGCACATTAGCATAAACTACATTCAGCCACATGATGTGGATTACTTTACTGGTTTATCTTCCTCAGGAGTGTGTAGTACCAGCATACTTAACTGTTTTATCTTCCCCAGGAGCAGTGTGGCAAAACCATGCTACTTCTCCATTAGCACTAAATGTTATATATATTATTATGTTATACTATATATATAAACAGTATCTCACAAAAATGAGTACACCCCTAAAATTTTTGTAAATATTTTATTCTATCTTTTCATGTGACAACACTGAAGAAATTACACTTTTCTACAATGTAAAGTAGTGAGTGTACAGATTGTATAACAGTGTAAATTTGCTCTACCCCCAAAATAACTCAACACACAGCCAATAATGTCTAAACCACTGTTAACAAAAGTGAGCACACCACTAAGTGAAAATGTCCAGAATGGGCCCAATTAGCCTCTTTCCCTCCCTGGTTTCATGTGACTCGTTAGTGTTACAAGGTCTCAGGTGTGAATGGGGAGCAGGTGTGTTAAATTTGGTGTTATCGCTCTCACTCTTTCATACTGGTCACTGCAAATTAAACATGGCACCTCATGGCAAAGAACTCTCTGAGGATCTGAAAAAAAGGATTGTTGCTCTATGTTCTACATAAAGATGGCCTATGCTATAAGAAGATTGCCAAGACCCTGAAACTGAGCTGCAGCACAGTGGCCAAGACCATACAGCGGTTTAACAGGACAGGTTCCATTCAGAACAGGCCTCGCCATGGTCGACCAAAGAAGTTGAGTGCACGTGCTCAACATCATATCCAGAGGTTGTCTTTGGGAAATAGATGTATGAGTGCTGCCAGCATTGCTGCAGAGGTTGAAGGGGTGGGGGTCAGCCTGTCAGTGCTCAGACCATACGCCGCACACTGCATCAAATTGGTCTGCATGGCTGTCGTCCCAGAAAGAAGCTTCTTCTAAATATGACGCACAAGAAAGCCCGCAAACAGTTTGCTGAAGACAAGCAGACTAAGGACATGGATCACTGGAACCATGTTCTGTTGTCTGATGAGACCAAGATAAACCTATTTGGTTCAGATGGTGTCAAGCGTGTGTGGCTGCAACCAGGTGAGAAGTACAAAGACAAGTGTGTCTTGCCTACAGTCAAGCATGGTGGTGGGAGTGTCATGGTCTGGGGCTGCATGAGTGATGCCGGCACTGGGGAGCTACAGTTCATTGAGGGAACCATGAATGCCAACATGAACTGTGACATAGTAAAGCAGAGCATGATCCCCTCCCTTCTGAGACTGGGTCGCAGGGAAGTATTCCAACATGATACCGGCCCAAAGCACACCTCCAAGAAGACCACTGCCTTGCTAAAGAAGCTGAGGTAAAGGTGGTGGATTGGCCAAGCATATCTCCAGACCTAAACCCCATTGAGCATATGTGGGGCATCCTCAAATGGAAGGTGGGGGAGCGCAAGGTTTCTAACATCCACCAGAGGACTCCAGTAGCAACCTGCGAAGGTCTGGTGAACTCCATGCCCAAGAGGGTTAGAGCAGTGCTGGAAAAAAATAGTGGCCACACAAAATATAGACACTTTGGGCCCAATTTGGACATGTTCACCTAGGGGTGTATTCACTTTTGTTGGCAGCAGTTTAGACATCAATGGCTGTGTGTTGAGTTATTTTAAGGGGACAGCAAATTTACACTGTTATACAAGCTGTACACTCACTACTTTACATTGTAGCAAAGTGTAATTTCTTCAGTGTTGTCACATGAAAAGATAGAATAAAATATTTACAAAAATGTTAGGGGTGTACTCACTTTTGTGAGATACTGTATTAATATTATCACATTCTGTATATGAGATTTTCTTCATTAAAGTGAAAAGGTTTCGTGGTCAAATCAGTCAACAGCAAAACATTGACATCATAGGCGTGCACACAGGGTGTGCCAGGTGTGCTTGGGCACACCCTAATCACAATGTGTGATGCAGATTATTTGTTTAAACCCCTAATATTTCACCAAAACACCTAACAGGGATCCAATGAAATTTGTAAAAATATTATTTAAAAAAAATAAAGATTGTAAAAAATAATAAAGAAATAAAAATAAAAAACTACTGACACCATCCACTGCCCTACTGACACCAATCTCTTCCCTACTGACACTGTCCACTGCTCTACGGACACCGTCTGTAGAGATACACATGCATACACACATATGTTTGAGCTTTGAGGTGCACACCCTAATGCAATAAGTTGTGCACACCTATGACTGACATCCTGTAAAAATCTCTGTAGAGATATACTATACTAGATGTACTGTACCGTCTGAATGATGTATATGAACAACTATTACTATGTCCCCGCATGCCAGAATGCTAAGGGTAACTCTGGATTCTTAACTCTTCTTTCAGCCCCACGTCCCATCGCTATCCAATTCATGCTACCTCAACCTTGCAAACATCTCCAAAATACACCCCTTAACCAACACCACAAAGCTCCTAGTTCACTCTCAACTTGACTACTGCAACTTCTTTCAAATTGGATTTCCCTCACATAGGCTATCCCTCCTTCAGTCCATCATGAATGCTGCTGCAAGACTCATCCACCTTACAACCGCTCAGTGTCTGCTACTCTCCTCTGTCAATTCCTCCACTGGCTTACACTCACCCAACAAATTAAATTCAAAATACTAACAACAACTTACAAAGCCATCTTCAACTCTGCCCCCAGCTACATTACTAACCTGGTCTCAAAATACCAAACAAACCACTCTCTTTGGTCCTCTCAAAAACTCCTGCTCTCTAGCTCCATTGTCACCTCCTCCCATACTCACCTCCAGAACTTCTGTAGAGTCTCTCCCATCCTCTGGAACTCCCTTACCCAATCTGTCCGACTATCTCCTAATCTTTCTATCCTTAGCCTATCCTGCTTCTACCCAATACACTATGTTTTTACTTTCTCCATCAGCTCATGCCACACAGATATTTCCTTTTGTATTACCTGACCCTCCCTCTTAGATTATAAGCTCTAATGAGCTGACCCTCTGATTTCTCATTTTGTAAACCATGGAGCAAACTGTTGGCACTGTATACTGTAAATCCTGAATAATAATAAAAATAATAATATAAGTAGGACATTTTAGGCTTCAACGTTTCCAAAATACCACAACCTATGCTGTCATTATTATAAGGGAAAAACAAGATAAGGTTTTAGAAGGGAGTGTTCTTAAGGATTATAGATTTTAACTGTTTGCCCATGTTGGTTTCAAATGTCTTTGTGTAAGATGTCAGTTTTTTGAAGACTTAAATGAAAAATAGGGTTTTTGTATTTACTGTAAATCCTTTTCTCTGGGTTCAATGAGGAACACAGCTCCTTACCTTTATGTGCTATTGTTCTCTTTTTGGACTCCTCACTACAACTGAGAGGGTCAAAGTGGTTACAGCCTCTAGGGGGCCAGCCTTTGGATTTTCTTCCAGTTGGCAGTGTAACCTTTTAAATTATGGTCAAAGATGTGTTCCTAGAAGACTCAGAGAAAAGTATTCTATGGTGAATATAAAAATCCTTTTTCCCTAATGTCTATTGAGATAGATTGGACATGGATTTAAGGGAAATAAGCAACCAAGGGATGTCCAAAAGCAGTCCAAACTGAGGAATTAGAACATTACAGGTCAATCAGACCCACACAAAAAGCAAAACAAAGCAAAACCAAGACACTAAATAGCTACTTGCAGAACTTTACGACCAGATCTAGCATCAATTGGGCAGACACAACAACTTTGTAAAACCTAAAGAAAAGTTTCAATGAAAAAGAAAAAAGAAAAGATCAAGACATAGTCCTACAATTTTGTGACACCAATGCCCGGTAACAAAAAGCCCAAAAAGAACTCACTGCCCTTGTGGAGAAGGTTTTATTTGGAGGCACTTTATCTTGTAACCCATAGACTGGAAAAATTACTTGATGAATTCACAGTGGATCTGGAAGCCAGAAAACATGATTTAGGAGCTTCTAGAATGGCAAAAAGAGAATCGGCCTGCATAAAAGAAGGAGAGGTATAAAGGGAAACTCTAATTACCCTCACTACATCCAGGCAGCAAAGAGAATTTTCCTAGGACACGGAGACACAGACAAGGCAACATTATGTCTTCAAAGGCACTCTGGATTAAAAAGATGTCCTTTGTGTAAGTGCAAAGAAGACTCCTTACAGGACTAGGTTGTAGTAGTAATGTTCGCAAGAAGGATTGCCCCAAAGGATAGCAATGACAAAGATATGTCCCTATATAGGTAAGTAAGTGAAAGTCGGTTGGCTCACTAAATAGATCATACATCAGCCACATCCCTGGAACAACAATAATTAGAAAGTGTGATTGGAAGTGTTTCCTGGGCTAATTGATAAGCCACAAGTTACACCCCAAAACAGATGGGATTTTCAAGGGCTGTAGTATGCTCTAGATAAATATAAACACAGGCATATTATAAAATCAATAACTTTATTGAAGTATAACAAAAGAAAAAGAAAATCATATAAAGAAAAAAATAGGTATTTAAAACCATTGCAAGGGGATATACATTCATTTGATGGACAACAAACAAGTACACAGTAATGGATATACAGTACATTGGATATACAGTCCATTACTCTGTACTTTTTTGTTGTCCATCAAATGAATGTATATCACCTTGCAATGGTTTTAAATACCTATTTTCTCTTTATATGATTTTTTTTTCTTTTGTTATACTTCAATAAAGTTATTCATTTTATAATATGCCTGTGTTTATATTTATCTAGAGCATACTACACAGCCCTTGAAAATCCCATCTGTTTTGGGGTGTAACTTGTGGCTTATCAATTAGCCCAGGAAACACTTCCAATCACACTTTCTAATTAAAGATATGTCCCTAATCAGTTCAAAAGGAGGCATTTGTAATGCTGACAATACTAGATTAAGAGCTCACGAATGGATGCCTAATAGAGGAAGCAATATGTGTAACCCCTTGTATAAAATTGTACAAATTAGCAAATGATTACTAAGAGGACAAAAAAAGAATAGACAGTGCAGACACCTTTGCTGTGCTAAGGGACTAGGTTGGTTCTATCCCCAATTGCAAGAAAGAAAGAACATGGCTCACTGGAAAAAGCCAGCGACCAAGAAGCAGGGTGGAAGATCGGCCCCTGGGATAACAGATATGGCTGATCTAGCAGAGGCCACAGAAGATTTGCCACAGCTAATACCCAAACAATTTCAACTATTTTGACTACCTCCTACACCTATGCATTGGCTATGCAAGCTTTTGAACACTCTGAAAAAGGCATCCCACTTTGTCTGATAAAATTATTGGGTGTAGACCTTCATTCGTTGATGGATTAATCCTCAGGCTTGGATTTTTTGATTTGCCATGGACATGTATTACGAACTCTGGTCCTTTAGGAAAGCTATCAAACATCCTCACAAACACAGCGTTGTTGTCTGTAGCAGATAAACATTTAATCAGAGTGACAATGAAAAGAAGAATTGTCCTCATGACTAAGGCCCAGCTTTCCAAAAAGGAACCTAAATAAATATATATAGGCAAGGTTACAAACAGAGGGATACATCTTAAATCCACCTCAAAGCGTCCATTTTTTTACATCCCAAATTTTAACAAGAAAAAATGAAAAAAAAATGTGCACAGCCAGTGGGAAAATAAGAGGAAAACTTCCCTGTGGCACTTGTTTGCCAGTGTTCAAACACGTAAAGGGAGTTGCACAAGCCATGGTGTAATTATAATATTGGTTTCAGCACTGCCCTATAAAGTGATAAAAGGGGAATTCAGAAATTGTGTGAGCCCTACATTTAACCTTGAATTCTAAGAAAACAATATACCCCCTATATATTCAGATTCTCAAACACTCCAGTAGTTTTGTTGCAGTCAGTCAAAGCCAATACCCCCCAGATTCCCTCACTAGTCTTGAGTTCTTCATGCTGGATGCCATTAGTTGTAAAGAGTATTCAGTTCACATTTCCCTACCATTAATAATTGCTATTACCATAACATACATATACACTACTTAATTACTATTACAGTAAAATAGTATTTTATTCCTATAACACAATAGTAAAATGTCTTTTCTTTCTACATAACCAATGTCCTCTTATCTTTTTTTTTTTAAGTTCCTGGAGAAAAAAAAAACAGGTTTACTAAAACAACTACTTATTAAAGCTCTGCGGAATCACATTTAGTTTGCTAAAGCAATGTATAGCAAACAGTTACTATCTTTTTTCTGTTTCAAGTATTTTATTGAATAATGCAAGTGAGTAACAACGTTTGACATACAGAATAATGCGAGGTAATGTAAACAAAGCTCGGTAACAGAGCATGAACAATAACTGTAACTACAGCAAATCTTGAGGGGTTAGTAGACAAGGGGCGGTAAAATGGGTGGTCACGAGAGAGTAGTGATTGGCATCGCCAACCCACCGGCACCCCATATAGTCAGCACACTGTGCCTAGGTGGGGAGGCAAAACCAACCAATTGTTAAACTAAAAGGGAAAAGTACCCAAGTCTACCGTACCATGTGGGAAGAGGCAGGGGGATGAGAGGAACCTCACGGGTATCTACCAAACAGGAAAAACATGGGCTACAGTCAGCCAGAATGAGGGAACAAGTCGAACAGGCAACCTGTAAACTGTAGTTAAAATGACAAGGTAGAACAAACTCAGATGTTGTAGGTGCTACAACATATGTATGCAGAAGGAAGGAAGCAGGGCGGGGGGGGGGCAGGGAGAAGGGGTTACAAGAGGGGACAAGGATAAAAGGGGGGAGGGGTAGATAGAGGGGGAAGAGGAAGGGGAAGGATCGCTGGGGGGGCCAGTACATAAGGAGTGGGGGTTTTATGGTCCCCAGGTATGGTTCAGGGCAGCAATAGGGAGCTATCACAATTGGGGGGAAGAAATTTGTCAACTCAAGGTTGCCAGATTCTATCATACTTCTCGACTGTATCCGTCAGGACAGCCTCGGTTTTGGCGTGAATCATAGCGTTGGTGATTCGGTGTTTCACTTCAGTCAAAGGCAGGTGTGGGGATTTCCACACTTTCGCAATGGTTTGTTTAGCCGCTGTTGTGACCTGTAGGAACAGTTTGTGGCGGAATTTGGACACATTATCCGGTTTCAGTTACTATCTTTTTTAATACTTGTTTTGACCTTTTCTTCACTTGTTGTTGCAGCTGAGTCTCCAGCAATCTTTTTGCAGCCACTTTCTGTCTACATACATGCTCTCCATGGATGTGTGGCATTTCTCAGGGAGTTTTTGGATGGTGACAGTAGTGGATTATGCCTGCTACTTGTCATGGCATGTAACAATGCAAGAACACAACTGGGATCCCAGGTAGCTTTTAAAAGAAAGTTTAAACAAAAGCAAGGGGGAAAGGAATAGCCCCCAAAGATAGTAGGACTTTGTAGGCATCTACTGGTTAATCTCATAGAAAACGTAAATTTATAAACAGTGTAAGTACATACAAAATTATTTTATTAATAAAATAGTACATAAAAAAACATCACAAAGATGAGTAAAATAAATTTCCTGAAAGAAACCTTCATAGCTCACTAGATATTTGAATGAAAGCTGCATATTTAAAAAGGACAGAGAATGACTTAAATACTACAACATGTGAAAGTGAGATGTTCATAATTGAGTTTATATATACTTGAACAGAAATAGCACAGTTCACAGAATGTGTTTACACATGCATATACAGCATGCATAGACAACACAGCAAGGTCTGATTTATTACTCAATATTTCTATTAGAAATCAACATGACTACATTAGCTGCTGGGAACTCTCCATGGTGCCATTTTTGCATTTTATGAGCCATGTCAGCTACACTGCTCTCCATGTACAACAAATCTTCAAATACATTTATCTCTCTTGTGGTGAAACAATCTATTATTATATTAACCTATAATACAACAAAACTGTTACAAATAATCATTATCGAATTGAGTATGGTTTAAGGAAATAATATGCTGTATATCTAATCAGAAGATTACATTTTGCTTTTGAGGTAACTCAACAAGTTCTCATTTTTCCCACTATATAAAAAAAAGGCTTGTCTGCAGTTTGGCTTTCTAGAAGAACGTCATTAAAATTTTAAAAATGAGCACATAATTATGAGAAAAAACTTTCAAAAACAATAAGGTGGGGCATATTTATAAAACAGTCAATCTGCTAGCTACATGATTCCCATGCCAACTCACTGGCTTCAAAATGTTGGGGCTGAATTCCCACTGCTGGTGTGCTGCAGTGTCCCTAATTCTGAAATGCATCCAAAAGCCCTTTTTCAAGGCATATGGGTTCCAGTGTACCACAGCATATTGTAACACAAACATACATTGTGGTGTGCTGTGTTGCCAAAAACTGTGCATGCACTTTTTATTGCTTTTGGTGCATTAGGAAGCCCATTCAAATGAATAGGCTGCCTTAACATAAAGCACACTATAATTAGTGTTAACCCACAGTGCGGATGTAATTGGGTTCTGTGTCACTTACCCAAAGTCATAATAAAGTAATTAATCCTTATCTGCATATTTGTTCTTGGTTAGTAACTCCATGTATTTAAGTAACAGGGACAGTCAGGCAATTGGCATATGCAGAATAGGAATTCAGCAATGGTAGTAGGCATATTTCCTAGGAAAAGCTATCCGTTAATTAGGAACCCAATGATAAACCTATCCCATGCAAGACAATTTGATGGAATGGTGGGTACGGACACAGTTGTAGCTTAGATCCTAGTGACTGCCAATAATCCTAAATCAATATAGACATAAATAAACAATAAATAAATAAAGTATACTGATTGTCTGCTTTGGGAAAACCATATTCGTATCTTTTCACAGCACAACAATAGAGGCAAATTCATTAACAGGGTATACCTGAGGATCAAAAAATCTCTGCAAATAAAAAATAAGTACAGTAAGTTTGTTTGGAAGAGATTTTCTCAGGCAATGACTATGAATTGCGCAGCAATAAGCAAGGGTACTGTCAACTACAAGACATTGCAGAATGGTGAATGGGAAATAAATCAGATATATAGGGTAGCGCAGTGGCTAAGTGGTTAGCAATTCTGCCTAGCAGCAGTAGGGTCATTGGTTTGAATTCCAACCACGGCACTACCAGCACAGAGTTTGCATGTTCTATTTGCGCCTGTGTGGGTTTCCCCTGGGTACTCTGGTTTCTTTCCACACTCCAAAAACATACTGGTACGTTTACTGAATTCTGTCTAAATTGGCCCATGTATGTATGAATATGAATATGAGTCCGGGACCTTAGATTTTAAGCTCCTTGAGGGCTTTACTTCTGCTGGTCAATTTGCTGTATCCTCTGCAGTATACATATGTTTTTTTAATTTGTCATTAAACTGTATGCAAAGTAAGCTTATGCATTCTCAAACTCTTCCATCTTCCTCAGTCGTGGGAGTAATGTCTACTTTGGCAATCAGAAAATATTTATGAGCTTAGATCTGCTGGGCTTCCATGTGACTGCCACAAAAAAGTAAGCTGGATAGAAGACCTTTTGCTTCGGCATCCACATCAATCCTCTTTAGATCTGGAGTTCTATTAGGTTTACATGGAGTTCATTTGTTAATGTAATTTGTTATTGATGCAGAGCCATAAGAAAATCTTTCTAGCAACTGTGGCATCAGAAAAAGGCTGTCCTGACTTTAATTTGGGTAGGTTCAGCCTTATGAGATAAAACAAATGCATACATGAAAGATCTGAAAATGCTAATCTGTAATTAGTGTAAAGAGAATAGTAGGGACACATGGGAAAATGGCTGGGTCTCAGCATTATCAAAAGTCAGGTTTTTGCCCTTTCGATCTTGTACCCCTGGCCTCTTGTTCCTTTTAATAGGACCTAATCTGTGTCACAAATCAGCAGTAAAGCAGATCTTCTACATGTGGTTCTGACACAAGGAAAAGAGCGCAATTGCTCAGGACCATGATGTGGACCCTAAAGCATCAAAAAATTAATATATGATAGCAAAGATGAACAATGGTATATGAGGCAACAGTTAATTGTAAAAATCAAAAGTCCATACAGGTTAGGGCAGCCATCCACGCTCGCTATTTGGCTGTCCTCAGACCAACACCTATTGCCTGGGAATTGGGTTAATTTCCTACCCCTCTTTAGGTTATTTCCTGTGTTTCTTTTTTTCTGTTTAACGCCTTCAGATTGTACCTGGCTACTGTTGTTCAAAACTTAAACTGACCTTTTACCTGTCCCCATTTATGATATTGCCTGTTGACTGTGTACTACTGTATGCTCTGGCTTATTCCTATTCAGCTGCTGTCTGCACAGTTATGTGTCTGGGGGCTGAAAACTGATACACTCAACAGTGAAGTCCATCACTTCTTGATGCTCTGGTGAAGACCTGGTGTCTGAGGTTAGATTTTGTGCTTCTTTCCTTTTAAGGCTTCATGTACACGGGACGTTTGAAAACCTCTCCTGAACGCTGGAACTTAACAGCTAGGAACTGACAAATAAAAACGTCCATTTGTCCGCGTTTACATGCCGCGTTTATGCAAGTTTACATTTAGGTGTTTTACATTGTCAAATGGTTAATAAATGATTCCTATTCAAAACACCTATAAAAGAAATGCTTATAAACAAGACTCTGAAAAAAAAATGACAGAATACATCTCTACAGACTATCTGAGAATCTAATTCAAATTGAGGTATCCGCAGTAGGAACATAACACGAGAAGTCTGGAGGTGGAGAAAGCCTCATTGTTGTCTTTGTACGATAAACATCTGGGAAGAGACCATAAATATTAGACACAAAAAGCTGTTTTACATCAGAGAACTATGGGAAAATAACACCAACTCCTTGTAGCCATCATTACGTCTGTGAGGCCAGTGAATGATCTGGCAGCCTTTTCCTGCAAGGTTCCCATTTTTTAAATTTTGCGTAGGGACAAGGTGGTATTTAGGACTAGGACTTTTAGTACCCAAGCTGCATTGCATTTCTGTATTTGCTTTGATGTGGCAGGGACAGCCCTACTTGTTTTTTTTTTTGTTTTTTTCTTTTTAAGGAGTATTTCTAAATTATATGGCAGTCATGGCAAAGGGGAATAATAATGTGGTTTTCTGGTTCATATAACTGTACAGCACACATATGCAGTGATATGCTGTGTTAAATAACAATCATCAAACCAAAGCCACCTTGCGGAAGGCCAGCCTGCCTAAACACTTAGGTTTTCACCCTCCAGCCTGCCTATAGTGTAGTGGATCCAGTCACCATCAGAAAATATGACAACGTTTCTCTGAATCACATCTTTAGAGTATGTCATTTTGGGCTCTTAGTGTCAGTAGATCCCACAAGATTTCTTCCTTGTATCAGGAAGGGGTGAAGTGTTCCCCCTCAAGTTGCCTACCAATTTCCTTTCATATCACCAGCATCCTTACCCTCCTTCTTGTCATCACTAGCACCCCAACACACCTTCTCTTCCTCCTCACCACCAGCACCCCAACACACCTGCTCTTGCTCACCACCAGCACCCAACCCTCCTTTTCCTCACTGCAAGCACCCCAACCCTCCTCCTTACTGCCAGTACCCAAAGCCTCCTCCTTTCTGCCAGCACCCAAAGCCTCTCCTGTCTCCAGCTGTATCATAGAATTCCACATGCAGGTGATAGGCAGGTATGGCCTTTGGTGCAAAGTAATGGTGGCTGCCATATGGCATTCTGGGCAAAATAATGGCAGCTAAATATCTGACACTGTGGTGTAGCACAGATTGCAATGAAAAAGGCATACATGGGGTGCCAGGCAAAGCTTGCCTGAAGTCACTGGACATGGGGCTAATTTGAAGGAAAAATGTAATGTCCACAGCAGAACTGCAAAGAATAAATCACATATTCTCTCTTAAGAGCGTGAAATACAAAAATGACTAACTTAAAAAAAGCCAAACACAGAAATAAACAGAACTAGAAAGTTAATGGGCAACAACCTAGGTCTCTCTATATCGTACAAGCAGTATTCTATTACAATTTTGGAAACTATAACTATTGTATAGTTTATACTCCAATGCTTTAAAAATAATATTATGAAACATGCTTTCGGGTCATTATTTAAATGTAAAGAAGAAGATCTTACAGCCAAGTCATTTGGAGTATGTTACAGTCTTTGAAAATATTCCATTACTCTGAAGACTGTGTGTGCTGACATCCCACTCAACTATTCCACTTTACATTGCCTTAATGCATATACTTTACCATTAGTTGCACTGAAAATTAAATGAAGATGTGTTTAATGGTTGCAGATTTAGGTTTCAAATTGCTATCATCTCTGGTTCAAAGACTGAGCTTCCAAAAATACATAGTAATCACAGTAGTTTTGACAAGCCTGTTTCATAGCAACAATATAGTTTTGTTGTGTGCCAAAAATGATTATTCTTCAGCAGGTTTAACATTTCTTCCGAGGTTCTAAATGTGCAGATTTGAATTCTGGCTGTTTCATTTTATTTATTTTTTTAAAGATAAGATAGATGATTTTGGGAATATAAGGAAGTTACATATGTGCCTATTAACTTTCTCCTAATAATTTGGAGATGTAAGTGATAATTGTTTTAGATTTATAAATCCCCTAATACAATAAGGCAAACTAATCTGCACTTTACCTCTACCACCTGTGAACTTAGTGGCCAAGTATGCACAAAATCAAAATGGTTTTAACGATAGAGGGGATAGACATATTAACATAAGGACATCCGGGGTAAAGCAGCAGCTTGGTAACCAGTTCTCTACAAGCCCTCAGAACTTCCTTTAGTTTTTGGGAAACAACAGACTTTAAATTAAGCAATACTGCATCTAAGAGTTTAATGTTTTATCTTTCATATTATTACAAAAAAAAAAACAAAAAAAACTAGAAGATCTATTTAGATAGCTACAGTATACTGGCAAAATATTGTCATCTATACTCTCACCAACATCACAACCAAAAGCTATCAAAAGTTGCAGACACTTACATATTCCTATGTAGAATGGATTAATTAATATCACTTGAATATGTCAATTTGTTTCCAAAAGGTAATGAAGTGGTTCGACTATGTTTATATTTTTCACTTTAGCGTTGACAGTTGCCCAGCTACAAAAACATTACTCTGGATTCCATTAATATGCATGTACTTCTTTAGTATTCTATGTAGAATCTGCTTGACTTTCACTTACTGAATACATTAAACAGAACTAATACTACATAACTGCAATTGAGACCAAAAAAATGCCTGGCTACCTACAGTACCAAAGAGCTGATCATATTTTCATACACAAGAGAATCAAAGGGTTCTTTTCAGGTTCCCAAAGTGATTGTCCTGTAGGCAGTGCTGTATGTAGACAAACTATTTTCAGTTACCATAACAGTTTCTTAGTCTATATAGACTTTTGTAACCAACAGTGGCATAATATTCTCTGATACCAAGGAAGAGAGAGGCAGCGCTGTCCAGATGTTGGCTTTATAAATTGCTATGGAAGCAGCCCATGGGTATAAACAACATTTATTAAGAGAAGCAATGGTTAATGGTTTAAAAATTATATGACACAATCAGATAAAAGGGAATCAAACCAATATGGTTCCAGGCCGTATCAGCAGGTGATAGTGGTTGATGACCTGCAGGGCCACTGGGTGGAGGGTCCGATCACCGGCATGTGCATCTGAGGAGTGGAGCCTCGGGGCTGAGCCGGACCAGCCAGCGCTCAGTGCGTGACGTCTACAGCGGTGCAGAGCAGAGCGGAGGTCTCAAAACCGGAAGTAGAACCAGCTTGGAACGCATGAAGGAAAGGGTTGCTGTGACATGTTTCGCATGTATGCGGTCCAGGCTGGTTCTACTTCCATTTCCGATTGTGTCATATACTTTTTAAACCATTAACCATTGCTTCTCTCAATAAATGTTGTTTATACCCATGGGCTGCTTCCATAGCAATTTATAAAAGGCTTGACAAAGCGCATGCATGCGCAACATGTCGTCACTGCAACCCTTTCCTTCATGTGTTCCAGGCTGGTTCTACTTTCGGTTTTGAGACTTTCGCTCTGCATTACTGTAGATGCCACGCACCTAGCGCTGGCTGGTCCGGCTCATCCCCCAGGCTCCACAGCTCGGATGCACATCCCAGGTTGGTGTCTCCCCAGCCCATACCAGTGATTGGACCCTCCACCCAGTGGTCCTGCAGGTCATCATCCACCATCACCAGCTGATACGGCCTGGAACCATACCGGTTTGATTCCATTTTATCTGATTGTATCATATACTTTTCAAACCATTAACAATTGCTTCTCTCAATAAATGTTGTTTATACCCATGGGCTGCTTCCATAGCAATTTATAAAACCAACATCCGGACAGCGTTGCCTCTCTCTTCCTTGCTAATTTTCAGGCTGGCTACAGCAGTTTTCAGGCAGCATCACAGATTGGTTTGGGACTTTGCACAGTGTGATTGCCACAGCGTCAGCACTGGAACCTTGTTTACATTGTTGTCTGTTATAACATGCTCTGATGCTATATCATATAAGGCATATAATTCTGTCTGCTGGCAACTGTGACGGCTAGCTTTAAGCTGAAATCCACGCAAATTGCTAAACACGTACTGTATATGTGAATTGTTTTACCTGCCAGATTGTTTTTTGAACAGTGATCTTGTGATTCTGGCACTACTGCAGTATAAGTATTTCTAAAACCTACATTCACTTTTTTTTGTACTTTTTTTGTAGTTCGTGAAGTAATGATTGGAAATAATGCTAGTTTTTCTTGTGTCCCTAATGGGAAGATCCAACCTCTCTATTAGCCCTGGTAATCACTGTCACCAGGGCTGAAAGCAATGGGAAATCCAAACAATGAGATGTCATAAGAACAGGAAATAATACGTTTATCTTTTGAACATGTTATACCTGTATTTAGGGTGTAACATGTAACTTGTTCCGCCCCCCCTGACCCCCTGGGCCTCCACTTCCCTGTGATAGCAGGTGTGGATTCCTTCTATCCCCCCCCCCCCCAGACTACTGTAACATTTTTAAATTGTCTGCACAGCCACGTGGTAAATTCACAGCAATCTAGGAATTAATAAACTACAAGTCCTGTCTGTCACTGCGGCAGTTTTAAATAGACTGATCAGCACTTGTAGTCCATTCACACTCCCTCCAGCTTTCAAAGCTAAAGTTGATACAGAGGTATGGGCAGAAAGCTGGTGGGAGAGAGCCTGACACTGATGGTGGATGCAATACTTTGCGGGCTCCTTTAGAAAAAAATAATAATAAATTCCTTTTTTTTTTTTTTTTAACTGAAAACATATGTGCATTTATTTATTAAACCGGAACTTATCCTATAAGGGGAAATCTTCCAATGGGGAAACCAGTTCTAATGACAACTGCTTCAGAGAATATTGCATAGAAAGTAAGGTAAAACTCTCCAAAGGAAGAGGCAGCTGGAAAAAAAAAAACTACTTTGACAGGGGATTGAGCCAATCCCCAATCTATTAATACTAGTTTTTCATTCTCAGTACATACCATGTTTCATAGAAAAGAAAAGTTAATATACAGTATTATTAATATAAGATTGAATATATGATTGAATACATAACTAATTTCTATCTGTCCAATAGTCAAATTCAAACAAAATGTCCTGGCAGATATTTTGAGGACCATTCCTAATATCAATACACATATGCACAGGAATAAAGATTGCTGTTGCTTGTCCATGGTGCTACAGTTACATTTAGTGGAAGCAGGTGACCACAATAGTTAATGTAAATTGAAGGTTCCAAATTTCCTCATTGCACTAAAAAGCAGTTTTTGTTCTTGTTTTTTTTTTTATATAACCTTACATGTTTTATCCAAAACTAAATAAAAGTTGGTCTGTACAGTAAACTTGAAATGGAAATGACCAAGGAAGTACACCAAAGTGTATAAAATACTATAACAGTGCAATTACAATGTGTAGACAACATTAACCTACTCATCACTTTTACTTTGTTGTCTAAACACAACTGTGAGGTGTATAAAGATATCTGTAGATTCATGCAATTTGGGCATTTAATGCTTTCCCCCTCAATTTCTTGACTTTTAATTGTCATGGGCTGATCTGGTGGTTTCTTTCTATCCACATCTAAAACATAGAAAAGTTTCTGCCTGGGTACTATTCGTTGCATAACCACTGATATCTTAAAAAATTGCAGAACCTAAAGTCCCACAACTTTTAAAAGTACTTCATTTCCTGATGGTTTCCAATACCCCTAAACACAGATAGACATTAAAGACATGTTGCCCATTTGTGCATAAAAAAAGCCTACAAATATGATACCTATGACTGACCCACAAACTGCAATTGATGACCCTGGTAGAAATCTCCTATTGCTTGGATAATTCAAAAGGGGAGTTAGTTCCCCGAATGTCACCCAAGGTAAAAAAAAAAAAAAAGTTACTTAATCACGGTATGTGCCTGTCAGTCCAATCTCCACTCAGGCCCATGGAAAATTGCAATTTGAACAAAAACACGGCATATTATGCAAGGCATATTATACATATTATACGCGGCATATCATACATTTCCTTTTATCAAGAATTATATGAAACAAAAATAATAAAGGTCTCTGAATGTTGCACAAGTTTAGCTAACAAGCTGTGGACCTTGAGCATGCTACACACACATAACCATTGTGATATGTGTGGTAATTAGCTTAGTGGTGTTGAGCATTTTCAGAGTCCATATGAGTTGGGATTTAAAGTTAAAGTGGAGTTCCACCCTAAATTTATACTTACCTCCATCTTCTCGCTCCGGGTCACCTGAAAAACAAATGGATAATCGCATTTTTTTTTCTTTTACTTACCTTGTATAGAAGAAAATATACTTACCTTACTTCCTTCTTCCTCCCCTCAGCGGCCACGGCGATTCGTCACTTCCTGGCTTTGCAATGATTCCTGGGAGCTGAACGTCATCGCTCCCAGGAATCATTGCGCCTGCATCGGCCCGACGTCAGATCCGGGGCGCGCGTGTCATTCCCTTCTAAACAGCTTCTGGGCATGCCCAGAAGCTGTGGAGGGATGACGCTGCGGCACCGGAAGTGATAGCGGGGCCGGTGCAGTGCATCGTGGGACCGAAGAAGACGGAAGAGGACGCAGAAGAGGATTGCGCTGGCTTCAAGCAGCCCACACCTGAGATGGCAGCGCTGGACAATACTTTTTCAAGGTAAGTATTTCTCCTAAAAGGTAAATGCAACCCGGGACAGATCAGAGGCTAGCCATTGTGGAATGTACTAGCCCTGACTGTCCCGGGGGTATTTTTATTAAAAAAAACTATTCCCAGGGTGGAACTCCGCTTTAAGGGCTTGCTGGGCCACTTTTTTTTTTAAAAAAATGAACGCAAAGTCCTTACTTTAGGGTTTACCATGCACGGGTCTTCACCATCAAAACAAACACAGTCAAAAGTAATAACAAGCCACCAGACTTTCTCTTGTGCAGTGCCGCTGCTTAAGCCCCGAACCTTGTCTTTTTTGGCTTTTGATTGGTCCCTTAGACAACTCTCCTGGCTTCCTGGGTTCTCCTAGTTCTCAGCCTATGGTTTCAGCACTCTGCTTCATGCGCCCATGCCCTGGCCTCTCAATAGGGGATCTCCGGACACTCCTGTCTCCTAGCCTGAGACCTCCTGGCTTTTGGGTGGATCACACCTGTCACCTGGATGGAGTACACCTGTCTCCTTAAGGGAGCCCTGAACAATGCCCAGTTGTGCACACTCAGCCTGCTGGTCTTCTGCAAGACCTGGAAGCTGGGTTGGCGATTTCTTCCTTCCCAAAGTACATCCAAATCTCCAAACTACAGAGCCAAATTCAGGAATACCAAAATCTGAAAAAAAAAGGTTTAGGAAACATTTTCTCCCCTCATAATTGATACTCCAGAGTCCCTCACTCTGAATGAGTGCAAACCCTGTGTCTTTTTTACAACAATTTTCACAGTGGCAGGGCCTCACACTGTCATAGTATATATGGGAGCTGAATTGGTTAAATAGTGGTTTCCGTTATGCATATGGATGTAGTTTAAAAACAAAATTCAAACTGTGTGGGAGTAATGGAAATAAATTAATCAGGTTTGGCTGAACTGTTGTGACTTTTTTTTTCTAATATTTTGGAAGTCACTTAGCCCCACTGCATGTCATATTAAAAAGGTTCAGAATTCTGACAATAATTCAGCTGCATCTCATCACTGAAGTCTCTGAGCTCCAGTCCCTTGTGTATATTTCATCAAAGCAATTAAAATACAGCACTTCTCTTTTAGAAAATATTATGCAAAATGAGTAAATGCAATGTGACAGTCTGGTCCAATTCAGAAGATTTAGCTTTTTGTTAGCTCCCTTTATTTTGGGTGCAGACCTAATAAAGCCCAGAGGTCAGTACCTTTTTGTTAGGTTGTGACCACCATCCCTGTATTCCTGGTGGCTTTTGTTCCTCTCCTTTCTTGTCCTGCTGTCATTGTTATAACAAGTGAGTGAAAATCTGGGGTCAAAGAAAGTAAAAAGGACCTGACAAAAAATTCTAACCATTATCCATTCTATAAAAAATGTGAAAAAAAAGGTTTGGGAGGAATTTCTGCTTTCCATGTTTCTTCCTATTTTTAAATGCACTTTTCGGGAGAATAAATATTTCATACTGGCTTTTAGTCTTTGACAAATCTACAAGCTTGCAGGCGTAGCTCGCTAGAACAGATAAATTAAATGTTTATGTAGCCCAGTGTAATGAAGCCACCTGTGATATTATTTTATGTAAATGGCTGCTGGGAACTAGTTTTTCTGCATCACTAAAAAGATTTTACAGAGCTTTTTTTTTATATGTCCTATAGAATTATAATTCATACTGCTGTTAGTTTAAATACCTTTCTATTTATAAAAAAAAAAAAAAAAAATCATACTGCGGGTGTATGCACTTCACCACTCCACTTTAAAACAGCTGCTGATATATTTGCAAGGTAATCTGTATTTTCTACAATGTAAAACCCACCATAATGTACAAACAGATCGGTTTTCACTGCAATCTGCATTTTTCACTGCATTTCTGAAATGCTCAAACAAGACCTCTGCCATCCCTAATGAACCCAGCACAGAATTCCACAGTACAGTTAATTTGCTTTTGTTTATAGAACTACTCAGGTGTCTACTGACTCTAGATTGTACATGGCCATGCATGCACAAACTTGGCAACTAATAACCATTCTCAATCATTGTATCAACACAACTTGGCAAACACAAAGACTTCTCGCTAGGGTGCAGCCAGTACTGCATGAAGAGAAGAAACCTCATAATCCTATTCAAAATAGTTAGTAAATGATTACACACTGTATCTATCAAACATACTGCAGGTGAGAGGGCACAGTTTGATCCATGACAATGATTGAAAAATGATATGAAGATAAACTCTACAACAATTGATTTTAGCAAGCAAAACTTGAATTGGCCCCTTAATGGCCAGGCTAGGTGACCCATGACCATGCATGGATCCAATATTCCAATACCTCTGTGCAGGGCATTTTTTCAGCATGAAATGCAGAGGAACGCAGTTCCGGCACCTCCTGTACTGAATGTATGTAAAGGCAAGGGTTGCTGGGGTGTGCTGGAGGGTCTATTGATGCTGGCTGCTGTTATTGTCTATTGTTCCCAGAAGAGATCTATTGTTGCTGGGGAGGTCTGTTTTTTTTATTTTTTTTTTGCTGGTGGGGGATCTATTTTTGCTGGGGTTCAATTGTTTACTGGAAGAGATCTGCTGTTGGAGGGCATATTGTTGCTAGAGGGCATCTATTTTTGTGCGGTAATCTATTGTTTCTGGGGCGGTCTGTTTTTACTGGTGGGGGATCTTTATTTGCTGGTAGCTTATGTTTCTGGGGGGATCAATTGATGCTGGAAGGGATCTACTGTTGAGGTAGGGGTCTTTTGTTTCTGGCTGCTGGAGAGTCTATCGATGCTGGGCTGGCTGCTGAGAAATACGTTTTTGCTGCTGGTGTCTATTTTTGTTGGTGTCCATTGTTGCTGGGGGGGGGTCTATTGTTGTGGGGGGATCTATTGTTGCTGGGGAGGATCTATTACTGCTGATTGTGGGGGATCTACTTTACTGCTTTTGTTAACAAATTCCTTACAAATTACTTACCACCACAAAATGATACTTTTGTTCTGTATTCTCTAAAAGGGGCAGTACTAGGAGATGGGTAAGATTGGTACTAAAGGAAGATGCTCAGAGGGGATGGGGAGGGGGTTACAAGAAGAGACCCAGAAGGGGGGAATTCCTGCATTTATTCTCTGACAAAAAAAGCCCTGCCTCAGTTTAGGTGCAATATGGCAGCTTGCTAATGGGTGATGCACAGCAATGCTTTAAAAAAGATTGCTAAACCAAACATGCTTTATTATGAATTTATTTTTTATACATGCTCTATTGTTCATTTATGATCAGTAGATTCAGAGGTGTAGGCAGCTTAAAGTTACTCAGGAGATGGCTCAGCGAGAGACCCAGAAAATGCATGGTGTTGATCGATATCAGAAAAGTGTCAGGGTTCTTAACCACTTCCAGCCCAAGGACGTCATATGACGTCCTGAACTTTGCGTGGAGATATCTGTATGATATATAAAATCAAAATTAAGCAGCGCTAGCATAAAACCACAATTGTAATGACTGTGATAAATAAGATACATAGATAATATGAATTGATAAAAAGTCCTTGTGAAGTGAAGTAAAGTGCTCAAGTGCAAAAAAATATTCAGAAGTGCTCCAAGGTGATAGGTGACCCCTCTTGGTTCCCCACTCACCACAATGCCAGATTGTTTGCGCCTGAAATGTATATTGCACAGAAGCCTTCTTCCAGGGATCTTTCTGTGTTTTTCATTTATCCTTGGATAAAGGTAGGTGTGATCCGCCTCCGTATCCACCATTAAAATATGAAAAGACCGTACATGGTGAAGTATGTTTGAACAGTTTTATTGCTAGTCAAAAGGTCAAAAACATACTCACAAACATATGGTATAGATATCGCATGTATCACAAAACTCGTGGAAGCCGCAATCTGCGTGCGTTCTACAGTATGACCAGGAAGTATTTGACCGGAAGTGACGATGCGTCTCGTTCGTAACAGCAATCCAAGTTAACAAGCTGAAGAACGTCACGGCCGCCTGCAGAACGGTAATGTGACAAAATGACAGCGTGACCAGCTCCTTCCGACATGTTTCCACTCAAGGGGTCGTCTACTGGGATTGGAGCCTACAGGCATCATTCGGATATATCATATTTTGCAGCCAGAAATTCCCTGTACTATAAGAACAATCATAGCGGCTGTTCAGCTGCTTGATCATTCTTACAGGCGGCGGGTGTGGACAACCCCCCTCAAGCCACCCTCCGGTGCTTCTACCCACTTGCCTGTGCGATCGGCGAGCCGGAGAAGGAAGCTACTGGCAGTGGAAGTTCACTATAGAGAATACTGAGAACCAAATGGTCCCCGGCAGTATCTATGACTCTCGGAGGCCCAGGCGTGACGTTATGACGTCATGCCAGGCCTGGCAGTTGTAAATACTGCCGTGATTTCAGGTGAAAAGGCTGAGATTGTTTTTTTTTTTTATCTTAGCCTCTTTCCAGCCTAGAGGAGATTAGTGAGGTCTTAAAGAACCCACATCTCTTCATAAAGAGGACCTGTCATACCCTATTCATATTACAAGGAATGTTTACATTCCTTGTAACAAGAATAAAAGTGATCCAAAAAAATAAGTAAATAAATAAATGAAAGGGAAAGTGTAAAAATATAAAAATAAAAGAAACAATAAAATTTTTTTTTTAAAGCGCCCCTGTCCCCGCGTACTCGCATGCAGAAGCGAATGCATATGTTCACCGTGCTCACATATGTAAATGACGTTCAAGCCACACATGTGAGATATCGCCGTGAACATTAGAGCGAGAGAAACAACTCTAGCCCAAGACTTCCTCTGTAACTCTACACTGGTAGCCTGTAAAAAATTTAAAGCATTGCCTATGGACATTTTTAAGTATTGAAGTTTGGCGCCATTTCATGAGAGCAATTTGCAAGCATGACATGTTAGGTATGTATTTACTCGGTGTAACATCATCGTTCACATTATAAAAAAAAAATTGGGCTTACTTTAGTGTTTTTTTTTTTTTTTTTTATTCATGAAATCTTTTTTTATCTCCCAAAAAAAAATTAATAAAATGCGTTTGAAATACCGTGTGACATATAAAGTTGCAACGGCAGTGATTTTATTCCCTAGGGTCTCTGTTAAAAACATATATAATGTCTTGAGGTTCTGAGTAATTTTCTAGCAAACAAATTATGATATTTACATGTAGGAGAGGAGTACCAGAATAGGCCGGTTATGGAAATGGTTCTCAGGAATCAAGAACTTACAGAAATCTGGTGTCCAGGACTGCATAGAATCATGCATGGATATTTTTGGTGGCTAACAAGCTGCTGTGACATATTGTGTGACATGCTGTGACAAGCTACTTATGACATCCAGTCATAATATTTTTTGTGCTCCCCCAACTAATTTCTGCCGCTCGCCAGCCACTGTGGGTATATTTACAACAAGAATGGAGAGCAAGGAGACTAGTAAACATTACTCTAATATTTACCAATCACATAGGAAAACAATCAATACTGGTCTATGAGTTCAGTGCAGTGCTGAGTGCCAGGGAAGAAGTAGACCAAAGACTATACTGTATGTCTTCCATTTCCTTCTTCATCATAAGATATCAGGGGTCTAAATACCTTGATAAAAAATACACAAACACCCCATCTTCGCATACATATACATTTTAGGTTGTATTCACAAATTTAGTCTTGTGTTATAGTGCATTACAGCGTATGTGTTAGGGTGTATGGCGTCGCAATAGCCTATGCATGTTAATTGAGCTGCCAACATAGCCCAATGCAAAAACAAAACTTAAAGTGTCCATTTACTCTTTACAGTATATTGAGACACATAGGCTCATGTACAGTATATTACACATTAATGTGCGCTGCCTCAAGGCAGACCATTCCATTTGAATAGACTGCCAATCAGAGTTGTATAAAGTACTCGAAACCCATACTTGAGTAAAAGTACAAGTGCTCGATCAAAAACTGACTTGAGTAGAAGTGGAAGTGCTCGATCAAAAAGTGACTTGAGTAGAAGTACTAAAGTATTCAACATTTTTTGTACTTAAGTATTGCAAGTAGTTTTTTTTTAATTTTGCTACTCAAGTACTGAAAGTAAAAGTACCAGTAGTTTTGAAAAAAAAAATTCTACTCAAGTACTGAAAGTAAAAGTACAAGTACTGTGCTATGTAGTTATTAAAGAAAGAAGTCAAAAGTTTGAACATCATATTGTTTTTTATTATTTCAAATGCAGCTTTTATTTACACATACAGTAGCATTTATTTTCGTATGCGCTGATAATACATGTTTTGAGCTTCATGAAACCTGCCATCTACTGTTCTGGCAGTGGTAATTTTTATAATAGTAACCAGTAACTATGCAGCACAAAAAAAAAAATATTGGAGTAGAAGTACTGAAATCATCGAAAAAAGTAGTGAAGTAAAAGTGGAAGTAGAAGAAAAAAATTCTACTCTAGGAAAGTACAGATACCGCCTTTCAGTACTTAAGTACAGTAGTGAAGTAGTTCTACTTAATTACTATACATCTCTGCTGCCAATACACCCCAACATGATTAAAAATGCATTTAACCATTTTTCCAAGGCAATACACCATTCAAATTAAATTGTCACAGATGATTGGAGTGTGCCTGCCTTAGTTTCCTCCAGGTTTTCCAGTTTCCTCCCACATTCCAAAACATGCTGGTAGGTTAATTATCTCCTATCTAAGTTGGCCCTATTATGTGTATGAATGAATGTGAGTTAGTGAATTTAGATTGTAAGCTCTTTGAGAGTAGGGACTGATGTAAATGTACAATATATACAGTATCTCACAAAAGTGAGTACATCCCTCACATTTTTGTAAATATTTTATTATATCTTTTCATGTGACAACACTGAAGAAATTACACTTTGCTACAATGTAAAGTAGTGAGTGTACATCTTGTTTAACAGTGTAAATATCTTGTCTCCTCAAAATAACTCAACATACAGCCATTAATATATATAAAAATAATGCGCTTGGCAACAACTGTTTATAAAAAAGCTAAGGAAAAGCAGCTGATGCAAAATCTTTGAATGTTGCAAAAGATCAAAATAACAATACTAAAACAAGTGCAAGCGCTAATCAATTTCTCAAAAGAACCCACATCCAAGGAGATGTGGGTTATGGAGACCACCACCAACACCCAATTTCACAGCCTCTTACCAATTAGCATAGACACTCACTACAAAGGTCTATAGAAGCAGTAGATCATTAATAGATACAGACGACACTGGAATCCTGTCAGCTTTTCACTACAGCATTCCTCTCCATTGTTCTCCATATAGAAAGATTGTCATGCAGAAATAAATAGGACAATCCTCATAGTGTAAAAAATCATAATAACACTTTATTAAAAGTAAGATTCACTTACACTAAGGTAATGCACTTGGGGGAGATGATGATACACACATCTGGTGGACATGTTTAAAGTCTCTTACCTTAGTGTAAGTGAATCTTACTTTTGACACAGCCATTAATGTCTAAGCTGCTAGCAACACCCCTAAGTGAAAATGTCCAAATTTTACCCAATTAGCTATTTTCCCTCCCAGGTGTCATGTGACTCATTAGTGTTAAGAAGTCTCAGGTGTGAATGGGGAGCAGGTGTGTTAAATTTGGTGTTATCGCTCTCACTTGCTCATACTCATCACTGGAAGTTTAACATGGCACCTGATGGCAAAGAACTCTCTGAGGATCTGAAACAGGAATTGTTGCTCTACATAAATATGGCCTAGGCTATAAGAAGATTGTCAAGACCCTGAAACTGAGCTGCAGCACAGTGGCCAAGACCATACAGTGGTTTAACAAGACAGGTTTCAATCAGAACAGGCTTCGCCATGACTGACCAAAGAAGTTGAGTGCACGTGCTCAGCATCATATCCAGAGGTTTGCTTTGGGAAATAGACGTATGAGTGCTGCCAGCATTGCTGCAGAGGTTGAAGGGCTGAGGGGTCAGTCTGTCAGTGCTCAGACCATATGCTGCACACTGCATCAAATTGGTCTGCATGGCTGTCATCCTAGAAGGAAGCTTCTTCTAAAGATGATGCATGAGAAAGCCAACAAACAATTTGCTGAAGACAAGCAGACTAGGGGCATGGATTACTGGAACCATTTCCTGTGGTCTAATGAGACCAAGATAAATGTATTTGGTTCAGATAGTGTGAAGCGTGTGTGGCGCCAACCAGGTTAGAAGTATAAAGACAAGTGTGTCTTGCCTACAGTCAAGTATGGTGGTGCGAGTGTCATGGTCTGGGGTAATGAACTGGAGTTCATTGAAGGAACCATGAATGCCAATATGTACTGTGACATACTGAAGCAGAGCATGATCCCCTCCCTTTGGAAACTGGGCCCCAACATGACAACGACCCCAAACACACCTCCAAGACGACCACTGCTAAAGAAGCTGAGGGTAAAGGTGATGGACTGGCCAAACATATCTCCAGACCCAAACCCTATTGAGCAGCTGTGGGGCATCCTCAAACTGAAGGTGGAGGAGCACAAGGTCTCTAAAATCCACCAGCTGTGTTATGTCATCATGAAGGAGTGGAAGAGGACTCCAGTAGCAACCTATAAAGCTCTGGTGAACTCCATGCCCAAGAGGTTTAAGGCAGTGCTTGAAATTAATGGTGGCCGCACAAAATATTGACACTTTGGGCCCAATTTGGACATTTCACTTAGGGGTGTACTCATTTTTGTTGCCAGCAGTTTAGACATTAATGGCTGTATGTTGAGTTATTTTGAGGGGGCAGCAAATGTACACTGTTATACAAGCTGTACACTCACTACTTTACATTGTAGCAAAGTGTCATTTCTTCAGTGTTGTCACTTAAAAAGATATAATAAAATGTTTACATAAATGTGAGGGGTGTACTCACTTTTGTGAGATAATGTATGTAAAGGGCTGCATAAATTGTTGGTGCTATATAAATACCTGTAATAAACAAATAATAACAATACGGTCACTTTGCTTTGAACAGGTAGTGCAAGTGGCTCTTTAACATTGATTATTTTAGGCTTTAACATGAGTTTTGTTAAGGCAGCCAATTCTTTTTTAACCCCTAACTCTGTCTCCTGACTGCTGAAGTAGTGCTTTTTAATGCCCGAGGAGTGGTGCTGCTTCGCTATCACTTGACCGATGTGATTTGCTCACATGATCAATGTGGTCCCCTTGGAGACCTTTCTGTTTATCTTTTAAATTCAGAGAGCCATGTTAAATATGGGATTGATTTCAGGACTGAATAGACTAAGGGCTGAATAGACTTGGGTCAAGGTGTTTTCAAAGTAACTAGCATTAGACGATTTCACATCTGCATGCAGAGATGCATGCTGATGTGAATTTTAGGGAAGAAGGAGAAAGGTCCACTTTAAAGGCAAACACAAAAAAAAATGGTCTTTCTATCTCTGTGTGTGAAATATACATGTTTGCTTTGTCAAAGTTGAAAGCCCCTAACATCTACTGTGTCTGCACTTTTGAGCCAGTAAAAAAAAAAAAGAAACCCATGGGAAGCCCAGAGGTGTATACACAGCAAATCAGCCTCGCTGAGCCACAATTACTCTAATTATAGAAACTGTTTAGGGAAAAAACTACTAGCATACAAGTGTGCCTGCCAGTAAATGTCACACTATAGCACTAGAATAAATATTTGCAGATCATGGAAAACTGTCGCTGGTGTCTCTTTTGTGAAGAAAAAGCCAATTTTTGGCCTCATGCACACAGAACGTTTTTAACGCTGCTGTTAGCAGTGTCTAGCCTTTTCTTGTGCCTCTAAATGTCCCTGCATGTTAGCCTATGTGTATGATCCATGATAAGTATTAAATAATGAAAGGATGGGAATATATGTATATACACATACAGTCAGGTCCATAAATATTGGGACATCGACACAATTCTAATCTTTTTGGCTCTATACACCACCACAATGGATTTGAAATGAAACAAACAAGATGTGCTTTAACTGCAGACTTTCAGCTTTAATTTGAGGGTATTTACATCCAAATCAGGTGAACGGTGTAGGAATTACAACAGTTTGTATATGTGCCTCACACTTTTTAAGGGACCAAAAGTAATGGGACAGATTAGCAATCATAAATCAAACTTTCATTTTTTAACACTTGGTTGCAAATCCTTTGCAGTCAATTACAGCCTGAAGTCTGGAATGCATAGACATCACCAAACGCTGGGTTTCATCCCTGGTGATGCTCTGCCAGGCCTCTACTGCAACTGTCTTCAGTTCCTGCTTGTTCTTGGGGCATTTTCCCTTCAGTTTTGTCTTCAGCAAGTGAAATGCATGCTCAATTGGATTCAGGTCAGGTGATTGACTTGGCCATTGCATAACATTCCACTTCTTTCCCTTAAAAAACTCTTTGGTTGCTTTTGCAGCATGCTTCGGGTTATTGTCCATCTGCACTGTGAAGCGCCATCCAATGAGTTCTGAAGCATTTGGCTGAATATGAGCAGATAATATTGCCCGAGACACTTCAGAATTCATCCTGCTGCTTTTGTCAGCAGTCACATCATCAATAAATACAAGAGAACCAGTTCCATTGGCAGCCATACATGCCCACACCATGACACTACCACCACCATGCATCACTGATGAGGTGGTATGCTTTGGATCATTAGCAGTTCCTTTCCTTCTTCATACTCTTCTCTTCCCATCACTCTGGTACAAGTTGATCTTGGTCTCATCTGTCCATAGGATGTTGTTCCAGAACTGTGAAGGCTTTTTTAGATGTTGTTTGGCAAACTCTAATCTGTCCTTCCTGTTTTTGAGGTTCACCAATGGTTTACAACTTGTGGTGAACCCACTGTATTCACTCTGCTGAAGTCTTCTGTTGATTGTTGACTTTGACACACATACACCTACCTCCTGGATAGTGTTCTTGATTTGTCCAACTGTTGTGAAGGGTGTTTTCTTCACCAGGGAAAGAATTATTCGGTCATCCACCACAGTTGTTTTCCATGGTCTTCTGGGTTTTTTGGTGTTGCTGAGCTCACCGGTGCGTTCTTTCTTTTTAAGGATGTTCCAAACAGTTGATTTGGCCACACCTAATGTTTTTGCTATCTCTCTGATGGGTTTGTTTTGTTTTTTCAGCCTAATGATGGCTTGCTTCACTGATAGTGACAGCTCTTTGGATCTCATATTGAGAATTGACAGCAACAGATTCCAAATGCAAATAGCACACTTGAAATTAACTCTGGACCTTTTATTTGCTCCTTGTAAATGGAATAATGAGGGAATAACACACACCTGGCCATGGAACAGCTGAGCAGCCAATTGTCCCATTACTTTTGGTCCCTTAAAAAGTGTGAGGCACATATACAAACTGTTGTAATTCCTAGACCTTTCACCTGATTTGGATGTAAATACCCTCAAATTAAAGCTGAAAGTCTGCTGTTAAAGAACACCTTGTTTGTTTCATTTCAAATCCATTGTGGTGGTGTATAGAGCCAAAAAGACTAGAATTGTGTCGATGTCCCAATATTTATGGACCTGACTGTACATACACACACACACACACACACTATATTAACAAAAATATTGGGACACCTGCCTTTACATGCAGCAGTAATCATAAATATCACTGACAAGGCATGTGGATTGCACAAGGTTGTTCAACTGTTCAGTTATTTTATACATGAGTCTTCACAGGGTACAAGGTACACTATATTACCAAAAGTATTGGGACACCAGCCTTTACACGCACATGAACTTTAATGGCATCCCAGTCTTAGTCCTTAGGGCTCAGTATTGAGTTGACCCACCCTTTGCAGCTATACTAGCTTCAGCTCTTCTGGGAAGGATGTCCACAAGGCTTAGGAGTGTGTCTATGGGAATGTTTGACCATTCTTCAAGAAGCACATTTGTGAGGTCAGGCTCTGATGTTGGACAAGTAGGCCTACCTCGCAGTCTCCGCTCTAATTCATACCAGATGTGTTCTGTCGGCTTGAGGTCAGGACTCTGTGCAGGCCAGTCAAGTTCCACCACCCTAAACTCGCTCATCCATGTCTTTACGGACCTTGATTTCTGCACTGGTGGGCCATCCCCAAACTGTTCCCACAATGTTGGGAGCATGAAATTGTCCAACATATTTTGGTATGCTGATGCCTTAAGAGTTCCCTTCACTGGAACTAAGGGGCCAAGCCCAACCCCTGAAAAACAAGCCCACACCATAATCCCCTCTGCACCAAATGATTTGGACCAATGTACAAAGCAAGGTCCATAAAGACATGGATGAGTGAGTTTGGGGTGGAGGAACTTGACTGGCCTGCACTTCAGCCCGATAGAACACCTTTGGGGTAAATTAGGGTGGAGACTGCGAGCCAGGCCTTCTCTCCAACATCATTGCCTGACCTCACAAATGCGCTTCTGGAAGAATGGTCAAACATTCCCATAGACACTCTCCTAAACCTTGTGGACAGCCTTCCCAGAAGAGTTGAAGCTTTTATAGCTGCAAAAGGTGGCCAACTCAATATTGACCACTACAGACTAAGACTGGGATGCCATTAAATGTCATGTATGTGTAAAGGCAGGGGTCCCAATACTTTTGACAATATAGTGTATATACACACAATCATCATTGCTTTCCATGAGGAGAGTGTAATCTTTTTCTCAGGTATAATCAATGGCTAGCATCTACTTCCTGTGCCAAGATCTTCACAAGACACCATTTAAATAAAACCCCCTAAAAATGGTTGCTGTAACTGCCTAAAAAGTATTAGCTAAAATGTGGATTTTTTTTGTTAGGTAAATCCATCCTAATCTGCTGCTGCAGATGCAAATCAGTGCATATATTCAGGAATCATTTGGCAGTTCATATTTACTGTGTGTTCTGGAAAGCCACTGTGGGATTAAGAGAAAACGAGATAAAGCTTCATTCATCTTTAACTAAAAAATACAGATAAGTCTTCCTAAAGAATAAGACATATAACTCTGAAAGTAAATTTTATCATTTCAGCGGGATATCTAGATAGCCCCCTACCTAAACTGGCCATAGATTTTTTCCTTTTTTTTTTCCCCGTCTGGTCCCTGCTGAACCGGACATTTTGATCCATCTATATCCAGATTTAGACCTATCACACCATAGTACAGGAGTTCTACTGCTTTTTTCCCCACTTGTCTTGTATGTGACTGCCCTATGACTTTACTACAAAAGAAAAGCCAAATTCTTTCCTTATGAACATAAAAGAGTTTATCCTCTAGGTTTGTGGTTATAGCAGATTAAAGTAGTTCCAAAGACAGGACACTTTTACCTTTATGCATTCCCTGCATTAAAGTGATTGTAAAAACCTTTGTTTTTTAATCTAAAATAATAAACATGTCATACTTTTCTGCTCTGTGCAATGCAGCCCCAATCCTCCTCTTCTCAGGTCCCCCATCAGCACTCCTAGCCCCCCCCCCCATCCAATGAGTGCCCCCATAGGAAGCCCCTTCTTATATTGGCACTCATTAATGCTCAATCCCGAGCTGAGCTGTTTGCGTCTATGCAGACATACAGCCTGGTTCGGTCCCACCTCCAACCTTATAGGCTTTGACTAAAAGCAGCAGGAGCCAATGGTTCTCACTGCTCTCACCCAAGCCTGTGAGAGAGGGGACAGGGTAGAAGAGCTGCTGCAGACATTCACAGCGCTGGACCAAGATTGGTGAGTATTTGGGGGGGGGGGCAGGGGGAGGAGGGGAACTACTATTGAAAGGTTTTTTACTTTAATGCAGTAAATGCATTAAAGTAAAAAAACTATTACCTTTACAACCGCATTAAGGTAAAAAATGTCCCAGTAATTGTATCACCCCCTTATCTTCCTACATCTCAATCCAGCACTGTGCTCATCTGCCTGCAGCCATGATAGTCTGTGTTCCTCTCCTCACAGGCAGTGCAAGCCATTGGCTCCTTCTGCTGTCAATCAAATCCTGTGAACAGAGAGCAGGGGGCGAGGCCAAGCCACGCTGTGTGTGTCTATGTACACACACAGCTCACCTGAGGAGCAAGCCTGTGGGTGTGCCCTCATAGCAAGTGGCTTGCTATGGGAGCAGACACAGAAAAGGAGGAGTGGACAGTGCTGGCAGGGCATCCAGAAGAGGAGGTTTGGGGTCACTCTGTGGAATACCATTGCACAGAGCAGATAAGTATACTGTAACATGGTTATCATTTTAATTTACATATAAATTACCTTCCAAACCACTTTAAGCTAATTCATGGGTGCCAAACCCTTTTATCAGTTCACAAACAGTGGTAGTATTTTACTCACCCCTTGAAGGAAAGCTGTGCAACTAGTCAAATACTATTGTTTTGGCCCCCTAACTAAAGCACCTAACTGGTGCAGTAAGCAGGGCCAAGACAAGGGGTTGGCATAAGGGCCAAGTGCCCTGGGCACACAGGAGCTATGTGGAGAGGGGGTGCTGAGAGCTGATGAGAGCTTCGCTCTCCAGCTACCTGATTGACAGGAGTGTTTTTCAGAACAGAACACAGTGCAAAGCAGCGATAGCAAAAAAAAAATCCTCCCTCCAGCTGCAGGATGGCATCGCCTTGCCCTACCTCCTCCAGCAGTCCCAGATGCTCTGGTGCAGGACAACTGAATGTGGAACCTCCTCTCTACTAGCTATTGCTGTTTGTTGTGTGGGCATCATGGGGATGCAAATGACCAGAGATCCTGTCTGCCCACTTGCCTGTCCGCCCGCCTGCATGGAAGAAGGAGATGTGAGCTGAGGAGGATGGAATGTGTTACAAGGTAAGCTCAGCTAGCAGTATTTGATGTCATTGCTGCTGCCCCCTGTCCAACACCAGAGCACAGGAAGTAGGGCAAGGGGGGTGGAGCAGACTGGAATTGAGGAAGAGGTTAACCTTGCCTTGACAACCAAGGCAGGTGGGGGATGGGGGTTAACTTTCACTGCCACTGACTCCCCCTCTGAATTGGTGGTCAGTGGCAGTGAATTTTAACCCCCCCCCCATCCCCCCCGCCACCTTGCATTGGTACTCATGGCAATGAATGTGAACCCCCATTCCCCCCACCCTGCATTGGTTTTCATGGCAGTGAAATTTTAACCCACCACCCCCTTCTGCATTTTTGGTAATGTCAGTAAAAGTTTACCCCCTCCTCCTACTTGGGTGGTCATGGGAGGGATTAAATCTAAATCCCACTGACCACCAACGTGGGGGACGGATTTAATATTACTGACACCTGTGCTAAGAGTTAATATTGTGACCACTGCCATCAATGCTGGGAATTATTGTGTGCAGTGACTCCAATGCTGGGAGTTATTATGGAACCAACGGACACCAATGCTGGGGGATGTTACTTTGTCCTCTGACACCTGTACTGGGGGGTTTTATGGTGTCCACTGATACCAATGCTGGGAGTTATTATGGAACCCACGGACACCTGTGCTGGAAGTTAATAATGTGTCCACTGGCACCTGTGCTGGGGGTTATTTTTTGGGTCCACTGACACCAATGCTGGGAGTTATTGCGTGCACTGACACCTGTGCTGGGGGTTGTTATGGCATCCACTCACACTAACAATGGGGGTTATTACATCCACTGACACCAATGCTGGGGGTTATTATTGCATGTACTGATACCTGTGCTGGAGGTTATTATTGCGTACACTGACTCCAATGCTGCGGGTCATTATTGCGTACACAGACTCCAATTCAGGGGGTTATTTTTGTGTCAAGGAAAGGGGCGCAATTCGGTATCTTTGCCTTGGGCACTGGTCAACCTTGTTCTGCCACTGGCTGTAGTTCATAAGTGTTGGTACGCACATGGCAGGTTGTTTCTGGTCATTGTACTACATTCAGAAGGTCCAAAAAATCCCCCAAAATCCACAACTGCCTCTATGTCCATTAATTCCCATAGGGTTAATGTAATGGATACAGGAGAGTATTTATCATCAGAATTAGTGATGAGCTGAACATGCCTGTGTTCGGTTTGGGGCAGTTTGAGTGAACGTACCGAAGTTTTGGATGCCAAATCTAAATTTCATTAACGACAATAGGAGTCTAATTAAATAAATCAGTAATGGCCTTTTTCTAGGCTGAAATGCAATGAGTTGTCAAACAAATGGCAAGGGGGGCTGGGCACTGCCCTGGGGGGGCATATAGCAAAGAAGAAAAAAAATTCTGCTTGATAGATAGCAGCAATAGTAATAAGGTTTACAATGAAACATTAAAAATGTAAAATTCCTTTACATAACATTCCTGAGGGATGCCCTGACCCTGGCAGTGAAGTGGCACATTTGTAAGATGTATACAACCAACTACAGCAAAACTGACATTTACATAGAAAATAAAATGCTATTTAAATTGCCAGTAAATAACAGGTCCCTGCTGCTTTGTTCTCTTTGTAAACAAACAGCTTGGGATTCCCTTCATCTACATCAGACTTTTATCTTAGATGCATGGAGAAAAAGATGAGCTACAGTTGATTGCCTTACAGCCTCATCATGTAGTTCATTCCAGAGCAACAGACACAAATGGTGACAATGGAGTAGCGTGGAAGGGTGCTACAACACTGTCATCTAACTAAAAAAAGAAATCAAACAATGTAGAGATTAAAGGTACATTTTTAACTGAAACAATAACAAGCCATTAATAGGGCAGGCCCGAAGCTATGAAAGAAGTAAATTAAATGCAGGGCATACATTAGATGGTGGAAGTTGAACCAGGGAGAGTGGAGTTAACCGGTTTAAAATAGTGAGGAAAGTAATAGTACTTACTGGATTGACTGGAGATGTGGGGTGATTGGGAGGTTTATAAGAGTATGGTCTGCTGGGGGAGCGTGAAAGAATCTAATTGGAAATCAGAAGTTGTCGGAAAGTGTCCCCTCCCTCCCACCCTAAGCATTTTGGTTTGTGCTTGTTGGATTAAGATAGAAGCAGAAGTTTTGGCGGTTTGGCGTCCTTGAAGGTGGTTTAAATCTGGTGTGCTCAAGTTGGTCTGGTCAAGTAAAAGTAACCAGGTAGTTGTAGACTTGTAGGTGTCTGAGGTCTGCTGGGATAGTTCTCATGGAGGTGTTCTGCAGCTGGGGGCATAACTTAGCTAACTGGTTCCACAGACACAACATTTATGGCACTTTGCCACTGCAAGTACCGGCTCGGCTCTACTCGGCCCTGCTTGGCCCGGTTTGCTTTTCCACTGCTGGTACGGTGTTGTAACGGTTCGGTACGGTACGGTATGGTTTGCTTTTCCAGTAAGGTAATACTTAAGTTAAGTGGGTGGGATAACAACGGGGTGGGTGGGATTCTCTGACCAATCAGTGGCTAGTAGTGACTGCATGCAAAGGATTGTGGATATGGTACCGGGTATGGTACCTCTTGGAACCACAATCGAGGTGGTACTGTTTTTGAGAGCCGTACCGGTCAGTTCCATGTAGTGGAAAAGCGGCGCCATACCATACCGTACTGAACCGTTCCTACACCGTACCATGCGGTACCAGCAGTGGAAAAGCACAAAAGCGAGCCGAACCGTTCGGTTCCATGCAGTGGAAAAGCGCCACTAGTTACATGGTACCTTCAAGGATGTGCAACCTTGTTCAGTCTGCAATATTATGTTTTTATTATTCAGTTTGTATATTGTTTATAATAAAAGGCCTTGCGGACATTTAACTCCACTTTTTGAATAACCCGTTTCTTTATGGTGGTTAAATGGGAGGGGGAGTTTGGGTAAGGTAGGCTAAAGGTTATTGGTGCTTGGTGATCTCTGATCTACCCTGGTCAAGTAGCTTTAAAGCAGAACTCCAAACATATGCTTTTTTTTTTTTTTTAACTGCTAATGTGTAAACAATAGTTTTCTATCTTGAGGTGTATACCATGGCCAAGTCATCACGCTTTCCTTCAACAGCACTATTTGTATATACCCCATATAGTAGAACTCTCATTGTACTTGTGACAGCTGGGATTTAAGATCCGAGGCTCTGATACACAGAAGGGGTAGCGTTGCTTGTACGCTCTGTCTTCCTTTGGCCTTTCACAGAACGTTGTGTATTATGTTGCATTCTGTAAAGGCCAAGGAGATGGGGGGCAAACTAACAACACAATCCCTTCAGTGTATGGGAGCCAAAGAGGTTGATAGTAAAGTGAGCAATGTATTATTCAGCATAAATACAAATAGCGATAGTAAAAGGACAGAGCAGCAATAAGCCCATGGAATCCACCGCATAAAAAGGTCACTATTGTTTACAAACCCAAAATTTAAAAAAGCCTATGCTGGGGTTCTGCTCTAAAAGTTTTGCTGAACATGCAAGACATGTTATTTTATCCCTTGATTACACTTGCAAATGGAGGGCCAAGCAAACAACATTTTTAAGAGGAAGCAAACCCTCCTCTGCAAGTTGTACCTATAGGTAAGCCTATGATAAGGCTTACCTATAGGTACTGTAAATATCTCCTAAACATGTACCGTTTAGGAGATATTTACCTTACATGCAGCCAGTGACGTCACTGGCGCATGCGCTCTGAAGGAACGGACGCTGCTGCCGTTCCTTCAGAGCCCGTGCCGTGACCGCGGGAGTGACATCACCGCGGCTCCGGCCAATCAAATGGCCGGATGCCACGATCCCGGAAGACGGGCAACTGAACATGTTGCCCGTCATCGAGGTAAGCGGGTGGCACGGAGGGGGCTCGTTCTAAGGTAAGTATTTCATAATGAGCTAGTATGCGATGCATACTAGCTCATTATGTGTTTCTCTTTCAGGGTGAAAAAAAAAATTGGGTTTACAACCTCTTTAATAGTTAGCAAAAAATGGCCGATGGCAATTATTTGTATAGTTAATTAAAAGTTGGACTTTTCACTATTGCTCAGCCTTTGGGTATGGTGGCCATCAAAAGCTAATATGAGACCCATCTTGTGATCCACCACATCATAGTGCCCAAGCCCTTGAACACAGCATTACAGATGGCCCTGTTGTAAGTCAGACAGTTACATTTCTGTTATTTTTCCAAGCCCAAGAGCAGTTTCACACTTATACAAAGGGTTGCTTTGTAAGGTTTATAAAACTGCCCTAATATTTAGCTTTACTTGATGAAAGCGTGACTCTTCAGCTTAACAGTAGGAAAACAGAAGTGATCTGAGGCTTGACAGTTGCTGCCTAATCCCACACACTGTCAACCACTTCTGAATAGTAAAGAACTGTGTCAAATAGGAGGCTGTATTTAAGGGGAATGTCAACAATTGCAATGGTCTGAAATACTATAATTCATATACAAACTGAATGTGAGATCAGGAAGCAGACATAGCATCTATAGCATGCCAGTTTGGATGACCTGTGCTTCATAATTCTAAGGCTTGGACCAAAAAAGTAAGACTAGCAATACAATTTCGGATTTCTCTCTAGAAATCTCTTGATTCCTCCATAAATGCTAAATAGCAAGGATGGAGGAATCTCCCTTGGTGAGTGTTGTATTTAGACAATGGCAGCTCCTGTGGGTGTCAGAATACCTCAACAGTGGCTGCATCTGATTAGATGCAGTTACTGTTTGGTCAAACATATTTGCACCCTGCTACTTTGATTTTTTTTATTAAGTTTGCCATCAGAGCCAGCCACAGCTCAAATTTCAGCCGATCCAGCAGTTATCATCCAAAATTCTTAATACTGGCCATTGCATATGTAAGGTGGCACATGCAAATCTTAATAAATAAATCTCTAATTCAAGACTAAAAAATGAATATAACAAACGTAGGCATGACTAGAATTCTTTAAACAAAGCCAATATAAAATGGCATACGTGCTTTGTGTATGTCACATCATTCTAATGTAGTTATCCTTGAAGAATTTACTGCTCCACTCAGTATATATTAAATATCTATTCATATATTATCAGTTATAAGTGAGGCTTATTGTCTTGCATTAATATTGTAGGTAAGCTGCTATAAAGGAATTAGTCAAAACGGGTCCCGTTCGGTTTGCATCAGAACTTTCGAACATCACGAAAGTCTATCCGAACCGAAAAATCGGGATCCGAACTCGAAAAATCAAAATGCCAATTTTGAAGGCTTATATGCAAGTAATTGGGCATACAATGGTTATGATGGTCTAGGTACTGCCCTGGGGGACATGTTTCAATGAAAAAAAAGTTTGTAAAAAATGTATATTTCAAATGAGCAGTGATTTACTGATGCTTAAAGTGAAAGCATCAAAATAAGAAATAAAAATTAAAAATCCCTCCGCCTGGCGGAGGAGGAGTCTTATGTGGCGTCCCCTGACACGACGAATTATGCATCCTTCCAGCGTGCGTTGCGGGAACTCTCGGTGTGCAGGGCTGCTGCCACAGAGAAGTCCCTTCTCTCGACGGCTCAACGCATCTTTGAACATGGGGACAAAAATGGCCATCTATTGGCCTGGCTGTCGAGGGAACAGACCCCCGTTACGCACATTGGTCGGATCCGGTCGCCCTCTGGCGCTATGGTGTCTGACGTTGCTGCCATCAATGTCTGCTTCCGCGATTTTTATCATGCCCTCTACACCTCCAGGGTAGATTATGGTGCGGATGACCTAGAGAGCTATTTAGCTGGAGTTTCACTCCCGGAATTGGATGAAGGAACTCGGGACCGCTTGGATGGCCCCATTACTTTGGAGGAGGTTCAGACGGCCCTCTCGAGGATGCAGCCTGGCAAGGCCCCGGGCCCAGATGGAATTCCTGTGGAATTTTATTCCACGTTTCAAGAACCCCTGGCTCCTCGCCTGGTGGAACTATTGGGTAAATTCATGGATCTTGACGCCTTGCCGGTTTCCTTCTCTGAGGCCCTCATAGTGCTCATCCTCAAGCCTGGTAAAGACCCGGAGGACTGCTCCTCGTATCGCCCCATATCTCTGCTGAACGCCGATGCCAAGCTTTTGGCCAAAATCCTGGCCATTCGTTTGACTTCGGTCATCGAGGACCTGGTGCATGTGGATCAGACTGGTTTTATGCCGGGGAAGGGGACGGATATTAATCTCCGCCGTCTGCATCTGAACCTTTCTGCCTCACATCTCAACCCGGGTCAAAGGGTGGTGGCCTCTCTAGACGCAGAGAAGGCCTTCGACTCGGTCGAGTGGCCGTATCTCTGGTCTGTGCTCCGTCGCTTCGGGTTTGGCCCTCGTTTTCTGGGTTGGTTGCGCCTACTCTACCATAGTCCATCAGCTCGGGTCCGCACTACTGGTGTCGCTTCTGATGCCTTTCCTCTTGGTAGGGGGATGAGGCAGGGGTGCCCGCTCTCCCCGGGTCTGTTTGCCCTGGCGCTGGAGCCCCTGCGACCCTGCTTCGTTCCTCAGAGGCCGTCCGTGGTTGGCGGGTGGGCTCCCTTGAGGAAAAGGTGTCCCTGTACGCCAATGACATTCTGCTCTATCTGGCGGATGCGTCCTCGTCCCTGCAGGCTGCCCTTGGCCATTTTTGAGTCTTTTGGCAGATTTTCGAGGATCCGTATTAACTGGTCCAAGTCGGTATTGTTTCCCCTCGATTCGAATGCGCGGGCTCTGGCGCCCCCTTCTCCCTTGCTGTGGGTGGACGATTTTAAGTATCTGGGGATCCGAATCACCAAAAACAACGGTGATTACCTCTCTCGCAATGTTACCCCTTCGTGAGCGCTGCGCGGGCTGGGGGTCCCTGCCTCTGAACCTGTTGGGCTGTATCAATATTATCAAAATGATTTTCTTGCCTAAATTCCTATATATTTTTCGTCAACCCCCGGTGTGGATTCCGGCCAGCTTTTTTCGTGACCTGGACGCCTGCATTGGCTCTTTTTTGTGGGCCGGCTCTCACCCTAGGTTGGTGCGGTCGACCCTGCAGCTGCCCGTGTCTTCGGGGGGCTTGGCCCTACCGCATTTTAAATTTTACTTTTGGGCAGCTGTCCTGGTCACCGTCCACTGGTGGTTTGCGGGTTCCCGATCGAATGCGTCGACGTGTCTTGAGGCTGCTTGTCTGGGCTCCCTGGCAGGTCTTGGCAACTTACCCTACCGGGGAGCGAGTGCCTACCCGTCTCTTCCCCTCCCTACCAGGACTACCCTTAGGGTCTGGAAGGCGGCTGGGGTGCGGTTTACGCAACCCAATACATGGTCCCCCTATCAGCCTTCGTGGGGCAACCCATCGTTCCCGCACTTGCGGATGCTTCCTGACCCGTAGGTGTGGGCCAATCGAGGTGTCCACAGACTACGGGACATAATGCCAGCTGGCACGCTGCGCACGCTCCAGGACCTGCGTGGCTCCTTTGACCTCCCCCGTTGGATAGGTTTTCGCTACCTTCAGCTGCGCCACGCGATCCGCGCCCAGTTCCCGACCACTCCAGTCCTTCAGACGGACCGCCTGGAGGATGTCCTTGCGCAGGCCGAGCTCCCCAAGCCGCTGTCTGCCCTGTATACCACCCTACTCGTTGCGGACTCTCCTGCCCTGGAGCGCTTGTGGCAGCGATGGTCTTCGGATGTACCCAATCTGGATAGAGAGGACTGGGATGACTGTTTGAGTCAGGGGCCGGGTTCGGTGATTGTTTCCAGAGACAAACTTATTTATACTAAATTTCTGCATAGAGTCTATTTCACTCCAGTGAGACTGCACGGAATGTACCCTGCGCGTTCGCCTAACTGTCCTAAATGTCTGGTGGCTGAGGGATCCTACCTACACATGTTCTGGACTTGTCCACGGGTGGCGGAATTTTGGGGCGCGGTGTTTGACCTACTGAACACTCGTCTCAAACTCTCTGTCACGTGTGCCCCTGAGCTGGCACTCCTGGGCATCCCGGATCAGGTTAGACGTTCTAAATATTCGAGACTGCTGATTTCTTTACTATTGTACTATGCTAGAAAGGAGATTATACTGCGTTGGGGTTCCCCCTCCCCCCCACGCTAACGGCGTGGGTGGCCCTGGTGAACGGGGCTCTCCCCATGTATAAACTCACCTACATTAATAGAAATTGTCCCCGCAAGTATGAAAAAATTTGGCAGCCCTGGGTGGATGAAGTGCCTTAGCTTCTCAAGTTCTGGTTATGCTTTTGCTTGAAGTCTGATGACTCTACACTGGTTCTTGTGGTCTTTTTTGAGCTGTCATAATATTCTTGTACTGTGTTTCCACCACGCTTACTGATGCATTGTTTATTTCAACTGCATTTTTCTTTTGTATGTTCCCCCCGACTGCTTCTCATGGTGGCCAATGGCTACACACTTGTTGTATACTGTATTTACTTGGTCTTATTTCAATAAAGAGCAACCTTGTTTGTAAAAAAAAAAAAAAAAAAAAAAAGAAAAATCCCTTAGTCTACCTTTAAATTGGCACATCTGTACTGTATATAGAAGCTGCTGCAGAAATAGTTGCATTTAAAAAGCCAAAAAAATGACATTTTCCCTGCAGGCTTTCTTTATTTTGTAAATGACGACTTGGGGAGCCAGTCTGTGTGATGAGGCCACAATGTAGTGCACTAGGAACAAGATTAGAGATTTTTTTGGATAAATTCTGGTGTCTTTTCCGTAGACTTTGGAAACAGATGTAGAAAAATTGGTCTTTGTGTGTCGAAGGTGCCTTTACACTGCAATCCTATAGAAATCAACACCCACAACGCTAGGCAGTCTAGAAGTCTTGCAGAGATTCCACATCCCAAAAACACTTAATCAGTGACATCGACATCAGGGGCTTCATAGCTGCTACTGGTCCAGGACTGATTCATTTTGATAAATGTCAGATGATCCATGGAGTCTGTGGACAGACACGTTCTATTATCAGTAAAAAAACCTCCAGCAGCACTGAATGCCTGTCCAGAAAGCATGCTGGATGCAGGGCAGCCCAGCGGCTCAATTGCATACTGGGCAAGTTCTGGCCAGTGGTCTATTCTCATGACCCAGTAACCCAGTGGATTGTCACCTGGAAAGCTCTCCATACCTGTATTGCCCCTAGATAATCATTCACCATATATTGCAGACACTGGCGATGGGATGTGGAAGATGAGAGTTCTGGGCGGCGAGGAATAAAAAAATTGTGAAATGCACTGCTCCTCTTTTGACCAACAGAAGCCTCAAAACGAAGTTTTCCGTGACACTGTAACATACCAGAGTTGGGAAAAGCACTAGATAAACTCCTCTTTAAAGTGTCCTCAAGAGATTTCATCTTCTGCAACCTCTGTGGGGACGGGATGAGCTCTGAGACTTTCCCCTTGTAACGGTGGTCAAGGAGGGTTGCCAACCAATAGTGATCCTTCTCCTTGATGCCACGTATTCTTGGGGCCTTTTGCAGACTTTGAAGCATGAGGGAGCCCATGCACCGCAAGTTTGCGGAGACATGAGAAACAGATTTCTTGGGGTCACTGAGGATTACTGTATCTGGTACTGCCTCCTCCCAGCCACGTACTACTCCCAAGGGTTCTGGGAATGGAAAACCATCTGTTGAGGGTTGACGTATGTCTTTCTCTGCTTCAATGTTTCCAAAACTGCCAGAATCCTCCTTCTCCCTCTTTTCTTGTGCTTTCTGTGGTGTAGGAAGAATGGTGTCTGCATAAAGCGGGCCTTAAGAGGAAAGGAAGTCCTCCTCTTCCTCACGCTGCTCTGCCTTAAATGCCCTGTCCATAGTGTCACACAGAGTCTGCTCCAGCAGGAAAACAATAGGGATTGTGTCACTGATGCATGCATTGTCACAGCTCACCATCCTTGTGGCCTCCTCAAATGGTGACAGTACAGTGCATGCATTCTTTATCAGCAGCCATTGGCGTAGGGAAAAAAAGCTGAGCCGGCATGAAGAGGCTGTCATTGTACCCACCATGCACTGGGTGATTATGACAGCCTGAAATGGCTACAGACTCTTCTGGCCTGCTTTAGCAGATCTTCCCTGGGTACCTATTTCTTAAATACTGCACCACTAAATTGAGGACATTCCTGTCCCCTAGACACACCAACTGAAGCACTGCATCACACCTTTTAGCCTGACTCATTGAATAGCCCCTTGAACGTTTAAGGGGTACTTGTGGTCCGTAGGACAATTCAGCAGAGAAGGGCATGGAGGAGGAGGAGGAGGAGAGGGTAGAGCTGACAAATCTTGCATCGTCACTACTGTGCTGGTGAACAAAATATAGCATTCCTGATTATGTTTCCTGGACCATGTATCAGCAGTGACGTGGACCTTGCAGCTGACTGCCTTGCCCAACAATGCCACAACATTGACTTCCATGTGATGGTACAGAGCTGAAATGGCCTTACGTGAAAAAAAAAATACCAACTGGGAACCTGCCATTGTGGTACAGCACATTCTGCAAGTTCACGGAAGGGGGCAGAATTCACCAGATGGAAAGGCAGAAGTTGTAAAGACAGCAGCTTTGACAAGCTTGCACTTTGATTTTGGGCATGTGGGTAGCAGTGACTGTAATTTTTTTTCACCGCAGCAGATGGGGCAGAGAAATTTGCCGGCTATAGTCTACATCTGGTGGTGTGCTACTGGCAGATGTGCTGCAAGGACCTGGGACACCCTGCACTATACCATCATCCCTGTCAGTGGAGGCTGCTAAAGGTATAGTGGGGTAGACTAAGGAGAGTAAGGAGGAGGAACAGAATTGCATCCCTTTTGTGTGGCTTTCAGGTGCTCTTGCCAATGGGCTGAGTGGTGGGAGTGTTTTTGCCATGCTTCATGTGCCTGAGACAAAGTTTGCAAATTGCAACAGTGCTAAAAAAGGCCCAGACAGCTGAGCTGTGGGAAGGGTGCTGGGAGATAACAGCTCCACAATGTGATGAAATAGGGTGGCTGCTCTCTACTATTCCATGATGGCTGCCTCATTGGGGTTGTGCCTCACCCTCACTTTCCTTCTCTGCTCTATCTGGCACCCAAGTCGCGTCAGTGACCTCATCATCATCATCGCCTCCATCCCCATTACCAATGTAGACAACTTGGCAATATGCTGCGGCTGGGGGAACATGACTGCCAGTTTGTGTAACAGTGTTCTCCCCTCTCTGTAGGCTCATGTTCCTACCTTCCATAACCTCAAAACCAACATCTGAATCAAGTAATGGCTGTGCATCATCAAGGAGCAAGTGGCTGATGCTGTGTTCAAATAACTCAGCTGACTCCTTCTTGCTTGATGCTAGTGCTATGGCAGGAATAGCTGTGGACAAGGAGGTAGATTTAGCCACTCTGGCAGCTGCAGTGAACTCCGCATTAGTCTCTGCTTGGGTGACAGAAGATGAGGAGGATGAGGATGGTTTAGTAAGCCAGTCCACCACCTCCTTTGCATGCTGTGGCTGGATAGCACGGGAAACATCAATAAACAGAGGAAATGATGCCCTGTCTGAGGACTGACCATGTCCACCTTTGTCTGTGGACACACACGCTGCTTGCCCCCTCACAGTGCCATGGGAACATCTGCCTCTCCTTGTTGGCCTCCTAGACATAATGGGAAGTTGCTTATTAACAACATGTAATAAAGATGTGGAAACGTGTACGTGGATGCACTTTTATCAATAGAAAGTGGTGTATGTGCACTTTAACTCACTGCACATACACACTCCACCGACACACTACAATATACTGCAGTAAACGTGCACTAATGCACAGAAATATACAGCGTTAAACTGCACTAACGCACAGAAATATACTGCGTTAAACGTGCAGTAATGCACAGAAATATACTGCGTTAAACGTGCAGTAACGCACAGAAATATACTACGTTAAACGGCACGTAACGCACTGAAATATACAGGACGCACAAAAATACACTGTGTAAAATGGCACGTAATGAACTGATATATACTGCGTTAAATGCACAGTAATGCCTAGAAATATACTGAGTTAAACGGTACGTAACGCACTGAAATATACAGTGTTAAATGGCAAGTAATGCACAGAAATGTACTGTGTTAAACGTGCAGTAACGCACCAAAATATACAGTGTTAAATGTGCACTAATGCACTGAAATATACTACGTAATTCACTGGTAATGGTACTGGAAATAGTATGTAACTCACTGAAATATACTGCATAAAACGTGCAATAACACACAGAAATGTACTGCGTTAAAAGTGCACTAACGCACAGAACTATACTGTGTTAACCACTTGATGACCGACCGCCGCAGATTTACTGCGGCAGGCAGCCGCTCCTGGGCGAAACGACGTAGCTCTACGTCGCTCGCTCTCAGGAGGCTAAGGGGCGAGCGCAGGCGGCTCCGATTGCCGTCTGACACCGGCGATCTATCCCCGCTGACAGAGAAGGACGGACGGCTGATGTAAACACAGCCATCCATCCTTCTCCCTGAGATGATCACAGAGACTGTGATCCTTCTATATAGGATCGCAGGTCTCTATGGTCATCTCATAAGCCCAACCCCCCCCCCCACAGTTAGAATCACTCCCCTAGGGTCACATTGAACCCCTTGATCACCAACACTGTTAACCCCTTCCCTGCCAATGGCATTATTACATTAACAGTGCATATTTATAGCACTGATTACTGTAGTAATGTCACTGGTACCCCCAAAAGTGTCAAAAATGTCAGCTAGGGGTCTGATCTCTCCACCGCAATGTCGCAGTCCTGCAAAAAATTGTAGATTGCCGCCATTACTAGTAGAAAAAAAACAATAAAAATGACATATATCTTTCCCGTAGTTAGTAGACGCAATAACTTTTGCGCAGACCAATCAAAATACGCTTATTGTGATTTTTTTTTCCAAAAATATGTAGCAGAAAACAAATTGGCCTAAAATGTTAAAAAATTTTGATTTTAAAAACAAACTGACACTAAAGTAGAAATGAATGGTCACTCACTACACTCAATGAATTATCACTAGATTCACAATAAAATAGAAATGAACATTTACTACACTCACACTGACTGAACTATCACTAGATTCACACTAAACTGATATTTACCACTGACAATAGAATCAGAATAGCACACTATAGCACACCAACTCTCTAGTAGCACTGAAAAGAGCCCTGTTCTATCTCTCTCCACGCCAATATCACATTACAATTGGTCGCTATTGAATGTATACTTTTATAGTGTGGGGTGGGACTAATAGCAATGAGCCATGATTGGATAGAGTCATCATCACTTTCTCCAATCATGGCTCTGACAGTGCTCTGTGCTTTCATTTCTTCAGTCAATCAGGGCTTCCAATGCACTGTGCGGCGGCGCAGTGCATTGTGGTCATTTGGCGGGCCAAACAAATGGTTGAAGGCCCCGATAATTCAGGTGTTCATCGAATGGGCAAACAGCCAATGTTTGGCCTAAACTCATGCTCGGGCTGAACCGTTCGCCCATCCCTACTGCTAAAACTATTTTAAGCTAAATCCTAGACAGATAAAAAAAAAAAAAAAGGCACACTTTAACCTAACTTTCTAATCATAATAAATCATTACATTACATTTATTTGTTATATTGCAAGCAGTGTAAGCATCCTTGACATGGCAGCAGCTGTACAATCGGTACAGCAGAACTTTTGGGGAAGGGGGGGTGTTAGAAGCAGCACAAGAAGCCATTTAGGTGGGCTGCAATGCAAAGAGCCTACTAATAAGAAAGCTAGAGAAAGGTACCGAGGATATAAGCTCATCACTAGGTCCAGTAACAGGATGGGGATAGGCCCAATAAAATGAAAAAGACAGCAAGTTCAGGTCCCAACCTCTGCTAGACAGTGTAATGCTTTGGGGCAAAGCTGTATAATCCTCAGGACTGGATGGATACCAATACAATTTTTTTAACAGTGTATTTAGCATGCTTTTGAGTTCAGTTTACAGAATTAGCGCTAAAAGTTTATTGACACTTAATCCTGCCCAGAAGGTTCCGATGTGAGAAACTTAGAACCTCAAAGCCATGATCGCTATTTTTTCATATTATATGTAACATAGTTTGTTACAAGAACAGGCATAACTGCAGACATACAGTGCAAATACCAGTGGTGTTACCCTACCCAGAGCCAATCTAGGCAGAAAACCTAGGGCCTAGTGGATGTGCAGAGAAGCCAGCAAAAATTTTCATGCTCCTGCACTAAACCAGGGGATAGCATGCTTGGTCAAAGCTGTGTACCTGCCTGTCACATCGCAGGGCAGGATGCACGTGTAGTCCATTGGCTTTGGATACGGCCAAGCCAGTACAAGTAATGCAAATGATATGGCTTCTCTGTGCCTGTGTACAATTGTTATACATACTGTATATATTAATCGAAGGGGTGGGAGGGGGGCCAAAGCTACTACCCAGAGCCCCATTCTACTTTAATCCATCTATGTCTCTACCCATATTATGTAATAACATCTATCATTCATGTTACTCTCATACACTGTAAACTCATTTTGCCAGGGTTGCAACCGGTCCCTGTACACAACTATTCTCGATATAGTACACTGAATTTTTAGTTAAAGTGTTTTATAAGCTGCTGAAAAGCTTAACTATTTAAAATAAACATTCCATAGTTAGGCAAGTAAATGGAATGGCTATGGTAAAGCTCTGTACACATGTTCAGAATATCGTACAAAAAATACCGCTTTCAAAGCGATCGCATTATTATCTGATCATTAGTATACAACTTTCGTTTGCAATTTTCCGAAGAAAATTTTTGTTTTAAATCAGTACAGTTTTCGTTTTTTAAATTTTTGTTTAATCAGTAAAGTTTTGTCCGAAAATACAATACAAATAAAATACATCACTTCCGAGTTTTTATTCTGTCGTACAAGAATTTCTACTGTTTAATACTGTACTTTAGTAACCTATTTATTTTCCATATGGAGACTAGCATTCAAAAAAAAAAAAAAAAAAAAGGGGGACAATCATTCGTCCGCTAATCTCATCGTGTGTACTAGGCTTTAGTTGCTAGTATGCCGTACATAAACACTAGGCCACTTTATAAGCAATACATTAAGAAAGAAGGCAACACAACCTCATATCCTACAAGCACTGTATTTATAGTTTTTGCTGCTTCTCCACAGTCATAAAGGATTTCTACCAATGAATAATTCTGCGGCTGGGTAAAAATAGTTTTTTTTTTTATGCTACATTTTTAGAACTGCTTATTCAGAACCCAACTACTGCCAACGTTTGAGTGCGATTGTGTATATAAAATTAGAGCTATTACGGGATTTTTGCCGCTCAGTATGTAGATGTAGTGACAATGCAGGTTGTACTAATCCCACTGTTAGGGGTCTCCTGTTAAACTTGTTGAAGCCGCAGATCGCTTACAAGGGTGGTACTGCCCCCTGCTGTGCAAGAACAACAAATTAGAGCTTCATGAACACATTAACATTGATCATAAATGCACAGATTGTATTTCTTTTCTTTTCAATGCTTTTTTTTTATTCTCTGAATATAGCATATGTATGCTTCATTTTAAATAACGATAATGTAAACCAAGAGTCGTATTATCATGCCTGATAACGACACCTTTTAAGGCTAATAATTATGATTTATACAAATGCTTTCACTTTAAGACCACTTTTAGATCTTTAAAGGCAATCCTGTACAGCAAATAAACAGCACCTAAAAATAGCCTCATCTACATATATGGTATTATACACATAGACAATAAACATATAATATTGTTACATAGGCATTCGATTTATGAATAGGAATAAAACAACAAGAAGAGCAACAATGTTTCCAAAGTCTACAACATCAAACATACCTACCTGAAAAGTGTAATACCTGGTCCCATTTGGAGGATGTACTTTAGGAGATCCAGAAACTGTGCTCATATCCGAGAAAATCATTTCTGATGTCACAGGCAATACAATCCACAAAATGATACAGATGCAGGCAAGGGATTTAAGGTTCTTTATAAATCCTTTCATGCATTATGGGAGCCTACTGTACAATATAAAATCTGCCCCATCCCTTCCATGCAGAAGTATTTATAAGGTTCCATTCTCAGCAGGTCTTCTCTCAGCCTCCACTCTCATTTGAACCTCACAGGGCATGTAAAAGCGGTTACATAAAAACACATAGGGAATCAGATGGAGAAAAAGAAGAGCCCTACAGTACATGAAGCTTGCACAGAATCTGGCAACGCTTTGGTCCTGCCCATCTGTTCTCAGTGATAATCACCTCCCCTCAACCACAGTCTAGCAAAGTGATTATGCTAAGCATCCTAGCTAACCAATAACACACAGCTTCTTCTACAACGTGTGCGCTCAGTGTAATGCAAGGGACCTATTGTGTCACGCAACCTGAATGAAGTGACACTTTATATTGATTCCAGTGCAGAGCTGTCGCTGCTACTGCCACACTAAGCCCTTAGAAGTTGTGCTAATCACTCTGCCAGCATTGTAGCAGCCAACAGCCTCTATTTCAAGCATTTTACAACATTAGGTAATATATTATTAGGCATAACCCCTGAGTGCACGGTTGAGTGGGCATATTATATTAATCACTAGTTTAAAAAAAATGTAAAAAAATTACAACCAAGCGTAACGCCTGATGCACAGATCATCATAAGCATTTGCGGACATCTGGCAAGTTACAGACTTTGGCGAATGTATTCAGGGTTTTCGTTTCCTGAATTTGGACAGGGTCCACAGTGTTGCAGGCTATTCGCTAAATGGTAAAAAAAAAAAACAAAAGTGTACTATTCTTCGAGGAGTGGGAGTAATCAGTCTTTTTCTTTTGCCACATAAAGACCAGAATCTTCAAGCATAAAAGTAAAACAAAAGTCACCTTTGGGAATGTTACACTATCCATGCATTTTTAACCACTTGCCTGCTGGGAACCTTAACCCCCCTTCCTCCCCAGGCCAGTTTTCAACTTTCAGCGCTGTCGCACTTTGAATGACAATTGCGCGGTTATGCAACGCTGTACCCGAATGAAATGTTTATCATTTTTTTCAAAAAGAGAGCTTTCTTTTGGTGGTATTTATTTACCACTGGGATTTTATTTATTGCTGAATAAACAAAAAAAGACCAAAAATGTAGAAAAAAAAAAAAAAAAAAAAGAAAGTTTTTATAGTTTGTTATAAAATTTTACAAACAAGTAACTTTTCACCCTTAATTGATGTGCGCTGATAAGGCAGCACTGATGAGCACTGATAGGCTGCACTGATAAGGCGGCACTGATAAGGTGTCAGTGGTGGGCACTGATAAGGTGGCACTGGTGGACACGGATAGGTGGCACTAAAGGGTGGCACCGATGGGCACTGATGGGTGGCACTGAAGGGTACTGATAAGTGGCACTGAAGGTCACTAATAGGTGGCACTAATATTTGGCACTGGTAGGTGGCATGGATAGGTGGCACTGATGGGCACCGATAGGTGGCACTGATGGGCGCTAATAGGCTCTGGTACATGACACTGATAGGCATCACTGGTGATGGGGCACTGATTGGCACTGGTATGCATTGATAGGTGGCTCTGGTGGGCACTGATATTTGGCACTGGTGGCCACTGATAGGTGGCAATGGTGGGCACTGGTAGGTGACACTGACCTGCACTGGTGGGTAATGGTAGGTGGCAATGGTGGGCACACATGCAGCAGCAGTGGCTTTTCCTCTTTGGGACTGATGTTCCTCTGACAGCAGCCGGTGATGAAAAAAAAAAGCGGATTACCAGCTCTGTTTACACCACATGATCAGCTGTCATTGGCTAACAGCTGATCGCGTAGTAAAAGGCTGGGACTGTCTCATGCAGGGAGTGTGCAGGCAGCTTATGCATGGGAGGACATAAATGGGCGCCCTCCTGGCAATTTAGGCCCGCGCTGTAGCTGCTTTAGATGTGGTGTCTACCTGTGTTACCTGTCCTCGGACTAAATACATGGCTTCACAGTACTTTAAAACCAATACTTTGCTTTCTGCCCTATAGTACCTCTGTATCCTTGTCTACCTGCTATAACTGGGGTCCATCCTGATGTGTGTTTTGTGAATGACCAAGAAGGGAGGGGAAACAATAGCACCAGCTTTGCAGTCTTTTATACCTACAACAATCATATCCAAACCACAGCGGGAGCTCATTTACCCAGCAGAAAGTAAATAAATATTGATTTGAATGTATTGTTAGACAATTTGGCCATGTATGACAATTGAGGACAGGTAACATTTACTTACACATCAGAACTCAATAAAATCTACGTGCCCACGGTTTTTAGTGTATGTACAATTATTTTGCTCATAGTGTAGTATTTTAATATTCTCAAATTAACATTAAAAACATCCAGTGTAAAAACAAATGCTGCTTTCAAACTTACATAAGGGGCCACCAAACCTGCAGAGAATGGTGGCACAACCTCTAGCCCTTCACATTGTAGTTCTACGTACGTTCCCCTGGTGGAGTGGAATAGAGCAGTCTGGTCCTGCCATCTGTGGAGCGAGAGTGGTGATGCTGGATGGCATTTACACAAAGCACCTATTGCTGTTCTAGTAATAGATAGCATATCCCTCTGGTTTATGTGTATTTCTACCATTGGTGAAGGATTGGCACTACGGGTGTTTCCAAGCACTGGGTGAAGGCTGAAGTGGAGCACTTTCATATGTTTGAAACGCATAACAATATGAACTGTTATTTTTTGTCATTCTGACAAACTTCAGTTTATGGTCACATTTTTGTGGACACTTGTGGACGCTGCATTATTGTATACTGTGCAAATTGTGGCTGATTCCTGATGAACAGGCCTAAATTTAGAAAACTGCAAAAAATTGATGTGGGGAAATTCATCCATCCACATTATATAGCATGAATTGAGGTATCTGTCCTTTTTTTTAATGGGTTGAAAAAAATAAATCTATCTGTGTGTAGCCAGCCTTAATCTTGCAGTGTGGACATTTGTTACAGTGGCATCTGTCTAAGAGGGGATATGCCCTCACTTTGAGAGATATCTTCTATTTCTGTTCAGTCTCTGGGACAAGGAGTGAAGGGAAATCTCCTCAGTAGGACACAGACCGCATACAAACAGACATGGGTCTTAATTACAACCCACTCTACCAAAAGAAAATAAATGGTAATACATTCACAGTGTAAATTGTAGGCTGCCACTGTTGATGTCCTGCTGAACAGGCAAGTCAACTTGATGTCTCTGATTTTAGTGGCTACAAAATTAGCCAAGCATGCGTGAAGTGAGAACTTCAGATATGACTGCTTCTTTTGGGTCAACACAGTATTTTGAACCCACTGGATCACCAAAATGCCTAGGCAACCCTCCTATTCAGAAGGAGAGATCGCCATATCTGCCAACAAATTTCTACCTGCACAATTTTGGTACTTGGTACACCACAGAGGCACTCCACATATGTAGAAATTGTAGGTTGACTGCATTCCAATGTAACAGAAAGTGTTAACTTTAACGTAACATTTATCTGCTGTTATCCTATGCTTGGGATCTGTGGTTGTCCTGTGTAGACTTTATCCAAAAAAGTTTACACTTTCCATTACATCAGAGTGCGGTTAACCTACAATTTCTACGTACATGGAGTGTCACGATCACAGATCTGACCAGCACCTGATAGTGCAGTCTGGTGGCATACATAAGAAGAGCTCACTTGACGATATTTGTTTTGTGGCTTTGGATATTTCTACACTACAGGGGCAACTTGAACAATAATATTGGAAATTCTACTTTTTTAGAAACCCCTTGCCTCCTCTTTATGTATATATGTATATTATGTATATGTATGTCTTTATCTCCCTCTGTTTCTACACATCTCATAATCTATAAATTTCCTCTGATTCCCCATTTTTAAACCATTGCCTAAAAGGTCCTGGACCCCAAAATGATTAAAATATTTGTACATTGTGAAACTCTAATATTTTATTTGTTTATTTCCATTGGGAGTAAGCCAGTGAAATATGCTATGCCTTTTGAACAGATGTCTCAGTGCAAAGAACAGGATGGTATGAAACATCACACAACACCTTTCACGCAGCTTCATGCACTATATGATCTGATATAATATGGCACAATCAGGTCTCCATCCCACCTATACTTTACAAATCACCCCAAAGCATACATTCACATTGAGTGGAATCTGCATCTACATTATTACAGTTCATGCCAGTACTCTGGAGATGAATATTCATCTGTCAATAACTAAATATGCCTGCATAATACATAACCTTAGTGCAGACCAGGCTTGGCACTCCGCCTTTGATCCAGAGTTTATCAATATTAAATTGGGAAAAGAAAGATGTACGATGACAGGCCCTCTCAAATTAGTAAAGAATATAATCAGCTATTCCATATTAAAGTCTTTTCTCTTCTGGGAGAGAAATAATAAAACCTCACAGCAAAATTCTTCGTATTTAAGAAAGAAATGATTTTATTGCAAAGTCTTAAAGTGAACCTTGCTCCTCAAAATGCAGCACATGCTTTTTAACCTCCCTGGCGGTATGATTCTTTCCGATTTTAGGTGCTGAAAGCGGTACCATTATTTTGCTAGTAATTCGTAAGAATGAGCAGCCCAAACCAACTATTTACATATGATTTTTTTTTTACTGTGCGTTCTTCTTTATAACATCTCGGGTATGATAAAGTTTGAAACACAAAATCATAAATTATAATATAATAAAAAACTATGAATATGTTAAAGTATGTATACACACGTATATATATATATATATATATATACATACATAAAAAGTACTGTAAAACTGCAGGAAAGGGCACTGGGGGGCAAACTAATGTGAATTTATTTTATTTTGCATTGTATCAGTGTGTTTGGTGTGTTTTACATTTGAATTTGCCGCCGGTTCCACCCCCCTGCGAGCGTCACGTCGCAGGAGACGGAAGCCAGGGCACACAGAGGATCGGGAGGAAGATCCGCTGCCACACACCGCCGGGATACATCGCTGGATCCCGGTGACAAGGTAAGTAACCCCTCTACCAGGATCCAGCGATCTTCCTAGCGGTACCCCGAGTGTGGCTCGGGTTTTACCGCTTTTGGTACTGAAATTTAACCCTGAGCCACACTTGGGAATACCACTAGGAAGGTTAAAGCGTAACTCCACTTTTGTGGGGAAAAAAAAGCAAATTAAAAAATAATAATATTATAGTGTATACAATTGCGATTTAAGTCATATTATATTTGACTGTTATTAAAAATTACCTTTCCTTTTTAATCTGCAGTTCTGTCATTTTTTTTGTAAAATGCAATACAATATGGCTACCTGGAGGCATTCTGTACACAGATGGTGTACAGTACACCCCCTGAAAATGTAATTTCTTGCTTGTGTGATTAACTTACGTATTTTCCCAGAAGACTGCACTAAAATACAAGTCAGAATTTTGGCCTCCCCTGCAATATAATTTTCATTTTTGGTGAGATACTCCCAAAGGGAAATCAAGTCTAATGGGTTGCAGACCTTGCCAATTTCCTCATTAGGGCACTGCAGATGCAGCAGCTGATTGCTAATTATAAAATCACTCCCATGCAGATTCACTGAGCACATGGACATAGGCAAACAAATAGCTATTTCTTCAGATTAAGGTTCAGGAATCTGCAACAAAGTTTGTTAAAATCCCTGCAACGTACATAGATCATCCAGAGGGGAATGTTTCTTTCTCAACAAAAGTTGAGTTACTCGTTACAGGTAAACTCCAAAAAAGTAAAAATCCTCCCGTGCAATGGGGCTGCTCCTGCACAGAAAGGGTTAAATGTTCGTTTAGGTCTAGGAGAATACAAAAAAGCAGTTTTGCTTAATCCATTCCGTATCTTTAGCAGGCTTACATCAGATTGTAAGACTGGTCACCGGTTGCCATTTCTCTCCTATGTGCCAGCAGTTTCAGGTCCACTAACATCATCAAGCCCAAGGCAGAATGCCAAAGCCTTGCACTAGAGATAAGGATGCCAAGAAACAGTCCAGAACAGGCCAGAGCTTAAGGTGAAGAGAAGAGCTATCGGAGGACCTGAGGATCTGGTAAGTTCCCTAGATTCAAACAAACATTTAAACCTTGTAGTGTGTGGGCAGCCCATCTGCAAGAAAGGGTCTGGGGGGACACCAGAAAGCAGTTTTACTTTAACTAATCTTCATCTCCAGCAGGCTTCCTCCACACAGTAAGGCTTGCCAAAGATGGTTTGATCAGGCTGAATGTACCAAGTTGATCGATCGATCAACTTAGCTACAACCAGCCTGCCAGATTTCAGATAGCAGGTACTACAGCCGCTAGCAGTATGTACTGTCTTCAATGGCTTAGTGGGAGGGATTGCCCTGTCAATACTGTCTGTGGTTGCAGGAAAACATTTGGTATGGTTTGCTTTTGACTGGGGCCTGAAGCCACTTCTCCGATATGCTCCAGCGATTGCAGGTCTTTCAACGTCAAGCAAAAAAGCATTTAACGTTTGCAGTGATGGTAGAGCCCCACTGCAAGGAAGGATTTTTCTTTTCCCTGAAGATAAGTTTTAGGAAATCCACCACAAACATCTAGGCAAGAGTTAGGGATTGTAGACAAAAAGACCAAGTCTTGCTGAGAAGACACTCCCAGCACCGTGCTATAGCATCTTCTCGCAAGATTATGAGTGCTCTCCATGCTGAAGGATCTTGTTGGCAGGATGATGACATCCCAACCATGGAGGCCAGAGGAAAGGCAAGTATATCACCTTTTTATCCCTTTACAGTTTTTTCTATTGTGTATGTTGGTTTTTAGCAAGGGGGAGCCCACTTTAACCACTTGCCGATTGCCGCCCGACTATATACGGCGGCAGTCAGCCCCTCACAGGCAAAGTGACGTAGCGGTACGTCACTAGCCTGTGAGGCTCTGGGGAGCGAGCGCTCCCACTTGCTCACAGACCCCCCCCCCCCGCGCGTGTGCCCGGCAGACCCGATGTCCGACGGGCACTCGCGATCGTCTGTTACACCGGGAGAAAGGTAGGCGGCTAATGTAAACAAAGCCGCCTCTCATTCTCCCCTGTGTAAGAATGGAGATCATACGGTTCTACTATGTAGGACCGTTGATCACTGTTCTTACACCTCAAGCCACAACCAATCACAGTTAGAAGCACGCCCCTAGGGACACACTTAACCCCTCCCTCTCAAAAAAAAAGTTAACCCCTTCACCGCCAGTGTCATTTTTACAGTAACAGTGCATATGTATAGCACTGATTACTGTAGTAATGTCACTGGTAACCCCAAAAGTGTCAAAAATGTCAGTCAAGGGTCCGATCTGTCCGCCGCAATGTCGCAGCCCCGCAAAAAAAAAACAACAAAAATGACAAAAATCTTTCCCTTAGTTAGTAAACGCAATAACTTTTGCGCAAACCAATCAAAATATGCTTTTTGCTATTTTTTTTACCAAAAATATGTAGCATTAAACAAATTGGCCTAAAATGTTAAAACATTTTGATTTTTACATTTTTTTTTTGTTTGGGAATTTCATATAAAAAAATGTGAAAAATATTGTTCTTTTTGCAAAATTGACGCTCTTTTTTTTGTTTATAGCGCATGATCAAAAAATCGCACAGGTGATCAAATACCACCAAAAGAAAGCTCTGTTTGTGGGAAAAAAAGGACGTCAAATTCATTTAGGTACAGCGACGCATGATCGCGCAATTGTCCGTTATAAAGTCACGCAGTGCCGAATCGCAAAATAGGCCCTGGTCAGGAAGGGGGTAAAATCTTCCGGGGCTTAAGTGGTTAAAAGTGGACCTTACAAGGTGTACAAAGGTCTGCTTCAAGGTATCCACAGACATAGGATTGTTCTTTTCCAGTCTATTATTCTTTTCCAGTCTTTGAGATTTTGAAGAGAATACACAAAGATTACCTTGCCTGAGCACAGCAGACATTCATAGATGAAGAACCTTTGAGAAAACATCAATCATTTGTGCAATTTTTATTGGCTGTGTTGTTTTCACTTAAATAAGCCTACTGTAGTTCTACCTCCATCCTCCATAGGAATATTTTACGGTCAGTCTCAGCAGTAATTAGCAATATGGAATAATGTACAAGCTCATAATTCTAACCAGAGAGAAAGACATCAATCTCATTCCATAATACTCACATAAATATACATGTTTATGGGAACCGCTGAGGACTGCCATAGCACTTTGAAGAAGAAATAGGCTAAAATAACAAAGCTATAAATGCTGTCACAAACCCTTTTTTGCTAGAAGAAAGATTATCATTTCTGTCCAATCTTGAGATTTAGTTCTGCCAGAAAGTACCGCCAGGCTGATCACCTGACCTTTCTCCATTGCAATTAAGCAATACAGCTAGGTCAGAATATACACATCAATCCCCACGATAGCAATATCACATGCAGCTGTGTAATACACTGGAAAAATTAGATTAATAACCAAAAACTCCTAAATACAACATAAAATGTGTATATGTAACACCATTAACTATAAGCTACTCAACAGTGCACAAAAAAAAAAAAAAAAAAGAACGCATCACGAAAAATGAAATTAGTGTTCAAAAGAATACTGTATATGCCAATTTATATGCCTTACAACTAGATCACCTATGACTTGGTAGTGACTGAACAGCAAAAGATGGGCATTCCTCCATCACTTTGCTCTCTCCACCAGTCAGCATGTCCCTTGGTAGCACAAGTATACCACACCACACCGAACTGGCTTCTAGTTTTGCTCCTCCCCCTCCCAATTTGAGAAGTGATGTACACGGAATTACATATCATATTTGGGCACTCACAATCTGCTGAATCTAAGTATTATTTATTTTAATGAATACATCACTGTATATGCTTTACGTAATTGTTTTTTTTTTTTTGCCTGGAATGACAGATGTCTTAGCGTCTTTGGGTCCCTTATACATTATATGAGCAGTACTATATATAAACACCTAATTCTCTATGTGTTATTGTAAATAAATGTTTATAATGATCTGCCAGGTAACAAAAAGATCAAGATGAAGCCTACTTGCAAAAAAAGAAGTCCTGTCTCCCACAGTACACAGAACATGGAAATGCAATGGTTTCAGAAAATATAAACTGCTGAATAGCTTTTCTCATCCGCAGTTAGAGCAGTCTTGTGACTTCTATCAGTGTCTGGTTAAAGCGTATAGGAGGAGTTTTCATTCTCCCCTGATTGACCTATGAGGCTGCAGGACCCCTGACCCTCTGTCTGGACAGTGCTGATTGGCCCTGGGCTGATCACATGCACTCTCCCAAGAAAAAAAAAAACTCTCTAGCAATGCACACAAAACTGAACATGTGCAGCTTGCCCCCAAGGCTCTGTTCTATAGGGAGATGGCTTGGGAACTATGGAAGATTAGAGAAGACAGGATCAAACAATAAAATACATTTATGTTTTTGGTTGTAACATGACAAAATGTGGAAAAATTCAAGGGGTATGAATACGTTTTCAAGGAACTGTATTCAGACTGATTTTACTCTTGTGGGTTTAGTAACACTTTATGATAACCTCCCCAACAGCCTGCGATTCCTACCTCCACTACGATCTAATGCCGCAACCCTTGTCAGTGTCGTACAGCAGTTGACATCTCAAGGAGTAATAGATGCTAGTGTTCCCTGCCGTAAACCTGGGATTCCATCATCCGACCCCCAAATCACTTTTTGTTGCGCTGTTTCACAAGGAGGCTTTTCCTTTATTTCACGTTCCCCGGCAGGGTCACTTTAACCTTAGCCACTTTTGCATTATCCTAATATCCTTGAAGACTTTACTAAAGCCTTCACCTGCTGTGCAGCTCCAACCAAGAGTTACTATGGGATACTGTCTGTGGGTGGTGTCTGTGCTACTGATCTGTAGATTTTCTACTTGGAAGTAGTGATGGGCTCAGGTGTGTTTGGGATCATAGTCCCAACCCACCTGAGCAATCCAGTCAGGAAGCTCACACTGCACACTGCCAATCATAGGTAATGAAACATTTCCCGGTCTGTGCAGCTGTGGACTGGGCGATACCTCAATGCCTATGATTGGCGGTGTGCAGTGTCGGCTTCCTGGCGAGATTGCTCAGGTGGGTTGGGACTACGATCCCGAACACGTCTAAACCCAATAATACTTGGAAGTATTATTTAATGAGGCTGCCTGTGCGGTGTAATTAGCAGCACACCTGAGGAAGAGACAGGAGGCCTGAAAGGGTTGGTTATGTCGGAAGATGTTTGCTACAAATAAAGAAAGTAACTATTGAGTAGGAAACTCATTGGAATGATTTTATATAAATATATATATATATATATACACACACACACACACACTATATTGTAAAAAGTATTGGGACACCTGCCTTTACACGCACATGAACTTTAATGGCATCCCAGTCGTAGTCCATAGGGTTCAATATTGAGTTGGCCCATCCTTTGCAGCTATAACAGCTTCAACTCTTCTGGGAAGGCTGTCCACAAGGTTTAGGAGTGTGTCTATGGGAATGTTTCACCATTCTTCCAGAAACGCATTTATAAGGGCAGGAACTGATTTTGGATGAGAAGACCTGGTTCACAGTCTCTTCTCTAATGCATCCCAAAGGTATTCTATCAGGTTCAGTTGCAGGCCAGTCAAGTTCCTCCACCCCAAACTCACTCATCCATGTTTTTATAAACTTTGCTTTGTGCACTGGTCCAAATCATTTGGTGGAGGAGGAATAACGTGTGGGGTTGTTTTGGGGGTTTGGGCTTGGCCCCTTAGTTCCAGAAAAGGGAACTCTTAAGGCGTCAGCATACCCAGACCTTTTGGACAATTTCCTTCTCCCAACTTTGTGGGAACAGTTTAGGGATGAAGGAACTTTACTGGCCTGCACAGAGTCCTGAACTTAACCCAATTGGGATGAATTAGAGTGGAGACTGCGAGCCAGGCCTTCTCGTCCTTCATCAGTGCCTTACATCACAAATGCGCTTCTGTAAGAATGGCCAAATATTCCAATAAACACATTCCTAAACCTTGTGGACAGCCCAGAAGAGTTGAAGCTGCTATAGCTGCAAAGGGTGGGCCAACTCAATAATGAACTTTACGGACTAAGATTGGGATGCCATTAAAGTTCATGTGCGTGAAACGACAGGTGCCCCAACACTTTTGAAAGTATATATATGTATATATATATATATATATATATATATATATATATATATATATATATATATATATATATATATACAGTATATATACACATACATATATACATACATATATACACACACACACACATACATACAGTATATGTTCATATTTAGCCTGTCTAAAATGGAACTGCAGATAAGGACGAAGCTAAAAAAGGCATTGTTGTGCTCTTTGTTGGGAATCTATATTAGAACAAGAAACAGACAGGGGGCACATCGGCCTAATGCATTATTTTTGATAAAAATATTTTTAATTAAATTTAAAAAAAGGTACTCACAAACGAGTGCTTGATACTTGATGGGGCTCAGAAGAAAATGCAGGACCTCGAAACGCGTCAACTTTTCTGTGGACAATTTTATCCATGATGTGATACTGTGGGCACTACAGCCATTTTATGTAACATGCCTGTATCAAGCACTCGTTTGTGAGTACCTTTCTTTTACTGTATCTAATTAAAAATCTTTTTATTGAGGATAATGCACTAGGCCTGTGCGCCCTCTGTCTGTTTCTTGTTTCCAGTAATTCAGACTTCCCCAGTCTTGTGAGGGCAGCAAGGCGGCATCTATCCGAATCAGCCTGGACAGAGAGCTTAGAGCAAAGCTCTTTTGGGGCCTACCTTCAAGCGCAGGAGAATTGTGTGGTGTTTCTTTCGATCTGTATTAGTACTCATGGGTATCATGAAGGCTCGTTTCACAAAGCTTTAACACAAGGATAAGGCAATCTAATTTAGCCATATGACTGTATTTTTCAAATCTTTTTGGGCTCAGCAGAATAACTGTCACATTTTTTAAAATAAGTATACTTATCCTGATATGTTAGCTTTGTGAAATGATCCCATAATACTGTATGTCATCCTGGCGTATAAAAAAATATTATGCAAGGTTGCACATCCTAATGTAATTATATTTAGCCTCTTCAAATTTGACATTGCTTTTAACGGTTTGATTTCTACTCTGTACGTTCCTATAGTAAGGCATAATATCATATTATTGTACATGAACTGGGTCCATTCAGACAAGATACTTGATTCCTCCTATTGGGTAAAACAAATACATTTTTTCTATGCAATAAATTGAATTGTTAGCACAGGCTTAAAGTTATACTAAACCTAAAAATGTTTTTTTTTTTTTATATTAACGTATTGCTTACAATAAGATAAAAAAAGATTTTTCTGTTTCCCTGTGCCCCCCTTCCATTTGTGAAGGAGAAGAGAGGGGAGAAAAGATCAGTGCTGTGCATGGCTGCATCTATTTTCCCCGCTCTTGCTCTTTACACAGCATTAGAGCAGGAGCCATTGGCTCTTGCTGCTGTCAATCAGATGCAGTGAAGAGGAAGTGGGAGGTTGGCCTAAATTCTGCTGTGTAAGTCTATGGAGCACTGCTCCATAGATACATAGGTCAGGAGCGAGCATGCACTGTTTGTCACCATAGCAAACTGCTTGCTATGGGGGCACGAAAAGGAGAGGAGGAGCCAAGATCACCACCGGAGACCCAAGAAGAGGAGGATCGGGGCTGCTTTGAGTAATACCACTGCACAGAGCAGGTAAGTATAACTTGTTTGTTATTGTAATTAAAAACATTCAGACTTTAGTAACACTCTTAAGTGATTTGTAAACCTCATTCATTAAATCTGAGCAAAGTGCATATATATGTGATGTTTATTCACTGTATCTCTCTCCAAAGCTCTAAAAGCTGTCTCTCTCTGCTGCTTTGTTCCTCTGTTATAAGCATGAGTAACTTCTGACACATTCCGGACACATGAGATAAATCAGGAGCGGGGGGGGGGGGGGGGGCATAGAAAGCTCAGTACACAGCTTGTCTATTCGTAACACAGTTCTTCTGCTGCATAAAAGGGGGGGGGTTCCTTCACTCAAATCAGCTCTCTCACAGTGTAACTGCAGCCTCTTCCTCTGTGATATTCATAGATGAAGAAAGAAGTTTAACACTTTTCTGCCCTTTTAAAGGGGTGTAGGGAAGAGAAGACTGCAGATAAACAAGTAAAACCTATGTAGGAGGATTTGTTTCATCTCTGTGTATCATCTGAGGCTGTTCACTTCACTGGGTATATGTAAGGGTTTACAACCACTTTAAGATTCTTTTAACAGGGATATTTGTTTCAAGTTTTGAAGGATCCTTTCTACAAATGAACATGTTTGAGGTCCAAAAGTTTTCTTATGATTTCTATAAATATGGTGGCAACTTTCAAAACAAATCTGGTCAAAATCAAATGTAAATTGCGGGTATCACAATATCCCCCGGAAAACATCCCGCTGGACATAATCCCCCCGGGAAAACATCCCCCCGGATAATATCCCCGCGGGACAACATCTTCCGGGCAATATCCCCCGGGACATAGGGTTAGGGGGTTAGGGTTAGGGTTAGAGGGTTAGGGTTAGGGTTAGAGGGGGGATATTGTCTAGGGGGATATTGTCCGGGGGGATGTTGTCCTGGGGGGATGTTGTCCTGGGGGGATATTGTCTGGGGGATATTGTCCTAGAATCAAATTGCGAGAGTCAATCAGAATGTGAGTATAATGTTATCAAACTATCTGATTTTGGTGTTTGGCCAACATTAGTATGTACTGAACATCATTTTTACTGTACTGGGCACAACAATGTGCATAAGAGGAATTGGGGCCTATTTACACCGCCATCACTTACTTCCTCTGTGCAGTGGTTTTTACACAGAGCAGCATCAATCCTTTATTCAGATCTCTCACAGGCACTAGATCCTCCTTTTCAGCCAGTACCCCCATAGCAAGTCGCTTATAGCAAGTGCATAGCAAGTGCATGCTGGCTCCCGAGCCCCACTCTATGCGTCCATAAGACACACAGAGATGCAGCTCGGCCCGACTCTCACTCTCTCCTCAGTGGCTCAGCCAATGAGGAATGAGAGACCCTGAAGAAGCTCAGCTCTCGTGCACATCGCTGGACTGAGAGAGAGAGCTAAGGTGGGTATATGTGAGAGGGCGGGGGGGGGGGGGCACTGCACACAGGTTTAAATGCATGAAGGCATCAAATGCATAAATTGCATGAAGGTAAAAACCTTAAGCCTTCAAAAGCCTTGGATGTGTTTTTGCTCTCACGTTTTTTCGTGCATTTTTTTATTTTTTTTTTACACTTAACAAATCTTTATCTTAATTTGGGACAGTGGGGGTTCACAGGTGTTTTGCTGTGTTCCAGAGAAAAAAAATGCAGGAGGCTCCACTTTTGTTGACTGCACTAGAACTGCCCACACTGGTGTGAGCTAGGGGCATTGCAATACAGTACATGGAAAATTCTATAAATTACAGTGCCTCCAATACCCCTTGACATTTTCCACATTTTGTCATGTTACAACCAATAACGTGTATTTTTTTGGGAGTTTAGGTGATAGACCAACACAAAGTGAAGTGGAAGGAAAATGATAAATGGTTTTCAAAATTGTTTACAAAGACCGTAAATATCTGAAAAGTGTGACATGCATTTGTATTCAGCCCCCTGGGTCAATACTTTGTAGAACCACCTATTGCTTCAATTACAGCTGCAAGTCTTTTTAGGTATGTCTCTATCAGCTTTGTACATCTAGAGAGTGACATTTTGCCCATTCTTCTTTGAAAATTAGCTCAAGCTCTGCCAGATTGGATAGAAAGCATCTGTGAACAGCAATTTTCAAGTCTTGCAACAGATTCTCAATTTGATTTAGGTCTGAACTTTGACTGGGCCATTCTAACACATGAATTTTCTGTAATCTAAACCATTCCATTGTGGCTCTGCCTATATGTTTAGGGTCATTGCCCTGTTGGAAGGTGAACCTCCGCCCCAGTCTCAAAGACTCTGACAGGTTTTCTTCTAAGATTGCCTTGTATCCTATTTGGCTCCATCCATCTTCCCATCAACTCAGACCAGCTTCCCTGTCCCTGCTAAAGAAAAGCACCCCCACAACATGATGCTGCCACCACCATTTTTCTCAGTGGGGATGGTGTGTTCAGGGTGATGTGCAGTGCTAGTTTTCCAATTAGTGGAAAATTTCAAGGGGTATGAATTATTTTTCAAGGCACTGTATGATTCAAAGCAGAATGTATGGTAAGATTAGTGAAGAAAACATATTTGCACACAAATCAATACCAGACAATGCTAATTTGGCTATTACTTAAATGGAGACATATATATTAGTTTTCTTTAAATGCAGAACATACACATATTTTGCTTATACTAACGCATTTTAGCTACATAAGTAGTCTATAACACAATCAGGCCAAAACATTTAGTACTGCGTTAACTGAAAGCAAATATATACAATAACAGATTAACCAAAGCCCAACTTATGGAGGGCAGGAGAAAAAAAACAAACAGAAGAGTCTTGTGGATATGCTGTAAAAGCCCATGTACTCCACATCTAGGTTCATGCATTGATGCATGAGAAAGCAATGAGAGGCAATAACTCTATGATTCGACAATTATTTTATAACAGAATATCACAAATTGGCAATAATCCTTCTGTCACCTCCAGATATTTACAAAATACGAGCATCAGTTGACTTGCTTCACTATCTACAGCTGTATGGTTCTAAGCTCAATATTAAACCGTGGACAACAGGGAATAACATTCAATTTTCATTATAAGAATCCAGCCATGCGAAAAGCCATCTAGCTCACCTGTTAAGATGAAGTTTGGGAAATTGAAAATTGGCCACATTTTGAACTCCAATTAACTAGTCCAATCAACAAAATGCATGGCAGTGTTTAGAATATACTTCAGCAGTCTGTTTACACTTTTCTGAAAGTAGGGACAGGCACATGCAACCATAAAGTGTGGTACACTTTATATGTCTTATATGTTTATATGTCAGGCAACTAATTGATGGGACCAACATTTTTTAGAGGCACTGTAAAAAAAAGCCAGATAGGAATAATTTTGAAGCAAAAGGTCTAAAAGTGTGCCCCCACACCCCCATTAACATGACAATTACATTTTAAACCAATTCCAGACTGCCCACTGCATATATACTGTGGTAGGGTGGCCCGGATGTGCAAAATCACGTACAGGTACGTGATGCGCACCCGCAAGTTGGGGGGTGCTCACGTGCGCCGGCCGACCCCGCATTGATCTGATTCGGTTCACTGATTTATGGCCTGGAACTTGTGATTATTTCTGACATATGGTAGAACCTCCTGTGCCTGTGTTTTCATTATTAATGATGCAATCCCCTCTCCTGGAGCCCTTTTCGGTTTTAGCGTGTGAGGTGAGAGCATCAGACTGAGTACACAAGCACTACACGGACACCAGTACACAAAGACACATATTTAACCCCCTGATCAGCCCCCAGTTAACCCTTTCACTCCCTGTCACAGTGTTACTATATACAGTATACAGATAATTTACTGATCACTGTATTAGTGTCACTGGTGATGCTAGTTAGCTAGCTAGCATCAGTGTCAAAGTGTACAGATGTTCTTTTCTGATCACTATTAGTGGCACGGGTAACACCAGCTAGCATTAGCATCGGCGTAAGTTAGGGTCAATCCTAGATAGCGCCAGATTTTAACCCTTTGATTGCCAGTAACACTTACACACACACTATATACCTCCATTACTAGTATAGTGTCTGAACGGATCAATATCTTTGATCTGATCAGAACTATACTAGAAAGAAGAGGGGGGAAGTTTGGGACTTTGAGTGAGACGCACGGTGGGATGGGCTGTTTAGTGTTCCAAAAAACAGGGCATTAGCAGGATCAGCCCTGACACCTGCCAGCACCTGCGTTTAGTCCCTCCACCCAGCCCCCAAGAAGTGCAGTATCAATAGATCACTGTCACTTCCAATACACAGCACACAAACCCGCAGCATTAGCAGAGTCAAGCCTGATCTTTTTTTTTTGTAGCAGTTAAAACAGTCCTAGACAACCAGGTGCTTTTATACCTGTGAATCACACTAGGCACCTGTAAATTTAGTGGCCAAAATGTCAAATGAAGTGAAGAGGCCTATAGGATGCTGAGCATGACAGATGAGAGCGATGGGGAGTCCTCACTGCCAGAATCAGGCTTAGCATATGAACCTGTGGAGAGCAGCAGCACCCTGAAAAATAGCTTGGAAGATGGAGTAGAGGTCCCTGCTAAGGTTAGGCATACCGGAGGTGCAACAATTGCATGATTCTCATATGCAGCAGAGTGTCCATACTAGTGTCGCTCAACCTTCTGGTGAACTGGCGAGCACCAGCAGCCTAGTACACCCTGGTCATAGACAAACCAGCATTGCAGTATCACTTGGTGATGTGGCGAGTCCCATAAGTGCAGTTCAAGCTGGTGCGGTGGATAGCACAAGTAGTCTCCCGCAGCCACCATGAATTCAAACGCAGGACCATAGAGCCCACAGAGCCCTTCCTGATGCGCTTGCAAATCCAGATTGGCAGCCCACAGACTCTGCAGTGCCCGTACTTATCTATATAAACACAAAATTCAGTTTTTGACAAGTCCTTTATTCAAAAGTAAAAATAAAAAAATAGTGTCCCCTGATGTAAATCCATCGTCAATCACGTCGCACACCACACCCAAAAAATAGAGAAAAAAATCAAAAACGCTTTCGCTGAATAGGGAGCTTAAGCTTTGACCACTCTTTTATAGACAAGGGGCAGAGCCACCCAATTACTTCACACGGGGCACCACCCCCTTCTGACGTCACATGATGTAACCGGTTGTTCCTGCCCCTTGCCTATAAAAGAGCTGTCACAGCTCAAGCGCATCATTTGCCAGGAGGCCTCTGAAGAGGCGGGAGCAGTTTTGATTTTTTTTTCCTATTTTTCGGGTGTGGCGGGTGACGTGATTGATGATGGATTTACATCAGGGGACACCCCCTCCCGTAGACCCCCACAGCCACATCCAGGATCCAGGGTTGTCGGGAAGAGGCCCTTGTCCTCATCAACATGGGGACAAGCTGCTTTAGGGGCACCCCAAAGCACCCTCCCCATGTTGAGGGCAAGCGGCCTGATATGGTTCAGGCTGCATGCTCGAATAAGGGTCTGGTATGGATTTTGGGGGGGGGGGGGGCTCACAACGTTTTTTTCTCTCAACTTGCCTGCCCTTGATTTTATTGCCCTGTCTAAGATAGTCTTTGGGATCTCAGCTTTCCCTTTTTTTTGTTATTCTGAAACCTTGGTCATCGCAATATTCCAGGAAGCTAGCCCAATGCAACTTTAACCACTTTACGACTGCCCACCGCAGATATACTGCGGCAGGCAGCCACTCCTGGGCAAAGTGACATAGGTATACGTCGCTCGCTCTCAGAAGGCTAGGGGGCGAGCGTGCGCGCCGCCGGCGGGGCGCTCCCCCCCACTCGTCAGCCGGTAAGCCGATATGTGTGTCAGGCAGCTCCGACTGCTGCCTGAAACCCACGATCATTCCCCGCTGAGAGAGAAGAACGGTCAGCTGTTGTAAACACAGCTGACCGTTCTTCTCCCTGCAATGATCATAGAGCCCATGTGATCCTTCTATATAGGATCACATGTCTCTATGGTCATTTCAGAAGCTCCGCCCCCAACCACAGTTAGAATCACTCCCCTCGGCTCACATTTAACCCCTTGATCACCCATGTTAACCCCTTCCCTGCCAGTGTCATTATTACAGTAACAGTGCATATTTTTAGCACTGATTACTGTAGTAATGTCACTGGTCCCCCGAAAAGTGTCAAAAATATCAGTAAGGGGTCCGATCTGTCCACCCCAATGTTGCAGTCCCACAAAAAAAAAAAAAATTGCAGATTGCCGCCATTACTAGTAAAAAATAAAAAAAACAATAAAAATGACATAAATCTTTCCCGTAGATAGTAGACACAATAATTTTTGCGCAAACCAATCAAAATAAGAAGCTTATTGTGATTTTTTTTTACCAAAATATGTAGCAGAAAACAAATTGGCCTAAAATAGTAAAGAATTTTGATTTTTACATTTTATTTTTTGAGAATGTCATATAGCAGAATGTGAAAAATATTGTTTTTTTTTTTTCAAAATTGTTGCTCTTTTTTTGTTTATAGCGCAAAAAATAAAAATCGCACAGGTGATCAAGTACCACCAAAAGAAAGCTCTATTTGTGGGAATTGAATTATTTGGGTACAGCGTTGCATGACTGCGCAATTGTCCGTTAAAATAACAGTGCCGAATCGCAAAATAGGGCCTGGTCATTAAGGGGGCAAATCCTTCCGGTTAATCTTGTCATTTTAGGATTATTATTATTATTTTTTTTAATCTGTGAAATCTCTAGGAAGATCTCCTATTTCTTGGTCAGTATCAGAGTGCATATACAGCCACTGACTACACTGTGCATAGGCAACAATTCCTTTTAATGCCACACAACCACTGGAGGCCCAATTTTTGCTATGTCTATAATCTTCATAATTCACTTGTGAATGACTCATGCACCAAAATACTTGATGCGCTAATAACAGCTTATGCATTACAGGTATAACTGAAAACCCTACTGCGCTGTCAAGGGCTGAAGTTAAACACCAGTTTTAAAAACATCTTGTGCTACCACATATAATTAGGAGAGTGATTCACAGCCATGGAGCAGGCTGCTCTTACGTTAAATGACAATTTCGGGGATGTACAAGACTATCAACTACCAAATTAGGCCCAAATTTGTGTGTGAAGATGCAGCATTCAGCACGCACAGGAAAATCTCATCGACTGAATAATATTTACTTTAAACACCTATGAACCTAAGTGAGGAATAAAAAAAACAGTAAACTGGTATTTCCAATACAGCGTGGTTTGTTTCCATCTCTTCAAATAGCCTTAGTTTTTATCTCTTGCACCTATCATCCATTTTGCTAAGTCACAATTAATATTCTTATAAAGCTTTCAAGATATACATGAGAATAGGATTTATTTGGCGTAAATCTTCTACATGTATGCTAAAGTATTAAACCTTTATTTTATATATCTGTAATATATTGACACCCAAAGAAGGACCTTCTTCCACTGCAGAAGAAAACAGATGACTTGAAATGCAGGAGATTATGTGGATTTAGACAAGTAAAAGCTTAGGTGTTTCTTTCAGCAAAGCAAAATATGGAAATTTATTTTGGGGGGGTGAAAATTATAAATGTACATAACAATAATTTACTCATTACTTTTGGAGACCATGCTTTCTCTTTCGTAGTGCTAGGAAGGGATTTCACTTTATTTTTTCTCTCTCAACTGAAGTCAATTTTTACCTGTATTGGGCACAGTAGTGAAACTGCTGCCATAGCAGCCCATGCACCTGCTAAGGGGCCAGTGGGGGAGGGGGAGGGGTGCAGTTGAAACGCCAGGGACTGAGGAGAGGTGGGACTGCATCCCAGTTTAGAATTTCATCAGCTCAGGCCCTTCAGAAGCAGTGAAAACTGCTGCCACTTGTAAAAAAAAAAAAAAAGAGCCCGAACAGAAATAGTTACATTTAGGGCCAAGCCAGTTGCCCCAGGTGCTACGGACATGGCCCAAATTAGGAGGAGTTGTGGAAGGAAGGTGGGCTATCCTCACAGAGGTGGGCTGGGATGGCACCGTGTTGCCTCCTAGCAGCCCACACTCCAGTCATTCTAAAATGGGCTGCCAAAAATTTCTCAAGATTTTGAGACCAGGTGGCAGCCTTGCAAATATAGGGATCATGTTCCCCATAACTAAGCTTTGTGTGCAGAGTGAAATGTGTTGGGGACGTTGCCAGGCTGCGGCTGTCATACACCTTCTTATGGGATTTTGCAGAGTTATTCAACTTTCAGGACTTTTCCATTAGATGTCTAGAACTAGGACAAGTTCTATCCTTGTCTGCACTCTAAGTGGTTCCTACATAAAAGGACCTTGTGGTGCCTTGAGGAGCACCTGTAAATTTAGTTTGAGTCACAGAAAAATGCAGCTAACATTGATGAGCTGGAAAGTTGGTGCATTTAGGAATCTTTGTCCAAGGAGGCCAGCAAGTCTCCCTTATAGAGGGAAGCAATAACTGACCTTGTGGATTCCATGTGGAACTTTTGCACCCTTATGAAGACACTGGGGAAATTAGTTACTAAAACTGGAGCATGCAAAATCTGGTGCAGCTCTGTACAGAAACCAGTGAGCGTCCAAATTTGTTTTTGTCAAAGCTTAATTGAACAAGCTGACATTAGAAGCTGTCTGACTACCATGCACAGCTGCACTAGATTCTGAGTGTTCATACTTAAGTCAATTTCCTTCTCAGTGTCCTCAGATCCAGAATAAAGCTAATTCGCCCTTTGGTCTTGGGAACAGTAAAAAAAGGTTGTCAGGCAAGACAATATGAAGTGGGTCAGAGGCAAAAATTGAAATTCTAGCTTGTGATCCCTAGATATCACATGCTTCACCCATGCATCAGAGATGCTTTATTCCAGTTGGTCACAACGGCTAACAGACGTCCCTCTACATTGAGAAGTGGGGTGTCTCCTCATTGTGAAGAGTACTTGTACACATGTTTGGAAGGTTTGGGAGTCCCAAGGTGTGAAATTGAATGGAGTCCCTGCCCTAGACCTGGAGATCAGGAAGAAATAAACTGACTCCTCTTTATTTTTGAAGATGGAGGTTTTCCAGCCCAAGGTTTAGATTTCCTTTGCAGGGGCAAAAATCTGATTTTTCCCACTTTGATATTCCTGATTTAAGTTGTCTATGGAGGCACCTACCTGTTCTGCACTGTTGTTCTGTAGACCAACAGTTAGCTCATGAGTTCTCTGCAAATGCACAGATAGGAGACTCATTCTGGACACAAGACATATGATGTCCATAAGCCAATATACACAGTAACGAAGGACATTGGGCAGGATTTCCAATTGTTTTAAAGTTGAAGATCAGTTAGGATCAGCTCAGGTGGATTAGTCATATCCTTTGTCCATAATCCCAAGGTTTGGCTAATGGACACGATTGGCAATGACAGGTTGCAAGGCAGAGTCTGTCAGTAAGAATAAGGACTTGGAAATGGTTTTTAGTTTCTTATCCAATGGATACTTAAACACTGGGATGTCCTTAATGGGAAGGGTCAATGTTTTATTTAGGGAAGAAATGTCAGGATCCACAGTGGGAGAGGCCCACTCAGCAAAATGATTGGGAGGTGAAAAAAAGTTCAGCCAAAAACCAGTCATCATACAAAACATAATTCAGTAATGAGTGTACTGGGAAAGTTTCAACAGTTTTGGGATTCTTAGAATAGCCCAGACTAGTAATCTTAAAAGAGAAGTATTGGTTTTGGTAAAAAAAAAAATACCAAAAATCCATAGGTGGATGCCGCATCTAGCCAATGCTTCTTCTGACCCCGTGCTATCTAAAACCAAAAACTGAACAATCAAAAAATGCTGATCGCTCAGCTCTTGGTCTTTAAGCTGCAGAAAGCTGGTGACTGTCTGTCACCAGCTCTCTGCTCTGCCCATCCAGCGCTCAATGTGCTGTACAGGGAGTGGGAGCAGCTGCTGGCCAAGGCATCTGGGTGGATCCTGACCTTTTCAGAGCCTGGACCGACTCTGTTACATCAGCAGACAGCGGGCTTTATCTTGCAATCCTGTGATCTATAGGGGAAGTACAGCCAAAAAAGCTTTGGCTATACTTCTCCTGTAAGATGGGTACAGACGAATAGAAATCTGGTCTGTTCAGTGGGGACAGTCCGAATTTCAATGTGTGTGTGTCCCTCCCTGCTTGATCGAGTTCTGTCAAACAGCCACACTGGAAATCTCTCATAGACTTCTTCCATTTACTTTGCTGGTGTAGATGGTGGAATCTGATTTTTTTTTTTTTAGTTTTTATTCAGTCTGCCAGCTAAACGGAAAAAAAACTGTGTATACCCAGCTTTAGAGAATTCAAGCACTTGTAGCTCAGTATGCAGTGTATTTGGGGCACGTTGAAAGAGTAGACATCACGCTGCCACAGAGTGTCTGTGAAAAGTGTTGCAGCATTTCAGACTTCTCATACGCAATCAGAATATGCAGGAGAAAAAAAACACACCCCAGGCTTTAAAAAAGGGGACAAGCCCCTACATCTTACTCCAGCAGTGGTCTAGAGAGTGACCTGCGGAGAGTAAATACAGTTGAAGCTTTTTAGGACACATCTCCTAAATTCAATGTTCTCAAGTTAGTAAAGGTTTTTGTGACCGGAGTTCAGCTTTACACTGGCCACATATTTTAGTTTCTATAAATTCTCCCAAAACCTCACCATGCAAACATAAATCTTTTATTTTTTTGTTTCAGGTTCAATCCCAAGGGATTCACCCACTAATCGGATTAAAAATCCACATTTTCCAGCAAATACAACATCTCTTTCATTATCAAATAAATCCCACAAAACTGCATATAATGTACAGAAAAATGACTGACATAATATTCTAAGTAAATCCTGCAATTACATTTTAAACATAAATAGTACTGTAAATGGTCAGCTCAGCAACAGGATTACCTATACATTTCCCTTAATATACAATATATGTAGTCAGCCCACCCCCTCACATTACATAACTGTAAACAAGGATATTGTACCATTATATTTTACCATGGTTGTCCAGCTTTACACAAAGCATCCTATTGAAAAACCTGAACTGAACTTCAGTCTTCTATTAAGAGTAACACATTACAGCCAATGGGGAGGATCTGTGGTCACAACAAAGATTTACATTTCCCAACTTTGTGCACAGTGGTTTAAAATTCATGGGCATTAACAGTATCCCTTTCCTCTTTTGATTGACCACCGCAGTTTATAAACAGAAAAAATGATAACACTGTCTACATAGTTAGGTACCATGCATAATGTTTTTGAGCGTTTGGTTCAAGTCATATTTCACATTTAGCATAACTGGGATGGTAAATACTTGCTAATTTACATAAAGAAAAATATAAAAATCACTGTGTTGTCACCTCGCTGGAGATATAGAGAAGAGTATCCTATAAAGAATCAGATACCTAAAACTCTATCTCATGCACTATTGCCCCATACGGAGTCAAATCACCCCCATACAATTATTACAGGAAGTGGATGGTAGCGTGATCCTCTAGATCAGTGATGGCGAACCTTGGCACCCCAGATATTTTGGAGCTACATTTCCCATGATGCTCATGCACTCTGCAGTGTAGTTGAGCATCTTGGGAAATGTACTTCGAAAACATCTGGGGTGCCAAGGTTCGCCATCACTGCTCTAGATAAATACGCAAATATTTAAAGAGGACTAAAGGTCCACAAAGGAATCTTCAGAGAGCATCAACCGGTCAATTATAAACAGCTTTATTAAAGTATATTTGGTAAAAATAGAACATGAAAAATTGCAAAAAAATCAAACATAACAAAAAGTTAAAATGACAATAAAGGTCCACAAAGGAATCTTCAGAGAGCATCAACCGGTCAATTATAAACAGCTTTATTAAAGTATATTTGGTAAAAATAGAACATGAAAAATTGCAAAAAAATCAAACATAACAAAAAGTTAAAATGACAATGTTGTCATACCTAGACAAGAAAGCAGCTGCAGACACCCACTCAAACCACACATCCACCACACACTCATCCAATCTGATGGTTTAACCAAAGAGGCACTAGTGCAACTGCCTGCAGATGGAGAATAATATGGTTTTTACCACAGTTAGCCAGTGTATGACATCAAAGGTAGTACAGGACTAGACGTGATGTGCAGTATATAATGGATGGATGGCTGGATCCGCTGAAACAGAGTCAATCAGTGGTGCATTTGCAAAGTACATCTGTAAGTACAGGTGAAGGCTCAATGTGGCTGGGGAGTGATGAGATTGCACTGACTTACTTTGTGTCTCTTGTACAGAAGACACTGACTCACCCACATGTAGCCGGCCTCCTAGCAATATACTGGACGCACAACACTCCTATCTGCAACCGTCCACCCACCCACAGTCCAGCTTTACACAGCCAGGTTAGCCACTGGGCTACCATTCAGCACATCGATGCGCAGACCCCACTCAGTCTTTACCTGTACTTATGGCTGTACTAGGAAAATGCAGCACTGACTGACTCTGTTTGAGCGGATCCAGCTATCCAGCCATCCCTCATATACTCCACATCATGTCTGACCCTGTACTACCTTTGAAGTCACAGATACTTCATCTGCAGCCACTTGCACTAGTGCCTCTTTGGTTAAACCATCAGATTGGATCAGTGTGTGGTGAATGTGTGGTTTGTGTGGCTATCTGCAGCTGCTTTCTTGTCTAGGTTTGACAAAGTTGTCATTTTAAGTTTTTGTTATGTTTTAGGTTTTTGCAATTTTTCATGTTCTATTTTTACCAAATATACTTTGACAAAGCTGTTTATAGTTGACCCGTTGATCCTCTTTGAAAATCCCATTGTGGACCTTTAGTTCTCTTTAAATTTATGGTAAATATGAGCTGCCTACAAAATTCTCATGGTGAGCATTATGTTTCCAACGACAATGGAGAAGAAATACATTTAAGCTTTTTTTAGAAATATTGCTCTGTGAGACAGCAGCAGCATAGTTAGATAATACTTGTACAGAGAGAAGTGCCTAGAAGAAGTGATGCTTAGGGCTTCAAAGCTTGGATGCCCACAGGTCTAGTTATATATAGCTGGCTTTGGTCCAAAATATGCACCTTTTTCTGATACTTCTCTTTGCATTGGAAGAAACTTTTAATAAGTCTTCAGGGATACACTGTGTAAAAGGAGTAGAGTTATCTTTAAAACGGTACTACTGACTTTGCGCAGGAGTCAAATTACTAGGTCTGTTTCTTGGAAATTTGCATAGCAGGCCTAATCAGACCTGAAGCAGAACTAAACCGTATCTGAACAACAAAAACTTAAAAAGCTATTTTTAGTTTTTAAAGCACATTCACCCATCTCATTTTGTTGAGTAATCCCTTTGAAACGGTGTCACCCTTATTCGGAAAAGGGTACCATTTATATGTGGACAATTATTACTCAAGCGTGACACTTTTTAGTCACCTTTTTGGGGCATGTGGCACCGTGTGACTTAATTGCCGGGGCTTCCCCCAATGGCTTGTAGACTCCAAACTTAGACGGGGGGAGGGAGCCTGCTTGAAATGTAATAAATTGCTTGCAGTGAAGTGGAGGGACACGGAATGTTTTCGTTCTGTCCTCCATTCACACAGATACGACAGTCTAAATTTCAACGGCGACTGGTGTTGTTGCGAAGCCCCTCTGTGACCACGAATACAATCTTAACATGAGAGGGGTGGACTTCAAGGACCAGATGATGGCGCCCTATTTAATTGCCCGTAAGGCCAGACGCTGGCACAAGAAAGTGTCTGTATACTTATTACAATTAGCTCTGCTGAACGCTTATGTGCTATAAAAAGCATCAAGAAAAGTGGATCCTTCCTAAAATTCCAGGAAGAGATCATCACAGCCCTTTTGTATCCAAAAGGGGCTGTGGCTCAAATTGACAATCCAGATGCAGCGAGTCGGCTGCATAAGAGGCATTTTCCAGATGTCCTCCCTGGTACCCCTACCCAAAGAGCACCCCAAAGAAGATGTTGTGTCTGTAGAAAATGCAGATATAGGCGTGACACCCGCTATTTTTGTCCCTCCTGTCCTGGCCTTTATAATATACTGCTATACTGTAATGTTTTATTGTTACTGTTTTTATTGTTAACCATAGTTTGCTTTTCAGATACCACCATTCTACTGTAGTGTATGTTATTACAATGTAATGTTTTATTGTTGCTGTGTTTTTCATTGTTAACCATAGTTTTCTTTGCAGATACCACCAATCTCCTGTTTTACTGCACTGTATGCTATTATATTGTAATGTTTTATTGTTACTGTGTTTTATTGTTAACCATTGTTTGCTTTACAGGTACACCCATCAGCTGCAGCACCGATTTGTTTATTCTGACAGCAACAGTGTTTGTTCTCTGCATATACGTAAATCAATGATTGCAGCGCTGTAAGAGGTGATTTCACCACCGTAGTTAAAAAAAAGAGCATATATGGCGAAGCATAGGGGATGGGGTGGACACAGAGGGCGGATCTCCCCTATCTCCCCTATGCTTCGCCACATATTTTTTAACACTTTTCTTGGCAGAGATTTCTTCATCCACATCGATCAATGCCCACGGGCTTAACAAAAAAAAAGAACATTGCATGTATGCCCATCATTAGAAGTGGGTGGGTGCTGGGAGGTCTAATGGTGGGCATACCACACACTTTCTGGCAGAGATTTCATCATCCACATCGATCGATGTGAATGGAGGAATCTGTTAGGTTCTCTTTTTTCGTTCAGCCCACAGGCTGCATGAAATAAAAAGAACCTTACAATATATGCAAAAAAAGGATCAGCGTAAATTGTTTATTTCACTCCTCACTGCCTATCACAGTTCAAGACAAAAAGCGAGATCTGCAAAATACTTAAAATGTCTCTCAGCAAATAGCTTAGGGTGTTTTATTTTCTTTGTTTTTTTTTGGGGGGGGGGGGGGGTTGTGCGGTCTTGGCATTTCATGGCCTCCGAAAACTGTGATAGGTTGGGAGAAGTCAAATCAGCAGTTTATGCCCTTAGAAAGCCTGAAGGCAATGATTGGTTTTTGGGGTCCTGTATGCGGCTAGACTGCCAATGAGTCTCACGCATGTGGTATCTCCATACTCAGGAGAAGCAGCAGAATGTATTTTGGGGTGTCAATCCATATACCCATGGCATGCCTGAGCAATATATAATTTCAATGACAACTTTGAGTAAAAAAAATGTATTTTTTTTTTGTTATTTTTAAACACCTGTGACAAAAAAATGTAATATTCAATGGCCTCAACATGCCTCTCAAAAAAGTCATTGGGGTGTTTTCTTTCCAAAAAGGGGTAACAGCTGCAAAAATTCTAGTATATACACCATAGTTTGTAGACGCTATAACTTTTGCGCAAACCAATAAATATACGCTTATTGAGATTTTTTTTATCAACGACATGTAGCTAAATACATTTTTGCCTAAATGTATGACAAAAATGTATTGGATATTTTTTATAAGAAAAAGTAGAAAATGTAATTTTTTCTCAAAATTTTCGGTCTTTTTTCGTTTATATCACAAAAAATAAAAACCGCAGAGATGATCTAATACCACCAAAAGAAAGCTCTATTTGTGGGGAAAAAAGGACATACATTTTGTTTGGATGCAGCATTGCATGACTGCGCAATTACCAGTTATAGTTACTCAGTGCCAAATTGCACAAAATGGTAAAACCTTCCAGTCCATAAGTGGTTAAACCAGCTGTTTGTTTTCTTTCAATATAAATCAGCCTTTCTGATAGATGGATATTTAAAAGTGCAGTTATATAACCCTATATAGTTCTACTAAAAACCACTGTATGGCAGCACCTCTTCATAATCTCTGAATACGGCAATGCTCAGCTCTTCTATGGAAGTTAATAAGCTGTAAATCAATTAGCAGTTTCATGCAAAGCCCCCTGTAAGCCCTGTTCTCTAAACATACAGAGACTCTTTGAACAACTCTACATAGTGCCCCACACTGCTGTAACCTCAAAGTTTCAAATAAGAGTTCAGAGCTAGCCAGCATCTCCCACTATATGGTCAATAAGGCTCGTCATAATGATGGAGCAAATAGGAATGCATAGGAAGCCAGGCTCTTGGCATAGTGGCCTATAATGGCCTGAAATTCATAGCATCAAGTACACTGGAGGAGGTATGAAGTATCTCCCCTCCATTGCCAGATCTTTATGATACGAACAGATTAACTTCAAGCTTTACGTTTGTTATTTTTTCCCTTTACCAAATCTTATACTGTAATAGATGTAGAAAATTGTCTACGCTCAGTAATGCAAAGCATGCTAAAACACATTTAACAAAAATAGTCTTCATCTTTCTAAAGGATATTTCATTCTCCTACAGCAGTCGCCTCCAAACTGTGGCCCTTTGCTAGTCTTTATCACTATTCTTCACACTGATATGAGGCACTATTCCTCCCACTGACAACAGTGGGGTATAATTCCTCTCAAATGACATCAATGACGGAACACTATTCCTTCCACTAATACCAAGGATGGAGCACTATTCCTCCCATCAATACCAACAATGAGGCACTATTTCTCACACTGATAACAACAGTGGGGTAAAATTCCTGTAACTGGCAACAGGGATGTGTTCCCTCACTGACATCAATGATGAGGCACTTTTCCTCCCTGTGACATCAATGATGGGACACTATTTCTTCCACCGACACTAACAGTTCCTCTCACTGATACCAATAATGAGGAACAATTCTTCCCACTGATATCAATGATGGGGCACTATTCTTCCCACTGATACCAAGGATGGAGCACTATTCCTCCCACCAATACCAACAATGGGGCACTGTTCCTTGCACTGACAACACCAGTGGGGTATAATTCCTGTAAGTGACAACAGGGATGTGGTACTATTCCCCCGCACTGACACCAATAATGAGGAATAATTCCTTTCACTGATACCATTGATGGGGCTCTATTGCTCCCAATGGAAGCAAATGACGGGGCACTATTCCTCCTACTGATATCAATGATGGGGGCACTATAACTTCTACCAATACCAAACATGGGGCACTATTCCTTCCACTAATACTAATGATGGGGCACTATTTTTCCACTGAAATAAACAATAGGGCAGTATTCCTCCCAATGAGACTATTTCTCCTACTGACACCAACAATGGGGCACTATTCCTCCCACCGATACCAACAATTGGGCACTATTCCTTCCACTAATACCAAGAATGGGGCACTATTCCTCCCACCGATACCAACAATGGGGCACTATTCTTCACACTGATACCAACAACGAGGCATTACTTCTCCCACTTATACCAATGATGGAGCACTATTCCTTCCACTAATACCAAGGATGAGGCACTATTCCTCCTACTTATATCAATGATGGGGCACTATTCCTCCCACTTATACCAATGAAGGAACACTATTACTCCAACTAAAACCAATGATGGGGCACTATTTCCCCTCCTATTGACTACAGGTGCCATGTAATTTATTTATTTCCAACCATATCAAGCCAGATGCATAATTTATTCCGAATGATGGTGGGGCATTTTCTACTTCCGCTGACCACAATCTGCCCCCTTAAAGTCTGAAGAACAGTAAACTAGTCCTTTGTTTTGAAAGTTTGGAGACCCCTGTCCGTTAGCAAGGCATCTGCCATCATGCTTTTTCAGTAGAGGACAGAGACACAATGGTGTATTGCTTTGCATATTCAACATTTGGCCAGAAAAAAAAAATCAGGTAGCAAGCATGTAACTTTTGTTGATGTGGTTACTGTATGAGAAAATCGTTAGTTTCCATGTTCTTGCAGTTCTAAAGCATTATCCATACTTTCACATTTTTATTCTAGATTTATATATGCAACCCGGGCATAGGCAAGATGATGGTTTCAATTAGGCAGGTAAAACAGAGTGACAAACCATCATCAACTTGTCCTTGACATATCATATTTTTAGTAGATGCTTGTTTAAGGTTGGTGATAACTCATGGTGTGTTTCATGTCATTTTGTTGACATATGGCTTTGAGTGCAGTTAACCATCAGAGAAGCTGAGAACTGCAGTGTTAGAATTTGATTCCCCAAGGGGACTGGCCCCTGAGCACCATGTCATTGATGAAGATGAAGATATTGTCAGTGGAGCAGTGTATTGTCAGCATGATTATTTCATGGTTAGAGAAAGTGAAATTTCCATGCTCCTGCAAATATTGTACAGTTATGGAAATTAATCCAAGTCATCTCAGGATAAAAAATAGCTACATGTAATACACTGCCTGGCCAAAAAAAAAAGTTGCCACCTGGAATTAACTAAGCAACTAACTAAACTAAGCATGCAGCAACTGTCATATTGGATAGTTACTGCATGTGCCCAAAGAATGAGGTCAGCTGACTACCTGAATATACTGAATGACCAGGTTATTCCATCAATAGATTTTTTCTTCCCTGATGGCATTGGCATATTTCAAGATGACAATGCAGGATTCATCAGGCTCAAATTGTGAAAACGTGGTTCAGGGAGCATGAGACATCATTTTCACACATGGATTGGCCACCACAGAGTCAAGAACTTAACCCCACTGAGAATCTTTGGGATGTGCTGGAGAAGGCTTTGCATAGCGGTCCGACTTTCCCATCATCAATACAAGATCTTGGTGAAAATTAATGCAACACTGGCCGGAAATAAATCTTGTGACATTGCAGAAGCTTATCGAAACAATGCCACAGCGAATGCATGCCGTAATCAAAGCCAACGGAATATTAGTGTTAGAGTATATTAGAGTGTGTGACCTTTTTTTTGGGTGGCGACTATTATTTTGGCCAGGCAGTGTATATTGTGGTGAAGCATAGCAAGATGTATAATCCTGAATGTTATTTAACAGTTGCTTTGCGTCTTGTTCACACAGGCAGCACGGGGACAGTAAAAGCAATTGGTTGAGCCGTGGTTGTGCAGTCACTCAGGGCATCGTACATGCCGTGACAAAAGTTAAACCCTTTGTTGCATCAAGGAAATGGGGCCATGCTGCAACTGTCCTGCATGCAGTTGTGACATCATAGTTTAGCCTTTTCGAGGTTAAAGATGACATTGAGAAGAAACTCATAACTTTTTAGCCTCCTTTCAAGCAACCTCTGTGGATCAGATTTCAAAGGGACAGCCACGTTTTCTCTTTGTCCCCCTGAAAAGTCCCACAAATACATTTTTCTGGACTTCTTCTAAATTTAAAGCAGCGCTGCCAGTTTCATGTAGGCTGTGGCTGCTTGCACTACAGCAGGATAGGACGAGGTTGCAGGGGGTGTGACTATCAGCATAGTCACTACAATGCCAATCACAAGCCTGTAGCTTGTCAATCAGCACCGACCACATCTAGTCCTGTCTATTGCTTTCTAAATTGATGTTGCTGCCTCTGTTGCTGAAACCCCCCCCACTGTGAGCTGCAGTGTCTTGAAGGGGGACTGTGTGAGACACGCATGAAGGGGGATTTTGCTTAGTCTGGGAAGCTCCTACTTTATGAGGCTTGTGCATTACATGGTAACTGATCAGGGACCTGCTTAGACCTTCATGAAGGAGCTTTAAGAAGTATTCAATTAAGATTGTATTGTATTGGCGGAAATCATCGCTATAGTAATTTTGTGAATTCCTAATGACATTGTACTTGCTTACCTGAGGGATTTGACACTCATGTAGTAAACGCAAATGTCAACAAAAGTATCTGATGCATTTTCAAGACCTTGGGACCTTACTATTAAATGGGGGGAGGGGATATATTTTATCACTTGATTCTCCCCCTGGAGATTTCCGCAGATCATTTATTAATAAAGCAGTGATTTCATAGATGAAGGCCAGACAACCCAACTGTAAAATCAGTTTTTGGTAGTGTAATGGATGTAATACTGGTTATATTAGTGAAATGCCTATTTCACCTTATGGTGCATACCTCATGTATATATGTAGATACGTTACTGCTGAGATTCACTACCTTACTCAAAATGCAATTAGATCACCCCTCCTTTAGGAGAAGCAAGATGGCGATTGAACATGGAGACAACACCCAAAATAAGACCTCTTGATGTCCTGGAAGAAAGACATAGACACATAGATACTCCAATCATCCAATCCCCACCTTATACGTATTATATATGACTATTTCCTGTTTATGACTTTCCTCAGTCTTTATAAGAACAAAAGAGGAACTAATAAAATCAGAATGAACTATTTTGACGACTGTCAGAGTTTGGTCATTTCAGTGTGCGCACATTAATGTCCTTGCTTCGGCAGGACATATACTAAAATTGGGAAGGGAGTAGATATATCTGAGGACTGTTCTGGTCCGAATCCAGATCAAATGGCACCCCAGATGGGACACTTTGGGTTCTGAACCAAAGGTAGCTGATCGAGAGGAAACCGAGAGGAGTCAACACAGACGAGGGCAGAGACTGATCACCTCTGAATATACGGTAAGACATACTTTGAACCTCACCTGTATACCGTCTCTGTGTTGATTATCTTTGTGTCCATATCAGCTGCCTGCGGTCAGCAAGACAGGTAACATAACTTGCCCAAAGTGTATTAACAAGGAACCTGCATAATTTATATCTGCTGCCTATTTTTGTTATATGTGTGTTTGTGGTGGGGTGATGAGACTGTCAGAAGGGTAATAATCACAGGCGAAATAATTGGCTGGTCTTGATGCAGTGGTTACAATTGATCACAGACTCCCCTCGTCAGTGCAGTAAAGCATGCTCGTCAGTGCGGTAAAGCACGCTCGTCAGTGCGGTAAAGCACGGGGAAAAGAGGAGAGGGGAAACGCCAAGGAACACGCTCAGCGTGGGTATCCTGTGAAACAGAGTTTAGTCTGACAGTTTGAGCCCCCCCTATAATCAGTCAGTAATGTCATGTGTTCTGTTAAACATTTTTGCTGCGTGCAAATGATATATGGAATTTAAGCTAGACAGATTAGAAGTAGCTTCCTCTTTTCTGCATACAAGAGTTTCGAATCCCCCCAGCAGCAGCAATCAACCCCTCCACTCTACGTACTTTTAACTTCCTCTTTTTCCTGTGTAGTGTGACGTACAGTGGAACTAACAATGTCAGCATTAACACACATATGCAATTATTTCTGTAAAGTTCAATTGTTTTGCCATTTATTGATATTGAGCGTAGTAATAGTGGATAAGAACACTGTTTCATCATCAAAAACATTTGCCCGTAGTTCCCTATGCGCAAGGGAGACTCGGTGCAAAAGTTCTGAGAATTGGCTACATTTCAAGGGGGGGGGGTTCAAGTGTAAATATCTTTTTCAAGTGTAAATATCTTTGTTCCTATGACAGTTCTAGAACTAATTTTTGGACATTAAGGGTTACAGCAAGTAACATGACCATTGAACCCTATTGGCTCTGAGCCAAAAGTTTTAAAGTAGATTAACTTTTCATCTGATTGTAGCATTTAAATTATATTTTAAGGGCACCCTCCATTGAAGAAGGGGAACCTCTGGTCAGAGTTTTGAAAATTTGGCACTTTGCCAAAAGAGGGAAATCAGTATCAATCAGGAGGAATTACAAAATCGTTCACAAATTGATTGCCTGGATAGCTCAGCTGCGATGTCTTGTTCTGATTGTGTGTGTGGTCTTTTGTTTGCTATCACCAAAGAGGTTGGGGATTAGTGAAATTCAAGGAAGGTGGCTATGTGAAGGTGTGAAGGCTCAGTTGGGCCACAAGCCGCTGCTCCACAGCACTCCTGAACTGCGTGTTGTGAGATTGAATGTACATTACCCAGTGAAATGAGGGTTTGGGTTACCCCTTGAGCAGATTGAGCAGAGAGCAGAAAGAGAGGGTTATCAACCCATTAGTTGCCAGTACTGCCCCTTCTGGCCGTTAGCCGGGACAGCGGCAGAAGAACAGGAAAGAGTGAGGGACCTTGGATTTGAGCCCAGAGGGGGGAGAGGAACAAGTCAGAGAAGAAAAGTGAAAAGTTATACCCCCATTACAGCCCTTCCCTACAAGTCATTGTTTTTCTCATAGGGACAGCATCTGACTTCCTCATGTGCAAAGCCCAACCTAGTACACTTCCTGTTGACGGCCATCTTGGTACACCAGGAAGGCCTAACAAAGGCCTATACCCTCCTCTGCCTATATTCAGTTCTCCTTGTTCTAAACCAGGATGGATGATTCCTACCACACTCCCATCCTCCCCGGATTACAGGTCCAATATATTAGTTATGGAGAAGCATCCAACTGGGACGACTAACCGCAGATGACAAGGGCACCCACTGATTTAACCCCTAATCCGAGACTCACAGTTCTGAGGACTTAATTTGCTCTTGCCCCAACTCCAGTCCCAGTTACCAGCCCGGTTACCAGAAGGGGCACCGACGATATATGTATGTCGCTTTTACCCCGTCACAAGCAGCTACCTTAATGACAAGTCTGCCTGACAGAAAAAAAAAACAGCCAATGCCTTCTACCACAGGATAGTGCGGATACAATAAACTTATTCAACTGTCAGGAAAGACTTGAACAGCCTATGTTAAAGCAAAACAGAATCTAAACTCGACCACCACCCCTACCCAATACCAAGGAAAGGATCACCAGCTATAACTGTGGGAAACAAGGACACTTAAGAAGAGAACGCAGGGCCCCAAGACGTCCCAGACAAGACAAGGATCCCCGTGACGGACAACAACAACAACCACCATGCCCCAACTCCCACTAGGAAATTTGCAAATCCGTGTCACCCCTTATGACAGTGTGCTCAAATGGTACTAATATTAACAGTGTTTCTAAACAACAATGAACAAATATTAACCGAAGTCTCAATAACCCCAGAGACAACATGGGGAGATCTGGCAGAAATTTGGAGCGGCAATGAACGACACCTGCCCTTTGATCACCTGATGTGTGATCACTTGCAGAAGTGGGGCCCACACAGAGAAGAGGTGAAGTTCTTTCTGTGTCATGAGGAATTCGCAGCAGAGGGCAATGATCAGACGGCCCGTCAAGCCCCAAACCAGAGAAATGGTCTAGTACTTTCCTTTCCACTGTAGATGTTTCCTGTGTCCTGTTACTGAGCCACTCTAACTGGGAACATACCCTTACTTGCTTTCCAGATTTGTGGTGTCTTCTACATGCACATTGAATCTGCTAGGAGCTGATGTGCTGTCCAGACTACAGGCCTTGATCATTTTCACGCCTGAACGAGGACTGCAGCTACATACTCCTCTATCCTTAGAAGACTCATCTGCTTTGTGTTCTCTGCCAATCGTGATGACACTTCATGAAGGGACAACTCCAGGTTCAATACCACAGGACCCGAAGACATCAGTCAGAGTCATAAGAGTACCACCTGTCAAGGTGCAACTGAAACCTGAGGCACTCCTACCCAGTAAACCACCATACCCTTTGAAGCCAGCTCAATTCATAGCTATTTCAGCATAGGTCGAGACCCTTTGTGTAATGAAGCTCTGATACCCTGTACTTCTAAATATAATGCCTCAAGGAGCCTAAAATTCCCCATCCCGATTTGCCAAGGCAATGACATCCATTTGAGACACATGGATCCAACTCCACCCAGAGGTTGTGCTCCATCAGTATGTGGATGATCTCTTGCTTTGTGCGGACACCCAAGAAGAGGCATTATCAACTCGCTCTGAGAGCCCCCTTTGCTACTTGGCCAAACAAGACTGCAAAGCCACAAAACACAAGAACCAGTGGTGCAAAGGCACAGTGGTCTTTCTTGGTCACTGCATCTCAGAAGGCACACTACATCTTACCCAAGAACAAGTCGCCGCAATCAAGGCCATTCCAGTGCCAATGGGTCAGAGATTCCTCCATCCCATCCCTCCATCCTTGCTGGGACTGATCTCCTACTGCCGTTCCTGCATTCCCGATGCATCCCTACTGATGCGACCCCTGTATGATGCCCTGAAGACCGATCCTTCCCTACAATCAACAAAAGCCCTCACCAACTTTGAACTTCTGAAAGACATTCTGTCCGTGGTCCCCGCCCTCCACCTTTGGAATATGAGAAGTCTTTCAAGCTATTCTCCAGAGAGAGGGACATGCCACAAGAGTACTATTCTTGCTGCTTGGACCCCGTGGCTAGGAGTGGCCCTTCCTGGTTAAACTGTTTTTGCTGTCCATACTCTGCTGGACAAAAACTTCAGACCTCATTTTAGCACACCCGCTTGTTCTGGCTTCGCAAGACAATGCTGTTTCACAAAGTGTGCTCTACTCATCCCGGACAATGTGTCCCTCCAGCGAGTCACTCTCAACTCGGCCACACTTCTGCCATTTTTTCGAGGGGGGACAAGAAGGAGAATAAGGAGAAGGACAAGAAGGAGAAGGACAAGGACAAGAAGGAGAAGGACAAGAAGAAGAAGGTGAAGAAGACCCCCTATAAATACTCCAGATATGCAGACGAAGAAGGCAAGTGCCATACTGGTGGCTAGAGGGTTCCTGACAGCAGCCGGAACACCCATCAAGGATTTAATGGATGCACTATTCCTGCCTGAACAAGTGGCTGTCTTGAATGTTAAAGCACATGGCAGACTGAATTCTCAAGAAGCCAGAGGGAACCACTTGGTGGATATAGCGGCTAAGCAAGCAGCAACAAACCAACGAAAAATGGCCGAAGTGGCCGAAGAGGAGAGTGAATTTCCAGTGCAGATGCCTTTGGCAGTGCAGATGCCATCTGACAGGCTATACCTAGCTTCTATGCAAGGGGCGGCTCACACAGATGAAAGGAAAAACCCGTTTACAAAAATATATGTATTCAGCAGTCATCCAATGGGAGCATGGATCTGCACATCTCTCTAAGAACTTAATGAATTCACTGATCAGCAGATATTACTGAGCCCCAGGACCAGGAATAACCACCTTAACCAGAAATTACTGCGCCTCATGTGCAGTATGTGAAAAATGCAATCCGGTGAGGACAGAAGAGACACCGCAGAAACATTTGGCGAAACCCCTGTATCCATTCCAGAGAATACAAATTGATCATATACAGATGCCAAAAAACCCTAGTGATGGCAGACATGTCATCCGGTTGGCCAAAAGCCTACAACGTTACAAACATGACAGCCTAGGCCACAGCCAAGAAATTATTCAGTGAGAGATTATGTAGACTTGGGGTTTTAGAGGTGGTAGAGAGCGATCAGGGCCCAGCTTTCACAGCAACCCTTACAAAAGAGATTTGGGCAGCACTGGGAGTTCAGTTTGCTCTACACACCCCATACCACCCTCGAAGTAGTGGGAAGGTAGAAAGGATGAAATTTCTTTTGTAAGGGTTGCTGTGAAAGCTGGGCCCTGATCGCTCTCTACCACCTCTGGGACCCCAAGTCTACATAATCTCTCACTGAATAATTTCTTGGCTGTGGCCTAGGCTGTCATGTTTGTAACGTTGTAGTCTTTTGGCCAACCGGATGACATGTCTGCCATCACTAGGGTTTTTTGGTATCTGTATATGATCAATTTGTATCCTCTGGAATGGATACAGGGGTTTCGCCAAATGTTTCTGCGGTGTCTCTTCTGTCCTCACCGGATTGCATTTTTCACATACTGCACATGAGGCGCAGTAATTTCTGGTTAAGGTGGTTATTCCTGGTCCTGGGGCTCAGTAATATCTGCTGATCAGTGAATTCATTAAGTTCTTAGAGAGATGTGCAGATCCATGCTCCCATTGGATGACTGCTGAATACATATATTTTGGTCAGTAGATGCTGGAGGAGTTAACTACCGGAAGGTTTCTTAGATCACTTGGGGCAGGGCTGGGACAAGGGGTAGGCAGAAGGGTCAGCTGACCTGGGCACTGTGGTGACATGTGAGGTGTGAGGCACCACAAGGAGATTGGAGGGAGGGGATTTGTGTTGAGAAAATTTGGGGGGTGGCTGGGGGTAAAGATTGGGGAGGTGTGCTAGGAGTGGTAAATTTAAGAAGATTTGTGTTGAGGGGGAGGTTGGGGGAAGAGAATTTGAGCTGGGAGGGGGGATTTATGCTATAAAAGTATAATGGTAGAGGGAAAATATATATTTTTTTGGGGTGGGTGGGATTGTGCTAGCAGGGATGATTGAAGGGTATTTGTACTAGGAGGGGACATTTGTGGGGGAATTTATGCTAGGATGGGGGATTGGGGGAGGGTAATTAGCGCTGGAAGGGAAGGATTTGGAATGAGGAGAGAGGATTTGTGCTTGGAGGGGAAATTTGGGGGGGGGGGGGGGCTTTGTGCTGGGGTCATATGGGCAGAGAGAGGATTTGAGCTAGAGGGGATGAGGGGGGGGGAGCAAAGATTTGTGCTGGGTGGGGGGGTTTTCAGCAGGGAAGTGGATTTGTACTGGGAGGAAGGGGAATTTCTGATCGGGGTGACCATGTAGACTAGTGCTCAATTTTCCCTGACACATAATGCTCATAGGTATTTGTACTAGGAGGGGACATTTGTGGGGGGATTTATGCTAGGATGGGGGATTGGGGGAGGGTAATTAGTGCTGGAAGGGGAGGATTTGGAATGAGGAGAGAGGATTTGTGCTTGGAGGGGAAATTTGGGGGGGGGGGTCTTTGTGCTGGGGTCATATGGGCAGAGAGAGGATTTGAGCTAGAGGGGAGGGGGGAGCAAAGATTTGTGCTGGGTGGGGGGGTTTTCAGCAGGGAAGTGGATTTGTACTGGGAGGAAGGGGAATTTCTGATCGGGGATGACCATGCAGATAAGTGCTCAATTTTCACTGACACATAATGTCCATACATGTTGGGGGAGGGGCATGTTCGCCCTGGGCTCTAGATAACCTTGTCCCAGGACTGCGTTGGGGGCATATTGTTGAGATCTCTGCACTCCTGGATTTGCACATCTGCAGTCGCCATTATGGATGGAGTTCCCCCTCTCTCTGTCGCTTCTGTTATAGACATGATGGATAATGCAACAGGGAGGTGATGCAGAGCACAAAAGTTGGTCAAAATACCTAAAGCTATCTGATTAACAAGAACATAGGTGAGAACTGTAGAAGGGAAATCTGACTTTTGAAACAAATAAGAAGCTAGAGCCTGCTCAATATACCTGTAACTAAAATATCATCTATGGGTGGACTGAACCTTCTAATCTGTCCTAAATTGTGTCCTAAATTGGGTGGACTGAACCTCTAATCTGTCCTAAATTGTGTCCTAAATTGGGTTGACTGAACCTCTAATCTGTCCTAAATTGTGTCCTAAATTGGGTGGACTGAACCTCTAATTATTCCTAAATAATGTCCTAAATTGGGTGGACTGAACCTCTAATCTGTCCTAAATTGTGTCCTAAATTGGGTGGACTGAACCTCTAATTAGTCCTAAATAATGTCCTAAATTGGGTGGACTGAACCTCTAATTAGTCCTAAATAATGTCCTAAATTGGGTGGACTGAACCTCTAATTAGTCCTAAATAATGTCCTAAATTGGGTGGACTGAACCTCTAATTAGTCCTAAATTATGTCCTAAATTGGGTGGACTGAACCTCTAATCTGTCCTAAATTGTGTCCTAAATTGGGTGGACTGAACCTCTAATCTGTCCTAAATTGTGTCCTAAATTGGGTGGACCGAACCTCTAATCTGTCCTAAATTGGTGTCTATTACTGTTTTACACTGTATTTGTACAGCAAAGTGTTGGGTTAGTTTTTCATAATTAAACACTGAAAAAAATAAACCAGGGGTGGGGTGGGGGTTCAAGTCTAATATATCAGACACCTTTAAATCGTAAACAATTTGGCAGACTTCCCTTACCCTTTAAATCCAAAAATATTTATTTTATGAGTGAAAAGGCTTTAGCTTTTACTTTTATCAATGTAATCCCCTTAAAGCATTTGCAATGCACATATGGAAACGCATCTTAGCAAGACGCATGGTGATGCACATTAATGCATGTACACACCTTCAACTGTCAAAAGCACTTCCAATCTGCAAATAGCTGCCGCGTCTGCCAAACTGCGCTTTTCCTTTCCAAAGTAATTAAATAAATGAGTCCCACCAAGCGGCTGCAAATCTCTTGTCAATACATGCATGGAATGCATTTCAAGCGTACAGATCAATCTTTACACGAGTTATAGCTCAGGATTTTTATATAGAAATTATACAATAATTATTTGAAAGCTAGTCACAGGGAGCTTGTTACGAGAAATGATAGAATTATCAGAATAAATCGCCTGAGAATTAGAGCAGCATATGACCTACATTTACATAATGCAGAACTCTCCATCTCAGCGTAACCAGTGATATATTCACAGAGGCAGCCTGAGCTCAAGCGTAGATGCACAGCGTCACATGGTGGATTAAACAAGAACACAAACTCAACTGATAAACAGGAAAATGAGGAGAGAAAAATGTCAAACATATATATATTGAACTTTTAGAATTCCTAGTGTGACAAAGTCATTTGATGGTTTTCACATGTAGTATATGCAGCATTTTGAGACTAGAAGATGGCCATTTAACATTTTTATAGTTAGTCTGGTTGAAAGAAGTTCAACCAAAAAAGGGAAAAAAATATATATACTGTATATAAATATACAATCCTACATACACAATCCAATGCCCACAAACCTAAACTATTATATTCGATGAAAAGGGCAAATTTAAAACAGGAATAATAAGCAGGCACACTCTTGCTTGCAACCATTGATCTCTTTTTCATATGCAAATACTGACTTGGAAAAAGCAAACTGCTGGTAGGTGGCCCTTCTCCTGTCTCACAATTCATTATGGAATTCATCAGACACAATTAGGAAACATAAGGCTCCGTTCACACTATGCACTGCAGCAACAATGAGCATTACCGCTCGTGATTTTCAAAGTGCAACTCTTACAAAATTCAGTGTCGCGCAAAGGGCACATTTGTTGAACAGGGGAAGCTCCTGCTCCTTTTTGGGTGGCAAGCTTTACGTGATTATAAAGGGACATTTTCCCACAATTGCCACATGATTCTGTCACTTTACAATCGCTGCAAAATTGGCATTATGATGAATAGCATCCGAATGTGTGTTTTGCAGCGAGTGCCACATGACTTGAAATAGGGGGCAGAATCACAGCGATTCTGCCTGTAATTCCAAATTTCAGAGTGTGAACGGGGCCCCACAGATGCAGCATAGGTGGGATTGCTTCTTGGTCTTTTGGCTAAGATCAAGTGTAGTATCTGTTCTTATCAGTTGGTATGGACCTTGATGGTTAGTATCGGCAGGGGCTGAAATGAACCAGGGCGCTCTGGGCATAACTGGAGGACCGGGAAGTAGGCACTGTCAGAGAAAGCCGGATGGGTCCGCCCCTATCAGTTTGAAGGGAGCGAGAAAACTGGGTTTCCGTGACCAGTTACTACTGCTCCTGGATGTGATTGGTAAGGAATGGTGGATGGCGGTGGGAGAGCTTTTCCTCCTGGGTTGAATCTGGCCTTGCAAAAGGCTTGTCCCCAGTGGAAGGCAGGCTCTCCCTAAGCTGTCTAAAGTTCTGATGCCTCCTGGTAGGATGGGCTACACTGGGTCTGGCCAGGGGCTGAGACCGAAAAAGCCTGTGGTGTACGTGCCCCTGGGGTGGCAGCCCAGGGGTGCCTTAGTTCTCACTGGTGAGGGGCAGCTAGCCTTGAGTTTTTCGGCACCTTGGTCACTGCACCACACACACTTTTTCTGCACCTGCAGAAATGGGCCAGGCCTTTTGGCTTAGACCAGAGGAATTTTTATTCTAGCCGGAAGGCCTGCCTTTGTATTTTCACATTGGCACTAATTCACTTCTCCACTTCCCTTTCCCCACCTTTTTGTTTGTGTGCATTTTTCTTTGTAGTGTGTCACTTCACTTTCACCTTTTTTTCCTGCACGACAAGTACGGTGTGGGTCTTCGGGCCTACCTTGAACGTCTTGGGAGGGGGTGGACATGGCCTTCTGGCTTAGTTCGCCCTCTCTCATGGGGTCTCCCTTCGGGGGAGCCCCACCCAGTACTTGGGGTGGGCTGTTTCGGCAGTCCCCCTGGAGAACGAGGTTTGCTAGGTTTCGGCCTGGCAAACCATAGGAAGTACCTCAGTCCCTGTCAAGAGTCTTGCGCCCCGGGGAATCAAGGTATAGGTCCAACCTCTTCGGAGGCCAGACCATTCGCACACCCTGTGCAGTTTTTGTGTTCTTCACGTATGCGTGTGTGCAGTTTTTATGCACCGGGTGTAAGTCTTTTGAGTGTGTTCACACACCACGGGCTAAAAAAAAAAAGAAAAAAATAGGTGGGATTGGGTGGGCCTGTCCTTTTCCAAGTGGGCAAATCCATATCAGAGTGTCAAAGGTTTCAACAATTGTACCCCAGGACCCTTGGCAAGGAGTACAAAGGTGCTGGATTATGAGATATTGGCATCTGTAAGTACTGACGTGGTACATTTTTACCTAGCTAGTGTCCTCCTGTGGGATATGTTAAGTGACTTATGACATTCCTGCTGATATCCCATCTAATAGCATCTGTTGCAGGAGGGGGCATCAAGTATTAATTGGTCATTTCAAGGGTTAGATTCTAAATCTAAGGTTCATACAAGGTAGAGATACAGTAAGTGTAACAAATATTCTATTTGTTGGAGCGAGAAGCCAAGCTATGGGATGTTTAATGTTTTCAACTCCAAAGACCCCAAGTGAAAACCAACTAAGCCAGAGAGTCAATTCTAAGAACTAATGTGTACCAGACACAGACACCTTGCATCCAATGAAAAGGTTTTCTTTAACATTCAGACACTGGATTGGACTTATCCAAAATAAAAATAGATCGTTCAAGAGTTTTACACTGGAAATACGGAATTTGTTTGGCTTGTTGTTAAAGTTGTTCAGGGGAACTTCTCTAATGGGTTTTACTATATTTCAACAAAGGTCAAATTTGGAGCCAAAACTGCTGTAGCTCCATTTCACCAGTGTATACAAATTTCAGACAACTTTTTTTTCTACAAATAATTCCAAAATAATACTTGAAACAAGTGGTCCAGGGTATGTAATATACAGCACAGCATACAAAGCTCTCAGTATGTAACTCATAAAAGAGCATACAATACACTGTGCAGCAGTACAATACATGTTACGTGCACTTCCATGTACTGAATGCAGTTGTTAGTTAAATCGTACAGCATACAGGAGTGCCCCCTTGTATTGTTTGTCATGGGAGAAGTGTCCCTGACATTGACAGTGAGTGGAAAAGAGAAAAAAACATTGGACAATGTCATGAAGGGGCTGTCTTTTACCAATATGGGTATTTAAATAATCTAACAACACACAACCATTCCCCTACTCTACCCAAAATGAAAAAAATGCTTTAGATACACTTTGAAATCAATGTTACATATTTAAACAGCTAAGTAGCTTCTACTGTAACATTTATCCAGAATAGAAGGTAAAACACAAAATTCTACTAATTCTTAGCATATGAAAAATATTGTATTAGATTGGGGTTGGAAAAAGGATTCAGGCTACCTACAATTTTTATTTTGCACACTTTTTTAGTGTTACAATTAGATATAACCACTGTGTGCAGTCATAATAAGTCAATGTTTGTGTAACCCAGTGCCTTCAGAGCGACAGCTGATCATTCAAGTTGCATACTGGAAAAGTCCCCAAATATATTGTGAAAGGATGATCAAAAATTTATAGGAACTAGGGATATAGCTATAACTGGCCAATTTATACAAGTCATGCTGAGAGAAAAATGGATTAACAAGAAGCATGTTCCCATGCAAGAAATAGAGAAAGATGGATTAAAGTTATATTTCTCTAAAACCAAGTACATGACCATGACTAAAAAAAAGGGATATGATTAGGGGGGAAGTACCGCGCTTTAGGGGTGATATATAAAGTAAAGTGGCTAGTAATAAATATATGTCAAAAATATTCCAAAAGGTGTATAAAATATGTAGTTATATAAACTGAATATATGTCAAAAATATTCCAAAAGGTGTATAAAATATGTAGTTATATAAACTGAATATTTATAAAAACATGTATACAATTAAATCTGTGCCATATATATCCAGATCATAAGAAATCTTCCAAAAAAAACAAATAAATAAATACATATGTTGATATAATTATCAATAAATAAAGCACTTTCCCCCCCTAATCATTTTCATTTAACTGTGTGGTCAACAGTAATAGTACAAGCAGCATCAAGGGCATACATATTTAAGTATCTCCCTAGACAGCGCAAGAATCACACCCATATAAAAAAAGGGATAACTGAAAGTAAAATGTTTTGTAACAAGTAGACAAGAAAGGTTGAAGTAATTGAGCTTCATATTAAATTAAAGTATAACTAAAGGCAAATCTTTTTTTATTGTAGGATAGAGTGGAGCAGTGGCATACCTAGAGCATTTGGCAACTGGGGCGGATCCTATATCTGGCACCCCCCCCCCCCCCAACTTTAAAATGTAGAAACACCCACAAAAATGTGTAATGTTTTAAAAAATATTAATTGCACACATTTCACAGCCCCCCATCACAGTCCCCCTTGCAGTCTGCCCCCCCGTCTCTCTAATCACAGTTCCCCCTTTTGCACTCTCGGCCTCCCCTGCACAGTCCTACCTTTGGCATAAACAGATAGCTAATACTATTAGCAATGTGTTTAAGTTTGAGAAAGAGATTGGAGACTTGCTAAAGGAGATGGTCAGGGACTGCGGACATGGTACAGGAGATAGTCAGAGACTGCAGACATGATACAGTAGATGGTCAGAGATTGCAGATGTGATACAAGAGATGGTCAGAGACTGCAGACGTGATACAAGAGATGGTCAGAGACTGTGGACATGATACAAGAGATGATCTGAGACTGAAGATATGATACAAGAGATGGTCAGAGACTGAGGACATGATACAAGAGATGGTCAGAGACTGAGGGCATGATACAAGAGATGATCAGAGACTGAAGACATAATACAAGAGATGGTCAGAGACTGAGGACATGATACAGTAGACAGTCAGAGACTGCAGACGTGATACAAGAGATGGTCAGAGACTGTGGACATGATACAGTAGATGGTCAGAGACTTAGGACAATATACAAGAGATGGTCAGAGACTGAGGACATGATACAAGAGATGGTAAGAGACTGTGGACATGATACAAGAGATGGTCAGAGACTGAGGACATGATACAAGAGATAGTCAGAGACTGGGAACGTGATACTAGAGATGATCAGAGACTGAGGACATGATACAAGAGATGATCAGAGACTGAGGACATGATACAAGAGATGGTTAGAGACTGAGGACATGATACAAGAGATGATCAGAGACTGAGGACATGATACAAGAGATGGTCAGAGACTGCGGACGTGATACAAGAGAAGGTCAGAGACTGCAGACATGATAGAAGATAGAAGAGCACTAGGGGGGCCAGAGCATAGGAGAAGCAGAGAGCACTGGAAGAGCTGAAGGGCACGGGGGGAGGGGGACTGGAGAGAATTAAGGGGGGGTCTGGAAAGCATTGCAGGGGGGTTGGAAGGCGCGGGGAGTGGAGAGCACTGGGGGGGGCAGGGAGAACTGGGGGGAACTAGAAATCACTGAGAAATTACTGGGTAAAAGAGAATCTTCCAATGGCAACACTAGTTCTGCAATGGTGAACAGATGGCAAATAAAAAAACTGTCAGGACTTATAACCCTCCCTTACTTTATCCAAAATGAAAAAAAAAGTTTGCCTAAAGTCCTACTTTAAAATAATCATGTGTTCCAGGAGATAAACTCTCCTAGAGAGGTCATCAACAGAAGACACCTATGCGTTCTTAGATTTTTTCACAAATTGTTTTAAATTGTCAAATTTAGTCTAAAATTCAAGCATGTAAAATTGTTACTAAACCTCCTGTGGGAGATATAGGAAATATTAGGAAAAACTGTATATTCCACACTTTTGACTTTGGCCACCATGCAAAAGACAAGTTACAAAAAGGAAAAACAGGGTACATACAGTATGCTATAACAGCTGTGTTCCTACCTGTATGTCTACCAATGATTGGTAATCTAATGACTGGTGGGGTAATAAACACCATGCAGCAGGAGAGGGAGGAGGAAGCACAGAAAATTATTGAAGCAGAAAGAACCTTTCATGGCAAGTTCTCGGGTACAGATTCCTCTGCTCTCCAGCAAGCCCAGAAAAGAACAGTTAGGGCACAGTAATGACAACAAGTCTCCTGATACTAGCAGTCAGAAACAGCTGGTCCTTAGATGAACTCACACTGCTTATATACAGCTATCAGGCTGACAGTGAGGTTAGGAAATGCACTGCATTTTTCAGGAGTAATCCAAGGTGAACTCTCTCAGGGTGTTGGCTCTGATCAATGCTCTGGTTTTTTTTTGGCACAAGTGCAATCACCACCCAAATGATTTATAGTATCAATTAAATATGCTAACTGTCCAAAGGTAGAGCTTGCCTAGGTATATATATTTTGCCATATTTGTTCCAAATTAGCCACGACTAAGGCTTCTGGCAAAACTCGTCAGCGTTATTGTTTTATTTCTCACTCTGATGTACCAATGAACTACACTTCAAGGAGTTCAGTGTTGTCGACACTTTCTACTACTTAGAACTCTCTCAGGGTACTGCTTATGAAAAAATGAACCATTGTAGATATTCCCTATAAAATTGCAAATCTACATTTGACTACAGGTCTACTTTATGTACCAATATTAGTAGGGGGATGCAGGGTAAATTCAGCCACATCAGGCAGGTGAGAATGGACTACACTGGTTAGAGATAACCAATACTGAATTATGGTCCTTTGCTTTACATACATCAAGTTCAAGATTACCCTTAGACATGAAGATCCAAACCTAGACTTCCCTATTGGTTTTGTCAACCTCCTGAACGTCTACAGAACTCCATGCTTTTCTGAAGAATAAATGAAAGCTCCTATAGTACACAGTGGATGACAACAGGTCGATAAATTGGTGGATCGTAAATGCAAAGGTTTGCTGGTAGAGCAAATTCCTCTTTAGTTACATATTTGCCTATAAGCACTCAGTTGTGCCTGTGCTGTTGTTGGTGTCTAAATTACTTGATTCACAATTTGTGGCCTCAACATTGCCCTGGAATTTCGAGAAAGTGAGTTTCATTGAGAGTTCTGCTTTTGTTCCAGTCTCTTCTTTCACTTGAATTATTAATGTAAAGATGAATCAAGACTGTATTTTTAGCTATGCCACACTCTTGAGAAATCAGCAACTTCCTCCACCAATTCTCCTCAAGTGATGTAACAGAACAAAATGCAAACAAAGAAACAGTATTATCAATTCTAAAACTTCAAAAGTTGTGGAAAACTTGAAAGCTATCCATAAACGCAAGTTAAAGTAATTACATTTGTTAAGTCACTAAAAAAAAGGAGAGTAAAATCATTTTACTTACCTAATTCTCCACTCCCCAGCAGATGGCGCTCTTCATGCTTTGGAGGATGGGCCCTGGAATGGTCTTGATGATGTCAGGAATTTAGATTAATGAAGCGTAAAGGAGAAGACACTGTGGGGACAGATCTAGCAGTGTAGAGAATTGGGTGAGTAAATTTACTTTTGTATATGCTCTAAACTTAAACTAGAAGTTAACCCTTGCAGGGTGGGTGCAAGGTGGAATTTTCAAGTTTCCCAGAGTTGGGCTTTAAAAGATACGTTCACCTTTCTACATACAAAAAAATAATAAATGCACATTTTTTGCAGGTAAAAAAAATGTGCATTTATTATTTTTTGTTGCAGGAACCTGTAAAGCCAGCGATCAGCAGATCCCTGATGCCATGCAGGACTCCTGCAGATCTGTCAGTGTATCTCCTTGCTCGTACCTCGTATGGGCAAGCTAATACACTCTGACAGGAAGACTCAATGAACTTCCACGGCGCTCACAGTGCCATAGTAGTTTATTGAGAACTAAAAGCTGACAGCCGCTAAGGCTGTCAGGACTTGTGGTTTTCCATTAACAGAGCACCTTCCATTCACAGATGGAGACACATTTTATTTAAATTTTGACAGCTCGCGGGGGGGAGGTTCCGGGTAGCTATCAGAGGGGGGCGGGGGCTGGTCCTTTCATAACATGTTACACCATGAATATGGTTGTAACATGTAAAATTATATGAAAGGTGAACTTACCATTTCAGTTCACCATATTTATTGGAAAGTTTAGATAATACAATTGTTCAACATTTAGAGTATATGTCAACATCAGACACCTGTTATCAGTTTACGATGGTCTAAAATTAGGTTTTATGAAATATGAGTGTTATTTTTTCCATAAAGTTGATAATTTCAACAATAAATAAAACAGTTTCTGTCCCAAATCTGACACCTCTCACATATCCCCACCCCTAGCTGGACCACCATCAACCCAGCAGTATTTTAGCCTTTTTATCAATTAATTTTTTAATCACTTTTTTTCTGAGGTCTTATGACAAGTAATGCAACAGGCTGGGGCCTTTTCCTCTTCAGTCTTTTATCAGGAGTGGGGGTCTTGGGTGATGCAGAAAATGGTACAGACATCAGCACTGCTCTCAAAACATGGGGCATGTGCTCTGGGAGCAGGGCCATGATTCCATCCTTTTGTTAGTCTTTCAGGTTAAATGCCAATAATGGGCATTTGACTCAAAGGTCTAAAGTCATCGTAGCCTGGAACTTGGGTTTAAAAAATACCGTGTTCATTATACAGATTATCATCTTGGGATGTAAATCAGTTCTCTTTGATTACCCTCAGTAAGGTAAAGACCAAAGTCTTGACCAGTTCTTTACTTGAAAGGAAGCTGGCAGAAAAGTCCTGAACAAAGATCAATAACTAGCTAGCCATTGGAAAAGCATAAGTCATTAAAGGCCAATACTTCTAATTATTTATTCCACCTTCCAAGTCCAAAGGAAATGCTAAGCAGATGAAGGCAGGTTACAAGTAATTTGTTTATCAAGCAATTTTACAGGTTTCACAATACACAGGGAAAGGGATTAGTCTTGGCAGTAATCTCTTTATGATCCAATCTTAAAGTGTAAGGTATCTTTATAGATGCAAAATATTTTTCAAAGCTCTTATCTTTGAAGTTTCCAGTAAATAATGGGAAATAACGAGGGGGGGGGGGGGGGAGTTGACGACTTAGATGAGTTGGATTTTATTGCATATTTACATTTGTTCAGCTTGGACCAATTTAAATGTGCATTTTCCATACCAGTGGGATTATTGTGGAAGTTGAGAATCACTGTAGTGTGTGCTGCTACTACAGTCAGTGACCACTGCGGTCTTCTAAGTCCTATGCCAAGAGGCTGCCTTGCTGCATGGTAACAATTGGGGAATACTTGCTCAGCATCAGCACCATTCACAGAATTCTTTGCATTTTTCTCAACAAATCAAAGAGTTTTTCTGATGGTGGAGGGGCAAGACCATGATTGGGACTTTTGCCATGACACTGTATGCCCACAGTGTCAAGGCAAACATTGCTATACAGCAGGTTATTAAATGAACACGGCATCAGTTATTTAAATGACATTTGTGTGGGTGGCTTTTTCCAGTTTTTCTTTTGTTAAATGGAGAGACAATTACATTTTTATGGTTTTCTGAGGTTTCATTTGTTAAATGAATAGACCAAAAAAGAAAACAGGCATTAACCTTTTCATGCATGAATAATTAATCAAATTAATTTCTTTCCCTCAGTGTTTTTATTACTCTTTGGGCATAAAAAGAAAAAATTTAACTTTTACTTTATTTTAACATTTAAATTTTCCAAGGAGTTCTTCACATATCCACACTAGGGATGGGCAAACAGTTCGGCCTGAGCATGAGTTCGGACTGAACATTTGCCTGTTTGGCCTTTCGCAGAACACCCAAATTTGCAGGGTGTTTGCCCCAACGAACACCCTGCAATACACTGAGCGCGGCACGTTCTGCACCCTAATTGGGCAAAGCTTTGCCCAATAAGGGCGCAGTGTAAGCTGGTTAAGGAGTGGGGCCAGGAAGCCGGCCGCGGCATCCTTAACAACTGACAGCTTAATAAAAAAAAAAAGAAACGTGGCGGTAAAAAGAAAAAGAAAAAAAAACAGTGTGGGGTTCATACCAGGTGGCCCCACCCCTTGCCTCTATAAGAAATGTCAAAGCGCAGAGTGGGCTGGCCTCCCAGGAGACGAGAGCGTTTTTATTTACTTTTTTGATTGATGATGACACCATTTTTTTATTTTTTTAATAAAGGATTTATTCGTGTGGTTATTACTTTTTTTACACTTTTTTTGGTGAATAGGTAGTGGTACTATGTACCCAGATACCCATTCACATGGGGGGGGGGCAAATCTGGGGGTCCCCTTGTTAAAAGAGGGCTTCCACATGCACACCAGGTGCAGAGGGGAGGAGCCTGACCATGGCGCCAGATCAGAGTGCGTGCTAGCACTGACAGGGAAGCCGCCGGAGACATGCAGGGGAAAGCTCCCGCTTCTCTACCCCCCATGAGAGCCTAGACCAGACCCCATCAACCCACCACCCCACCATCCCACCAGACCGCAAGGAGTGCGAGCCGGAAGGACCTAGGGGCGGAGAGGATCGGTAGATCACTGCCGGGAGGCAGGAACCTCCGTAGAGCGGTGTGTAGCTGGAGGAAGGTCCGCTCCGGAGGTGGAGATCCCGATCGCCGCCAGGGTGCAGCAGTGTACGAGCGGCAGGAGGTAAACCAGCCGCCACGAGGAGGAGAGAGCCGAAGCCGTCAGAGACCGGACCGAGACATCCGAGGAGGCAAGAAGGCTGGCATCCCCACTTAGCTGGAACGCACAAGCTACAAGAAACGAGGGACTGGTGAGAGGGTGGAAAACCCCCCAAATTTGTTACTAAACCCTTTATATTTGTCCAAGCTTCATTATATCGGTGTCCACATATCTCTGCATAAACCATATATCCAGATTGGTTAAACGTATTACACTTTCCATACTTTACTAAGGGAAAATACTGACTGCAGCATAAGGACTATCGCCCCCACAAAGCGGGAATCGATAAGGCACGAGATACGAGGGACTGGTGAGAGGGTGGAAAACCCCCCCAAACTTTTTCTAAACCCTTATTACTTGTTTATGTACCATTGTATTGGTGCCCACCTATATACAGTACAAATTATATACCTAGCCCGGATCAACCCGCTATATTCGCCATACTTTTATAAGGAAGGACACTGACTTCAGAGTATAGACCAGGACTAGGATAAGTACTGGAGAGCTTTAACAGACCTCTCTACAAGAGGTGAGGACTTTAAGATATAACCCCAGGAAAAGCTCCAGGAAGTGAGACTATCCCCCCCCCCAATACCCCATAATACTAGGGGAAAGAGGCCCTCAATAAGGGGAAGAAGGAAAAGGGGGAGAACGCTTACCCGCCAGAACTCATACCAGGGACCATTGGCCCCTAGGGACTCACGTTACTAAATTACGTGTCAAAGATCATCAGGAGGGTCATTTGCAAAGATCACTAGAGACCCCATCTCAAAATCAACTTATTAGAGGTAGTACCCCTGAACGATGTAAACATGTGAAAGCCGGGACATTGGTTTAGAGAATTTGCGGCCTCCCAGTTCTGGCCAATCGTACCTCCCTTGAAAAAAGATATCCCCACCTCTATACTCTCTCTTATGAACCATACACCTACTTACCTGAAAGAAACTAGGGGTAAAACCAATTGGCTATAGTTACATCTACTCTAGTTGAGCTAAGGAGAGGTAACCTAGTGGGAGAAGAAAGAATACAAGTACAAAAACCAGATATCACAATATATACAAAAGCAGATACTATGTCAAAAATAAAGAATAAACAGACAAAGGAGGCGACGGAGAAACCGCCAAAAATCACAGCAAGTCCCGGGACTATTAGAAAGTATATGACACAGGATGGGAAGGGACAAATAGAAACAGCAGAAAATCAACCAGTTGTAAAATCAAAACAGAACAATGAGGGAGATAAAAAGAACAAAGGTACAAAAAAGACAGAGACACTGGGAGTGGAGAATCTGGATTCATCTAGGGAGAGTACACTGGCACCAGGAGACTGTGAACTAGGAAAGGAAGAAGAAAAGAGGAGAAAAGATCAACCACCTACAAAAACAGAAATGATAGAATTGTTCTCTAATTTGGAGAGATCAATTAAATCTGAAATGTCTAATTTATATAGAGACCTAGGACAGTCACTGGTTAGAATAGAAGAAACAGAAACGAAGCTTAATTTACACTGGAAAAAATTAAAGAAAATAAAAGATCAAGTGAAGAGAATACAGTTAGAACAGAGGAATATGGCTTATAAGATGGAAGATCAAGAGAATAGAAATAGAAGGAAGAATTTGCGGATCAGGGGGCTACCGGAAAAGGGCAGAGAAGAAAAATTAGAAGAAATGTTAGAAAGTGTCTTCAATCCTCTACTAGGGAAAGAAACTACTGATAAAATACAATTTGAAAGAGTCCATAGAATACGGAAACCTCTGAATGCTCCAAAGGATAAACCAAGAGACGTGATAGCGAGATTTCATATATATGAGGTGAGAGCTCAAATCTGGGAGAAGATGAGGGACAGACCAATAATGAGATATGAAGATGCAGAAATACAAGTCTTCCCAGACCTCGCTCAAGATACAATTAATAGAAAACGCATTCTAAAACCAATTGTCGAGGTATTAAAGAAACAAAATATTCAGTATTTTTGGAGCCATCCACCAGGACTGGGGGCTCGAAAGGACGGAAAAACGACCCTATTGAGGTTTCCAGAAGACACCCGGACTTTCTGCGAAATTATGAAAATACCAGTAATGGAGATTCCGGGATGGACAGATCAAGAACCTCCAGAGGAGGACTCAGAAGACGAAATCGAATGGCAAGAAGAGATAAAGAAGAAAAAGAAAACAAAGGAAAAAATTAAAGTTTGAGTCCCGGACTGGGAAGGGTCTGAGAATCGGACTGGGGAAGAGGTGGTTGGGTTGGGGGGAAGGGGTGGAAACAAGAAGTGGGGGGGGGGGAAGGAAGGAGGAAAAGGAGTAATAAATGAAGAGTTTAAAGAGGGCGGCCCCTGGGAGGTAACAGAGCGCACTTCGACCTTCACCCCAAAATAGGGATGAAGGGAGGAACTGGCGAGCAAGGGCAGAGCTCAACCCTGGGGGAATGTCAATGGAAGAGGAAGGGAGAGAAATCGACTAGCCTAGTCACGGGGCAAGTAGAAACTAGGAGCCCACAGAGGGGAGGATTTGAGGGGAGGGGGGGAAGGGAGAGGGGGGGTGGAGGGAGGGTGGATAGGGGAGGGAGTGGGAGGATGGGAGGGTAGAGATAGAAAAAAAGATAATACAAAAGCGTCCCGTTTACCCCGCTCATTTGAAAAACAAACAAACCACACACAAGAAAGAGAGCCCGGACCATCGGGAATACCAGCCAAACAAATCCAGAGGTGATGAAAAGAAAAAAACAAGGAGTAGAATAAAAATAAGGGAAAATAGGAATGCCAAGATATGGGGATGGAGGATGTAAATTTTATATCTTATAATGTCCGCGGAATGAATTCACCGGTTAAGAGACAGAGAATAATGAGAGAAATTAATTATCAGAATGCAGATGTAATATTCTTACAGGAGACACACGTTACGCATTCCACTAACATCAGGTTTTATTCACAAAAACACCCTATATGGTATTATGCGGACTCATTTAAGAAAAAATCTAGTGGAGTAGCAATTGGATTTGCCAGAGGGACGAGATTTGTACTGGAGGAGAGGCTGGTAGACCCTGAGGGAAGGTTTCTTTTTCTGAAAGGAAAGTTAAACAAAGAGGAAGTCACATTAGCCAATCTATACAGCCCCAATGAGGGCCAAGTGCCCTTCTTGGGTAAAACCCTGGGGAAATTAAGAAACTTCAGGAAAGGTGGGGTGGTCTTGGCAGGAGATCCTGAGCCTTGATCCAAAGATAGATAATACAGCACGGCACCAAATAATCTCAAACCATCAGAATAAAGAGATTAAGGAAAAATGATATCAAAATCAATTGGCAGATATATGGAGAATTCTCCACCCAAAAGAAAGGGATTATACCTATTATTCAAATATACATGGAACATATTCAAGAATCGATTATTTTTTGGTAGAACATCGATGGATAGAAAAAGTAATAGAGGCGAAGGTTGGGATCAGAACCTGGTCAGACCACTCCCCCATCATATTAAAAATGAAACTGGGTAAAAAACAACCTAAAAGGAACATATGGAAAATTAATGAAGAATTAATAAAGGACAAGATATGGGGAAAGGAAATTGAGAAAGAACTGGAATTTTATTTCCAAAATAATGACATAGAAGAGACACCCAAAAACATCATATGGGAGGCACAAAAAGCCTATATGCGGGGTATATTAATATCAAAAGGAGTACAAAGAAAGAGAGAGAGAATCAAAAATAAAGATAGATTGATGAGAGAGGTTCATGATTTAGAGCAAAAACACAAAAAAACAAATAAGGAGGAACTCGCCCCCATATTGGAGAGGAAAAAAGAGGAATTAAAAGAACTACTAGAACAGGAATTTAGACAAGACTTTAATAGGGTGGCAAGAGAGAAATACGTGGAGGGAAACAAAATAGGAAAAAACTTGGCAAGAATTGCCAAGAAAAAAAAAGCAAGGAATTATATAGATAAGATTAGAAATAAAGATGGGGAACTAGTCCATTCAGTTACCGAAATAGCACGGGAGTTTCAAAAATACTACAGTAACTTATATGCGGTGAAAGGGGAGGGAAAAAAAGATCTTAGACCTGATAGAGAAGGGAAGATCAAAGCATATTTGGAAAAAGCAAAAATGCAAAAAATTGATGAGGAAAATTATTGTTACTAGAGGCCCCAATTACAAATCAGAGCTATAAAAGAAACTACCGCGGGGAAAAGCCCAGGACCTGATGGGTTTACCATCGGTTACTATAAACAATATAAAGATCTTCTGGTTCCCCGGCTAGAGGGGTATATGAATGTACTAGGTACCAAATTTGATATGAGTAAGGAGGCCCTCCTAGCATCCATCACAATTATTTTAAAAGAAGAAAAAGATCAAACGTTATGTTCTAGTTATAGACCGATATCCCTTTTGAATGCGGATACCAAATTATTCACAAAAATACTAGCAACAAGAATGAAAGTGCTGATGAATGAGTGGATCCATAGTGATCAGGTAGGGTTTATACCAAGTAGGCAAGGTAGAGATAACGGCATTAGAACAATCCTGCTGATGAAACAGATGCTCAAAAATAAAGCTCCAAATATGATCCTGTCAATTGATGCTGAGAAAGCATTTGACAGGGTGGATTGGGAGTTTTTAATGAAAACATTAGAGGAATTGGGCGTAGGCCCTAGAATGATGGCCTGGATCAAGACATTGTATAACCAGCCATCAGCAAGAATAAAAATAAATGGGATACTATCCGACCCCTTTGAGATGTACAACGGAACGAGACAGGGGTGCCCCCTGTCTCCAATGTTTGTGATCTCTTTAGAACCGTTACTAGCAACAATAAGAGGATGCACAGATATTACAGGGGTAAAAGTAGGGAAGGTGGAGCATAAGGTCGCGGCATTTGCAGACGACCTGCTACTCTACGTCTCAAACCCTAGAATCTCCTTGCCAAATTTAATCAAAAACCTGAAACAATATGGAGAACTCTCAAACTTCAAAATCAATCAAACAAAGTCAGAGATATTAAGTATTAAGATGAGTATACAGGAGAGGAATAGGCTAGAAAATGAATTTCCTTTTGTATGGAGAAGAGAAGAGTTGAAATATCTAGGAATTAAACTATCGCCGTACCTAGAAAAGCTTTATAAGATAAATTTTTTGCCCTTATTAAATGAAGTTAAAACAGAAATAAATAGATTAAAACCAAGAGCTATATCATGGATGGGAAGAGTTAATATCATAAAGATGGTAATTCTACCTAAAATATCATATAAATTCCAGATGATACCAATACGGATCCCACAGGTTTTTTTTAAAACATTAAAAGCACTAATAACCAAGTTTGTATGGAAAAATAAAAAACCAAGGATTAAATACACAACATTGAGCAAGAGTAAGGGAGAGGGGGGATTAGCACTTCCAGACTTAAAAAAATATTATCAGGCATCAATTCTTACACGGGTGTTGGAATGGGGAAAAAAAGAGAGTGAGAAAAACTGGGTAAAAAGTGACACAGATTTGGGTAAAATGATTTGGATTCCATCAAAATTTAGAAAATTAAATAGTAATACACACGGCATTACACGACAGGCACTGAAAATTTGGGATATGATACACGCCAGAGAGAAATGGAAATATAACTCACCATTAATACCACTTCAGGATACAAAATTTTTTGCACCAGGGGAGGGTAAGGAATATGGAAAATGGATGGGAGAAGGAGACGTTAGGTTGAAGGATATTATGAAACAGAGAAAAATTGCCAGGTTTTCAGAATTGAAAAAGGGGAGGGACTGGAACCTCACTGAATGGAGGTACGGCCAGTTGAAACATTTTGTTAATTCTCTCCCCCAGCCGATCAGAGAAATAAATGATTTACTGCCATTTGAACGGATATGTACATCTAAGAAAATACGAAATAGTATTTCAAATGTGTATAAAATTCTCAATGAAGGAGAGGAGCTGGCAATGCCTCCATTTATGGAAAAATGGGAAAAGGACTTGGGCGCCCATGGTGAAAGCTTCCAATGGGAAAAAAGTTTGAAATTGGTTCACTGCTCCGCAATAGATATGAGCATGGCAGAAACTAATTATAAGCTGCTCTCCCGATGGTACAATACCCCAGATAAAGTGGGGAATTTCCAAGGGGAGAACTCAAAATATTGCTGGAGGGGATGTCAAGAAATGGGTACAATAGCCCATATCTGGTGGGAATGCCCAAAAATCAGAAAATATTGGCAGGAAGTACTAGTCGGAATCAAAGAAGTTACCAACATAGACATTAAAGAAGATCCATGGGTGTGCTTATTTCACGGGAATAAAATGTCGATAATACAATATAAAAAATCCTTGATCCCCCACTTGTTAAACTCAGCAAAAAGTTTAATTCCCCTATATTGGAAAGAGAAGGAACCTCCATCATACAAAGAGTGGCTTTTACGTGTAGAGAAAACGAGAAAGTTAGAATTGTTAAGAGTGTGGGGAGAAGAACAATATGAGAATAGGATAGAGATCTGGGAGAAATGGCAAAATTTCAAAGAAAAAAGGGATTGTCTTTAGATGCAAGAAAGAGAGGGGGGTAGGTACGGGAAAATAGGGGGGAAGGGAATGGGGAGTTTATTGGGAAAAAGGTTTTTCTTGTGAAAACGAAAAGGATTTGTATTGTATTTTTACCTTTGTATCTGAAAATTTTCAATAAAGAAATATAAAAAAAAAAAAAAAAAGAGGGCTTCCAGATTCTGATAAGCCCCCTGCCCGCAGACGCCAAAACCACCGCCCAGGGTTGTCAGTAACAGGCCCTCGTCCCCATCAACCACCCCCCCATGTTGAGGGCATGTGGCCTGGTATGGTTCAGGAGGGGGGGGCGCACTTACTCACCCCCCTCTTTTCTGACTTGCCACGCTGTATGCCCAGATAAGGGTCTGGTATGGATTTTGAGGTGAACAACATACAATTTTTTTTTTAATTCTGGCGTGTTTTTTTTCTTTAATTTCTCAATAACCAGGTGACGGCAATTTTAACCATGAGTCATTTTAAATGGGATTTGACTTTTTTTTCTTTAGAAATTTCATTTTTGCTGTAGCATGTTTTATGCATGCTACAGATGCGCCACTTTACAGGCACATTACAGGAACCCCCCCCCCCTCCAGGCACTATATGTAAAATTTTTCATTTTTTTTGTTGCACTTTAAGCATAATTAAAATCACTGCTCCTGAAAAAAACATTTCATTTTTTATTGATGCAGGTTTCCCAGGGCAGTACCCGGACCCCCATACCCCTTTTATGACCAATTACTTGCATATAAGCCTTCAAAATGGGCACTTTTGATTTTTCCTGTTCGGCTCCCATAGACTTCAATAGGGTTCTCCATTCAAGTTAAAACATTTCCCCTGTTTGGGAGTTCTGCTACGAACCAAACAGGGGGGTTGTTCGGCCCATCCCCAGTTCACACCAGTGGACTGCATGTGTTTGAGGTTTTTTGTTTCAATATGTTTATTAGAAAGATTGTGCAATAAGGTACAACAATGCCTAAGCATAGGCAACAGTAATTCAAACAAAAAGTACAACAAAGTCAATGAGTGCATAAACCAATTGCCATGCAGAACATTACAATACAATGAAGGGTTTAAGGGCATGCAAAGTAAAACGCCTAAAACGCCTAAATTAGCTACATTCCTCAGCTGAAAGTCCATACATGCCCTTCTCCCACATCAGCAATTCTAACCTTATAGGGTCCCCGAAGTCTAGGGGAGTCCAAAAACAGGGGTGGGGCAAGAGAATCACTGCCCCAAAGAAATTTCGGTAGAGAAAGAAAGTGGGAGAAAGAAAAAAAAAAGAAAAACCAAAAAAAAAAACACAAAAAAAAAACAAAAACAGACATTGCTCGTGAATTAGGTGGGCATAGTGAGGGAAAGTGGGAGAGGACGAGATTAAAGAGGGAATGAGTAAAAAAAAAAAAAAAAAGGGGGGGTGGAGGGGAACGGACTCGACGTGTAAGGAGGGGGTAAAATGGAATGCCTTGGCCAGTTTTATTGTCTCCGTTTTTCCTTTGTCCATAGAACATTCTCTTTTATCAAGTTGTTATGGGTAAAATTCTGCTTTAACCACTTGCCGACAGCCAAAATGTCAATGTACGTCATTACTATGCAGTTAAATACCAGGGTTAGGGCTGCTGCTAGCTGCCATAACCCTGGTATCATTTTTTTCTTCAGGCGGTCAGATTTAAGATAAAAGTTATCCCAGTGGCAGATTTACCAAGGGATCACTTTTATAGGTGGAGGGAGCGGTGTCCCATCCCCCACTTCTCGTGGTTTCCAAGCTTACCAGAGCCATCGGCCCCCACTCGGCTCTATGCCCTTGGAGGACCGAAGCAACGTCTGATGTCACTTCCTGACGTTTCCGACAGACAGTAAGAATTTTTTTTTTTTGAAAGACAAAATGTCTTTGCTTTTCCTTTTTTTTTTTTTTTCTTTTCAAGGTAAATGAGAAATCTGGGATCTTTTTGGCTCTAAATAAAGAGGACCTGTCATGCTTATTATTTTTTTTTTTACATGTTATGTTTGCATTTCTTGTAATAGAAAAAAAAGTGATAAAAAAATAAATAAAGGAACAGTGTAAAAATAAAAAGTAAAATAAGTAGGAAAAAAATGTAAAAAGCCTTATCCCTCCGAGCTCACATGTAGAACCAATAGCATACGAAAGTTGCACCCGCATATAAAAAACGGTGCTGAAACCACACATGTGAGGTATAGCGGCGATCATTAGAGTGAGAGAAATAATTCTACCACTAGACTTCCTCTGTAACTCTAAATAGGTAACCTGTAAAAATGTTTAAAGCATCGCCTATGGAAATGTTTAAATACCGTAGTTTGTCGCCATTCCACAAGTGTGCGCAATTTTAGAGCAAGACATATTAGGTATCTATTTACTTGGCATAACATCATCTTTCACATTATACAAACAAATTGGGCTAACTTAATGGTTTTGTTTTTATTTTAATTCATTAAATTGTATTTAAAAAAAAAAAATGCATTTGAAAGACCGCTGCGCAAATGCAGTGTGACATTAAATATTGCAAAATTGCTATTTTGTTCTCTAGGGTCTCTGATAAAAAAAAAAATATATATATATATATATATATATATATATATATATATATATATATAATGTTTGGGGATTCTAAGTAATTTTCTAGCAAGAAATACTGATTTTTACTTGTAAACAACATATGTCAGAAAAAGGCCTGGTCTTAAACTAGTTTTAAGGAAGTATTCCTGTTGATCGGGATAACATACTGCTTTGACACACAGAAAACCCTTAAGAAAAAAAAAAAATTATTTAGGAAGCAATTTATTAGCTTAGAGCAAAGGGTGAGCAACATTTAACAGGTAAGTTACTGTTTAGCCTTCCCATCTATTTTAACTATATCAATTATTCACGTGATCCAAAGACAGGTTTTTTTTACACGCTGTTTTCGACCCAAATTAGGCATTGACAATTTATCTTAATTTTACATTTCCAAATATTATATGTGCATAACGAATTTGACACAAGTTATACAAAATAAAACTGCAAATACTTTTTTGTACACTAGATGGCACTGGTTCAATTAGTTAAACTTGTACCAGCAGTGAATTTAGACAGCATAGAAAGCCTGGGTTTTAGCATTGTCTGCACAAAACACTTATTATGCTAAGAGCAAAGCTCAGCAATTCATTCTATTTTACTCTTGAGGTTAAATATGATGAGCAGTTGGGCTAATGATGCTTTATTTTGTGGGGGCATAAATATGTATACATTTTTTTCACAAAAAATATGGGGAAACCTGATGATACAGGTTTTAAAGAATCAACACTTTAAAATTGAATTACAGAGCAAAACTGACAAATCATAACTACCCTTCTCTTAAACAGAATAGACGTAGTTTGCATCAAGTTTAACTTAAAAGCTCCTCTTTGTAATTGTCTCAACTGGCTGAACTAGTGAAGTCATAAAAAGTGTTATCACCTTTTAAAAAGTACTGCTCACACTTGTGTGGTATAATGAATATTATACTGAAAAACCTACAGCAGCTGAAAATCTATTTTATGCACCCTGTGCATGTACTTTATATACATTTACATATGTATATAAGAATATATATATATATATATATATATATACAGTAAAACCTTGGATTGCAAGCATAATTCGTTCCGGAAACATGCTTGTAATCCAAAGCACTCTTATATCAAAGCGAATTTCCCCATAAGAAATAATGGAAACTCAGCTGATTCGTTCCACAACCATTTATTCATAAGTCCTTCAGTTTATAGTCCATATAAAAAGATTATAGCATTGTGATAAGTTGTGTAACCATAAAATATCCATCCACAAATAGCCACTTCCACAAGGGGATTAGAAGCTAAATCCAGCAGGAGCTACAGAGTATCAAAGAGAAGAGAGGCGCCTCTAAGTGTAGCAATATGGTTCCATTTAATGAAGGTACAACATTTAGCAACTCACATGGTTGATGAATAAAATAGGCACATCTAAGTATGCAGGCATCCGGGGTAAAGCTGTTCACATGGACTATCTTCTGCACCGCCATCTGCCAGTCTGTAATCCTGACCGGGAAGACCAACCTGCTTTAAAGCGATCTGAAAGCGATGGACAGCATGGAAGGGATGACGTAAATGGTGGTGCGGAGAATGGTCTATGTGGACAGCTTTACCCCAGATGCCTGCATCCATAGATGTGTCTGTTCCAATCATCAACCATGTGAGTTGCTTAATCTTGTACCTTCATTAAATGTAAGCATATTGCTACACTTAGAGGAGCCTCTCTTCTCTTTTATACTCAGCTGTGACTTGAGGCTACTTGTATATCAAGACATCGCTTGTATATCAAGTCAAAATGTATTTGAAAATTTTGCTTGTCTTGCAAAGCGCTCTTAAACCAATTTACTCTCAAACCAAGGTTTTACTGTATATATATATATATATATATATACACACTGTATGACAGAGTTTCAGTAAGTGATGAGCTAATCGTGTAGCTATTCCATTAAGATTTCTTGACACTTTGGTTATGGCTCTAGACTGAGAAGGAAGTAATAAGATACTCCCACAGGCATCAAAGATATGGATTTGTTAAAAAGGAGAGGAAAGACAGTGTCTGTGTTAACCAGAGAAGTTACATCACAGCAGTCATTGTTCTGTCGAAAATTACAGCTGGGTTTGCAGAGGTTGCTCTGGGCAACACATTTGTCTTTCATTTACCTTCTCCAATAATCTCTATGGAGTATCCACCAGCACGTTACATATGTATGACACTAGATTAACCACTTAAGCCCCGGAAGATTTTACCCCCTTCCTTACCAGGGGGTATTTTGCAATTCGGCACTGCGTGACTTTAAAGGACAATTGCGCGGTTGTGCGACGCTGTACCCAAAACGAATTTGACGTCCTTTTTTCCCACAAACAGAGCTTTCTTTTGGTGGTATTTGATCACCTGTGCGATTTTTTTGATCATGCGCTATAAACAAAAAAAAGAGCGTCAATTTTGCAAACATAACAATATTTTTCAAATTTTTTTATATGAAATTCCCCAAAAAAACTGTAAAAATCAAATTTTTTTTACATTTTTGGCCAATTTGTTTTCTGCTACCTATGTTTGGTAAAAAAAATCACAATAAGCGTATTTTGATTGGTTTGCGCAAAAGTTATTGCGTTTACTAACTAAGGGAAAGATTTTTGTCATTTTTGTTGTTGTTTTTTTTTTTTTTACGAGTAATGGCGGCGATCTGCGATTTTTTTTGCGGTACTGCGACATTGTGGCAGACAGATCGGACCCTTGACTGACATTTTTGACACTTTTGGGGGTACCAGTGACATTACTACAGTAATCAGTGCTATACATATGCACTGTTACTGTAAAAATTACACTGGGAGGGAAGGGGTTAACTTTATTGGAGAGGGAGGGGTTAAGTGTGTCCCTAGGGGCATGCTTCTAACTGTCATTGGATGTGGCTTTGTGTGTAACAGCACAGATCAACGGTCCTACATAGCAGGACCGAGTGATCTGTGTTTTTACACAGGCAGAATGACAGGCGGCTTTGTTTACATTAGCCGCCTGCCTTTCTCCCTATCTGCCCGATCACACGGTCACACGCGCGGGCTTCCTCTGGTACGAGCGGGGGCGGGAGCGTGCCTCCGGCGGTGCGCGCTTGCCCCCTATTCGCTCCCAGGCTAGTGACGTACCGGTACGTCACTTTGCCTGGGAGGGGCTGACCGCCGCCATATATAGTCGGGCGGCGGTCGGCAAGTGGTTAATGCAAGGTAATCCCAGAGTATGCCTGTAGTTATTAGAGCAAGCTAGAAAATAAAAGTGTACCTTTTTAAAAGTAATGGACAAAACTATATGTCCTGTGACATTATGAAAGGGGAGGTGATTGAGGGGACGCTATGCAAGTGTAGTTGCTCCAAGACTTAATGAGGTAAAGCTTCACAAAGAATGCCCAATAACATGCAAGAAAAAGGGGAAAAAAAAAGCATTTTTGTTTGCACATGATTGGATGATGGAAGTCAGCAGAGCTTCTGCTCATTTGCCAAGACCTGGACCAAATGCTCTTGCAGAGTGCAACTGCACTTTGAAAAGTGCACAGTATTTGCCTTTAGTAAATCAACCTCATGTATCACCTTGCATGCTTTCATATGTGGGAAACTAAAGTGGAATCTGGTCCAGGTTTTCTGAGCCACCTTGGCAGTGTGGGTTCCCGAACAAGATTTTGCTTTCCATTTGTGACCAGCAGCAAGTGGTAAAAGTAAGGAAGGACTGGAGCAAGACATTGCTCTGGCCTGGGACTCAGGAAGCCTAATACCTGAGAGCGCTACATGTGGAGATTGCTCTGTAAGAGAAAGCCTGTGCAACCTTTTAAATAAAACTGACTACAATTTAGAACTTTAGGAAAAGACCGCTTGACTGCCTTTTTCCCAGGAAAGGTGATGCTCACTTGAGCTAAACCCCAGAGTCTGTTTTCCTACCATGGCTGCACTAAAACAAATGAAATACAAAAACTATGACAACTTCCTAAGTAGAAGGTCAGACTATTATCATACTACTAGCTTATTGCAGTAGCTTGGCTGTTTTGATGTATCTTAAAGTTGAAGTTCACCCTAGAACTATTCTATGAACTCTACTCTATGAGTGTAAAGCAGCTTTTATATTTAGAGATCTGAATAGAGTGCCTTGAAAAAGTATTCATACCCCTTGAAATGTTCTACATTTTGTAATGTTAAAAAAAAACAAAAAAACAAAAACAAATGTATTTTATTGGGATTTTATGTGAAAGACCAACACAAAGTGGCACATAATTGTGAAGTGGAAGGAAAATGAGGAATGGTCTTCAAAATGTTTTACAAATAAATAAAAGGCTGCCCTGTATTTGGCTACATCCATCTTCCCATCAACTCTGACCAGCTTCCCTGTCCTTGCTGAGTTGCATGGTGTTGCTGGAAAATGGCTGGCAGTTTCCAGTACTGGTTGTTGGACAACTGTAGTGCAGACTTAAGTAAAACATTCATTCATTTGTTTCCCAAAGTACATTTTTTATAGCTGCTTAATATTCTGTGACAGGACTGTGCCTTTTAACGGTGTCAGAAGGTGTATATGTTACACAGGGTTCTCATAGATGCAGGTTGAGGGGCTTCAGAATGTCCATTCTGTGTGGAGAAAATGGGTTTTGCAATTTTCTCTATGATTGGTAATTCCCGGATTGGGCTCTGGAGTCCAAAGACTTTAAAGAGTCTTGGGGGGAATGGAGCTTCTAACACTGTGTCTACAAATTACTGGAGACCAGCAGCCTGGTTGTGCAGATGTGCACCTGTTTGTGGTTCTGGGCTCTTTCCCCTGAAGACAAGTGTAGCACCCTACAAGGTAGGTGCTAGGTAAAAGCATAATGGGCCTTGGCTGCCTAACAGCAGGGCCATGATTTTCAGCTCGGCTGTCATGTCTTCTAATTGTGACTGCTGAGAGGGGAGTCTCTCCACTGGCTCCATGAGAGGATTCTCATTGGGCAGTGGAGGAAACCCAATCAGTGGCTCATTCAGGCCTGTATCTCCCCCAGAAGGCAGATTCTGCCGCAGAGGATTCAGGGAGTGGGTATAAGTTTGAGGGGAACGCATGATGCAGCATCTTTGGTGGGAAGCAGAGTCCCAGGAGGGAGGGTACGGTTGTCTTTCCTCCTGTCAGAAGGAACGGGTGTCTCAGGTGGCTGCCTGAGAGTCCAGAGAGAGAGTTGAGCTGAGCTGCAGAGAGGATCCGGTGTGCCGACGACCAGTGGAGATAGAGGGGTTCAGTTCCAGGAAAGCATGCCAAGTTTGTGAGTACCGTGAATTGCCCCTGAGGATCTGCCTGAAGTGTAGAGGGGACCACTCTGGTGAAGGTCCCAGGGATCCAGGAGCCAGCTAGTGTCAAGGGGGTGCCTAGTGAAGAGGACCCAGAAGTGTTAGAGGGGTTGCCTAGTGAAGAGGACCCTGAAGTGTTAGAGGGGTTGCCTAGTGAAGAGGACCCTGAAGTGTAGAGGGGGTGCCAGCAGTTGGGCCCTGAAGAGTGTACAGTGCGAAATGTACAGTGTTAAGTGTTGCAGCAGCACAAGTAGTTACAAAAATTGCTACCTCAGTCAGTGAAGGGCTGGATGGAGCCAAACAGAGTGTCAGGAGTCAAATGTCTTACAGTCCTGGATCTTATGAGTTAATCTGAGGATTAAAGTCGAAGTTTCAGCACAGGTCAGCAGAACAGTATTTTCAAGTGCCAGGGAGCATTGGCCGGCATTCAGCTGGCATCAAGACAGCGCCAACAGGCATTTTTCTGTACAGTGTCCCACTTAAACCTAGTTGAGCCAGAGGAGTATCCCACTCATTCCCTTCTCCCATCTCCATCACAAAATAAACAAAACAAACCAAAGATGCCAGAATGGTCATTGTCTCAGTTCTCACACTTGGGTTTTCAACTTAAATGTGTTGGAAGTTTTACCGGTAACGATGGCAGAACCATATCAGGCCCAATGCCTGGAAATATTGCTACACAAGTTACTGCACAAGCAGTGTGGTCAAACCGAGTTTGTTCTGGCCATTTGATCAAGCTGAGAGGTACTAACAGACTTTGTGTCATTAGGCAGAAGCTTGTGCAGCCCAGGTGGGCATTTCATTTGTCACAAAGTTGACAGAGAGAGACAGTGTGGTGAGTCTGCGGGGGGGGGGGGGGGGGGACAGGCTCAGGGACCATGAAATTTGGATAGCCAGGAGGTTGGAAAATGTATGCTTAGTCACGCTGATGCTGCAAACCCTCTCAGAGATAACCTTCTGAATTGATTTAAACTTTACTTTTATATAAAAGTGGGCAAAAAGCCCTGAAAATGTACTTCCCTGGTTGGACTGGAATCAACGAAAGGCATTACATTTGAGAAAATCACAGTTCATAGAGTAATTATACAGTGAACTTCCACTTTAACCAGTGATGGTATTCATAAGGGTACGTTCGCAACTTCTGAACTGAAAAATGTAAAATGTATGCGCATTATTTCTAATGCATTTTACATGTGGTGCATTTTCAAAAGAAACAGAAATTATGTTTTTATCCTTTTTATTATAACAAATGCACATAAAACATACGTTTTATGCAAATATGTACACACACACACACACACTACAATCTCACAAGATTTAGGTTCCTCAGCACTCACAGGGTTCTACTCTCAGCCTAAACATTTGTGGACAATAAAATTCTAACGAAGTTGGCAAAGCAGCCAAGCTAGATTGAAAATAATAAAAGTGACCATTTCAAAAAGAAAAATATTTAAAGTCCAAAAAATGAATATTTAGCTTAGTTATGTTACATCTAATAAATGCAGTATTAAAAAAAAAAATAATATGAAAGCAAGAAAGACCTGATATTGATCAATAACCTGCTATAATTAGACATGCATATATTTAATCAGAAGTATTTTCAATAAGAGGATTCCATTTCTACAGACCTTGACAGTCTCAAACAATAGACTTCTTCCAGCCACCAGTACATGTGCATTCTAACACATAATGGGTTATTGATTGAAAAATTGTACTCAAATAGAATGCCAACAGTTCACCCGGAGAAGACTGTTTCCCCTCATATACGCCCAAAGCTGATGTTCATGCCATAGTGTAAATTCATTGAAAGATGCATTTATTATAATTTTCTCCCAGATTTCCAGAGTCTCAAAATGAGCATCAACTGTCTTTTTGTTAAATTTTGATTGAATAGATGACTTGCCTCACACTATAACATGGTACTGCTCAGAAGCTGCCCACATAGCAGTCTAAACACACACATTTAAATGAGTAGAGGGAGGATTTACTCGTGTGAAATGTGACTTGTGTTTATTCCTGCTTCTGTATAACCATGCTGTATACGTTGGCTGAATTAGAGCAAGCCCAATCATTCTGCTGGCAATATTGTGAAGTGACACGTTAATAGGAAAAGCCACGTGCTGGCTAAAAATAACAAGCTTTGGTTAAACGGAGCTTTCCATGGTACGTAGTCTACCATGGGCTCCCAGCACAAAAGAGGTATGCAGAATAAGGTCCATATCTGTGCTACATTTGCATACAGCTGGAGGGGAAGGATTATAAACCAACAGATGAAAATGTCAAATAAAGAATGTAAATAACTACATTTACAATACAATATTATATAATGTACATAAATCACACAAACGTTATATTCTTTCCTTTGCAATATACTACCTGACAGAGCTATAGATGCAAAACTGTCAACTGCACATATCTATGACACATATGGTTGACAGTCATTCAACCATCAGAATCAGGGTCTACCAACTAACCGTACAGTCCACTAGGAAAGCCGGCACAGTAGTATGGTTTAGCAAATAATTCCTTTATTTATAATATGCAGGACAATACAGCCAGTGAAAGTGAACACATTTCAGCCATTACAGCTCTAATCATCATGATTAAGGCTGTAATGGCTGAAACACGTTGACTTTCTCTGGCTGTATCTTCCTTAATATCATAAATAAAGGAGTTTTTTGCTGATCAATACCATTGTTATGCATCAGCCAATAGTGGATAAAAAACTTACACCCGATCAATGAAAGTGCTCTGTTTTGCTAGTGTTGTATACAGGATTACTTTGACAGAGAATAGGTGAAGGTAATCACCACCCAACCCCCCCCCCCCCCGGGCCACCCTTGTCTCCAACTCCTTCAAACCTCCTAGCACATCTCCCTCCCCTTTTAAACCAAACCAAGTTTTATTTTGTGATGATATACAGTCAAACCTTGGATTGAGCGTAACTTGGTTTGAGAGGGTTTTGCAAGACAGACAAACTTTTTTTTTTTATAAAGTTTGACTTGATGAACAAACAATGCCTTGATATAACAGTAGAGTTATGTCACAGCTGAGTATAAAAGAGAAGAGAGATACCTCTAAGTGTAGCACTAGCAATATGGTTACATTTAATAAAGGTACAACATTTAGCAACTCACATGGTTGATGGTTAAAACAGACACATCTAAGTATTCAGTCATGCAAGCTAAAGCTGTCCACATAGATCATCCTCCGCACTGCCATCGACGTCATCCCTTCCACACTGTGCTCCACGAGCGCTTCAAGCCTCACTTTCAGATCGCTCTACTGCAGGGTAGTCTTCCCAGTCATGATTGCAGACTGACAACGGTGAGAGGTCTATGTGGACAGCTTTACCCCGGATGCCTGCATACTTAGATGTTCCTCTTTTAATCATCAACCATGTGATTTGCTAAATGTTGAACCTTCATTAAATGTAACCATATTACTACACTTAGGCGCCTCTTTTCTCTTTTATACTCTGTAGCTCCTGCTGGATTTTGCTTCTAATCCCCTTGTGGAGGCTTCCATTTGTGGATGGACATTTTATGGTTACACAACCTATCACATTGCTATAATCTTTTTATATAAACTATAAACTGAAGGACTTCTAAATAAATGGTTGTGGAACAAATCATCTGAATTTCCATTACTTCTTATGGGGAAATTTGCTTTGATATAAGAGTGCTTTGGATTACAATCATGTTTCCAGAACGAATTATGCTCGCAATCCAAGGTTTTACTGTATTTTTAGTGGATTAAAAAAAAAAATACACTAAAATGTACCAGTAAATTGTAATGTACCACTAAATAATGTAAAATGCACCTGCAAATGCAGTAAAATGTATTTATAGGACCATCTGATGATGTTATTTTGTGATGAAATGCCAGGTTAGGATTTGGATGCTTTATTGAATAGTACTATTTTACTGTTTATATGTGAGTTGTTTTAACTGCTTTTAAATAAACTAGTTTTTTTGACTTCACACTAATGAGAGCATTCCCTTCTTATTCCTTTTCATACATACTTGCAGATATGCAAGAGGTACGTAGGAGTTAGATATAGATATGGCCATCTGAATACCCCCTTGATCCTGCTGTACTGGAGCACTAAAACACTGGGGTTCATTTGCCTTTGGTAAGCAAGCGCACACTTATTGCACTATGTTGATGTGTATCACAATGTTCATTTGGTGGTAGAAAGAGTTTTCACTTATAAGGACTGGAATTGTGGCTTTGCATTATTTTGGACATTCCTTTTTTGGAGCTCAGAAAATTTGATTTTCTATTGAGTTTATATTATACTATATTTCTTAACTCTGTGGCACTAGGTTTTATGACGTGTTAATAGTTTTGTGGATCGCACTTATTGGGAAGATAAGCAAAAACATTTTCTGTTTTATAAGGTCATCTTGCAAAGGAAAAAGGCAGAAACATACACAAGTAGGGTGACCTAAAGCCCCCCCCCCCCCACAATTCTTAAATAATAAAATGCAGCTGCTGTTGCTGGGCCTCTTGACTGCCAATCAATGTTAGCATCTGCACTTCAGTGATTAGGTGGCAACTTCACCTCCCCCCCAAGAGGTTTTGCAGCAGCTGTAATGATACAGATCCATGGCCCTTATATTTCATAGGAAGGGGTCTCATCCTATATTGTTCTATACATATTTCTGCTGCCTGTTTGCCGTGTTCGTGGGCTGCTTGGCATTGAAGAGGTAGGTGATGCAACTTAAAAGAAACACAGACCTGCAGCTTCCTCTTCTCTTCCTCCTTCTACAGCCTCTCTAGCTCTTCCTTTTTATCGACTACTGGGGCTGGACAATCAGGCCCTGCTTCTTCTACTGCTGGGGTGAAGCCCCTTGTAGAACCCACTTGACTGGCTGAGATAGAATCAGACCCCAGCGCTGAGTTGAGTACCCCCTCAGTTGCTCCACCCACCACTGACCTTACACACAGCACACTCCAAACAATGCCCACGAACCAACAAATCCAAATCACATCTTGCAAGACTGTGGCCCTGTTCCCTGTCATCATAAAAACCTCAGCATTTCTGGGTAAGATTGAGCAGCCTGGAGGGGACAATGTTCCTCATTGCTCCATGATAAACATAGTGTGCAGGGAGTTCTTGTGGGTTACATGACCAGTGGCAGGAGGTGCCGATACGCAGTACCTGGACGTGCTGGCACAACAAAGTACTGTTTATTTATTTTACACAAACTGAGAAATGTAATTCCTGTAAAATTAATAACTTCAGTTTGTCAAGCAAATCTGGTCCTGAACTTCCTGTAATAATCTCCCCTTAATTGCATAACACTTTTTTTTCTGAGAAAAAAAAAAAACACTGGTAACCCATTACATTGTGAATTTTTTTTGTTCAATAGTTTTTATGTAAAGTTTAACAATTGTAACATAAATGGTACACAGAACAGAGAAAGTGTAGAAATCATACAGTAGTAACAAGTACAATATAACATGTGAGGTAAAAGTATTACCAGACTATTATTCAGTTTATGGTAGCATAATTGTTTATCCAATATGACCAATTCTTGTCAAACTTACTACAGCTCATCAAATTGATGGCCAACATTCGTTCTTAGGTATAGTTGGAGTGTACAAGATTGATAACTTCAGATAGGTTCGGGGAATCTTAGGAATTCCACTTCCTGAGAATGTTATTATGGGCTGCTAGTAATATGTGGGTTACTACGGGTCTCATGGTGGTAGGATAGAAGTCTATTCCTAATCTAAGAATAGCGAGACCTGAGTTAGGAGGTTTAAATATGCCAGTGATTGAGAGGACAATAAGCGAAATATCTGTCTCCAAAAGCTGGTATTCCCAGAGGATATGTAGTAAGTTGCCTACATGTCCACAGTTACACCAGCAGTTGGGGGTTTTGCTTGGGGAAAACTTAGCTATCCTGTAGGGTGTGAAATACCACCTATGTGTAATTTTAAGCATAATTTCTGAGTGGTTATTGCATTTTGAGAATTTGTGCACCGCCTGAAAAGCTGCTTGCCACTGCTTTAAGGAGTAGGAGTCATTAGGTCTTTTGCCCATTTTTGTAGGGAGGGGATTTTTTGAATTAGAGTTTTGTCTTGCAGTGAGTTAAAAAGAAAGTGAGTCTCGCAGGGAGTTATAAAGAAAGAATATACCCCTCTCCTGGTAATTGTGAGTAAAAGAATTTCCCATATGTCAGGGGGAAATGTTTTTTGTGGGTAGGGGGTGTTTTGACAAAAAGTGTATAATGCGGAGACATGTAAAGCGTGTATTGTTCGGGAGCTGAAACTCTTCTCTCAGGCGTTTTGTACTTTGCCTAAACCATACTCTTAGAGAGGTTTGGTATATAGAAAGGGAATAATCAATGCTAATGTTTGGACTGGGAGCTTGGGTAGTTTTATCTGTGTTAAATGTTATGATTGTGTATGTAAGAATCACCAAGCTCGTATGAATGCTGCCATGGGTGGGAAAAGGAAGACGTGTCCCATTGTTTCCAAGTGTCGTATGTTAGCATAGAGGTGAGATCTTGAGTATTTGATACGGTTATTTCGATGTCTAACCATAGGGGTTCTTCCTTTTTTCTAAACCAGTATTGGGTTTGGTCTAATAACACTGCCCAATGATAATCTTGAATGGCTATCATCCCCATACCACCTGTGGATCTGCGTTTAAGAAGATTCATGTGGGCACATCTTGGTTTTTTACCTTGCCATACAAAATTGTTTAGTAGGCCCGTGAGGTATTTTATGTAAAATGCTGGAACTGTGATGGGGAGCACTCTAAAAAAGTATAATATTTGGGGTAAGATCATAATTTTGAAGGCTGCAAGTCTGTCCACCCAGGTCAGATCACATTTAGCCATTTGTTGTAGCTGACTTTTGATTTTTTGGGTTAGGGGTATGAGGATAGCCTGGGTTAAATATTTTGTTGAGGCTGTCAGAGTGATGCCCAGATACGGTACTGCATAAGAACTCCAAGTGAATGGTAATTTTTCTTGTAGGTATTGTTTTACTTTGGGGGGGACTCCTAGGTCCAGTATTGAGGACTTAGAGAAGTTAACTTTAAAGTATGAGACAGAGCTGAATTGTGTTAGAGTTTGATGTACTATAGGTAGTGACGTCATTGGGTTAGTTAAGAGGAGGATAAAGTCTTCCGCAAGAAGATTAATAGTTTGTGGTCTATGTCTGAACTGAAATCCTGTAATAAGGGGATTTGTGCGGATAGATTCTGCTAGTGGTTCTATCATCATATTGAAGATGAAAGGGGATAAAAGGGGATAGAGGGCATCCTTGGCAGGTTCCATTTGATATAGCAAATGGTTTTGAGAAGAGACTGGAAGTGTATACCTGTGCTGAGGGGAGGAGTACAAGGCAAGTGCCAGTATGGGGCCTTGAAAACTGAATTTTGTTAGTGTGCTAGTCATATATTGCCAGTGAACTCTAGTGAATGCCTTCTCTGCGTCAATAGACAGTAGCAGAGAAGGAGTTTGGGTTATAATGGGTATAACATTTAAAATACTCCTAGTTACAGGGTTGTCGCCCCTTTACAAACCCAATCTGGTCGATTTGTATCAGAGATGGTATTATAGTGGATAGGCGTTTCGCTAGTAGTTTGGCATAAATTTAATACCTGAGTTTAGAAGTGAAATAGGCCTAAAGTTTGCTGGGGTGAAAGGGTCTTTCCCGGTTTGGATACGGTACCACTGTATGCTTCTAGCATCTCTTATGGGAAGGAGGAAGTTTGAGTTGCTGCCGGGTACACATTGGTTAAATTGGGGGTTAATAGCTTGCTGAAAGCTTTGTAATACTCGTTTGGGAGGGCGTCGGGTCCTGGGGATTTTCCATTTGGAAGAGATGTTATGACCTTCTCTGTTTCCTTAGATGTGAAAGTGTGCAAGTTGTAAATCTGATAATTTTGGTAGACTAGTATTTTCCAGGAAGACATCAATGTCCTCTTTGGAAGGATGGGGACTTTGAGGGTTGTTTTTGAGATTGTGTAGCGCCCCATAATAATAAGCGAACTGGTCAGCAATTTCTTGTGGATTTATTATTTTATGTGTGTAACTGGCTGGAGTAAATATTGAATCCTTGATTTGGATTGTGCCACTTTGACCCTTTTGGCCAGTAGTTTACCTGCTGGGTTAGCATTAGCGTAGGAACTAAGCTTTAGGCATCTTAGGTATTTATCATATTGTTGCATTAATAGAATTCTCAATTCATCTCTAAGCTTTTGAAGGCGGACCGATAGTGTGGGTGATGGTGTAGTTTTGTTACTGGCTTCTAACTTATGTTTCTCAGTGATAAGTTTGTTTAGTAGAAGGTAATAGCATCTCTTAGCTCTATCGCCCTGTTTAATGTGTATTCCCCTTATGTGCACTTTCTGTGCGTTCCACAGGCTATTTTGGTCTTCAACCGGCAAAGAAGTCCCTGAGATGTTTGGCAATAAATTTTCAGCATTTAGGTTCCCGCATTACCCTTATGTTGCAGCGCCAGATGGGGGTTGCGGGGAGAGCTCCCTGTTCAGCAATAGCAATACATACAGCAGCATGGTCTTACCATGTTATTTCATGTATACGTGAAGAAGACACTCTTTGTAAAAAACATTTATCAGTTAAAAACATGTCAATATGGGAGCATGTATTGTGTCTGCAGGTTGGCACCTCCAGACATCATACAGCTCCTCATTATGCAATAGATTATGTAGTGAAGGTCTGCGGCTAGGGACACTGGAGGAGGAGCCCAAGTGGGAGGTCAGTTGTGATGTTAAAATCTCCACAAAGTAGTAAGTGCCCATATTTAACTGAGACATTATGTTTGAGCAACCTGTGAAGGAATCTCAGTTGGTGTAGGTTTGGAGTATAGACTGTCACCAGGGTATAAGGATGTGAGTTCATATCACATGTGAGGATGATGTACCAAGCCTCACTATCCAGGATAGAATCTTTGAGTTGGAAGGTGAAGGTGTTTCTGATAGCCAAAAGCACCCCTCTTTTTTTCTTGTCAGTTGCACAAGAGAGAAAAATATTTGGGTATTGCTTGTGGGTGCATTTGGGGATATTGGAGGTGAGAAAGTGTATTTCTCATATACTGAGAATATCAGTGTTGTTTTTTAAGGCTTCTTTCCACATGGAATAGCATTTAGGGAGATGGTTAAAGCCTTTGGCATTCAGGGATAAGCACTTAATGGTCATAGTAGGTTGTTGCTTGTTGAGTGTGTGAGAGGAGGCTAGCACTTAATGTGGTATTTGCAGTGTAGTCGAGGCCCTGTTGTGTGGGTGGGTCCTGGGGTCCTTTCACTTGTAAAGGTGAGAGGAATTCTTAACATACGGTGGTGATGAGAGCTGGTAAACTGTAGACTTGAGGATGTTCATCAAAAAGGAGCTTGAGAGTGTCTCTGCTGAAGGTTGTTGTACTGAGAGAACATGTAGAGAAACAAAACAAAACAAACTGTAAAAAGAACAAGGTAAGATGGTAAAAAAGAGAATCCTTGAAAAGAATCATCAACATTATACTCTGTAATATAGGGGAAAATGGATGGATATCCATGTTTGACCATAGCCGGGGGATGGGCTATAGTAGTTAAGTGTATGGTTGTTTAGGAGCCTCCGGTGGAATGCTTCTTCTTTAAAGACCTTTTGCGTGAGACAACCTGCCAATCAGCTTGGATGTTAGATGCCCTGTCCATATGGATAGGGTTTGGAGGAGATTCCAAGATAATCCCCTATTGCCGGAGTGCTGACTGTCCCTCGTCCAGAGTGGATACAGTAATGGTAGATCCATTATGAGAGATAGAGAGGGTTGCTGGGTATTTCCACTTGTGTGTAATATGGTGGTTGCGTAGGACTTTGGTTATGGTGGCCAAATTGCGGCGGCGTTGAAGGGTATGCCTGGAAAGGTCAGGAAGCAATTGTATTGAGGCATATTGAGCAGGGCGCTAGTTTGCGGAAGATTTCTTTTGCGCTGTAAAAGTATAGTCTAAGTAAGACATCTCTAGGTACATCATCTGGTAAGAAGGACGGTTTTGGCACCCTGTGTACTCTGTCTACCCTGAGTTCCAGGGCAGGCAGATTGGGAGCTATGGTGGCTAATTAATGTTTGATTCATGAGATTTCATCATTATGTGTGCTGTGAGCATCCACCATAGTATTAAAGGGGGTGGAATACTCTCCAGTAGAATATTCCACTTGATTTAGTCTTTCTCCTAACATCTGAACCTCCTCCCTGCATTTAACTGTGGAGAGCATATGATTGTGTAGGGAAGATCTGAGGGACATCAGCATATCTTTTAGGGCAGTATCTGATACAGGCTGACCAGGTGTGGGGAAGCCAGCAATGGGATCCTGTATATCTGAGGCATTAGGTCTCTGTGAAGAGAGTGGCCCACCCACTTCCATGTCTGGGCCCTGGAGATCACCAATTGGGGAGGTTGTGCACTGTTTCGATTTGACAGGGCTTCTAATAGTAGGAGTGGAGGCTGCAGAAGAGTAGTCACTGGCTAGCTTCGCTAGATTCCCTGAGGATTTGCTCCCAATTAGGCCAGATGATGAGGCTGAGGCCTTCCCATTCTACCTCAAGTCGCGGCCACTGTCATTTTGTTGTGTTCCTCGCGATGTGGAGGGCGAAGAAGCCGGTCAGCTTACAAGGCTGCGGCGGTGGCTCTTTTCTCTTCCAAGTCATTCTCTGCAGCTTCCCGGGTCTCTCTGCACTGGATGCGGGCACCAGTGCTGGTCTCCAGCTCTGATATGGACAGATCCCCCTGGCGGTCTTAAGAAGCTCTGTGACTATGCGTCCATCTTGGAGTTCAGGTCTCACGCTCCCTAGGTTGTGGATTTTTGAAAAGCACCCAGCCACCAAAGAACCCTTTTCATATGCCAAAGGTAAAGTGTCACTAAACCCACATCATAAAAAACTATCAATAAATGGTGTATTACATGTTGTTCATACTCACTCAGTCACTATGAGATTTGTTTTCTCTATTCTGCAAAAAAACCTGGTTGATCCCGCCCCTCTCTATCCCCACCTTCTGTCCACTTCCCCAATTCAGCTAGTGATTTTGCAGCTGTGGTGGCACCTCTGCACATGCTCAGTTTTCAGTGAGTTTCTATGTGGAGCATTTCCTCCCTATTACATCTGAGCAGCCCATGTGACTATAGAGTCACACATGTGGGTGTATACACAGTGGTAAATGACAGCCCACTCCCTCCTCCTCCTCCGTGCCCACTAACTAGCCAAACACAATAAGGGTGGGATATTATGTAATAATATGTAGATTTATAGAGGCTCCACCTCCTTCTTATTCTAAGACACAGGCTGGATGGGTGTGACCCAGCCTGTGATTGGCAGAAATCCGCCAACGCCATGTAATTTCCACAAAATAGCAAAGAATTAATTTCAAATATATATTTGTATGACAATTCAAGTTTATTGATATTCATTATTTATTTTCACTCTGTATTCCAAAGGCTGTTTTTTTATGTTGAACATGTGATTCCTTCTGCTTATGTTTCCTTGCAGACAGGCTGGGAAAGTTCTGGGTCAGGTGACAGCTATATATCAATTAGGTAAAAGGTACTTAGATGGTTTTTTAATTAAAATATTAACACTGCCATCATCTACACACAGACAGAGAAGGGACAATGTAAATTAAACAGTGTGCATTTAATATCCCTTTACATCTTTTTTTTTTTCTCCACTAAGAATGCATCCTTGTGTTTTTGCGTGGAAAATAACTTTCCCCTTAAATGAATACATGGATCATTTATATATTATACAACACAATCAAATCCGATCTATTACATTTTTTGATGCTATAGCAACAGAAAATATTGTGTGAGGAGGGAGTAAGAAATTCTACTTAGTAAGGTGCACAGCCAGGGGCAAATTGAAAAAAAAAAAAAAAGCTAGATATTCCAACAAGACAATGATCCTAGACATGCCTTAATATTACCCATGGCTTATTTCAAGGTAAAGTTTGGGACTGACCTTCAGTCTTTAAACCTGAACACTATTAAAAATCGCAGAACATGTTCTTCTTTAACCTGGGACAGCCAACGCTTAAATACACTTTCTATCTAAAACATCTAGGCTCAAACAGCAAAGCAATTCAGACCAAGGGCAAGGAATAAAACCTGCAGCCTACACAAAGAGGGAAGCTAATCTATTTGACTTCACATAGAAAGTAGTAAAATCAATTTTGCTGCAAAAAATTTCAACTTGAACAGAAACCAGACCTTTTAAATTACATTGTGCAGACTGATCCATGAGGTTTATGGGCACCAAACAGAATGAAGTACAGCAAGAGGAAAATGATTATTTGAACACTAATGCACTTTTTTTAGCTGACAAAAATTAAATGAACATTTTAATAAAACAATATTGCAGATAGAAGTGTCAGCAGCCCATTCAATCAAACTTTAACGGTGCACCATACAGAGTACAAAACACACAAGCTAATTTATCAATTTCTTGACAAATCTTCACGTGCCTGCTTACATAATTGTTTTTTAAAAGGCTCACTATATTGTGCTGAAACAATTTATGTTGTACTGAACTCACCTAACTGCCCATCTCTCATTATTGTACATGTTCATTAAACATCAACTGTTGTTCCTTACAGATGTTCACATGTTCTCCACTGTTGCAGAAAAGCCCCATGAAAAATCTATGTTCCCTTCCCAAAGGATTTATATGTTTGCCTATCCATTCCTGATATTTACACAACCCTGCCAGACTGTGCAGCCTGGTTGGTAAACAAATTTAGCTGCTGTAGTTTAGCCAGGCTTTCTCAACCCCAGGTTCTGCAGAAGCCTAGGGTTCTGCAAGAAGTCCCCAGGGGTTTTACTGCAATTCAAAACTGTGAATTGGTATACAATATGTGTAGGTTTCTGCACTGTTATATCGTGCATAAAGTGCTAAATATATCAGTCTGTGAGGAAAACTAAATACCACAGGGATAATACATGGAAAACCCGGATAAAATACGGCATTCAAAAATACCATGTGCAGTGAAAGGATATAAAAAGCCAAGATAAAACATAAATGTGAAACAACAAATGAAATAATGACACTTATAATTAATTGAGAAAATATGTATACTAAACATATAAGTGCAAAGAAAGTCTTTCATGTGGCATCAATCACAACGTTGTCCCTTCCCCATGTGATAAACGCTGATGGGTATATACTTACTCCAAAAATAAATCTTTAGTGCGGTGACACCTCACTGCTCACAGGCCGCTCACCTTACTGCTGTAAGGTAACAGCATTGGATAATCTTTTGGTGCAAATCCTTCACTCTCAGCACCTCTAGGGATAAAAATGTCACCTATGTGGTCCTCTTCCTTTAATCTTTAATATGCTCCATAATATATGTGGCATAAAGATGAAGCTCCATAGTGCATTAGCGTTTTTAAAATGTTATAAAGTAACAACTTGGTACTCACTTTTAAAAAACAACAGACAGTCAAAACATCCACAAGCACCAAGCTCGTCAAAATTTCACTTCCTCTACCCTACGCGTTACGTCACGCCCACATGACTTCAGCAGTGCGCTATGGAGCGTCATCCTTTACCCATATATATTATTGAGCCTATTAAAGAATAAAGGAAGAGGACCGCAGAGATGACATTTTTACCTCTAGAGGTGCTGAGAGTGAAGGATTTTCACTGAAAGATTGTTATCCGATGCTGTTACCTTACAGCAGTAAGGAGGTGAGTGGCCTATGAGGTGTCACCCTACTGAATACTTATTTTTTGACTCACTATATACCTATCAGCTTTTATCACATGGTGAAGGGACACGTTGTTATTGATGCCATATGAAAGACTTTTTTTGCACTTATATGTTTAGTATACATATTTCCTCAATTAATTATATGTGCCATTATTTCATTTGTTGTTTCACATTTATGTTTTATCTTGGCTTTGTATATGATTTCACTGCACATGGTGTTTTTGAATGCAGTATTTTATCTGGGTTTTCCATGTATTATACCTGTGTTATTTAGTTTTCCTCACAGACTGCTATATTTAGCACTTTATGCATGATATAACCCTACACATATTTCATTGTATTTCACTAGAATAGGGTTTGCTATTTTGGTGTTTGACGCCTGAAAGTTTTTTACTATTCACTTTTAGTGATAGTGTAAGAGCCTCATGACTTTATCACCGTGAATTGGTGGTTTCAATGTGCACTGACCGTGAGTACCTCTAGGTACCCGATACCTCCTTTGTAGTCCCGATACCTGTGACATCACTGCAAAAGCCAGCAAGGGATTATAGGGGGTTTTTGCAGCATGAGAAAAACATCCGATCTCCTTTGCAGTAGCTGTTGATGTGATGCCAGCTGGAGAATATATTGAATCTAGTTGAGCAAATGTTTATGTGAATATGTAATAAGGTGTAGCATAAACTAAAAATTACCCCAAAATTACTGTGAATACCACTAATGTGAAATTGATGACAAGCAATAATTCAATAATTAACATAAGTGACAAATAAAAGTGACATAGTGCAAAAAAAGTATTGTGTGCAATCTTGAGTGCTTCGTGCCTTGTTCCCAAGGTTTCCACTGTATTCAACCACGTGTAGTAATATATTCACACCGCACTCACCAGATGTCTGTGACTCCCTTGCTATATAGCAAGGAATGTCAGCAGGGCTTGTAGGTCTTTAGAGGGACCTTTCTTACAATCTTTGGTGTCCTCTAGTAACTCCCACAGATCCAGGCTCCTTCCTGTTATGATCCCAGGTGTTCTTCAAAACAGATATTGGGCAGGTGAAAAATAAAAGGAGAAACTGCCTCTCCCAGTGAAAAATCCATTATAGGTTTATTAATTTTAAAATTACAATGTAAAAAAGCGCCACTTTGTGGATAAAAATGGCCCTCTAGGAGTACAGAAAGATAGATGCTGCCTAGTTCCTGGAGTGCGTTCCACTCACAGGGCCAGAAGTGACGCACAGGAGCATCAGCTTGATGCGCTTCGTCATCAATGGGCGACATTATCGATGACGAAACACGTCGAACTGATGCTCTCGTGTGTCACTTCCAGCCCACCAAGTGGAACACATGCCAGGAACTAGCGGTGTGAATATATCACTACACGTGGTGGAAAACACAGGGGAAACCCTGGGAACAAGGCGCAAAGCACTTAAGATTGCACAAAATACTTTTTTGCACTATAGGCCCATACACACGTAGCGATTGTCGGCCGTAAATATTTGGCCGCCGAACGATCGACCGATTGTCGGCTTGTTAGTATGATGCTTCCGACAACCGGCTGCGACTTTTCGGCCGAACAGAATCGGGTGTGCAGGCTATACAATTTTTGTTGGCCGTCACCAGAACGGACGATTGTTCGCCAGTCAGTACAGAATTCGGCCGACTAACAGCAGATGAGCAAGACTGGGCATGCTCAGAGAAGAAAAAACACACGGAAAGTTAACCATCACATGGCATCACTTCTGCAGTCGGCTGTTGTTGGCCGACAAAATTCGTGTGCAGTCTTTAGCACTTTTCAACCGACAGGACAGCACCGGACAAAAGACGGCCGATCGTTCGGCCGACATTCGGTACATGTGTACGGGGCTTATGTCACTTTTATTTGTCACTCATGTTTATTATTGAATTATTGCTTGCCATCACTATCACATTAGTGGTATTCACAGTCATTTTTGGGTAACTATTAGCTATAATTAACTTATTTTTGTTAATCCTGCGTAGGACAGAACAGACAGCAGTTGCATATATTACTATCACCATTAGTATTAGTTTACCTAGGCGCGGGTGTCTCTTTTTCATAGCTGTAATAAGGTGTATCTGCAAATCAGTGCAGAGAAGCATACTGAGTTGTACTATGCTGATCCCCACCGGCCCTCTTCTTCTGTCCACCCCAGGCTCTTATATGTGATATAAGCTAGGATTGATGAGAGGGGAGGACAGGTGGGGATGAGCACTAGAACAGACATGTAAAAGCAGCTGCCTTCCCTGTGCTGCTATGGATGTGAAAGAATCCAAACACTACTACAGGCTCCCTGTCTGTTGCCCTGGTAAGCCCTCTGTGCTGTGCCCTGGGGATCCTCGGTGCTGTGGCCTGGTAACCCCCTATGCTGTGCCCTGGTAACCCCCCTGTGCCTTGCCCTGGTGAGCCACTTATGCTGTTTTCCCCCGGAGATCCTCTGTGCTGTGCCCTGGTAACCCCCCCTATGCTATGCCCTGGTGAGCCCCCTGTGCTGTATCCTAGTGAGCCCCCCTGTGCTGTGCCCTAGTGAGCCCCCCTGTGCTGTGCCCTAGTGAGCCCCCCTGTGCTGTGCCCTGGTGATCCCCGCCTCTTGTTTTATGTCCTCCTTACCCCCCTGTCTAATTTAAGTTAAATATGAAATTCGTGTGTGCTCATCTGAAGTTTAATCAAGAATTGAGCATCTGTGCAGAAAAAAAGACACCCAGCCGTTCTGCACTCCTGTGACCCGTTTTCAGCAGACAGCAGGGTGAAGCCCACTGCTGGCTGACCTCATACTGTTCAGGCTCAGGTAAGATCATGACAATGAAGTCAGGATCAGCCCACATGCCTGGACCTGCACCCGGCTCAGCCTCCTAGTGAGGCGCTGAGAGCCTGAGCTGGTTGCTCCCGCCCCTCCAGTGGCGGAGCCAGAGGGCTAGCTGGGGTGGCAATTGCCACCCCAGACAAAGTCCTTGCCACCCCTGTTGCCACCCCGCTCGCTGAAACATTACAAGTGTGTGGCCAGGCGGAACTACCCCCGCTCGCTGCCATTCTCGCACCGTGAGTAGCCTGCCCGTTCTGGCTGTGCTGCTGTTTAGGGCTTGTCCTCCCGACCTCCCGCCTGTCCGTTCCGCCGTGCAGAGAGGGGGGGGGTGGCCGTGCGGCTGGCCGCTGAGGGGAGGCTAAGCTAAGCAGCACTGCACCATACTGGAGCCTGGACCGCCCCGCTCCGCCCCGCCCACCTAGCCTATCTGTCTATAGAAGCCGACCTATGTGCAAGTTGAACACTGACAGAGTCAGCTGACTCCAATAGAGTTAAAGGGGGAGGAGCTCTCCCCTCTGCAAGGAGACCCCATGCGTGACACACAGGCATCTCTGGAGGTACAAGAACGCTGGGGAGGAATCGATTTAATGACCAAGTAAGTGCAACTACTGAACCCATGCTCCTCCACCTCTGGAAAGTTTGAGGGCTGTATACAGTATATATACATATAGTCAGAACTACAACAGAGGTGATGGGGATAGAGTTGAGATCTGTGGTGATGGGGGGATGGCTCCACCACTGCAAATAATCCATCCCCCCTCACTGCCACTGGTGCCACCCCCCTCACCACCACCACCGCTGCCACTAATCCCAACCCCCCCCCCCTCACTGCCACTGCTGCCACCTCCGTTCACCACCACCGTTGCCACTAATCCCACCACCTCTCACTGCCACTGCTGCCACCCCCCTCACCACCACCTCTGCCACTAATCCCACCCCCTACCACCACCGCTGCCACTAATCCTACCCCCCTACCACCCCCACTGCCACTAATTCTACCCCCCTACCACCACCGCTGCCATTAATCCTACCCCCCTACCACCCCGCTGCCACTAATTCTACCCCCTACCACCACCGCTGCCACTAATCCTACCCCCTGCCACCTCCGCTGCCACTAATCCTACCCCCCTACCACCCCCGCTGCCACTAATCCCACCCCCCCCACTCACCAACACTGCAGCCACCCCGCTCACCATCACCGCTGCCACTAATCCCAACCTCACTAGCACCAGTGCTGCTACTAGTCCCACCCCCCTCACCACCACTGCTGCCACGAATCCCAGCCTCCCTCACTGCCACTGGTGCCACACCCCTCACCACCACCACTAATCACCCCCCCTCAACACCACCACTGCTGCCACTGATCATCCCCCTCACCACCACCACTGATCCCACCCCCTTCACCCCACCACCACTGCCACTGATCCCACCCTCTTCACCACCACTGCTGCCACTGATCCCACCCTTTTTTCCCACCACCACTGTCACTCATCCCATCCCACCTCAGCTGCCACTGATCCCACCCCCCTCACCATCACCACCGCTGCCACTCGCCACCCCCCTCACCACCAATGCTACCACTTATCCCACCCCCTTCACCACCACTGCTACTCATACCATCCCATCCCATCACCACTGCTACTCATACCATCCCATCCCATCACCACTGCTGCCATCCATCCCATCCCTTCCCACCACCACTGCTGCCACCCATCCCATCCCATCCCTGCTGTCACTCATCCCATCCATACCATCCCTGCTGTCACTCATCCCATCCCATCACTGCTGCCACTGATCTCATCTCCCCCACCACTGCTGCCACTGATCCCATTCCATCCCCCCATCACTACCACCACCCCTGCGACTCATTCCAACCCCATGCTCCAGGGGGTCCATGCCTCATCCCTGTACACCTGGATAGGAGGGGCAGCAGGATCCAATCCCCTCTCCGCTGCAGGAGTTCCTCTATATGCTGCCCCTCCAATTCAGGTGTATAGGCCCACTAACTGCGATTGAGGAGGGAGAGTCTCCAGAGAGCTGAGGCTCTTGTGCTCATCACTGGAGCCCCCCATAGCAGGCTGTTTGCTCTGGAGGCACATGCTAGGAGGGAGAGGCCAGAAACCCTGATGAGAAGAGGAGAATCGGGGCTGCTCTGTGCAAAACCATTGCACAAAGCAGGTAATGACATGTTCGTTATTTTTTTTTTTTTTAACTAGCCTTTCATATCACTTTAAAACCAGTTCAGTTTAATGCTGTACATGGAACTACAAGATTAATATACTACACCACATTTAGAAATTTGCAATAGTTGCATTTAAAATTGCATTTCATTATTGCTTCATGAATAGATACCTACCTAAGTCCTGGTTCACAGTAAATACGGCTTTGAAATTGTGCAATTTTACTTGAACTTGCACAATTTCAAAGCCGCATGTCAGTGCGACTTCATGTGCGACTTGGCTGACATCTGTGCGACTTTATGAACTGGTGTCTATGCAATTCATAGCTGAAATTGGCAAAAGTAGTGCAGGAACTACTTTTTCAAATCGGGACGGCACCACAAAGTTGGAGCTGCGTCGATTTGAACAGTTCCTTTGCTGACAATTGGGTGCGACCTGTCAAATCACATGACAAATTGCACCAGCGTGTGCGCATAATGCATTTCACAGCACAAACCTGATAACCTGTAAAACATCATAGATGTAGGCATGCAGACTGCTTTGTCCCTCTGGGTTACAGAAAGAAAAATGAAAAGAAGGTAAATGGACATCGGCTGAGTTATTCGTACATACTGTAAGAGGAGTGTAGACTGGCTTACTTATAATAAGTAGGGAGGGGTTAACACTTGTCAAGTTTTTATTGCGGTCTGTGGCACAAAGATAAGAAAAATGAGAGGGGTTAAAGCTTGGTACACACTATTTGTTTTTTCCGTTCAACCCAGCAGGATGAAGAAAAAAAAACTGTGAGCTCCCCCGCCAGAACACTCCGATGAGAGCTCTCCGCCATTGGTTGAGAGCACTGATCGGAAGTCGGACGGTTTTCCAGCATATACGTCCAACAGAAGTCGGCCAAATGGCTGGCTTCCATCAGCCTGAGTGCCTTACACACCGGCCAAATATTGGCCCATGTATATGGGGCTTTACCTAAGCAAATTGGGAAAAAAAATTGTTATCTCCTTATTGGAGAGATTTCCTTTTACCTCCTGTTCCTCTGACCGCCTGGACAGAGAGGAAAATACTCCCAGTTGAAAAAAATATGTATGCATATACATACACACACAGACAAACACTATGTCTCCAAAAGTGTTGGGACGCCTGCCTTTACACGCACATGAACTTTAAAGAGGTTGTAAACCCTCTTGTATAACTTTTACCTATAGGTAAGCCTATATTAAGGCTTACCTATAGGTGCTATAAATATCTCCCAAACTAGCACCGTTTAGGAGATATTTACAGCGCAAACTGCCGATGACGTCATCGGCGCAGGCGCTCTGAGGGAACGGCCACCCGTGCCGTTCCTTCAGAGCTCAGTGCCGTGAACGGCGGCTCCCGCGCGCATGCGCGGGAGTGATGTACTCGCGCCTCCGGCCAATCAGATGGCCGGAGGACGCGAACCCGGAAGCGGGACGGCAGGACATGTCGCCGTCCTGTCGCTGAGGTGGCGGCACGGCGGGGGCTTCGTTTTAAGGTAAGTACTGCATAATGAGCTAGTATGCGATGCATACTAGCTCATTATGCCTTTCTCTTTACAGGGCTTTTTTTTTCTCGGATTTTTTTTTTGAGTTTACTTCCTCTTTAATGGCATCCAAGGCTTAGTTCGTAGGGTTCAATATTGAGTTGGCCCACCCTTTGCAGCTATAACAGCCTAAACTCTTCTGGGAAAGCTGTCCACAAGGTTTAGGAGTGTGTCTATGGGAATGTTTGACCATTCTTCCAGAAGGTCATTTGTGAGGTTAGGCACAGATGTTGGAGAGATGGCCTGGCTCACAGTCTGCAGTCTAAGGCTCCATGTACACGGGACGTTGTTAAAAGTCCCTTTGAATGCTGGAATTTTTAGGACGTTTGAAACGTCCGTTCGGTCGCGTTTGTACCCGCGTTTAGCGGGCGTTTGCGGGCGTTTGCGTTTAGAACCGTTCCTAGAGGTAAAAAAAAATGATTCCCCTTTAAAATGGAAAAACGCGAACGCTAAACGCGGGTCATCGCGTTCGGACGCGTTCGGACGTGTTCGGACGCGTTTGTGCGTTTGAAACGCCGAGAAACACACGTTCGAACGCAAATAATTGCGTTCTAAAAACAGTCCCTGAACGCAACTGCCTGCAAATGACTGTAAACGACCCTGTGTACATGGACAGATAAGATAAAATGTAGATGGGTTCAGGGGCTTCTGAAAAAAACGCCCAACTGCTCCTAAACGGCCATTTTCAGCGTCCCGTGTACATGGAGCCTAATTCATCCCAAAGGTGTTCTATCGGGTTGAGATCAGGGCTCTGTGCAGGCCATTCAAGTTTCTTTACCCCAAACTCGCTCATCCATGTCTTTATGGACCTTGCTTTTTGCAATCATGTTGGAACAGGAAGGACCAGCCCCAAACTGTTCCTACAAAGTTGGGAGAATGAAATTGTCCAAAATGTCTTGATATGCTGACATCTTAAGAGTTCCCTTCACTGGAATCTTGCCAAGCCCAACCTCTGAAAAACAACCCCAAACCATAATCCCCCTCCACCCAATGATTTTTACCGGTTTTTTCTTACCTGCAAATTAAAGGCACAATGTGCTAGTATGCATTGCACTTCCCTGCAAACAAAGCCCTCGTCGTCCCCGCTGGAGGCTGCATCCATCTTCGCCTTTCTTCCTTCCGAGTCCACGGACTCTGGCTGTGTGACTGGCTGGAGCCACGTGGCGTCACTCCCACACATTAAAGGCTTACCTATAGGTACAGACATTAAAGGGAAGTTTACTTCCTCTTTAAGAGTTCCCTTCACTGGAACTAAAGGGCCAAGCCCAACCCCTGAAAAACAACCCCACACCATAGTCCCCACTCCAATAAATGATTTGAACCAGTGCAGAAAGCAAGGTCCATAAAGACACGAATTACTGAGTTTGGGGTGGAGGAATTTGACTGGCCTGCACAGTCCTGACCTTAACCCGACAGAACACCTTTGGGAGGAATTAGAGCACAGACTGTGAGCCAGACCTTCTCTCCAACATCAGTGCCTAACCTCACAAATGCACTTCTGGAAGAATGGTTAAACATTCCCATAGACACACTCCTTAACCTTGTCGACAGCCTTTCCAGAAGAGTTGAAGCTGTTATAACTGCAAAGGGTGGGCCAACTCAATATTGAACCCAACGGACTAAGAATGGGATGCCATAAAAGTTCCACCCAATGCCTTCATCCTTTGCTTGGCACATTTACTATACACACAACCCATGGACACAGAGTGAAAGAACTGCATGTGTCACAACATTGAATGGCTCAATTAGGTAATCATAAGCATTGGTCTTGGCTTTGAAAGAACTTAAATTAAAGAAGTTATAGATAAGCAAATGAGAACAGAATATGGCTTTTTTTTTTTTTTTTTTTTTACATGAATGTTACATTATGAATATCGTGATAGTAAAGTACATTAAAAACTCCCCCATCCCCCAGTAGCAAAGGGGGGTACAATATGGCAAACAAAAACCAATACTGAGCAGGTTACAATGATCACAAAAGATACAAAGGTGACAAATACATGACTTACCTGCATATGTACAAAGTTTAGTACAAAAGTATTACATCTATTAATTAATTAAATTCATAAATTGCATTTAAATACCTGAACATTCATAAGACTTTCATAACATGCTTTGTACAGCGGTTAATGGTATGGATTAAAACCTATGTTCTTGTAAAGCATGTGGAATTGCTAGTTTCTATTTTTATCTATTTATTGGAACCAAGCTGAGACACGGGTTAAAAATACCTACAGTATAGTAAGGTATTAATCATTTTATGATTTTTAAGATAAGCCTGACTTTCAAGTGGTCGTGTTCACTGCACAATTGGATGGCAATGTTTCTACGTGGATGTGAGTTCAGTGTGAATATTTACACCGGCATATTAATGTTAAAGTGCAATTTTAGTCAATATTGTTTCAAAAATAACTATATGCAAAATCAAAAAATGATGTATTATGCGGTCTGTCACTAGTATAAACACAGCACTCTTTTTTGAGTCCCCCTGTAAGGCCAGCCATACATGGATCAAATTTTGGCTAGTTTAACATGGACCAGCTGAATTTCAATTGATGAATGGGCTAGCTGGTTGCACACAAGTCAATCTATCGATCGACTTGTAGAAACCAGCCTGTCAGGTTTTTCCTGAACAATCAGTGCCGCTGACTATAGCCGGCAACACTGATCATTGTATTCTGCCAGCAGGGAAGTCTCCCCACTGTCAAAATACAATAGCTTACCCCATCCATCTAGTTGAAAAAAAAAAAAGGAATCATGTTTGGCTAACATAGCTATGTTACCGGTTGATACTGCCAGTAATGTTAATAAACGCCTGTTAACCATTTCTAGACCACCAGCCGCTACATTGACGTTGAATACTGGCATTATGGCAGCAGATACCCCTGTATTTTCTTACAGGGCAGGCGGTCCTCTTTCACATAAAAGTGGTCCCAGCAGCGGGTTCACCAAGGGATCAATTTTATGGGCGGCGGATAAGGTGCCCCCCCCCCCTCCCCACCGCTTCCCAGTCATTTACCTCACTTACCGGAGCCATCGGTAGCGGGGAAAATTATCCAGTCCGTTGTAGTTCTCGGCAGGAAGTCAAGTGAGGGCAAGATGGCCTTGGAGGATCGAAGCAACGTCATACATCGCCTTCTCCCAACGGCCTTAAAGTGCCCATTTTTTTTTTTCATTCTGAAAAATTAGGACATTTTTTTTTTTGGGCTTTTAGGTGTAGATGTGAGATCTGAGGTCTTTTTGACCCCAGATCTCACATTAAAGAGGACCTTTGAAAATGGTGTTTTTTCTATTGTATAGCTTTTTGTTTGTGAGGCATTTGTGGCATGCTATTAATGTTGGCATTTGGACAGCAGTAAAGCAAGCTGAACACTGCATGCTGGATATATTTTGGCAGGACACAGCGCAAATCAAACATGACCATGTGGACTGCACTGTCAGCTCATATGGATATAATTGGTATAGAGCAGGGATATGCAAACTGTGGCCCTCCAGCGGCTGAAAAAACACAAGTCCCATCATGCCTCTGCCTCTGGGTGTCATTCTTGTGGCTGTCAGAGTCTTGCTCATGGGAATTGTAGTTCTGCAACATCTGGAGGGCCACAGTTTTCAAACCCCTGGTATAAAGAGTTGACAGGCGTACGTTTGGCTTTAAACACAGATGAGATTCCTTATCTTGGTGCATGTGTAAACTTAGCTTTGGCCTTAACCTGAGGGGGTTAGTTTGTGAAGGGAACAGAGACAGGTACTGGTGTGCACCATAGCGTCCAAGTCAGGACAGGCCATGGTCCGAGCCTGAGAGAAAGTTCATGAGGGGCAGAGCAGCTAGAAAGCTTTCAGAAAGACGCAGAGTTTGTGCATAAACACTGGGATGTGTTTCTTGGTCAGGAGGACCAAAAAGGTACTGATGGCTAGAAAGACCCCAAAGAGGTTCTTGGAGCAGTAAAGCAGCCACCATAGAGCCAACAGGCTAAATGTTATGTTTTTGCAGTGATGGTGAAAAACCCCTGTGTGGGAAGACATAACTGTGTGAAGTTTTGTTGTTTGTTTAAATAAAAGTGGTCAGGTTAACTCGCTGCTTTGGCACTAACATTGAGCTAAGAAACCCCAACGTGTCACATCAGTTACTGTAAAGTTCATCTAAATCTAATATTCTAGCTAATACTACTCCCTCCAGAGGTTGGCAATGTTGCTGTCCAAGGGTGGCAACACTGCTTCTCTATACATACAGTGGAGGAGTGAGTATAGCCCCCCTAAGGCAGAGTGTTACTGGCAGTATTACCAGGTTGAATAAAAAAGCAAGAAAAAAAATAAAAGTAATTCAACCACCACATGCAAGAACTAGTAAGCTGCCATGTATTCCTTTTTTGCTTTCAGATACAATTTAAATACATTATATATATATATATATATATATATATATATATATATATATATATATATATATATAGAGAGAGAGAGAGAGAATATTTAGATGGTGGTCACTTCCTGTGGGAAACACTGCAGACAGCAATTTAAACTCAACAGAGGTTTTTAACTCTTTCTAATATTGATACATTTAGTGATTTTATTGCTGTATATATACCATTTGGAAAGATCTGCTGCCTTGCTTATCAAACAATAAAATCTGACAAACATTCTAATCCTTCCCCAAGAAAATTCAAAATATTGACTGGAGGTATATTTAAAGGTGCCCATATATTGGCTGGTCAGACAAGCTAAGAATTCCTCTTCTTGGCTGGGATTGACTGACTATTCAATATGGAAATGCTAACCCTATTGTTTAGGAAACAACAAAAACATAAGATTTCTATTCAAAATGATTAAGCTTTGTAATTTTTATCATGGCCATTTGATATTGGAATAGATAACTATTAAGTGGGAATAGATAAGCTGCGTGTGTATTAAACTGACCCTGCATCTGGGTCGAGAGAGCCATAGAAAACAGTTTCTAACACTTCCACTGAACTGTCCAGACTGCCAAAACATTTGTTTGGAAAGGCAAAGCAAAAATGAAGGTAATCCATCCATTGCTATACTGCAAATGTGCTCTACCCTCCTTAAAATAAAGGCTTGTTGTAGCTACAGGTCATTCCTTGCCCTAGTGCTTATTTATTATAGGTATATATAATAGGTAGTAAGATAAAAACAGACAAGTAATAAATACAAGCGAAGTACTACAACAGGACTGTAGGGCAGAGTTTAAGTAATAATGCAGAGATTGAGAAAAGAATGGTTGCCAAGCTTTGTAAATTCTAAATGACCAGTTCCCAGATAATCTTGAGCTTATAAAAATAATAGAAGACATCTGACCAAAACAAATGCATTAGTTCTTTCAGGTAGTAGGAAGAAATATCCTAAGGCTGTATGCACATGGATGGTCTGTGGTGCTGAATACTAAAAACCCCAGTGTGTTTGCACAGGGAGCCACAGATGGAACCTACGTGACTGTACTCTTTGCAATTTTTTTGCATTAGCGTTTCCATGTGCATTCCCACATGATGTATTCGCTGAATGAATATGTCTTACGAACGTGCACATGTAAAAGCTGAGGCAAAAAAAGCATCACCATTTACCATTTACCCAAGCATGGCTGCATACAACCATTCACTTCTATGACCGACTGTACGCACCACCTGGAGCTCTCAAGGCGTGGAAAAACACTGGTGTTTTTGCACTACAACATATTTATGCTGCAAACCATCTGTGTGAACGAGCCTAAAAAAATCTAAAGGAAAGACAAAACCCACAAATAGGTACAAGAAAAAAATAATCATATTCTACAAATGTCACAGCGGCTCCCTCAAAAAAGGTGCATGTAAATTACAAACTGAGAAGTTAAGCATTGCCACATCTTTACTCATAAGCATGCATTATATAATGTGGTATTAAGTATACAATAGTTAAACATAATGAAGTGGTTCCATTTTTTTTTTTCTGTTCTTTTGAAAGAATGGGGATTTAACATACTGGTAACACCGGAAGGCTTCATGTACACTTGGCCATGATGTTCCCCGGCCATGGGGTAACTCAAAACGTGGTAAACTCAATTTTGCAGCGGTTTTGTCACATTTTACAGTTTCCCACGGCCAGCAGTCAAAACTTTCCTATCCTGAGCGTGATTCTTCTATGTTCAGGAGAGGGAGGTTTAGGGAGGTTGAACCTCCCCTAATGGCAGCAACTCCTAAACACTGCTAAAAGCCTATGTATACATGGACACATAGGCTTTTATGGAGTTGAGTTTAGGAGCTTTGGCAAAAAAACACCAAAAGCTCCTAAACTTTAAGTTTTGGAGCTGTAGTGTACATGAAGCCTAAGAGATTGTGTACTGTATGCATGCTGTCTTGATGTTTACAGTTGATAGATGGTAGTAGAGCTGCAACAACACTTTAAAGCATATAAATACCCCAGTAGAACATTACAGGTTACTAGCATTGTTTTCCCTTAGGTGTCATTTAATTTGAAACATATAATCAAGAAATACTTGATTGTGACTGGAAATAAGGCAAAAAAAAAGACAAAAAAAAAAATTGCAGGTATAGTTACACAACGTAAAAATAAAAAAAAACATTGGGCCCTTGCTTATCATCAGCTATCATATATTCCCATAGACCACTCACTAAATTGAGTGTTGTGACCATAACCAAACACATATGTAGTACAAAACCCTGGTAAAAGACTACCTAGGAGACAAGGGGGGTTAGTGTCACTAAAGTAACCCTCTTTGCCTCCCAGGTAGTCTTTTACCAGGGTTTTCTGCTGTACAATATTTCCAACAACGTTAACAAAATGTGTTCTAAACATTTTCTATGAACAAATAAAACAGTAAATAACTGTGAGTCAAAGTCATGAAATTAATTGGAGAGACATTTCATAATTAGAGGTTAAATTGCTCCCTTTCATAGTGTGCAACACAATTTAACAATCCATAATAATAAACAAGTAGCTAATTACATTTCCAACTAATTGACAGGCTGGACACACAGCATTTCAGAGCTGGAATAGTGTTAAAAAAAACTGCAATTAACATGCCTTTGTACCCTAAAAACTAAAAGACATTTTTAAATGACTTCAAACTGCTTCATTTTCTGTCTAGGAGACTACACACTTATGAAAATCCTGGGTACTTACATGATGTTGTATATCAAATGGCTTTTGCCTTCTGTCAATCACCACTGGACTTTCCTAAACCAAAAAGCCAAATGACACAACTGGTATTAAAGTAAGTGGGTGAGGGGAGCTAAAGTAAAGTAAAGTAAGTGGGTTCAAGGTAATATGTACTTTATGGTTTTATGTAGTGGGATACTATTATTAAAACAGACAATGCAAGACTTTTGCCCTCATTTTTATGAAGACTCTGCCATTTTGTGTTAGGACCCCCTATGACTTAGCCCTGTCTTGGTGAAACCCAGTCGAGGCAGACCCAAGAGTCTGTGGACCTCAAAGCAAGCAAAATGCCATTCATGCCAATGAAAAGAAAGAAAAAAAATGGGTGGAGGAGAGCATGGTCATGTGAAACAAGAGGCAGTTTGAAACGGAACACTGGAGGGAAATGTAGGGGCTCTGCAAAGGGTAGTGCAAGAGACCATACATTACATACTCCGGACCACTGCCCTCTGTATGTTATGTTTTATTTACATAGTTCTGACTGATACACTTAAATTGTACTATGCATTACATAAGTATTTATTACATGTGTTCATGGCCTTAACAGTTGCGAGAAGTCCCCAGGCAAATAATTTTAAAGAGGTTCTAAACTCGAAATGTTCTTTACCTTAATGCATTCTCTGCATTAAGGTAAAAAAACCTTCCTTTACCTGTTCCTCCTGCCCAGTCCCTAAACACTTACCTGTCTCTTTTTTTGATCCAGTGCTGTGCCTGTCTGCGGTAGCGCTGCTCTCTTTTCCAGGATTCGCCGGCTACATTAAGTGCAGTGGGAGCCATTGGCTCCTGCTGCTGTCAGTCAAATTCTGTGAGGAGGGAGAAAGTGGCGTGTCCTAGCCATCTTGTGTGTGTCTATGAATGAATGAACACATTCCTTCCTTACGCTATATTTGCTTACTCTATAATACTATATTTTCATTCTGTGTTATTGCTTACACTAGAGAACTTTTCTGAGTAAGCATTTGTCATTACGTTTGTCTGTTTTTTTTTTTTTTTTTGATAACATGGGATTCAGGACCAGGAACCTAGCTCTCCTACCTACACTTCTGGTACAGCAACAGTGTAAAAATGTCTGGAGCCTCCCCTGCCTGTAATACCAAGACATGGAAATGGGGGGTCACTGGGACAAGCAGCAATTAAAAAAAATAGAAACCTTACAGCATTTGACCTTTCTACATTTTACAAAGGAAAAGTATTTTTGACATTGTCTCTGTTGATTCTAATTGGTTCAGTCACTAGAAAAGTCAGGGTGAGATCTAACACAGCAAGAAAAACCAGCTGGTTTCTAACCCTTTTTCACCCTTAAAAAATAGCTTTGGTGGGAGTTTCACCTTAAAAGATAATAAGCATAGGGTCTAATGAAATATGTACATTTGCAATGTACAGTATAGAAAGAAAATGTTTTTTTTTTTTACCTTTGATCATACATAATTCTGAATTGCTGGTTTAATTTAGTTAAAAAAAAAAAAAAAAAAAAAAGGTATTCATACACTATTAGTAATTAGACAAAAAAGGAAATATGGGACTTTATTTCATTAATTTATTTTTATACACTACTTGACCCAAGCTGGGACTAAGGCACAATTTTTTATTGTTTGGTAAATCACAGGTCAACACTAAATATAAAATAGACTATTTTGGTAAAGAAAAATATAATTTTAGGTGACTTTTGTGCAGAATAATGCTAAAAGCGGTACTAAGCCCAAAAGCAAAGAATGCAGTTTACTATTTCTTAAATGCAGTGGCTGCTATCATTTTTTTCCTCTATTTTCAGCTGGTGATTAAACCACTAATCTGTTATTTTTCAACTTCCTTTAACAGACCAAGCTGTCCAGCAAAAGTGGCAGTTAAAGGACAAATCATTTAAAGTGATTGTAAAGTCTAATTACTTTTAATTAAAATTAACAAACATTTTATACTTTCCTGCTGTGTGCAGTGATTTTGCACAGAGCAGCCCAGATCCTCCTCTTCGCGGGTCCCTCTTTGGTGCTCCTGGCCCCTTCCTCCTGTTGAGTGCCCCCAGAGCAAGCAGCTTGCTATGGGGGCACCCGAGCCGAGCCACAGCTCCCTGTGTCTATTCAGACATGGAGCCGTGGCCTGGCCCCACCCCCTTTCTCTCCTCATTGGCTGACTGACTTTGATTGAGCCAATGGTGCCATGCTGCTGTCTCTGCTAATGAGGAGGGGAGTCCCGTACAGCTGAGACACTCTTGAAACATTGCTGGATCTAGATGGGGCTCAGGTAAGTATTAGAGGGGCAGGGGGTGATGCTGCACACAGAAGGCTTTTTATCTTACAGCGGAGTTCCATTTGTTTTGTGTTTATTAAAAGTCAGCAGCTACAAAAAGTGTAGCTGCTGATTTTTAATAAACACACACTCACCTGTCCCACGGTCCAACGATGCGGCCGCCCGAAGCCTCGCTTCTCTCCCTCTCCTCTCTGGGGCACCGGCATTGTAAGTGTGGGCTTGTGGGACAGCTTGTGGCTTCACAGCTGGGTGCGCACTGCGCATGCGCAGTTCCTCTCCATTGGTTGGGTAATCTTCTGGGACCTCTGACGTGTCCCAGAAGGAAGGGGGAGAGGAGAACTTCCACTTGAGCTGCCTAGGTGACTCGAGTGGAAGGGGGAGCAGGTACCTGTCAAAACTAGGTACCTCCACCACCCTCAAAAATGACATGCCAAATGTGGCATATTAGGGGAGAGGAGTGCCTAAAGCTGAACTTCCCCTTTTAGGGCGAGCTCCGCTTTAATGCATAGAATGCATTAAGATAAAAAACTTTCTGCTTTTACAACCACTTTAACAGTGATAGCAGCGCTTACAATGGTCAACATTGTTTTCATTTAAATATAACTTTTTCCCAAAAAGAGAAAAAATAAATGTTGCAATAACTGCTTAAAGTTGTAGTAAAGCCCCATTCAACACTTCTCTTTATTATAAGCTTACCTTTAGGTACAAGGAATATCTCCTAAACATATCCGTTTAGGAGTTATGTAGTGTCTTTGCAGCTAGTGAAGGAACGTTATACCCATGCTATTCCTTCAGAGCCCTGTGCCATAAATAGTGACTCAAGTGCTCATGCCCGGGAGTAATGCCATCGTTCAAAGGACCAGAGCCCACGGACCCAGAAGAAAGACCAGGTGAAGATGGAAGCCTCTGACAGCGTGCTGCTGGAGTGCTTTGTGTCAAGATAACTCTTTCATAATGCGATGCATACTAGCACATTATAGCTTCACCTTGCAGAGAGAAGATTTTGTTTTTCTTATTTAGTTAACTTTACTTCCACTTTAAAAGCTGTTAGCTGAAGTTTGTCCTATATTTGTTAGACAAGTCGATCTAAATCTGCTAATGCATCTAAAACTATCCTCCCAATAGGCTGACAATGCTGCTGTCCAAGGGTGGCTCCAACGTTCCTCAGAAAGTCAGACAAAAAGTATATTACTGGCTGGATCTAATTTAGCCACTATACTTAAGGATTAGTAAACTGTTGTACTTTATATTACATTTTTGGTTTTGGGTTTAGTACCACTTTACATACTTTATTTTAGTTACAGGCATGAAATATGGGTAAAACATTTTTAGAGACTCAAAATAAATTTTTAATTCAGAAAACTAAGGTTTAAGTGCACCAATGCCATTAATTAATGTTGAAACCCATTGGCCAATATGCCAGGTACAGGCTGCGGTATTCAACAAGTTTACCAATGTTCCACTGAACAGCCAAAAAAATTTAAGTTTATCTCCAGGCAGATATTATTAAGCCACAATTTAAATCAGCTCTGTATTTATTAATATATATGTATTAGGTTTTTTTTTTTTCTTCTTTTTTAAGGCAAACAGAGGAACCACCTAGTATCAACCTCTTGCAGTCACTGAACAGCAAAGCTCAGACTGGGAAAGGACTAGGAAGCACAAGGAGCCAAGTCCATTGTGCTGTAGTTCTCAAGTATTAAAGTGGAGTTCCACCCAAAAGAGGATCTTCCGCTCTTTTGCTTCCTCCCCCCCTCAGGTGCCACATTTGGCACCTTTCAGGGGGGAGGGAGGAACAGATATCTGTTTTTGACAGGTACCCTTCCCCACTTCCGGGACACAGTGCCGCGGCCGTTCATCCTGGAATTTCGGCCCCCTCCTTCCCCCGCCACTGAGCCAATAGAAATGCGCAACCCACTGCTGGGTTCCCTTACCGGCAACGGTGGAGGCAGAACCTGACAGCCAATGGAAACATCAGGTGCGGCGCAGACATCGCTGGAATCCAGGACAGGTAAGTGTCCTAAGTCAGCAGCTACAGTATGGAGGGAAAGGCGGAACTCCGCTTTAAGAAGAGACAAGCTAATTGGGGGGAGAGCATCAGAGATGAGCTTACCTTTGTGCCACTTCTCATTTCACTGTCCAGTCACAGGCTGGGGAAAGGACAAGATCTGAAAGTGCTACTTAACTGCACCAAAGACAAATCATGTCTCTGGGCGCGCCAGATTGTGTTTCGCTGTGTAGTAGAGTTGTGTAAGCTTCAGGACTTGACAGATAGAAATAAAATTTATTTTGCAGGCTTTCATGTACATTCAGCAGTTTGCCTAGTTTTCAGCTTTATTAGATCTGGCTATGTGATGCCAAATGCAATATTTAAAAATATTGGGAAATTCTGTCTAGTGGCAATTATGTGCACTTGATAGCTTGGTGGTCATACACAAACCTCATAAAGTTAAAAAAAAAGTAAAAATCAGTCAAATCCTCACGAATTTGTTCCTCGCTTGCTGCCTCGCCCAGTCACTGCAGCACACAGTGAGAGGGTTTCAAAAACAAAGTTTCAAAAATTGCCAATTTATAAAGCAGTACGCAGGACTAGGCATGGATAGGTGCTAATGGGCAACCTACAGGCTTTTGAATTGTCAGTGACAATAGGTTAGTGACAGGGGGTGCCCCTGCAACATTTAGTCTTTTTACTATTCTGCAATCCGTCATGAGTGGCAGGAGCAGGAGCAGTGCAGCATTGTTGCAACCCATCCCAGAAAGCTGCATTAGGTGGACATCATTCAATGGGCAGGTTTGATTGGTATACAGGTATATGTGGGACTTTACAGAAGGACTAAGAGAAAACTAAGTTCAATTGTGCTACAGGACATCTTTTTTAATGGGAGGCCAACATTCCGTATATCAAAAAATAAAAAAAAAACACAACTTTTGGGTCAACACTTGAAAGACACTAAACTCTCATGACAGAATAGTTTTTGTAAAGCAATTTATGTAAAATAGGATCACATTTGTTTAAAAAAACAGGTTTAGTTTTCCTATTAATGTGTTTTAATTTTCTCATCTTGCACTGTGCACATCCTGGAGACTCTTTTCGAGCTTCTTTTGAATGTGTGAAAGCTCCAGGGTCAGCTGGAAATCAAGGTTCTACTGCAGCTGCTACAACAGAGAGTGCCATTGTACTAACACGAATGCTAAAAGTTTGACTTGAGAGGGCATCATAGGCGTACGCAGGGGATGTGCCTGGTGTGCCTAGGCACATCCCAATCACTATGTGCATTGCCAATTCCCCCTACTTCCCAGGCTCCCCCCCTCCTTGTTCGCCCTCCCGCCCTGCAGTGCTACTGGCTTCCCATCCTCTCCCCCCCCCCCCCGGCCGCTGCGGGGGATGTTTCGAAATGGAGAGTGGGGGAAGGGGCTAGACAATAGTTATTTTCTAAATTAAAACTCGCTCACTGTGTTTACTATGCTTCAGTTTGTAAATGAACAGGAATGCACTCAGCACAGAGTACTTCCCATTCATTCACTGCCCCTTGCAGCTGAGGCTGCAGATAAAGCCATGTATGTTTTGAGCTTTGAGTTGCACACCCTAATGCAATAGATTGCGCACACATATGGAGTGCATAGTAGGAGGAAACACCACAAAAGCTAAACTGAGTACTTGTTGCCGTTGCCACTTAGAAAAAAAGGTGTCTGGGGATACATCTTGTGGGTAGGATCACCAGATGATTTAAATGTAAGACATTTTAAAAAAAAGTGCATTCCCATTAAAATATGCATTGCAGTGCATTGGCAGCCCTTTCATAATGGGCTGCCTCAAAGCAATGTATCCCAATGTGTGAACTGGCCTTTTGAAAAAATAACTTCTTCAATGGCATGTTTGATTCAAGTGATTGTGTTTAGATATACTTTAGAGCAGAACTAAACTGTATCTGAGCACCAAAAACTATAAATCCTATTTAATTCATTTTAATATTCAAAGGATACTCACCCATCCATCCATGTCTCCATGCTTTATTTTGTTGAGAAATCACTTTGAAAAACACCCCCTAGCATTTTTAGCCATGGCCTTCCTCAGTAATGCCGGCCTTACACGGTTCGAATCTCAGCTGGTTCAGCAAGAACCGGCTGAGATACGAACCATTAATGGGCAGGCTGAATGTACCAAGTTGATCGATCAACCAATCTGCTATAGTCGCTAGCGATAATCACTGTCTTCACCCGGCGGGGATGGCTTCCCCTGCCGGCACCCGCCAGGAGAAGACAATTGCTGATTCCCCTGTCAGCACTTTCTGTGTTGATGGGGGAATAGTGCAAATTTCTTTCCTGTAACCCGTGATTGCAGGAAATACATTTGCACAGTGTTTGGCCGCACAATTAATTTAGCATTTACTTCCTGGAATGCACCTGTCCTAGCTCAGGCATGCAGGCAGAAGGGTGTGCTTAGCTGAGACAAAGCCTCCTCTCCCTCCCCCAGATGAAAGAAACAAAAATGCCCGTTGTGGTATGTATGACATAATTTTGGCCTAGGCCACAAAGTAGGAAGCAACTGAAGAAATGTAAAAAAAAAAAAAAGTTTAAAACAAGTAAATATATTATACTTTCCTATCTATATACTAATGCTAGCAGCATAAGGATACAACTAGTTAATGTTGGTTAAGAGAGTTTATTTCTGCTTTCATATCAATAAGCCATTATACAATTGTTCTTTAACTGTACTACATAGATAAATATTAAAATAATAGATAATAAAGCTAATCAGTTTAAAAAGTGACAATTGTTAATGATTAATTTACCTGGGGCAGTGCAGAATTCAGTTGACGCTGTAGTGAATCTCTATCGTAGATAACATCTTGAAGTCGCTGCTGGGCCAAGCTGAGGCTCTCCTGAGTTTCCCGCAGTGTATCCAGAAGCCGGTCACGCTCATCCAGCATGTTCACCATCAGTTGTTCAAAGTGGGAGTCCGAGTCTGAGCCACTACTCTGGGACCCCCTTTGGCTCATAGGGGTGTCCTCATTTATCGTTGGCATTACTTCACACATCATTTCTAGAAAAACAGAGAACATTTTAGAACAGATTATACACCAAAAAAAAAAAAAAAAGACTTGAAGGTTCTCCGACAACTCAAGAAAGGTAAATTTAGGAGTTAAACACTAAAACGATACTACAGGTTTGATCAAATCAACCAATTTATCGAATTCGCCAATTTGAAAAACAAGCTTAAAAAGTATTGAAATAATAGACAATTAAAATAGAGAAAAGGAGATGAATCAATAGGTGTCCTTTATAGAAAAAAATCATGTCCTTTATAGAAAAAAAAAAAAAAAATATATATATATATATATATATATATATATATATATATATACAGTATATTATATTATATATATATATATATATATATATATATATATATATATATATATATATATATATATATATAATATAAATCATGGACTTGCACTGTTAAAGTCCTTGGCCTTGTCCCTTATGCCTACCTAAACCTTTTACAGATACATTTTACGATAAACATAAAATATGAAAACATCCCACTCCCACACATTTTGAAATGAAAACGTGGAAGTCAATTACAAATCCTGAGGTTTAACCACTTCCCATCAACTCTTTGTAGCTCAATGATACCCCATGCTGAGAACATTTTCTAGGTTTCACAGCTAGGAGTGGGCTGTTGGGAGACTGTGCTGTCACTGACAGTTCCCATTGTCCAGTAAGGATCTGGAACCAAGCAGAATGATTCATGATTAGGTAATAACCATGTGAGATTTGACAGTTATTGTAGGAAATTTGTTAGTAAACAAACCTACATTGTTGCAGCTGTCATTAAACAAGCTGTGCACAGAGAAAGAAATACATTTTTTTTCCAATAAGTCATTATTTTGTTTAAAAAGAAATACATTTTAAAACTTCCTAAAAATACACATTTTTGTTTATTTTTTAGAATCATAAAAAAATTCCGAGCAGGCTATTTATTAAAACATTGTACCAAACAAAAGCATTATAGGCCCCTACTGTAAAAGTGTGGGTAAGCAAATTTTCCAGAAATATTATCAATGTAATCAATGAAATTGAGTGTTAATTAAATTTGGTCTCAGTATCCATGCATTGATGACCTCTAGTCAAGAGGTTAAACTTTCTTACACTGCATAGAAACAAAATAGCAGAATAAGCAGAAATGTAATACTAAAGTGATGCTGTAGCATTTATTACATTTTCTTTTCTGGGGATGGGTGAAAAGTTTTTTTTTTTGACAGATCCTTATTCTTGCACATCAGAAAAGAAGAGAAGAAGCCTTGATCAACACTGGGTTGGGAAAGTCAAAGGTTTACCATAGAAAAGCTGCTTACACCAATCAGAGAAAAAAACTTTCTTTGCTTGAACTGAGTTAAACATTTGTTGTGAATCTAAACTAAAATTTAGAAATAACTTATTCAGAATTAGCAAGAATTGGAAATACTAATTTATGTGACTGGGTTAAATAATCCTACAATTAATAAATGTTACCTGGGAATTGATATTTCTCCTAATGAGTGAAAAGGTGCATTGCTGTATTACTGTTATTATAACTGTACTGCTCCCAAATCCTGCCCATACAACAGCACAAAAGATATTATTGCATACATATTTTTAGTGGAAGTTATGGAAATTTATCACCAAAATCATGCATTTACACAATTTACTGCCAACATTGCAAACATAACATACATTATTGTACTTAGACATTTATTATTAACTAATGGTTTTATTGTATTAAATAACATGTAGTTGTGTGCATATGTGTGGATTTCCGATTTGCTTCAATAAATCTGGACATCCGTTTCTGATCTTTCTCATTAACAATGCATTTTAACAGAAGTAACTGTCAGTAACTAGATTTGTTTGGGGGCCTTTAAGCATTGTTTTCTGTAAATATTAGAGACTGTAGTCCATGAAAACCTGAATAGATCATCAGCTTCTGACTTAGAAAAACAAAAGCAGAAAAAAGTGCACAAGCCACTCACAGAACCAGCAGTCCACCAAATTATAGTTCTTCTCAGCAACATATTGCCTTAAAGCAGAAGCATAAGCAGAAGCATCAGCACCTGGATAGAGTGAGGAGACAGTCTACAAATGTTACATGCTAGCAAGTACTTTACCAATATACTTCCTAATATTGGATTTTTGTCATCCTCCTTTTGGCCTGTGCACAGTCCCATGGATTTTCACCAAGGTGCTTCCCCAGTCCAACCTCTTATCCATTCTGGAGCATTTTGTGCATTTCCTGAAAGATTTGCTACTAAAGGACCAGTTCTCCCCAACAACGTCTGCCAATGTCCAGCAAACAGAGAAGACTCTGCAGAGATTTGGTTGAATGGCACTGAAGCCAACTCACAGATTGAAGTACCTGCTTGAATATTTGAATATGGCCCTGTTCAGGTCCTTTCTGCCCAGGGACAAACCTCTGTCCCTCTGCGCACATGCCTGGGCCCTTTGGTCCCAGGGTTGGCCATCAATTTATGCCTGCATGAAGGTCTTGGGCATGACAGTTGTCTCCTTTTTGGCAGTGTCATATGCCCAGTTTCACTTCAAACTGTTGCAAGTCAACATTCTGGCGGCTTGGGACAACCCCATGCATTCTGGCTTTGGACTACCCCATGCATCTGAACTGCAAGGCCAGACTCTCAAGGCCAGGGGTCAGGGTGGATTTCCAACCTGGCTCTAGATGGTTATTTTCTTTTTATTCTGTTGTTTCTTCTACACTATTCTGTTATTTTTATTCTATTCAAATTTTAATGGATTCTAATTTTGGGAAATAGTTATATTCTTTCTATCCTATTCTATTGTTTTTTTAAATTCTATTCTTTTGCATTCTATTATTTTCTAGTTGCATTTCAGAAGATGGTTATATTCTTTCTATTGTATTCTATTCTTTTTTATTCTATTCTCTTCTGCTCTGTTCTTTTAAATTCTATTCTTTTTTGTTCTGTTTTACTCAATTATATTAAACTTTTTTAATTTCTGTTATATTCTTTTCTTTTCTGTTATATTATTTTTCTATTCCATTACTTTATCTTCTTTTCTATGTTATTGTCTTTGGAAATGAGAAAACAAATTGAAAACCTTTTAAATTCTTCGAATTTGAAAACTTTTCAAATTTGAATTTTGAAAACTGTTTGAATTTGAAACTATTTGAATTCAGAAAATTTTAATCTGTGAGGTATTGTCAAGAGGAAGATGAGAGACACCAGACCCAACAATGCAGATCAGCTGAAAGCCACTATCAAAGAAACCAGGGCTTCCATAACACCTCAGCAGTGCCACAGGCTGATCGTCTCTATGCCACGCCGCATTGATGCAGTATATCATGCAAAAAGAAGCCCAGACCAAGTATTTTGTGCATACTATACTGTACATTGACATACTTTTCAGTAAACAAACATTTCTGTATTAAAAATCATTATTTTTTTAATGGTCTTATGTAATATTCTAAATATCTGAGATACTGTACTGAATTTAGATTTTTTTTTCCTAGCTGTAAGCCATAATCATCAAAATGAAAATAAAGAAATGCTTGAAATATATCACTCTATGTGTAAGGGTCCTTTCACACGAACGATCAGATTAGATCCGCCTGTCAGTTTTTTAGGCGGATCTGATCGGATCCTCCATGCATCCCTATGGGGCAGCGGATGACAGCGGAGACATGTCCGCTGACACCCACTGCCATCCACATCTGATCCTGTCCATGAAATCCAGACAGATGGAATCCCTATTTTTCCTCTGTCCGGGGGATCGGATCGGATGGGATCGGATGAGAGCGGACAGGCGGTTTTGAATTGAATTACTGAAATAAATTAACTTTTTGATGATATTCTAATTTTATGAGATGCACTACTTTTCTATTTTCTTTGTGTGCCTCTTTTTGAGGTAAAGGCAGTGTCCACATCAGGCTGCTTCTTTACTGCCAGAGAGAACGTTCACATGCTGAAAAACCTGAATCATTTCTATGGTATCTTCACATACCCCAATTGGAGACCACAGGCAAGTACAGGAATGAATGTCATTGGCTTTACCATGTGGCATACAGTCTGAGCAGCCATCCTGCCTACTACCCCCCCCCCCCCCACTCCTCCAATCCCTAAAACCTTTACCTTCTCTTCCGTTTAAACACTGCATCATGTGGTGACATTTGTGAGGACATAGTACCACTTCCTACTTTGTCTTCTGAGAATGCCTTCTAATCCTGATGACCTTCAGAATAGCCATTAGAAGTCAAGATTAAATAATTACTATGTGTAAAAGACTTTAGCTTACCACTATTTTTCCTTTAATAACTAAACAATATCACAAGATACTTGTAGAGCACATTGTAAAAACATACTGTATATACATTTCAGATTTAGAAATGCCGTTGTTATTTTTCTTGTAGGCTCACAATGTTACTTGTATAGGTATTGTATGAGTAGAGATGACTGCTATCATCTTGAAGACAGGTATGCTTCTTGACAGCAAAAAAAGAATTCCTTCCTAATACCTTATGAGTGTCACGCAACAGAAGAAACATAGACATCATTCCATATGACATTTATGTTTCCCAGAACCATTACCTCTTGACAAAAAATCCAGCTAACGGGTCTTTCTAGCAAGGCTATTCTACATGCAGCACAAGTTTTATTTCAACATGGCAACACATACGGTAGGTGATGACAAAATGCAATTTGGGAATAAGTAGTGTACAATTATAGAATACCTATTTTATACAGTGCTGTGAAAAAGTATTTGCCCCTTCCTAAATTTATTTTTTTTGCAAATTTGTCACACCTACATTATCTCACAAAAGTGAGTACACCCCTCACATTTTTGTAAATATTTTATTATATCTTTTCATGTGACAACACTGAAGAAATGACACTTTGCTACAATGTAAAGTAGTGAGTGTACAGCTTGTATAACAGTGTAAATTTTCTGTACCCTCAACATAACTCAACACGCAGCCATTAATGTTTAAACTGCTGGCAACAAAAGTGAGTACACCCCTAAGTGAAAATGTTCAAATTGGGCCCAATTAGCCATTTTCCCTCCCAGTGCCATGTGACTCATTAGTGCTACAAGGCCTCAGGTGTGAATGGGGAGCAGGTGTGTAAATTTTGTAAAAATCTCTTACTGGTCACTGGAAGTTCAACATGGCACCACATGGCAAAGAACTCTGAGGATCTGAAAAAAGACTTGTTGCTCTACATAAAGATGGCCTAGGCTAATAGAAGATTGCCAAGACCCTCAAAACTGAACTGCAGCTTGGTGGCCAAGACCATACAGCGGTTTAATGGAACAGGTTCCACTCAGAACAGGCCTCGCCATGGTTGCCCAAAGAAGTTGTGAGTGCACATGCTCAGTGTCATATCCAGAGAATGTGTTTGGGAAATAGACGTATGAGTGCTGCCAGCATTGCCGCAGAGGTTGATGGGGTGGGGGGTCAGCCTGTCAGTGCTCAGACCATATGCCGCACACTGCATCAAATTGGTCTGCATGGCTGTCGCCCCAATCATTGAGGGAACCATGAATACCAACATGTATTGTGACATACTGAAGCACAGCATGATCCCCTCCCTTCAGAGACAGGGCCACAAGGCAATATTCCAACATGATAACGACCCCAAACACACCTCCAAGATGACCACTGCCTTGCTAAAGAAGCTGAGGGTAAAGATGATGGACTGGCCAAGCAGGTCTCCAGACCTAAACCCTATTGAGCATCTGTGGGGCATCCTTAAATGGAAGGCGGAGGAGTGCAAGGTCTCTAACATCCACCAGCTCTGTTATGTTGTCATAAGTGGAAGGGGACTCCAGTGGCAACCTGTGACGCTCTGGTGAACTCCATGACCAAGAGGGTTAAGGCAGTGTTGGAAAATAATGGTGGCCACACAAAATATTGACACTTAGGGCCCAATTTGGACATAGTCACTTAGGGGTGTACTCACTTTTGTTGCCAGCAGTTTAGACATTAATGGTTGTGTGTTGAGTTATTTTGAGGGGACAGCAAATTTACACTGTTATACAAGCTGTACAGTCACTACTTTACATTGTAGCAAAGTGTAATTTCTTCAGTGTTGTCATATGAAAAGTTCTAATAGAATATTTAGAAAAATGTGAGGGGTGTTCTCACTTTTGTGAGATACTGCAAATGATTCAGATTATCAAACTAATTTTAATATTACACAAAGATAACCCGAGTAAATACAAAATGCAGTTTTTAAATAATTTCATTCATTAAGGGAAAAAACTGTCCAAATCTGCCTTGCCCTGTGTGAAATAGTAATTGTCCCCCTTGCTAAATCATGAATGCAATGTAACTAACCACATTTTTCGCTAAATCGCCTAAATAGAAGCGGTCTTACAAAGTGAAGCACACTAAAAGATCTCAAAAAGAAACACATCATGCTGCAATCTAAAGAAATTCAAGAATAGATTAGAAACAAAGTAATTGACATGTATCAGTCTGCCCACATGGAAGAAAAATATATTTAAAATATATTTTAAAAAAACATTTTTTTTAATTTTTCCCAAATATATTGGAAATATATTTGAAATGCTACAATTTTGGCCATATTCAATATATTTCTAAAATTTTTATCCCAAATATATTGTTAATTTTTTTGAAATGCTACAATTTTGGCCATATTCAATATATTTCAAAATATTTTTCCCTAAATATATTGGAAATACATTTTTCTTCCATATGGGTGGAAAGGGTTGAAAAGCCATTTTAAGGCTTTGTGACTCTAGTGAACCACGGTGAGAACCAATATCCACAAATGGAGAAAACTACGAACAGTGGTGAACCTTTCCAGGAGTGGCCGGCCTACCAAAATTACTCCAAGAGCAAGATGACGACTCATCCAGGAGATCATAAGAAAACCCATAACAACATCTAAAGAACTGCAGGCCTCACTTACAGGCCTCTGTTCATGATTCAACAATAAGAAAGAAAATGGGCAAAAATGGCATCTATGGCAGAGTTCCAAGACAAAAGCCACTGCTGACCAAAAAGAACACAAAGGCTTGTCTCACATTTGCTAAAAAACATCTTGATTATCCCCAAGACTTTTAGGCAAATATTCTGTGGACTGGTGAGACAAAAGTTGAACTTTTTGGAAGCAGTGCATCCCATTACGTCTGGGGTAAAACTAACACATTATTTCATAAAAAGAACATCATACCAAGAGTCATACATGGTGGTGGTGGTGTGATGGCAGCTTAAAGACCTGGACAACTTGACATGATTAATGACACCATGAATTCTACGCTCTACCAGAAAATCCTGAAGGAGAATGTCCGGCCATCAGTTCGAAATCTCAAGCTCAAGTGCACTTGGGTTATACAGCAGGACAATGATCTGAAACACACCTGCAAGTTCACCTCTGGCTCATGAAATACAAAAATAAGGCTTTAGAGTAGCCTAGTTAAAGTTCTGACTTAAATCCCATTGAGAAACTGTGGCATGACCTTTAAACAGGCTGTTCATGCTCAGAAAATCCTCCAATGTGGCTGAATAAAAACAGAAAGAGCAAAGAAGAGTGGGCCAAAATTCCTCCACAGCGATGTGAAAGACTAATTTCCAGTTATCACAAACAAATTGATTGCAGCTGTTGCTGCCAAGGGTGGCGCAACCAGTTATTAGGTTTAGGGGGGAAATATGTCTTCACATAGGGCTGGGCAGGTTTGGACAGCTTTTTTCTCTTAATGAATGAAATCATATTTATTTGAGTTATCCTTGTGTAATATTAAAATGTGTTTGATGATCTGAATCATTTAAGTGTGACAAATATGCAACAAAAATTAAAAATCAGGAAAGGGGCAAATACTTTTTCACAGCACTGTATCTAAATAATAATAATGTTTCCAAACCTCTACAATAAAAATATTTCAATGACTGAAAATAAATTTGTTTTTTCAACCTGTGTATTTTTCACTAGTGGGGCCTTTAAAATATGGAGGGGGGGGGAGGAAAACTGGTTTAAAATAAATAATGGAAGATAATTATTAGATACATTGATAACAGGCAATGCCTTCACATTCCAATGGCCTTCTGCTTTGGCACAAGAAAGTAGTGCTGTCAAAGCAGTTCACACTATAACTATGCAAATCTGGTATTTCAAGTTCAGTACAACAATATGAATAGTATGTACAGTAGCTGGCAAAGGGAAGACAGAGGTTGTAGTTCACTCAGAAGGACACAGGTTGGGGACCATTCCTATATAAATATTATTCTTTATTTTGCCTATTTCTTATATTCTTTGCCTTAGTGTATTATAGTTTGAAATTTAAATGATGACACAAAAGTCTCCAGGCTAGTCGTGACCTTTAAAGCCAAGTCAACAGCCTGAAAGTACATACAACACTGACATTTTAATTGGGCTTTGAGCTACCCATATCTTAATCTTCATAGTGAATCCATTGTCACACATTTCATAGACATTTTTCTCCTCCTACATGTTGGCACATTTTTGGAGTGTATGAAGGACAAGTGCAGTAGATATGGTCAGTGAAAACTTTACTTCACACTTTCAAAGTCAGACAGGGTGAGCTTTCAATCGCATGCACTGTAAGCTCTCAGCATCAAGTCATTAAGACAAGTCAGAATACAAGCTTTTAATCCTTGTTCTCAGACATTGCTGGGTGAAAAAAAAAAAAAAAAAATTATATATATATATATATATATATATATATATACACACACACACACAGTATCTCACAAAAATGAGTAGACCTCTCACATTTTTTTTAAATATTTTATTAAAACTTTTCATGTGACAACACTGAAGAAATGACACTTTGCTACAATGTAAAGTAGTGAGTGTACAGCTTGTATAACTGTGTAAATTTACTGTCCTCTCAAAATAACTCAACACACAGCCATTATTGTCTAAACCGCTGGCAACAAAAGTGAGTACACCCCTAAGGAAAAATGTAAAAACTGGGCACAAAATGTCAATATTTTGTGTGGCCACCATTATTTTCCAGCACTGCCTTAACCCTCTTGGGCATGGAGTTCACCAGAGCTTCATAGGTTGTTACTGGAGTCCTCTTCCAATCCTCCATGACGACATCACGGAGCTGGTGGATGTTAGAGACCTTGCCCTCCTCCACCTTCTGTTTGAGGATGCCCCACAGATGCTCAATAGGGTTTAGGTCTAGAGACATGCATGGTCAGTCCATCACCTTTACCCTCAGATTCCTTAGCAAGGCAGTGGTCATCTTGGAGGTATGTTTGGGGTCATTATGTTGGAATACTGCCCTGCAGCCCAGTCTCTGAAGGGAGGGGATCATGCCCTTTTTGCAGCCTTTCTTGTGCATCATCTTTAGAAGAGGCTTCCTTCTGGGAGGACAGCCATGCGGACCAATTTGATGCAGTGTGCGGTGTATGGACTGAGCACTGAAAGGCTGACCCTCCACCCTTTCAACCTCTGCCGCAATGCTGGCAGCACTCATACGTCTATTTCCCAAAGACAACCTCTGGATATGACGCTGAGCACATGCACTTAACTTCTTTGGTCGACCATTGTGAGGCCTGTTCTGAGTGGAACCTGTCCTGGTAAACCTCTGTATGGTCTTAGCCACCGTGTTACAGTTCAGTTTCAGGGTTTTGGCAATCTTCTTATAGACTAGGCCATCTTTATGTAGAGCAACAATTCTTTTTTCAGATCCTCAGAGTTCTTTGCCATGAGGTGCCATGTTGTACTTCCAGTGACCAGTATGAGAAAGTAAGAGAGATAACACCAAATTTCCCACACCTGCTCGCCATTCACACCTGAGACCTTGTAACACTAACGAGTCACATGACACCGGGAGGGAAAATGGCTAATTGGGCCCAATTTGGACATCACTTAGGGGAGTACTCACTTGTGTTGCCAGCGGTTTAGACATTATTTGCTGTGTGTTGAGTTATTTTAAGGGGACAGCAAATTGACACTGTTATACAAGCTGTACGCTGCCTACTTGTAGCAAAGTGTAATTTCTTCAGTGTTGTCACATGAAAAGATATAATAAAATATTTACATAAATGTGAGGGTGTACTCACTTTTGTGAGATACTGTATATATATATATATATATATATATATATATATATATATATATATATATATATAAACTCTATGTTGGTATACAGTATGTGCAGGATGTTTATATTTATACCTGACCCATCAAGGCATTGACTCCCCCAGCCCTCTGAAGGTATGCTGTGGTATTTGGCACTAAGCCATCAGTAGCAGATACTTTAAGCCTTTGCCCACTTGCATTCTTCTCATACTGCATCTCTTCCCCAGGTAAGCGGCGCACATACACACAGCCATCCACATCTTGTGAAATAAAATTTATCAGACCACCTTCTTCCATTGCACAGTAGTCCATTTCTTAAGCTCATGTGCCCACTGTAGGCACTTATGGCTGTGTTCATGGGTCAGCATGGACACTTTGACTGGTCTGCGGCTTTGCAGCCTCATACGCAAGGCATTTTGTGTTTGGACACCTTTCTATCACAACTAGCATAAACATTTTCAGCAATTTGAGCTATAGTAGTTATTCTGTTGGATCAAACCACATGGGCCAGTCTTCGCTCCTCACGTGCATCAATGAGCTTTGGCCTGCCATAATCATGTCACCGTTTTGCCGGTTTTCCTTACTTGACCACTTTTAGCAGGTAGGACCTGACCACTGCACACTGGGATCATCCCACAAGAGTGCATTTTTGGAGTGGCTCTGACCTAGTTGTCTAGCCTTTACAATTTGGACATTGTCAACGTTTCTCAAATCTCTATGCTTGCAAATTTTTCTGCTTTCAACATATCAACTTCAGGGACTTATTTACTTGCCCAATATATCCCACCTACTTTCAGATACCATTGTAACAAGACAAATAATGTTACTTGCTTTACCTGTGAGTGGTCAAAATGCCCACTGGCATCTACTCAAATAAGCATAATGAATTATAACATTGAACTGGGTAGATTATTTGAAACAAGTTTGGCAATCTTCTTTTTGCAACAGAAGGAGCACAGAAAGTTGCAGCATATGAAGCTTGTCACTATAAAATACCACTTTAGCCTGTAATCATCATTATAGGCTGAAGTGGTATTTTAATTTGTGACAAACTTCATATGTTGCAATAAGGTCATAGTATTTCAGTGACCGGATAAATAACAAGATTTTGGCAGAGCAGGTTTATTTTAACATCAAACACCTAGTACAGTAGTTGTCAAAAAGAACTGCATACAAAACAATGCAGTGGTAACTATATGAATACTTAAATGCATTTTTTTCCATGTACAGGTTGGAAGAATAAAACTGGACTCTTGGCAGATATTAAAAATAGACCCCATCCAATTGCAGCACTGCACTCCCAGTCTAAGTGCTGCTAGGTTGGTGTTTATGTGAGGCTGATACCAAAACATTTTAGTCACTTACCCTGGTTGCATTTGCATAAAGAAATACAGAACATTATTGGTGCTTTTTTACAATTGTTTTGAGATAAGTTTTAAATTAAATACCCTTTAAACTACATAAAAACCAGTATATACTGTAGGTAGAAAAGGTACTTGACTTTGTCTTTGGGACCTTAGCCTCCTTTAATCCTGCACAAAACAGTATTCAGACTTGGAAAAGAAGTATCAGCATTGTGGGATATTCAGGGTCCTACTGCTTTGCACAAAAATGCTTACAGGAGGGGAAAACACTGGGGTTACATCATCTTTGTGCTAATTTATTGCCCGGTTACAGAACTAAGGTGAATATAGACAAGGCTGCATTAGTTAAATGCTGTGTAGTCTTCTGAGGCTCAAGGCCTTGTAGAATTGCCTGGCAGGAGTGCCTGGATCAAAATCTTATCCAAAAATAATTAAAATTTTTGGATAGGGGTGCTTGAATCATGATTCTATCCACAACGCATTACACGTTTTTGGCATGGAAAACAGTTCACATACAATATAGATATTTCAGTTGTGCATTTTTTTATCTGTCTGGAGTTCAAATTACATGAAAATTTTGTCTCGTAGAAAGAAACAATGTCTGGCTGTGATAATGTATTGTCTATATGGTGAAGACAATGCCTGGATTTCTCCTTTTAGTTAGTCCATTATTATACACCTAACATTGTTTGCACATATTCAGTCATGACTTTCATTGCTTCCTATCATGAAAGCTTTTTTTTTTTTTCCTAAAGTCCCAAGACCAGCAATCCACCACTTAGAATTATAATTTGACAGGTATGAAATAAAATGTCTCTTCACAGAGCTACACAGACATTAGGCATATCCATGCATAAATAGATCAAATATTTTCAAGAGTGCTCCTCTCCTTACAGCTGCCTGAGGCAGGCATAAGTGGACAGCAGAGGAATAAAATTCCTTGCACTGAATATCAGCAGTTGATTGCTGGTGCTGACAAGTGGCATAAGTCACCTAGGAAAAAATCCTATCTTTTTTATGTGAGATATTCTCTCACTAGATCCTTATGTTACAGAGAAAATATAATAATAAAAAAAACATTTATGATAGATAGAGGATTCCATGTCCGCTATACCATTCACTTCCTACCCTGGATACAAGCCCACAACTATCTTCTCTCCCAATTTGCATTTCTCTCCTTAAAGTGTGGGGATCAATACTCAAAAACAGCCTTAATTAAGAAATAACATCCCTATGACGATGACTCACAGTGAGTCCTATATATCTGACTCAACAACTATGTTATAAACCTCTCAGTTCGACCTAGTTAGGTCTACCACATGTTCAAGCCAGGCTTCTAATATGTAACCTATTTTGTTATGGCAGCTGCGACCGCAACTCATATTCATGCTTGTCACTTGTTATATTTGAAAACCCAATAAAATTTTTTCATTGGAAAAAAAAAATACTCAAAAACATGACTGTATCATGTTGCCTAGGATCAGGGATGACACTGTTGGGAACCCTGAATACTCTCTTGGTTAAAATGCCCCTTTTCTTGGTTGGTCCTATGGAAACCTTTCCCTTATAGCTATGGCACAAAACCAATGAATACTAAAATAATTCCTAACTCTTTATCTTTGACCTGGATCTCAATAATGGGTTCCATATTTTTTTTTTAATGAAATTTTTATTGTTTTTCAAAACAATGCATATAACAAGTCAAACAAAATAGGCATACTTACAGGGAAATCAGAATACACATACGCAAATATCCAAAACCATAAGTAGCACCTTTAAAGCGTCTCACAAAACTCAAAGGGAACATCGGGGGGGGGGCGTTGAGATAGTCTTGCGGGTATGCCTGGCGAACCCCTCGGCAAGATAGAACAGATAACACAGCACCCCTCTCTGTGGTGAGGGGATAGAGGCAAGGGAGGAAGCCCCATGGTAAAGTAACGGAAGACTATGGTAGAAATCCCATAAGAGAACAACCTGGGCAAGTAAAGGGAATGGGGAAGGAGGGGGGGGGGGAGATACCAAGTGATCTATAACACACAACACTAGACGTTAGCAAGCAGCATATACTAAGTACAAAATAACTCAGAGAATGCAATATTCATGGTAGATCCGTGAACAGAGACAGGGAGGATGAAATCCGGGGATGTGAAGAGAGTCCTTGGTTGGAGGGTTGAGGAGCAGAGCTGTTCGGGCTGCGAGGAAGGTGGGTCATGGCGTGAGTATGGGTTCCATATTTTCAACTGTGGAACCACTGAAGCACCTCCAAAGGCTGGGACTGACCCATAGGTGCCCTATTCCATTTGAAAACCTATGCCTCCTAAAATCAAAACCTACTCATCTTAGCTCAGAGTTATACTATACTGCTAAACCACAATTACTCTTAACACTAACCCTTAAGGAACTAGGTCACCAGCTACAGGAGGTAGCTATCCATAATGAATCTAGTTTGAGAAGGAACATCTATCATCTATAACACAAGAAGGAAGAAACAGCATTAGCCTCATAAACTATTTAACAATTTCATGGCCACTTGGAGCACCTGGATTGCTTTTTCTGGATTAAAAATCTTATAAAAAAATATACACAGTCACTACTCGCTAGGATCCTTGCCAAGCACCTGATACCTTTCTCACCCCTGAACATTATAATATTCCCATCATTGTTCTTACATCTTTCAATCTTTTTACAATTCCACATAGGTGGTAAGTCCTAACTAGATTGTCGACTTAGGCCTACAGACTTGGGACACAAAAAAGCGGTCTACAATGCATAAGTTAAAATAGTCTTTTATGATATGAAAGTCTACAGACAATTACTCATTGGATGTTAAAATGTATTGCATTCTTACATATGTTTAAATATGTTCACCTCAATATGAATTGTTCTTTGTCATCTTAATGTGAACTTTTAAATAAAAAAAAAAAAAAAAAAAACTTCCTTTGTTGTTTCTCCCAGTGCATGGCATTTGGTGGCAACTTCAGAAGCTGCCAAAAGCAGAACACGTAGTACACCGTCATATCAAATCTGAACCTGTTTCTGCCATCAGCTGCTGGAGGGCAGCTGAAATGAGATGCAAAGCTCTCCTTATTTTTAGCTCTGTTCACTCAGGGTAGAATAGATCAGAGTTAACGTACAACATGACAATCCCAATGTACAGTACACACTAATGAGAATAACCTTTTGGTTGATCGGAGACTTCCAAAAGCAAACTGATTTACTAAAATAAATACTCCTTTTTTACTTCAAGCTGTCATGCTCTCTTATTACCTAATACATTTTAAACCAAAATCATACTTACCGTATCTGCTAAGTGTTTATCAACACACATTAATGTATGTAAACCCCAACATTGAACTTTTCTTATGTATTCCCTGTTGATCCTGTCAGAATTTTTGTAAGACGATAATTCACTATTCTATCTGCCTCTGCCAACTTTACTATTTAGCAGTTTTCCCAGTTATCATTATGTGTTATAGAGCAGTGGAGCCAATGCCAGCAAGAACCAGGAAGTGAGGAAGAGCTTCAGACGTGCATGGGGCTGAAACGAATGAGGGCTCAGGTAAGTAAAAGGGGGGTGAGGGGGGATGCTGACACCTAAACATTTTTTACCCTAATACAAGGAATGCAATAAGGTATAAAAATGTTTAGGCTTTACAACCACTTTATTAAAAATCAATCTGCGGCTCCATCATTTTCTGTAAATTTGGCAACCTGGAGGTGTTCTGTACGCTGATTTACAAAATGCCTCCGAAAATTGAATCGCCTGCTTGTGTGATTGGCTCACTGATTTTTCCAGAAGTCTGCGCTAAGATGCAATTTAGATTTAAGGCATCCTCTGCAACAAAATTTTAAGCTGGTCATAGATGGATTGTAATGTGGCCAGTTTAGCAGAGTTTGGACATATTTCCATCCATCTATGGCTGTTCCTTATTGACAGCAGTTGATAAAAGGACCAATTGCTCTTGAACGGGCTTGTTGGAAAATGTTGCCTTTATCAGAACTGCAGCCAATAGGCTGCAGTGCTGATCAGTGTATTCTGACAGCGGGGTAGTGATTGTGTGGATGGGGGAGTCTGTTCAGTTTTTTTCAACTAGCCTGCTGGCTGTTTAAAAAAAAAAAAAGATCGGTGTATAGCCAGCTTTAAGCATGTGTAATCCATCATCTTGTAAAAAAAAAACCCATGCAGTTTAAAATCAAAATGAAAGGCAAAATGTGTGTGTGTGTATAAATAAAATAAAGAAATATATTATATATATTAAATTAACCACTTTAAGACCCGAAGGCTTTGCCCCCTTCCTGACCAGGCCCTATTTTGGGATTCGGCACTGTGTTACTTTAACGGGCAATTGGGCGGTCGTGCGATGCTGTACCCAAATAAAATTTACGTCCTTTTCTTCCCACAAATAGAGCTTTCTTTTGGTGGTATTTGATCACCTCTGCGATTTTAAAAATGATGAAAAAAAATAGATTTTTGCACTTTTTTTTATTGGGAATGTTATATAGCAGAAAGTGAAAAATATTGTTTTCTTTTTCAGAGTTGTCAATCTTTATTTGTTTAAAGCGCAAAAAATAGAAATCACACAGGTGATCAAATACCACAGAAAGAAAGCTCTATTTGTGGGAAAAAAATAACATCAATTTTATTTGGGTACAGCGTCGCACGACCGATCAATTGTCTGTTAAATAATGCAGTGCCAAATCGCAAGAAAATGGCCTGGTCATTAAGGGGGTAAAACCTTCCGGTCCAGAAGTGGTTAAGGCGATTCCTCCTCTCTATTTGTCCTATTTACCATTAGCACTGAAAGTGAAAGTAAAAGAGAATCTCAAATTTTGGGTTGTCCCCGGAAAAGTAATAGGGGAAATCTTCCAATAGGGACACTAATTCTGGTGACCTGGGGGTCCCTAAGAAATTTCCTTTAATTTGCAGGGATTTCCTCTCACTTCCTGTTTGACTATGAGACAGGAAGTGAAGGGAAAACAATGCAATGGGACAGAGATGGCGAAAAAAAAAAATTCTGACAGGGGTTATAACCCTACCTTACTCTATGCAAAATGAAAATATCACTTCTACTTTAAAAGGTGTCCCCTTTCTTTCTTTTTGTTTGGGCTCCCAAACCACAAGAGCAAACCTATAACTGTACAGTACTGTGTCTCTTTTTTTTCAATTGCAATGCAGGAATGATTGCAAGATGCATTGGGGTGCCATTTTTTTTTAACATATTGCAGTGCATGTGCGTTTGTAAGGTCCATTAAACTGCCATTTGAAATAATGATGCCATAATGTACCACCAATCGTATGTTACAGCATCGCTTACATGTGAAGCTGGCATTAGAATTTTTAGTTTTTCAGATGTTTGGCCCTTTTCACAACGAACGGTGTGTAATATTTTTGACAATGCCATGGGTTGTTGCATGTTTAATGTTTGTTTTGACAGGGAAAGGACTTGTCATCCTGAAGCACATACAGTATAAATGTAAAACATGCATAATGTGCAGCCATTAAAGTCAACAGGCATGTCAAAAACATACATGATATTAAAAAAAAAAAAAAAACTGTAGTGTAATGCATATGTCTGGTAACAGCCTATAAGGAAAATACTTTAAATAATAACTCCACTTTTGTGGATTTGAGATCTGTGAACATGGCAGGGATTTTAACAAATGTTATTGCAGATTCCTATAATTGGTTATTCTGAAGAAATAGCTGCATAGGGGTGGTTTTATCATTTTCAATCACTTGTTGCATCTTCAGGGCTCCAGCGGGGAAAGTTGCATGGTCTGCATCCCATTAGATTTGATCTCCCTTTGGGAGTATCTCACGAAAAATGTTATTTTTGTTGCAGGGGATGCCAAAAATCTGACTTGTATCTTAGTGCAGACTTCTAGGAAAATCAGTGAACCAATCACACAAAAAGGTAATTACATTTTCAGAGGGCATTCTGTACGCCATCTATGTACAAAACGCCTCCTGCTTGCCATGTTGCATTGCATTTTACAGAAAATTACAGAGCTGCAGATTGAAAAGGAAAGGTAATTTTTAATAACATTCAATTACAATATGACTTGAGTTGCAATTGTATAAGCTATATTGTAATTTTTTATTTGCTGTTTTTCTTTTTTTTACTTGCTGTTTTATTTCCACAAGAAAGTGGAGTTACCCTTTAACTGTTGAATCTATACTATTTCAACAGTTTGTTCATATGTCTAGCACATTCCCCTAGAATAGAATAATCCAAGCCCTCAGTTAGTTAGGCAATTAAACAATCGCAGAATATTGTGTGTTTGAATTCCAGATCACTCCCCCTAAGATTAGCATCACATAATTACATGTTTTACACCGCTAACCTCCTACAGATCTTTCTGGGAAAACATCATAACAAGTGGTTAGCCTCCCAGTTTCCCTCTTTCAAGCAGTTTTTTTCTCAGAACAGAAGCTAGTAAGAAAAGAAAGTTGGCTGCAATATTATCTGAAGAGGTTCATAGAAATGGGGAGTGCCAACTAATAACACTGTGACTCAACAGCTAATCAAACTAACGTGATGATTTTTAGGATTTTTAGGATGCCTAAAAATCCTGAAACTTACTTATTCCATAATACTAATCTTACAAAAAAGCAATATGAGAAAACGATGACACCTCACTTAATAAATGCAGCAAAATACCTGATCCCAAAATATTGGCAAGTACCAGAGAGCCCAACGTTAGAGGATCGGTTAAAAGGATAGAAATGAATTACAACATGAAAAATTGTATTACTTTTGGAGAAGATAGAATAGAAAAATTTGCAAATATCTGGAAAGGTTGGATAGAGTCATAGGCGTGCGCACAGGGTGTGCCAGGTGTGCCTGGGCACACCCTAATCATCCTATGTGGCGCAGATTCCCCCTGTTTAGACCCTAAAAATATTGTAAAAAAATAATAAAAATAAATAAAACTAAAAAATAATTTTAAAAAATTAATGAAAAAAATTACAGTCACCATCCACTGCCCTACTGACACCAATCTCTGCCTGACACTGTCAGTATATATACACATGCACACACACATATGTGTTTGGGCTTTGGGGTGCACACCCTAATGCAATAGGCTGGATAGAGTTTAAGAGAACAAAAATATATATATATATATATATATATATATATACACTGCAAAAACAAAGGGAGGAGGAAAGATAATCTCCTCAATGAAAAGTCAACTGGGGACATATGGGTATTCTGAGAAAAAATGCTTTATTCAATCACATGGATTCACATATACTCCCATAGACTCCCAAGACAAAAGACACAAACTCATATAAAAAAACTTGGTTAAAAACAAAAACAAGGGGTTGCTGCAAGGACCACACAACAATTTCCTAGGCTTGTAAGGGTATAGACCAGGTGTAATTAAATTGGGCCCCAAAATTGGGGATTAGAAACAGTCCCTGCTAAATGCTTCACTTCACAAACATTAATAGTTGAACAGAACAGGATCCATAGAGCTTCCAGGTTCAATCCAGCAAAAGATGACACAGTCCAAGGAACTGTATAAAGGAATTCCTCCTATTGTTGGCTGGGTGTATTGAAATCAGAGGCCTGGAGCGGCAGTCCAGTATAAGTGGAAGAAACCTTTATATATATATATATATATATATATATATATATATATATATATATATATACATGTATGTATATATATATATATATCTTGTATAATGTAAAACTTAAAACATTTTAAATAAAAAAAACAAAAACAAAAGGAAACTAACTTTAGGAAATGGGGAACAACTAGGAGGAGGTGCCTGCAATGGGCTGAGCTGCACAGGCACACTTTTTTCCATGCTATATAGTGAATAAAAAACTAAGTTCCACTCTTTGTTTTCACTTGCTGCAAATCCGATGTCCATCCTCCATTCACTTTTAAAATGGTAACTATTTATTTATTTTTAAATGCCTCTAATTTCTTATTTACTGTAGCATTTCTGGCTCCATCCGCCTAGGCAATAATGTATTTCGGCGCTTCCCATAGACACCTGGGATATCGGCGTCATGTATCCCAGGAGGCCTGTTCTGAGTGGAATCCGTCCTGTTAAATTGCTGTATGGTCTTGGCAACCGTGCTGCAGCTCAATTTCAGGGTCTTGGCAATCTTCTTATAGCCTTGACCATCTTTCTGTAGATCAACAATTCTTTTTTTTTTTTTAGATCCTCAGAGAGTTCCAGACCAGACTTCCAGTGACTTCTTTGGGCGACCATAGCGAGGTCTGTTCTGAGTGGAACCTGTTCTGTTAAACCGCTGTATGGTCTTGGCCACCATGCTGCAGGTCAGTTTCAGGGTCTTGGCAATCTTCTATTAGCCTAGGCCATCTTTATGTAGAGCAACAATTCTTTTTTCAGATCCTCAGAGTTCTTTGCTATGTGGTGCCATGTTGAACTTCCAGTGACCAGTAAGAGAGAATGCGAGCAATAACACCAAATTTAACACTCCTGCTTCCCATCCACACCTGAGACCTTGTAACACTAACATGTCACATGACACCGGGGAGGGAAAATGGCTAAATGGGCCCAATTTGGACATTTTCACTTAGGGGTGTACTCACTTTTGTTGCCAGCAGTTTAGACATTAATGGCTGTGTGTTGAGTTATTTTGAGGGGACAGAAAAATTACACTGTTATACAAGCTGTACACTCACTACTTTACATTGTAGCAAAGTGTAATTTCTTCAGCGTTGTCACATGAAAAGATATAATAAAATATTTACAAAAATGTGAGGGGTGTACCCACTTTTGTGAGATACTGTAGTTCTGGTGACAATAGAGACAAGCAGGGATTCCCTCACTCTGGAGGGATACTTCCTGTTTAAGCTATGGGGCTGGAAGTGAAGGGAAATCTCCCCAATGCAACATGGATGGGAAAAACTGATAGGGCTTAAAAACCTCCCTTGCTCTTTCCAAAATGAAAAAAAAAAAACATTTATTTAGCCTTCAGTTCTACCTTAAAGAACACAGGTGAAAGAAATTTTGAGGCACGGGGACATTCCAAAGAAGCTCAACTGAGGGGTGGGCAACATAACAAACAACAAACCTTAAACTCTATCCAACCTCTCTAGATGTTTACAAATTTTTCTATTTTATTTTCCCCAGAGTGATAAAATTCTTCCATATTATAAATAATTTATATCCTTTTAATCCAATCTCTTAACCTTGGATTCTCTGGTACTTGCCAAAAATTTGGGATTAGGCATTTTGCTGCATTAATGGGAGCCAGAAATAGGATAGGTGGAGAAAATAGAAGATAAGGGAGTCTATATAAAGTTAAGGTAGAGGAGGGAATGGGGAGAGTGGGGGAGGAGGGACGGAAATTAAACATTTTATAAAAAGAGTTCTCTTGAACAAATATATGTATTTTGTATTATGTAAAAATAAATAGAATATATATATATATATATATATATATATATATATAACACAACACGCCAACAAGTCCACATAAAACAGGTTGAAACTGGGAGGGTTACATGTGGCCTGACTGGGAGAATTTATGCTTGAAGTTTGCATCAGAGGAGGCCTGAGCACCCACCTGATAAAACTTAGGGTGAGCATAGATGCTTAATTTTTTTGATCAGCCAGTGGGCCGATTAAAAAAAAAAAACATATGGATTCCTCTATCCACACAAATATAGTGGAGAGAGGAATTTCCTTCTTACATTGTATTCTGACAGTGGGTCTAAGGACTGACTTCTGTTGAATGGGAACATCCATAAACGGATCGAGTTTTAGCTGGTCCCTACTGAACCAGCTACATTTTGATCCATCTATGGCCTGTTTTAGTGAATGTGTGATTAAAAAACCATGTTTCAGCCTTCCAAAACATGGAAAATAGATGCCTGATGCAGAAAAGCCCAAGAGGCACTATCTGATATAGTAGAATTTCCTTGACAAGAAAAAAGTAGAAACTTATCCTTAGGTTTATATTTTGAATTATGGGCTACCTAAATCACCTAGAAATGGTGGAGTGGGAAGCAGGTTGACTCCTATGGGTGGACTCTGAAATGGCAAAGAGGGAGTCAGTCAAAATGAAAGAAGATATGTCAGAGAGGTAAACTCTAACAGCCCGTACTACATCCAAACCAAGGAGAGAAATTTCCTTGCGATGTACCAGAGTAGGATTGAGGGGTGGAGGGATAATGTCCTGATTAAGATTTTGAAGGAAAACACCAATTCAGGGAGAAAGGAAGCCAAATGCCTCAAGACAACCTTGTCTCTGTGAAGCACAAGAAAAGTTTCCGTGCAGAACAAGGCTGCCAACCTGGAACCTTGTCTCGTCAAGGTGATGGCAATTGGTAACAGCACTTTGTGAGTGAGGGCAGACAAAAGGATAGCTCTGATAGATTAAAAGAATTTTTGAAAAATCAGCAGAGTCAGGTTGGGGTCCTATGAAGTTACAGGTGGACATATAGGTGGAACTATGTGAGCAACCCCAGTGCAGAGAGAGAGAAATTGGCTTTGAAAAAGAATTGCTAGAACTGATCTTACACTTGATAGTACTTGGGACTAACTGTTGATCCAAACCAAACTGGTGAGGATTAAACCTGGGCCAGTTTCTCCTGTTAAGAGAGAACAATGGACCAAGCAGTATCTATAAGGAGACAAAGCTACTCCAAGTGAAGGGCCTGTTCCATCACTGACTTTAAAGGTTTGGGATCTAAGTTCGGTGGACTTTTGCAAAGTCTGTGCCAACTCTTCCCTCAGTAAAAAGTTGACCAGGTATCCCACAATGGGAATGCCCTAGGAGCGTAGCAAGGCTAGAACAGGAGCCAGTACCTTGGTAAAAACAAGAGGTGCAGTGTACAACTCAAAAAGGAATAGAAACAAACTGGTAGTGATGCGTTGAAAAGATGAAGATGCAGGTAGGCATCTTTTATGTCCACTTAGGCCAGAAAGTTTCCCAGAAGGTGTGAAGCAATGACTGATCAGGTAGATTACATACGGAACTTTTTGTAAGAGGAAAAGTGTTTGGAGGCTTAGAAGTTCAAAAAGGGTCGAATGCACCTTTTTGCTTTGGGAATAGTGAATATTCGAGTAGAAACCTTATGGAACAGGAGAAACAACTCCTTGGGAAAGGAGCTGTGTCAGAGAAGCCTGGAGGTTTGTTAATCATTGTGGATACATTGTAAGATGAGACAGCATAAAGTGGGGCAGAGGTAGAATTAGAAATTCTAGCTTGTAGCTCCTGTACCAGGGCGGTCAAACTCAATTTCATTGCGGGCCGCAACAGCATTAGGGTTTCCCTCAAAAGGCCAGTTGTATCTGTAAGGCTATATTAATGTATCCAGGACCTTTTTTCTCAGAGAATAGGTGAAGGAACTCAACCACACCCCCCTACCCCCCAAACCGCATTAAACGGTGGGTATGGCCAAATTGCACTAACAGTTGAAGCATTTTAAAGGCGTAATAAATATCAGGACTGCATATATACAGAGTTAAGGGATGCGCTATGTACAGAGTGCAGAGTTTAGGGATGCACTATATACAGGGTTGAGGGTTGAGTGCAGGAGTTTGAGGTTGAGGAGTTCGCAAAATACAGAGTGCAGGGTTTAGGGGTGTGCTATGCACAGTGTGCAGGGTTCAGCTCTCTTTCACGGGCTGTTCACATCTCACTTCCACCATCCTCAGTTCTGACCTCTGCTCCACTCTCCCCCACTTCTACACACATCTCTCTCTCCACATGCATCATCTCTTCTCCTATGCTAAGGGGGCACTCAGCAGAGGGAGGAGCCAGGACCACCAGTGGGGGACAAGAGAAGAGGAGGATTGGGCTGCCCTGTGCAAAACAATTGCACAGAGCAGGTATGTATAACGTGTTTGTTATTTAAAAAAAAATACTTTTAGTATCACTTTAGGCAGGCCTTTCATTAAGCAATTTTCTTTCCTTCCAGCATGGGTGGAAGGAGAGAAAATTGCTTGTTTCCCCTATCAGCACATACAGACAATATGCTTCTTTTCTGTATGAGAGCCGCAGCAAGCTGGAAGTCCAGTGATTTTGAAGGACACAGTGCCAATCAAGCACTGAGATACACCTCGAGAGAGGTACTGTAGCTGTTGTATGCATAACTAGTATTAACCACTTTAAGACCAGAAGATGCTTAATGACCAGGCCCTATTTTGCGATTCGGCACTGCGTTATTTTAACGGACAATTGCGCGGTTGTGCGACGCTGTACCCAAATAAAATTTACGTCCTTTTTTTTTCATAAATAGAGCTTTCTTTTGGTGGTGGTTGATCACCTATGCAATTTTTATTTTTTGTGCTATAAACAAAAAAAGAGCGACAATTTTGGAAAAAAAACAATATTTTTCACATTCCGCTATATAACATTCCCCAAATAAAATTGTAAAAATCTAAATTTTTTAACATTTTAGGCCAATTTGTTTTCTGCTACATATTTTTGGTAAAAAAAAAAAAAATCGCAATAAGCGTATTTTGATTGGCTTTCACAAAGGTTATTGCGTCTACTAACTACGGGAAATATTTATGCCATGACGAGGCCTGTTCTGAGTGGAACCTGTCCTGTTAAACCGCTGTATGGTCTTGGCCACCGTCCTGCAGCTCACTTTCAGGGTCTTGGCAATCTTCTTATAGCCTAGGCCATCTTTATGTAGAGCAACAATTCTTTTTTTTTCAGATCCTCAGAGAGTTCTTTGCCATGTGGTGCTATGTTGAACTTCCAGTGAACCACTATGAGAGAGAGGGATAACACCAAATTCAATACACCTGCTCCCCATTCATACCTGAGACCTTGTAACGCTAACGAGTCACATGACACCGGGGAGGGAAAATGGCTAATTGGGAGGGATTCTAACTGGGGGGGGGGGGGTTGGGCTTGTGTTATGATCACAGGGACATGCGATCCTATATAGCAGGACCACATAGCCTCTGTGATCATTGCAGGGATCATTGCAGGGAGAAGGACGGATGGCTGTGTTTACATCAGCCATCTGTCCTTCTCTGTCAGCGGGGGGAGATCGCCGGTGTCAGGCGGCAATCAAAGCCACCTGACACACGCACTGGCTCCAGGCTGACGAGCGGGGGCGGGAGTGCGCCGTCGGTGGCACACGCTCGTCCCCTAGCCTCCTGAGAGCGAGCGATGTAGAGCTACGTCGCTTTGCCCAGGCGCGGTTGTCTGCCGCAGTAAATCTGCGGCGGGCGGGCGGTCGTCAAGTGGTTAATAAAATGCTCTTGTGTTCCGCTTGAAACATGTTAGCAGCTTTTCTTCAAATGACAGTCAGCATTCCCAGATCTGTTTTTAGCATCCCTAACCTGAAACGTAAGTTTCCTCTAAGTGTATTTCCACTTTTGCAGTCAAATTTTGGAAAACCCCACAATATATATATTTGTTAGGCATTCCCATTCATGAATGAAGCATACCTACAATTTTTTTTTTAACTATTTCTTACCTTTAAGATGTGTAAAAAGGTGTCATGGCAGACTACAATTATTTCTGAACAAGTTCAGAGTAAAGTTTAGTACCCACTGCTATTTTTTATTTTTTTTTTTTAATTCAAAGCAGCGGGTTGAACTAAAAAAAAAAAAAAAAGCCGACAGCTCTGGTCAGAGCTGCTGTACTAATAATCAGATGTTTGTACATCAATCTCCCCCTTTGAGCTATTATGTTCCCGACAGGGGGAAGGCCCCACCACCATAACATTCCGGTCAGCGCTCTCAGCCAATGGCTGAGCGCGCAGATCGGGAGCTGGTCTGCAGACCTTTTTTCAATTATGCCCCCCTCGACAGAAGCTGGCAGTTCGGCCGGCTTCTGTTGGACCGTCTGCAGTACATATATGGACTGAATGTTGGCCGATTTCTATTGAAACACCTAATGCATTCAGCCTGTGTGTGCGGCTCTTAAAGTATAATTAAAAGCAACACTTTGTTTTTAGTTTTTGATAAAGCACAGAGAGATTAGAGTGTTTGTCAGTTTTTTGCTGTCTGTAAACTCATTGGGGAGATTCATCCTCTCTATTTCTCCTGTTTCCCATTGAAAGTGAAATCGCAAATTTTGGGTTGTCCCCAGAAAAGTAATAGAGGGGAAATCTTCACTATTTCAGGTGACCTTGGGGTCTTGCTCTATCCAAAATGAAAAAAAAAATTTTGCCTTTAACCACTTTACCACCGGAGGATTTTGCTGTCTTATGTCTGGGCCACTTTTTGCGATTCGGCGCTGTGGGACTTTAACTGACAATTGCGCGGTCTTGCGACGCTGTACCCAAACGAAATTTACGTCCTTTTTTTATCACAAACAGAGCTTTCTTTTGGTGGTATTTGATCACCTGTGCGATTTTTACTTTTTGCGCTATAAACAAAAAAATAGCGACATTTTTGAAAAAATAACAATATTTTTCACATTTTTTTTATATGAAATTCCCCCCCAAAAAATGTAAAAATCAAATTTTTTTATCATTTTAGGCCAATTTGTTTTCTGCTACATATTTTTGGTAAAAAAATTGCAATAACCTACCCCATACCTAACCCTACACCCCCATTACAAGGTCAAAACTCCCTGAGTACTTGTGCTGGACACAAGTACCAACACATCCATTTTGTTCAACAACGAAACAAATAGCACACCCTTCTTCAAAATGCAAACCTGTACTGTGACCTACCAGACGAAGCATTTGTTATGTTTCAGCGGGATCCATATGTGCCTACTAACGGACTTTCCTACTACAACAATAACACCCGCAGTCAATTATCCTTCTAGACTGCACATGACTAAGGCTACGTTCACATCTTGGCGTTGCTATTACAGGCATTTTTATGGGCGTTTTTTCAGGCGTTTTTATGGTCGTTTTTGCAGGTGTTTTACAGGCGTTTTTACAGGCGTTTTTTATGCAGGCGTTTTTAGATTGAATAGAGACCAATGGAAAACGCCTGTAATCTGCCCAAAAAAGAAGCTCATGTACTTTTTTGAACGTTGAGCGTTTTGCTCACGGCGTCAAAACGCTCAGATGTGAACAGGGGCCATTGAAATGAATAGGATTTGTCTTGTTGGGCGTTTTGAGAGCTGATCCTAGAGCAGAAAAACGGCCCCAAAATGCTCCAAAACGCCTACATGTGAACGGAGCCTAAATGTCTTAATTTGTTTTATTATTCAAATGTTATCCACGTAATGTACCTTCCTGTTGTTGTACTTGCAATGTTTGCAAACCTTGTGTCGTCTTACTATGTTAATAAACTTGTTTGGAAAAAAAAACAAACCTGAACCCAATTTTGGAACTTGGTATTTTTAGTATAGTTGTAGAAAGTCCATGGTGGGCACCATACTCAGATAAGAACAAGGCAAGTAGATACAAACCAGTTCAGTGTAAGAAGCAACAGTGGGTCTAGTACTGAAGCAAAATAAACAGATTTATCGGTTGACTACTCAAGACTTGAGACAGACAAGCAGTACCTTGTCAAAACATTGGCCAATAAATCTATTTATCTTGCTTCAACAGAAAAACATGTGAGTGCCTCTTGTACTGGACAGTTAGTAATGCTGTACTTATCTTTGCAGCTAATTTAGTGTATCCAGGTGAATTATACCTTGCCTTTTTTTTCAGGACAAACTGGGCCTTGGGTCTAAATATACTGCAGACCATACAATGTGCATTTACAAAAATGTAGCGTACCCTGCATGGTTATTAAGTAAGCTAATAAATCATGTGATATCTACAGAAAATGTGGCGATATAATGTACGTACATTACATGATACATAAAACCAGGGCTTTTTTCAGTAGGAACGTGGGGAAACACAGTTCCGGCACCTCTAGGTACTGTAATGGCAAGGGGCGCTGGGGTGTGCTGCAGGGTCTATCAATGCTCGCTGCTGGGGGATCTATTCTAGCTGGAGGGGATTTATTTTTAAGGGGGGTCTATTGAGCTAAAGAGGTTTATTGTGGCTTGTAGGGGGGGGGCTATTGTTCCTGGGGGGTCAGTTGTTGCTGGGAGGTATTTACTGTTGAGTGAGGGGTCTATTAATGCTGGCTGTGGGGAGATTTGTTGTTGCGGCCAGAAGTCTATTGTTGCTGGGGGGGGTTGTTGTGGATGGTCCATTATTGTTAGTGAGATCTTTTGCTGAAGGATGCGGGGGATCTATTTTACTGCTTTTCTTGTTATCAATACCAAATTCTACTCAATTCCTTAGCACCACAAAATGATACTTGGTTCTGTATTGTCTAAAAGAGCAGTACTGGGAGGTGGGTAGGGGATTGAACGAAGGAATTGTGCTAAGAGGTGGCTAGGGGTGGGTCAAGGGGTGACTCGGAAAGGGGGAGTTCCTGTACCTATTCTCTGGGGAAAAAAGCCCTGCATAAAACATATAGATTTATGTGCAAAATGTCATAGCAGCAACCAATCAAAATCCATCCCATATCTTATTTCAGAACACTGAAGTCTAAACAGTTACTATATGCTACTGAAAACTAACTCCTAACAGAACAAGGCAGTATGACAGCTATGCAAACAGATAAAAAAAGTTACAAAAGCTATGTTTAATTTTACTTGTTAAATGGTTAGTTCACCTTTATTAAGTCAAGGAACCCCAGTAAATGAATAAATATTGGATTCCGCACTAAGGACCTAAAATATAGCTGCTGCCTTTTCCCTAAACCCCACCAGAGGTGTAGTATACAAAAAATGAATAAAGAGGAGTATAGCTATTTAGTATGTAATATGTGTGTAAGTACCGTGCACTGCATCTTTAAATAAAGTGCTGAAGAAAGTATGTGTTGCAGTTTAGATGAATCCAGAAGCACATAAATTCAAAAGGGTGTATATTACTTAAGAAGATTAATCACATCATCTGATTTCACATATAACCTTAATTCGTCTGAAGTGATTATGAAGGGAAGTTGTGCCCAGTAAAAAGAAATTCATATGTGCAAAATACACTGTGCAACACAGTGCAAAAAATGTTTATGAAAAGTAAAACTATGTATACACTATCCCTTTAAGAAGTGCTGAGTGAAAGGAAATACAGGTATATTGCTTAGAGAGGTAAATCACATTACTGTGCAACAAATCAAATAATATCATAAGTTCAGAAAAACTGTCCCAGTCCACAAGTCATGATATTATTTGCTTTGTTGCACAGTGAATTACTTTTGCACATCTGTATTTTTGTCTATGAGGCACAATTGCACTTTATATTCAAAGCAGATAAATTAAGGTTATATATGTGAAGTTATATGATGTGATTTACCTCTCAAAGCAATATACACTACTCAAAAAATTAGGAAGGAACGCTTTAAAAATACATCAGATCTCAACAGGGAAAAATATCATGCTGGATATCTATACTCATATGGACACATGGACTTTAATGGCATCCCAGTCTTAGTCCATAGGGTTCAATATTGAGTTGGCCCACCCTTTACAGCTATAACAGATTCAACTCTTCTGTTTTTTGAGAAATGTTTGTTGGGCGCCTCTGCTTGAAAAACCAGTCCTCCAATTTAGTCTTGATGAGGGAAGGAAAAACAGACAGGTGGGTGGACTTCTGATGGTGTGTAAGTGTACCACACTAACACGGAGGGCAGCTCTTGGGAGGCAGAAGCAATACCAACTGGTAGACATGGAAAAAGAAAGGTGCCTCTGAGTGTAGCAGATAACACTTTATTACACAAAATGATTTACACTGAGGATGACGTGTGTCCTCATGGCTCGGGGTCTCTTCCTGGTCCCATGGCTCGTCCCGTCCTCCGACTTTCCAGCAGCAGGGAGATAACACCAATGGGGGGAGCCCAATCGGGAGCGGTAAATCAATGTGAGGCTGCAGTGGAACGCATGCCTTGTTTGTAGACCACACCAATCCTGGTGACGTAAGGGGGCGGTAACGTGTTTCGAAGCATGCGCAGATGTGCTCCTTCGTCCGACCAGTCAAGTTCCTCAACCCCAAACTCGCTCATCCATGTCTTTATGGACCTTGCTTTGTGCACTGGTCCAAATCATTTGGTGGAGGGGGGATTATGGTTGTATTTCAGGGGTTGGGTTTGGCCCTAGTTCCAGTAAGGGGAACTCTTAAGGTGTCAGCATACCAAGACATTTTGGAAAATTTCATGCTACCAGCTTTGTGGGAACAGTTTGGGAATGGCCCCTTCCTGTTCCAACATGACTGCGCACCAGTGCAAAAAGAAAGGTCCATAAAGACATGGATAAGCGAGTTTGGGGTAGAGGAACTTCACTAGCCTGCAGAGTCCTGACCTCAACCTGATAGAAAACCTTCGGGATGAATTAGAGTGCAGACTGCAAGCCTGGCCTTCTCATCCACATCAGTGTGAAAAAAAGGGGGACAGCGCTCAATGATTATCTGTGTGTGAATTTGATTCTAATCAATCACTCCTGAATAAATAATTAAATATATAAACCACAAATTAATAATTATATCTTTCAAAATGGGTTTCCCCAAAAAGTGCTTAAACTTTAAAGTGATTGTGCAAATAATAAATTAATTAGGTTAAAAAATATATATAGTCCTTGTGTCTTCAAAGTGCAAGTGCAGCGTGCAACAAACAAATCTGAGTGATTGTAATTAAAGTGCTTCGTGTTCAGCAAAACTGCATTTTCTTCATGCAAATAAGGGAAAGAGGAATCCTTCACCGAGTGCCCAGCTCACTTACCGGACGACCCCTTGGGGTCTAGCATTGGTAAGTGGTATCCTTGAGAATTCCCGGTATCTCTTTCAGACCTGCGTCTCCCCACTGTATTGTATCCGGGATTTCCTTCTACTGTTTGGAGAGGGTAAATCCACACTGAGAAGCCAAGTAAAGGACAAAGCCATAAATGGCTCTCTCCGGGAGAGGAGACGGAGAATTCTCCACCATTCTGTCACCTTATAAAACCAATCTCCTTCTTAATCTCCTAGCCTGAGAGACAGAACATATGGAACAAATCACAAGGGAGCTCCAGGGGTGATTCAACAGCTAGATATCCTGGGAATGGTACAGAGGTCCACCAGCCAGAAGTGGTATGGCGGCTCCCGGAGAGAGCCATTTATGGCTTTTGTTTGTTGCACGCTGCACTTGCACTTTGAAGACACAAGGACCATATATATTTTTTAACCTAATTCATTTATTATATGCACAATCACTTTAAAGTTTAAGCACTTTTTGGGGAAACCCATTTTGAAAGATATAATTATTAATTTGTTTTTGCGGTTTATATATTTAATTATTTATTCAGGAGTGATTGATTAGAATCAAATTCACACACAGATAATCATTGAGCGCTGTCCCCCTTTTTTTTCACAATTTTCACAACCCACTGTTGTTTCTGACTAGCTGCTCTACCTTTTTGTTATTAATTTAAAATTATACATTTCATTAATTTAATACCTAGGCGCGATCACGTGAGTAATTATTACTCACACTTTGTCCCTCATCCACATCAGTGCCTAAACTCACAAATGAGCTTCTGGAAGAATGGTCAAACATTCCCATAGACACACTCCTAAACCTTGTGGACAGCCTTCCCAGAAGAGGTGAAGCTGTTATAGCTGCAAAGGGTGGGCTAACTCAATATTGAACCCTACGGACTAAAACTGGGATGACATTAAAGTTCATGTGTGTGTAAAGGCAGGTGTCCCAATACTTTTGGTAATATAGTGTATAAAACATACAGGAAGGGTGACTGTCTGTTCCCCAACCAGAGTCTTAAACATCATCATTTACCTTTAAATATGATTGTGGAAATAGGTTTTGATCTAGCTTGAAAAGCTAAAAAAATATTTCTAATCCACAACTTCTGTACATAAGGCTCTTAACCGATTAATTCTAAAATGTACTGCAGACCAACGTGCAACCACAAAAATTTAGAGTACAACATCTGGCTTATTAAGTTAGCCATAGAATTGTGCACAATGGCACAGCAACCAATCAGAATCTTTTCCATATCTGCCTTTAGAACACTGAAGCTTCAATATTTGCTATACCTTACGGTATATTAACTTCTACCAACCAAGTCTAGTATGACTCTAAGCAGCTATGCAGACAAATAAGAAAAAAGGTACCAAAAGGTGTGTTTAATTTTGCTTATTAAAAAGGTTTATTTACTTTTAAAAAAAAAAAAAAAGTATAGTACAGTCAATGAGCTTCTGAAGTTTACAAATCATTGTGCAGTGTAGACAAGTTGGGCTTTATTTAAATGACATTCTTATAGGCTAAGTGAACTACACCATCCTACATATTGGCATGGCTGAATGGTACGCTAAGCCCCCATCATCACAGGATTGAAAGCTCTCTCCTGTCCACAAATTCTCACATGCACAGTAGACTTTCCTTAAACCAGCAAACAAACACTATTAGATTGAGCACTCTCCCTCATCCACAAATCTGCACATGTGCATTGCACTCACCTTCAACCCCCATTGTAACAGGAGTAAGTGCTCTCCCTCATCTGTAAATCCCCATCATCACAAGAATGAGAGCTCTTTCCTATTCACACACGTAGTAGTGCACTCTCCTTCAACTCCCATACAATACCCATCATCACAGGAGTGAGTGCTCTCCCTCATCTGCAAATCTGCATATGTGCAGTGCATTCTTCCTAAACCTGTATTTCTCATCTCCCTCCCTCAGAACTGCTCTGACGGTGGAGGGGGGGAGGGGGGTTGCACTCCGCATGTGTGGATTTGTGGACAAGAGAGAGCACTCACTCCATGCTTGTTCCTATAATGATGGGGGAATGTTCAATCCATCCTAGCTGATTTGCAGTATTCCACAGATCACTTAGAATTATACTTTTTAGGCTAGGCTTTGCAGAAGCCTACGTGGAAGGAATTTAAACAAAATGTATTTTGTAAACTACTGGGACCCCTTGACTGCATTGTACACTATGTTATAAATGTGAACTAACCCTTTAATAGTAGCTCAGTACAATCAGTAAAAGAAAATCCATAAACCAATAATATCTTCACAGACTAAACTTTAATCGGCCAACAAGCTACAGCGCATAAACCCACCTATCTAGCTGGGAGGTCCTGGGTGGGGAGCATGAGTATAGCTTGTCTGCCCTAGACAGATGGTATTGGGGGGTGTCATCATGTGCTGAAACTTGCCAGCTCTACAGAGATGATCTTTGGGGCATGATGATGTGCTGGCGCTTGTCTGCTCTAGAGGGTTGGTCATGGGGGGCTGGATCATGTGCTGAAACCTGTTAGCTCTGTAGGGGTGGTCCTAGGGAGCTGAATCACATGCTGAAGCTTGTTGGCTTTAGAAGGGTTGTCCTGGGTTGCCAGATGATGTGCTGACGTTTGTCAGCTCTAGAAGGCTAGTTCTGGGAGCTGGATCTTGTGCTGAAACTTGTTGGCTCTAGAGTGGTGGTCCTAGAGGTGGAACCATGTGCTAAAGCTTGTTGGCTCTAAAGGGGTGGTTTTGGGGGCTGGATCATGCGTTGAAGTTGGTCAGCTCTAGAGGGTTGGCCCTAAGGGCAGGATCATATGCTGAAGCTTGTTGGCTCTAGAAGGGTGCTCTTGGGAATAGGATAGTGTGCTGAAACTTTTTTGGCTCTAGAGGGGTAGTCCTGAGAGCTCAATATTGTTAGCTCTAGAGGATTAATTCTGAGGGCTGGGTCATGTGTTTTAGATTGTCAGCTCTAGAGGGGTGGTCCAAGGGAGATCATGTACTAAAGCTAGTTGGCACTGGATGGGGGGTTATTGGGAGGAGGGGATCATGTGCTGGAGATGATCAGCACTATGGGGCTGGTTCTGGAGCCAATGGAACATGTGCTGAAGTTGGCCAGCTCTAGAGGGGTGATCCAAGAGGAATCATGTGCTGAAGCTAGTTGGCACTAGATGGAAGGTGATTGGGAGAGGGGGTCATGTGCCGAAGCTGATCGGTGCTAGAGGACTGGTTGTTCAGCGAACGGATCATGTGCTGAAGCTGGCCAGCGCTAGAGGGGTGGGGGGTTGGGGATCATGTACTGAAGTTTGTTGGCTGAATAAAGTTTTGTCTGGAAAGACATCCTTGGTGTGCAGCTTTTCCTTTGGATTATACCAAGATACACTATATTGTTAAAAGGAACTTCAAAGTCTTAGTCCAAAGGATTCCATATTGAGTTGGCCCACACTTTGCAGCTATAACAGACTTCACCAGAACATCTCGAACAGTGAAAAAGTTCTAGCAAACATGCGAACTCTATTAAAGTCTATGGGACACGAACATGAAAAATAAAAAGTCCTAATTTTAAAGGCTTATATGCAAGTTATTGCCATACAAAGTGTATATGTTCTGGGTACTGCCCTGGGGGACATGTATCAATGCAAAGAAAAAACATTTGAAAACAATTATTTTTTAAAGGAGCAGTGAAACAATAAAAATGAAAAATCCCTTTAAATATCGTGCCCGGGGGTCCCCTTAGTCGGCCTGTAAAGTGAAGCAGCTGTACGGTGTATAGAGCCTGCTGCAGCAATACTGACATTTCTAAAGAAAACAAAATGTAATTTAAACTTGGTCACGGCTGTTTTTATTTTTAATAAAGGACTTGTCAAAAACTGTTTCCTGTGGTTCTTACATTTTGACACTTGTTGGTGAATGGGTAGGGGTACTATGTACCCGATACCCATTCACATGGGGGGTGGGATCTGATGGCCCCCTTGTTAAAGGGGGCTTCCAGATTCCGATAAGCCCCCACAACCGCAGCCCAGGGTTGCCGGGAAGAGGCCCTTGTCCCCATCAACATGGGGACAAGGTGCTTTGGGTGCCTCCCCATGTTGAGGGCAAGCAGCCTGGTATGGTTCAGGAGAGGGAAGGGGGGGCTCGCTTTCCTGGCCTTGAATAAGGGTCTGGTATGGATGTTAGCCTTTTTTTTTTTTTAATTTTGGCGTGGAGTTCCCCTTAAAATCTTTACCAGACCCAAAGGGGCCTGGTATAGATTTTTTTTTTTTTTAATTCAGTCATAGGGTTCCCCTTATCCATTTAAATACTGGGCACTTTCACTGGGCACTTTCACGCCCAGACCAATTTTCAGCCTTCAGTGCTCATTGGCGTCTAAGGAAAATCTTGGTCAGCTTGACATGGCACTGCTTCCAAACCATAAGTGACGGGGACACCACACTTGGGGAGCACCGAGAGGGCGCCCATGACTGCAACATATCCGATTTTGGGGTTGTACAGCTTACCCAGATAATCAGTTATGCATGTAAATGACTATTGCAATGCAGTATGAGAAGTGAAAAAAAGGTATTGCTTCACTTTAAGTACATTTTCTTTTTATATACGTGCTCTGGTCCCATTGTGTACCAAACGTTGGGTATGCCTGTACATTACACTGACTACATTAAACTGACTGAACACACTATCCACTAACTACCTGCCTAATCTCCATTATCACACACTTTACACTAACTACCTGCCTAATCTCTATTGTCACACATTATACACTAACTACACTAAGTTAGTGTACACACACTAACTAAGTAGCAGCCTTACATAGTGTGGGGTGTTGACTTAGCTTTTGGCCAATCATGGCTCTCTCAGTACATTTTGCTGTGATTGGCCAAAGCATACAGGTCAGGTGCATGCTTTCAAAGAGAAAAAGTGACCGCACTCAGAGGTGAATGAACTTGAAGTGTTTATTCCCATTCATAAAAGACAACGGTGCATCGAACAGACATGGACACGGTTAACGCGTTTCACTTACTCATAAGTAAGCGACCTACAGAGTCGTGAAACCCGTTAACCGTGTCCATGTCTGTTCGATGCACCGTTGTCTTTTATGAATGGGAATAAACACTTCAAGTTCATTCACCTCTGAGTGCGGTCACTTTTTCTCTTTGGAAGCTTGATTACTGGATGGCGGATCCGACCAGCACCTGGGCATTTGTGCCTCACCTGACCGGCTTTTCCTGAGGTGCATGCTTTGGTCAATCATCAGCAATCAATGCACTGCAAGAGCGCACTGCAAGAGTGCAGTGCATTATGGGGCGCTCATCGGCAGATGAACTTCCCGCCGAGTGCCCTGTTTGTTTGTGTGTTCAGCGAACACACGTATAGCTGATGTTCGAGACAATCTTACGTTTGACTCGAACACACAGCCCATCCCTGCTCACAAGAAGTAAATGGTGCAAATGCTCATCTGGTATTGGTATCTGTAGATGGAAGTCCTCCTAAGCCCATCCTGCAGGACCACTGTCATCAGTTCGAGCTGCTGGGCAGAAAGATGGCTGACTTGGGAACCTGGAGGAGCCCCAGGAAGCCACGCTAACCAGCGTGGAACGCACTGAGTAAGTGACATCCCCGGAAGGATAGGAGGTACCAGACAAGAAACCCCTGCAGGATGGGTTTAGGAGGATTTACATTTAACAGAACCAGATGAGCATTTGTATTATTTACTTTTTGTGAGTGTTTTTAATATTTTACAATTAAAACCTTAACTGGGATACTACACTTAGGAAGGAAAGGTGTCCCAATACTTTTGACAATATAGTGTATGTGTGATGACTCCAAGCCAGCACCCGACTCCAGCATGTGAGGATAGTGCTTTTCCTTGACTCTAACCTTTTATTGTTATTACCATCTTCTTATTATTATTCAGGATTTATATAGCACCAACAGTTTGTGCAGCTTTTACAATGTAGGGGGGGGGGGGGGGGGCAGTACAATTACAATACAGTTCAAACCAGAAGGAATAGGAAGGACTTGCTCATGAAGCTTACAATCTAAAGGGAGGGGGAGGTGGTACAAAAGGGAATAACTGCAGGGATGATCTGATGGACAATCCAAAACCACATGTCCCTCCTTGGTATAAGCCAAGCCATCCTCCTCCAGTTTGAGAGTGCTGATATGAATTCCTCCAGCAGCTAGTGACATTTATGTACATGTTGCCTGGGGTGTAAAATGCATAGAACCAAGGGAAGTTCCCACACCATGTGCACTGGCATTTTTACAAGCACATGGATAATAAGGTGCAGCCTGTTGAACCATCAGCCTCCATTGAATTAGCACTTCTATTCTAGACAGGAGTCACAAGGTGCTAATAATGGGTGAAAGGCCACTCCCTACATGAAGCTGACTTCCCTGCTTCCCTACCTGCCTATGAAGCCAATGGAGGAAGCCTCCTGTGCCATGGCACTGCATAGAAATAAGCGGGGTGGTTCAGCACCGCACGCCTGGACAGCTCCGGCCGCACCTGATTGCAGCCTGGCACAGGTGTTCTCCTTCCCTTTAATTAGCGCTCCCACTGCAGGCTCATCAATGACCCCCCATTCTATCCAATCCCCCCTTTTATTTATTCATCTCAGCCCCATCCATCACACCTAACCACAAATCATTCCTCAGCCCGACAATAGTAAGAGCCGCACGCTTTAATTCTTGCAGGAGAAGCCTTGCCATTGTCTCAATTGCATTACATCATACCTATCCCTCCTCCTCTTTAACTCCTTCTACCCCGCAGCCCTCCAAGCATAAGTGATAAAAAGCACACAAACGGTCATGCAACTACCCAAGATGCGGCTGTAATAGAACAAGCTGGGGCAGATGGCATTTTACAATCGCTGCTGTCATTGCTGTCATTGCACTTGTCAGGAAGGATTTTTTTTTTTTATTTATTTTTTTTTTATTATTAATATGCATGCAATCATCAAGTTTGCAGTAAGATCTTCCCCCCAAATGAACAATGCATGCATGCGATCTGACAAGGAACACATTGGAATACCTAAGATTTTTAGATGTCTGCTTGCTTCTTGTAAGAGATCAATGAAGTGAGTCTGCAATCTCCGCCGGCTTCACATGGAGTACTCCGCCTGGACCATTTCCCCCATCAATCCGAACACAAATCACAAGATGCTGAAGTCAGGGCAGCCTCCAGGCAAGCGACTGGAGCCACAATCAGCTTGGCATCTCTGCATGTCTGCCTCCCCTGTCAGCACCTAAATGGAAAGGCATCCATGGCAAAAATGGCACATTACAAATTTTGCAATGGGAAGCAGAGCTCGGTAGAAACCATTGTTAAGAGCAGAGTAGGGGAGGTGTCTCTTAAAGCCCCAGCATCCTCCTGACAGCTGCACAAGAATCATCTGCCTGCTGCTTGGCAAATGCATTGATTGTATGCCTCATGTACCCATTGATAGATATTATTTATCCATTGCTAAATCTAACTTTACTTTTTTTTAATATCATCATGTACAATGGTGTGAAGAAGGAGGTGTCGATTGCTTTTTTTTTTTGTAATCAATGACTCAGGGAAAAAAGGCAAAGTCATTTGTGTCACTACATGGGTTTCCAGTAAATGACTAGTCATTTTAAAATCTGGAATGCCATGTGTTGTAACAGAAATCAGTTTTCCGTTATTTGAATTGCTGGCTTGGCTAAAATATTGAGAATAAAGGGAATTGGCTATAATTTTATGAGCCAATAAATGCTTTACAATCAATTCTGTTTTTTTTTTTTTTTCAGTTAAATATGTACTAGCAGCATTATTTATTATTGCAAAAATCAGTTTGCAAAAGGTAGTAATTTACAGCAATTTGCAGAACGTCTTATTTGTTGTAAGTGTTGTAGACTGATTTAAATGCAATCCAGCTGGTTGCTATGGGTTATTGCACTTTGCAGATCTTGATGCCCACCCCATAGGACTCATTTTCATTTGCAGCAACCTCTGAATAGGCGATCCAGGATGAGCCTTTAAGACCAGGTTTACATATGTGTGGCTGCAATGTTCACCTGTTCAGGTGTGATTCAGGCACAAATTTTTGTCCGAATTTGCACCTAAACTGGACCCAAAAATGCACAGGACCCTTTTTGAAATTGCACCACGGCTGCCCCGGACTTGTGTGAACTGGCTCCATTGAGAGCCAGTCACACTAACATGTCATGTGAATTGAACTTGGTGAAAACCGCATCCAATTCGCATACATGTGAACCCGGTGTTCCGTGAAAAAACCATACCCGTGAGAAAACCATACCCTCGTCACTTCTGGTGCACCTACGGAGGGTATAGATTTATCACGGTAGTGTGTGTAACGTTACACTTGCGGCGGTTACATTAAAACAGCTGTGCTGCAATATGAGTCATCTCCGCTCCTGTCCCTCTTACTTCCCTGATCTTGGCTAATAAATATAAAAGCGGCGGCAGGTGTATGAAATCTAAATGACGGAGATGTTGGCTCCGTGATCCGCTTTTATATTTATTAGCCAAGATCAGGGAAGTGTCAGGGATAGGAGCGGAGATGACTCATGTTGCAGCACAGCTGTTTTAATGTAACCGCCGCAAGTGTAACGTTACACACACTACCGTGATAAAACCATACCCTCGGAGCATGCGCACTTGTCAGGCCCACGGCTGTTCAATGACGTATCCGGGGCAGTGAGCATGCGCACTGCTACGCTGCTCAGCTGTTCCTGACAGGAAGTGCATAAGGGGTACCTTGCAGGAGGTATATATTTTTGCTGTGACTGTGAAGCAAAGCATCGTGACCATGGCATGTGTACAACCCCATCCAGCTGCATTTTCAGTTAGAGGGGGTGGCTAGGGGTTGCTAAAACTACAGCTTTTTTTTTTTTACCACTCCCTGACTGCAAGTTTAAATGAAACCTTCGGGTCCGTTCACACCATACTGCACATAAAAATGTACCAGAAATACATGTGCGCTGTTGCGCATTTGCAACTTTTGCACATTGGATTGCACTTATATGCAATAATGTGTGTTGTAGTGTGAACAAGACATATAGGAATAATTGTTTTCTATGTGACCTGCAGCCAAATCCAGTGCAAAAAATGCAGGTCACTAGACATGGCGTGCATGAGCCTTTATAACTTATTGATACTATTTCTTAATATTTTTTACTCTTATGATATAGTGTGTATTAACTAAAATTATAATTAAATAAGCAACACAAGTAGAAACTTTCTTTAAAAAGGCAGATGATAGATATGGTTAATAGTGATTGTCATTCTAAGTTGACAATAGGGAATTATTGTACATTTGGGAGCTGATATTTTTAAATGGAAAATATTAGAGCATCAATAACCAGTAGCTTCATTTTCGCAGGTTATAAAAAGTTCCTGCTTTCTGTGGAGTCTGCTCCCTTGGCTGGTTTCTACCAGTCCCTAAATAAATTCTGAAGTAATCACGCCTTCTCTTGCGTGCAGATATCCCCAGTTGCCTTCAGATATTTTCCCCGTTTGATATGAGCATTTCCATCAGTGCTCTGCAGAAGGGTTAACCTTGTCACACTGCGAAGAATCAACGCAATATCCTTCACAAGGTATCTGAGTCATTTCAGGCAAGCTCACTTTAGCTGCATCATATGTTCTGTCAAGTGGGCTGTGTTTAAATCAGCGGATATTTTTTTCTTTGTGAATGTCCTTCAGCCTTCATTTTGGCAGCCAGGAACACTTCTGGGAAAATGGTTTAATTACATTTGTAAGTATAGTATTCCCTTGAATCAGGAAGGTGTGATTATGATCATTCAAGCTGGAAGATATATATACAAGGAAAAACAAGCAGTTAAAGGGGATGCCCAATTGCTCTTTTTCTGGGTACGTACAGCAGTTTTAGGGTGATGGTAAATGGGTGCTTTCAGTGTTGTGTCTTTAAATGGAGAGTCACCATCACAGTGTCAGATAAGCATGCAACAGTTCCTTTAATTACAAAAGACGCTCTGTGCATAATATAAACTAACATAATTTGCTTTGGACCTATCACTGAGTGTAAAATGCTTTAAACTTATCATTTGACAGGATGAGAGAAATCTCTAGTTAAGCAACATTTGACAGTGTTTGTCCAATGTGAGATTTAGGCTATATTTAGGGACAGGTTCAGGTTTGCTGCTACCATGGGCTCATGTTGTGTCCCTGAGATTTGCAAAGTTCGCATATCACAAACTTTTTGCTGAAAAGTTAGTCGTTGTGACGTCACTAGTCAAAAAAGTGACTAGTAAAAGTGACTAGTTAGTCACTAGAAATAATGAACTAGCTATAATGCGGTGGGTGGCCTTTCCTATAGTCTTGAGTCACAAATTTGAAGGAATAGACAACCTAGTCCCCTTTGGTGAGCTCACAGCCCCATTGGTGGGCTCACAGTGTTGGAACAGTGAGGGAGAGCTGGCAGTTTTTTTAGCAAGAGATACTGATTTTTACATTTTTAAATAGTTTTTTTTTCATATCTTGGTATTGATAAATGTTCTCTATAGCAATGCCCAGTTTACAATGCCTTTTGGTTGACAATAGCTGGCTACAAATGGTCATATTTGAATAACAAGATTTGTGCCATATAGGCTTTTGGGATCACCGCAAAGTTTGCAAATTTCCAGCATGAGTTGCAAAAATGTTTGCAACTGAACCCAGACAAATTTTTTTGAGCCCTAGCTATGTTGAAAAGTTATATAATCTATACTGGGAAAGATATCCCAAAGAATGAAACCAACAACTAAACCTGAGGTGTGCAGGTAAGTGCTGGGGTACAAAGAAAAAACGAGAGAGAGGAAGAAAAAAAGTAAGGAAAGGGAGAGAAAAAGATGGGAGAAAGGAAGCAGGGGAAAGGAGAGGGATGGGAAAAACAAGGTGGGGAAAATAAAAGAAAAAGGACTGGAAAGGGGAACTGGAAGGGACAAGAATGGGGAAAGGTGAGACAGAGAACTGTAAGATAAAGGAGAATAGGAAGAGAAATGGGAGGGCTGGTGGGACTTTTAAGGTACCAGATAATTCAAAATAATAAAGACATAATTAAAAACTAGAAAAGTTTATTGACATAACATCTTTAAAACCAAAGACCAACAGTGTGACATAGATACAACATATATATATATTTTGACATATACAAATGCAAAAAGAGCAAATACATAAAACATAAGGCTGTAAATGAATGATAAAGATGAATGCGTCCAATGATGAACATCAGACCAGTCCCGACATGTTTCACGGGCAACAATGCTCCGTTTCTTCAGGGGAATGAGAATATATCAATATATCAATCTATAATGCCTCATTTGATGTATATGATAGACCCGTTTGTATAGTCAGGATAAAACAGGGTTAAAAACAGGAGGGCTCAGGTTTGGCGGCCATGTTGGAACCAACACGCAGGGCAATGAACTGCAAAGTAATAGATGGATAAGTGGGCCCTTTCAAGTACGGGTTGGTAACTCGGAGTCCGATATGGAGTCCAGATACTGGGTTTATGTGCTGTTGTCGCTGGGTCAAGAAAAGCCAGCCATTAAGCAGTTCTGCGTGGGACCGCCATAGGAGTCGGCGCTGTTTGATATGGCGGTCCCACGCAGAACTGCTTAATGGCTGGCTTTTCTTGACCCAGCGACAACAGCACATAAACCCAGTATCTGGACTCCATATCGGACTCCGAGTTACCAACCCGTACTTGAAAGGGCCCACTTATCCATCTATTACTTTGCAGTTCATTGCCCTGCGTGTTGGTTCCAACATGGCCGCCAAACCTGAGCCCTCCTGTTTTTAACCCTGTTTTATCCTGACTATACAAACGGGTCTATCATATACATCAAATGAGGCATTATAGATTGATATATTGATATATTCTCATTCCCCTGAAGAAACGGAGCATTGTTGCCCGTGAAACATGTCGGGACTGGTCTGATGTTCATCATTGGACGCATTCATCTTTATCATTCATTTACAGCCTTATGTTTTATGTATTTGCTCTTTTTGCATTTGTATATGTCAAAATATATATATATGTTGTATCTATGTCACACTGTTGGTCTTTGGTTTTAAAGATGTTATGTCAATAAACTTTTCTAGTTTTTAATTATGTCTTTATTATTTTGAATTATCTGGTACCTTAAAAGTCCCACCAGCCCTCCCATTTCTCTTCCTATTCTCCTTTATCTTACAGTTCTCTGTCTCACCTTTCCCCATTCTTGTCCCTTCCAGTTCCCCTTTCCAGTCCTTTTTCTTTTATTTTCCCCACCTTGTTTTTCCCATCCCTCTCCTTTCCCCTGCTTCCTTTCTCCCATCTTTTTCTCTCCCTTTCCTTACTTTTTTTCTTCCTCTCTCTCGTTTTTTCTTTGTACCCCAGCACTTACCTGCACACCTCAGGTTTAGTTGTTGGTTTCATTCTTTGGGATATCTTTCCCAGTATAGATTATATACAGATTAGGGATGCGGTACCTCCATTTACTATCTTGTGCTACAAACACACCCTTTATTTGAAATGTTGAAAAGTTAGAAAAATGTATGGAAGCATCCATGTTAACTTAGAAGGCATTTACCTTGTTCTAAACTTACATTGATAGTCAGGCATTGTATATAAATTACTTGTGATGTTTGGGCCAAAGTAACGCAAGTATCACAAGCAAAATTTGGCCCATTGAACCAGACCCACCACATATAATATAATTCACACCCATTTTATTGCAGCGGCTGGTATGAGGTATGGTACACTGGGATAACTGCAGTGCCAATGCACTGATCGTGGAGCATCACACTGTTCACTTTTTTTTTACCCAACTTTAATGAACTGTCACACAGTGAGATTTCATTACATTATATTATCAACTGTGTAGGAGACAAGGCATTTTGCCTTGTCTTGTGGTGGGACTGCACTGGAATAGCTGCCTAACACAATCCCCCTGCACCTGGTGTGAAAAGACCCTTAGTCAACTAATCTTTCTTGGACTCAGCAGTTGGGAAAATGCTTAACACTTGTAGAAGTCATAAACACTTGCTATGTTCCTTTTTTTTGCACAGCAGCAAACACATTAGTTACATTTAACGCTGTGTATTCCGTGTCCTGAAGGCTGCCTTTTGTCAAATCTTCCCTTCATGCCATCTTAACAGTTGCCTGATATTGCATTGAGTGCCTGTCTTCTGGATCTGTATGGGCTAATAGCAGCCACTTATATTGATAATGATTCTCACCACTTAATCACCCCCTTCTGCCCTTTCCACTCTTCTGGGACCTGTCACTAGTATTCTCCCACAATGCATCACATTCTGTGAATGGAGGAGGAAGAAATGAATGACATGATCTCCACCCCCTTTCAAAGAATGTGGGAGAATAGTAGTATGAGGAGTCTGAATGGCTGGGAGGGCACAAGGGGGCACACATGCAGGGCAACTCTTCACAGTGGCAATTGCTGCTGTCCAACCCATACAGCAGTGTTTTTTAACTAGAGTGCCGCGGCACTCTGGGGTGCAACAGAGTCCCCAGGAGTTTTGCGGCAAAATGGCAGAAAAATCCTGTACAGTCCAATCTGAAAGCGTTCTTCTCTTAACTCCTGTGTACAGAGAGGAGGGAGTGAGCACAGCCCATACCTCCTCCCAGGTCTCTCCTGCTCTCACTACTTCTGTTGGCAACCCAGAAAGCTCACAGCTGCTTAGGGTGGGGTCAATGAGTTTGAGAATGGGAACAGGTCCCCCTGACCAACACCATGTAGATCTTGTAGTTTGGTTTAGATAGGCATTGGGGCCTGGGAATGAGGACTCACCGCTGGAGGAGTAACTGAAGCGAAGGGGAGAGGTGATAGACTTAATGTGTTCATGATGGCTACAGTGCTCCACACTGTAGAGACGGTAGAGACTACTGTTCAAGAGGTTGTGCAATGAAGATACTGTGTGCTGCATTGTAAAAACACTGTTAAGGAAGTCAAGATATGAACTGTAAGGCTTTGCCAATGTTCTTCAGTAAATTGTTGAAAACCATTTGAGTGAGCATTCTTTATTCTGGGTAACAGGCCTCAGGCCAGGAACATGTAAAGAGGTGGGCCTCAGGCCAGAAGAATGTGAATGACACCATATGGCAGAGTGTCTCCTAAAAACAGGTATGTAGGCGCCCTATCCAGAGGAGAAGCAGGGCAGGACCTCGGCCAGCTTGGCGCAAACTGTTGTTCAGTCCAGGTCCCTTACACTCTGCAGTGATTTCACTGCAGAACCAACAGTTTTGTCATAACCAATTACAGAAATCTGCTGGCAGGATACACAGGTAATAAAACCATGCCATTGGGGAATTCAGAAAAACAAAAATATCAAAATATTTGTATTATTACAGTTAACAGACTGCATTAAATATATACAGTATATTTTTTACTTTTACCCATTCTTTGATTTTAACCACCTCCCACCCGGGCCATTGTAGATATATACGGCCGGGTGGGAGTCTCGTCCTTCTGAATGGACGTTCCGGAACGTCCTTCAGAAGGAGAGAGATCACGCCGCCGCGGGCACGTGCAGCGGCGCGATCTCGATGTGCCTGTGTCCCTAGGACACAGAGCAACAAGACTCGGCAGGAGGGCCCTGTGATTGGCCCTCCTGATCACATGACGGCTGTGACCAATCACAGCCGTCATGTAATGTCAATACAGCCGTTGTAACGGCTTCGATCTCTTCTCCTCCTGACAGATCCTGTCAGTGAGGAGAAGATCAGAGGATCGATTCTGCAGCCGGGGTGATCAGTGAGTATTTCTAATTACTCACTGATCACAGGGGGGGTCTGTGCTGGTAATCAGATTATTGATTACCAGTGCAGCCCTGGGGGGAGGGGATGCCACTAGAGCCACCAGGGATGCCCACCCATGACCACCAGGGATGCCCACCATGGCCACCAGGGATGGCAAACAGGGCTCAGAGAGCCTGCCAGTGGTGCCCCCCTATCAGTGCTGCCCACCAATGCCATCTATCAGTGCTGCCCACCAGTGCCCATTATTGCCATCTATCAGTGCTGCCCACCAGTGCCCATTATTGCCCACCAGTGCTGCCTATCAGTGCCCATCAGTGCCCCCCATCAGTGCCGATCAGTGCCACCCATCAGTGCCACCCATCAGTGCCCATCAGTGCCGCCTATCAGTGCCCATCAGTACCCATCAGTGCCACCCATCAGTGCCCATCAGTGCTGCCTATCAGTGCCCATCAGCGCTGCCTATCAGTGCCCACCAATGCTGCATATCAGTGCTATCTAGCAGTGCCACATATCAGTGCCCATCAGTGCTGCATATCAGTGCTACCTATCAGTGCCCATCAGTGCTGCATATCAGTGCCACCCCATCAGTGCCACCCCATCAGTGCCACCCCATCAGTGTCTCCTCATCAGTGCTTGTCAGTGCGGCGTCATCAGTGCTCATCAGTACAGGAAAAAACGTATCTATTTACAAAATTTTAAAACCTAAACAAAAAAAACGTTTTTTTTTTTTTTTTTCAAACTTTTCGTTTTTTTTTTATTTGTGCACCAAAAAAGAAAAAACCTGGCGGTGATCAAATACCACCAAAAGAAAGCTCTATTTGTGGGGAAAAAATTGCATAAATTTGGTTTAGGTAAAGTGTTGCATGACCGCGCAATTGTCATTCAAAATGCAACAGCGCTAAAAGCTGAAAATTGGTCTGGGAAGGAAGGGGGTTTAAGTGCCCAGTATTGAGGTAGTTAAAGTACACATCTGACCGTCTCCATAAAAATTAATAATTTACTTTGCAGTCACAGAAACTGTTTTTTATTATAGAGGCAGAATAATGTTTTAACACCCAGATACTTTATTAACTTTTATAGACATTTAAAGGTTCCAGTATCTGTACAGAAAGGTATACAATGTAAATGTGTTTGCTTGGCAACCTATTCCTCTGAGATTTACGGAGTACATAAATAATTTACATCTGTACTGCCCCCAAAGGATAACGTCCCTACAACATTCACACAAAGATGAATGTATTAAAAGTAGAAAGCAGGCAACACCAGTCTCTTTCTGTTAGTTCATTTTTATTTCTACTCCACACCTGGGTTGAACAGGTGTGCATCCTTGTTATCTTGTCAACTTTAGGAGATAAATGCAGAATACAACAGTTTACAGTAACTAAATTACTTAGTCGCAAAAGTACATCTTACCAGAAACAAGTTCACCTAAACCTCAAGTCTTAAATACAGTTGCAGAACTTTCTACCCAAAAAAATATAATTAAAGTGTATCTAAATCCAGAAACAACATGTTTAAATATGGCAGCTTGCCAGTCCCCTTGCTTTTTTTACCTGGTGATCTGACCAGTAACACACCTCCTGTTTTAAGGTCGCTGAGCGAAATTCTCCACTGTATCTCTGGAGGAGCAATGTAGCTAACCTTGGACAGCAGCATTGCCAACCTGTGGAGAGAGTTTCCCGCACCGTGTTCTAGTGTGAGACGGTCCTAAAGCTTTACACCAGCTTTAAAGCTTTGGATAGAACCAGGATGGGATGAAACCTGTGTCAGGCTTTAAAAATTGTCCCATTGAGGAGATTTATTTTCAGTACTAGTTCTAGAGTAAGGCCTAGTTCACACACCTATGAATTTTTTAGTGCATTTTTAGTTTTGCGAAAACACACTACAGTCCATTTAACATAGTTTCCTATGGTCACATTCACATCTGTGCATTTTATGGAAAGGGCCAGGGACCAGCAGGTTGTAATTTTGGTTCAAGAGACTTCAATGGATCAAAAATGTGTATTGAAAACACAAAATGCACCTGGAATAAGCATAAACTGCAACCTGCATAGATGTGCATCAGGCCTGAATCTCTCTAATGAGGACACAGACAGCAGTAAAAACTGACAGATATTCTGACTGTTACCCACTATACTTAGAAAATTGCTTTATTACTGTATGTCAGGGGTATCCAAACTTTTAAAGACTAACTTTTCTTTTTTTTTTTTCTAAATTCCAGCTTTAATATGTACTAGTTTACCAATAATGTTCCTCTGTTACAGAAAAGGAAAAGCTTTCTCTGTCTTTTTTACATCAGCCTCCAGTCTCCTGTTTAAAACGTCCCCATCACCGGTCCTAAACGTTTGTATTTGTGACAGAAAAATAAGGAAGGAAGTAGTTCACCAGCTAACCTCATTAACACACATTCTGCGCCTGCCCTCCCACTCTAGGAGATTGCCTCCTCCCACCCCTGCAGTTACATGATAATCCAGTGCACCCAATATCAACTCTGCTGTCACTAAATACACAGCCAGGATCTTGCTTGTTTTGTGTGTTACCTTCATCTTGCATAGATCATTCATTTGGCAGAGTGAGCAGGAGCTGAGCATCACCTAACATCCTATGTGGAACAGAGCTGTAGTATTAAAAACAGAAGAAGTGTGTCCTTGGAAGTCTTTGAAGCTCTTCTTTAGATCTACCATCAACTATGTAGTTCAAGGGCGTGCCTGATTGGATACAGAGTGATTGGATAGATAGGTGTGTACACCTCTAATATCGTTTTGGTAACTCAATAACAGCATCCCAAACGCAGAAGCAAACATACATTTTGCCACCTAAAAATATGTATGACAAACGCAACAAAACTCTCAGTAAAAAATGTGCAAACCAAAACATGTCAAAATGTCCCATGAGCTACTTTGCCACGTGTAGTGCAGCCTATTGAAATTTTGCTCTATGAATGTAGCTGGAAAAACAAGCCAAAAATTGTGGACTCCCATTACACTAAGTGTGAATGGGTCCTAAAAGTAAGACTGGCGTGGCTTCTGGTCTCAGCTATCAGTTAAATGTAGGTCACAAGAGAAGAAAAGTAAAGGTGCTTTTGTGATCCAATGGGGAAGCATAGCCACAAAATCTTTGACCATATTTCTCTTTCAGAAAAATACTTATCTGGGGCTTTTCCCCACAGTAAGTCCTCTTCGCCACTAGATCGTGCTGTTCTTCCATGTTAAATGACACTAGATGGAAAGCTGGAGTAGGGTTTTAAGAAGTTTTCCTAAAGCCCTCAAAACACCTTTGGCTCAGAACTAGGACTGTTAATTGTTGGCTGTAGTTAAAGTGCAGATAGCATATGGCAGGCTCCAAAAACATGTGGTGGAACTAGATAAAAACACTCATCATTAAATAATTCCATATGGTCTTTTTAGTCAAATCAGTTCTTTAAAGTGAAGCATGAGTGCATTTGTGTCTTTGGTGGTGCCCATTCATCATTCTGTCCATTTTTATTGTTTAGATCCCTTATCTACATTACTGGTAGAGCTTTTATAGTACAATATTTTCCTAATGCAATTCCTTATATAAGTTCATCAGTTTTATTTGTTTTTTTATTTGTTTCATGCTTACTATCCAGGAAAGTAATGCTTACTTTTAAGCTGAGGTGTCAAGTTCGGGTGTCTCATTGCACTTGGACCAAAATGTTAGATATACAGCTGTTCGGAAAGATTCCAAATACATAATGCTTTTAAACATTGGAGGTCAGAGGTGTATTATACTGGATAGAGCAAAAAAAAAAAAAAAAAAAAAAAAAACTTAAACACCAGGTGTTAGAATAGAAGCAATTCCAGAACTAGTGAACATAATCATTGTCAGTAATGTCATAGTAACAGCACTGAACAATTCCTGAAATTGTAACAGAAAACCTAAGCCTCCTGAAGAGCACCTGCAGTGATGAAGAAAATCAATGTGTTGCAAAGTAAGAAGGCAGCTGTGACGGGAGTCACTTTGGTTGGGGGGGGGGGGGCCCGTGGAACACAGCTTACCTTAGAGAGGTTGGGAAATCCCTCTCTCAGCCCCATAGGCCCCTCTTATGTGTAAGTCACCCTGTGTCTAAGCTGCTGACTGCAAATCACTATAGACTCTTCGTGGTCATCAGTGGGCTCTTGGAATTATAATGAATAGTGAAGGATGGTTAAGCTCCTGAATTTAGCAGAAAAATATGGAATTTTCAAATCAGTGTTTGCACACCCCAAAATTTGATATTTAAAATGATTTTAAACCCCCATTTTGTTTTAAAATGAATAGAAAATAATAGTTCCTCTTTTTCTGGTTGGTGCTAAGTGCATACAGAGACACACAAAGCACCCAGCAAGCAACGCCACTGCTCCCTTCTTCAAGCAATTTGACTGATAACAGAAGGATCCTATCACTTCACTGCCCTCAGTACCCTCCACTGCACCCTAAAAACCAGGGACGCAGTCCTAATGTAAGGTTGTAAACCCTGATATATACTCAGTGAAGTGACAAGCCTCAGGTGATTCACAGAAATGATACAAATCCTCATAAATAAGTTGTACTTGTTTATCTGCCAGTCTTCCAAAACACACCTTTTTTTTTTCCATCATCTCTTATTAAGAGAAAGCAAGGGATGGGGATCTGATATTACACACAACACAGAGCTAGAGAACAGAGCTGCATGAAATCTGATAGCTGACTGGAGGAAATGGACACCACCCTTCTAACAGGCTCATAGAGAAAAACACAGAGCTTAGTCTATGAGTCCACTGATATATACTGGAGAGGGGGGGGGGGGATGTTTCGCAGGAGGATGAGGTGTTGGCTTGGAGTTCTATCAGTGATGCATGCAGATAACAGTAGGATCAGAGGAAAGAGAAGAACCAGACTCAGTGCTTTGGAATCAGGCTAATACACACTAAATAGGGATGTTCTTTGTTCATTTTCATGTCTGAGGTTTGCAACCACTTAAGGGTAGAAAACACCTAACAAAAAATTGGCTGTAAAGGCAAGAGGTTTTTTCGCCTTACTGCATTTTATGCAGCAAGGTAAAAAAAAAAACTTAAGCATGCAGCTCCCCCCACAGCCCCCCTAAATACATACCTGAGACCAATCTCAATTAAGCTACGTGCAGGAGAGCAGCAGAACTGCAGTCTCTCTGTCTCCTATTGGCTTAGAATCAGCAGCAGGAGCCATTGGCCAGTGACAAGGGAGAGGGGGACGGGGCCGAGCCCCGTTCCTGTGTTTTATTGACACAGAGTGCGGCTTGGGAGTGAGCATGCATGAGTGCTCCCATAGCAAGCGGCTTGCTATGGTTGCACTCGGCGGGGGGTAGAAGCCAGGAGCACCAGAAGAAACCTGAGAAGAGGAGGATCAGGGCTGCTCTGTGCAAAACCATTTCACAGAGCAGGTAAGTACAACATGTTTGTTACTTTAACAAAAAAAGAAAATAAAAAACAAGTCTTTACAATCACTTTAAGTACCAATTTACCAACTTCAGCTCCAGAAGAATTGTCCCCCTTCATGACCAAGCCATTTTGTGTGATACACACTGCGTTACTTTAACTGACAATTGAACGATCGTGCGACCATGTACCCAAATAAAATTGATGTCCTTTTTTTTCCCACAAATAGAGCTTTTTGGTAATATTTGAGCACCACTGCGGTTTTTATTTTTTGCCCTATAACAGAAAAAGACTTTTGAAAAAATAAAACATTATTTTTTACTTTCTGCTAAAAAACATATCCAATATAAAAATGTAAAAAATCTAATTTCCTCATCAATTTAGGCCAATATGTATTCTGCTACATGTTTTTGGTTAAAAAAAACCCAATAAGCGTATATTGATTGGTTTGCGCAAAATTTAAAGTGTCTACAAACTATGGGATAGATTTATGGAATTTTTTTAAATTATTTCTTTTACTAGTTATGGCGGCGATAAGTGATTTTTAGCGGGAATGAGACATTGCGGCAAACAAAAATCTCCCACTGTGGGGGAGATTTACGAAAACTGGAGCACTCAGAATCTGGTGCAGCTGTGCATAGTAGCCAATCAGCTTTCAGATTTTATTGTCAAAGACTAATTGAACAAGCTGAAGTTAGAATCTGATTGGTTACTTTGCACATTTGCACCAGATTCTGTGTGCTTCAGTTTTAGTAAATCCACCCCTAAGTGACACTTTTTGGGGACCAGTGACACCAATACAGTGATTAGTGCTAAAACAAAATGCATTGTCACTGTACTAATGACACTGGCAGGGAAGAGGTTAACATCAGGTGCAATCAAAGGGTTAAATATGTTCCCTGGGAGTGTTTGCTAACTTGTGGGAGGTGCTTTCACCTGGGGAAGACAGAGATCCGTGTTCCTGCTTAGCAGAAACACGTGATCCCCATCTTCCTCTCTGACAGAATGGGGATCTGCCTTGTTTACATGGGCAGACCACCGTTCTGGCTCTCTCGGAGTCGATCGCCGTGTGCCAGCGAACATCAGGTCCGCCAGACCCGCTGATTGGCTCCTGCTGTGTCTAATCACAGTGGGAGGGGGTTGCTGGCGGCACGCATGTGCGCCCCCGGACCCGGAAATGGAATTGACATACAGGTACAATTTCGCTCTGAAGGGCCGCCCTGCTGCAGTATATGTACCTGGGACAGTCCAGAAGCAGTTAAAGCATTTAATGAGAAGTGTGAGGTACTGGCTTGATATGGGTTAAGGGATATGGATGTCATATATGTGCCACCTAGGTTTCACACCTACGCTAGGTGAGAAGCCCCAGGATTTGTCTGTTATTGAGAAAACAAACATTTTGTTTTCTCATATGAAGAGATGCTTCAGACTTCTCTCAGATCTTAATAAGTTCAGGTCTGGATCCTTAAGCCTAAATACTTTGTAGAGCTTTGGCATTAAGCCTTCAGTACTAGGTCCATGTTTTACTTGTTAGCCTAACCTCAATAATTAGTCAGCTGTGCACAAGCCTTTATAGATGTTATGAACTGAATTTGAATCATTATTTCTCTGCTATGTAGAAGTCCACTGCTAGGTGAAAGGCTGACCACTGACGGAATGTTGGAAAGATACATGTGCTGCTTGCTTTGGGGAACCCATCAAGGGGCATCCAACATATATTTAATTGTACATACATTATAATTGTATCATATATTAAAGAGAAAGTAAACTCTCCCCCTTGAGTGCTCCTTCTCAATGCAGCCAGTATATTTAATTTTTGCCTTACATTCTGCCTAATTAGTGATCTCTTCGGATGTCTATTACTGTTATTTGGTCTGTTTTTTATTTTCTTCCTTCATGTCTGAAGCCAGCGCCATCTTATATATTGTCTTCTGAGGCAGCAGTGGTGTCGGCTTCCGCCTTTAATGTTTCTCCCTTCCATAATCTCACACATGCCCAGTAAGGGCTCTTTCTTTCGCAATACGATCCGCTCCAGCAATTTTTTTTTTTTTCCCGGACACGGGTGACACTTGTGTCATCCGCTCCGTATGTCCGCATATCATCCCATCCGTTTGCGGATGATATACGGACATAATGTATGTCTATGGGCATTGCGGATGACACCGCTGACATACGATTTTGTATCCGTTCCGTTTTTTAAACGGAAGAAAAATAGGGTTCTGTTCCATTCCAAAAAACAGAACAGAACTGAAAGGACGAAAATCGGATGTCAGCGGATGGTCATTAAGGGATATGGATTGTATCATGCGCTGGTGACATCATAGAACTGGACAGCGATGGATTGCAGGAAAAGTAAGCAGATTAGAAGAGATCTAGAGACAGTGATTTGTAGAGTATGTGCTGATTATTTAAATGGGGGAAAATTGCATTTGGCGTGTTTACTTCCACTTTCACAAGTTTGGCTAGCTTCCTATAGCCTACCCTGTTATATGATTTGTTTAGTAAATACTTCAAATAAAGGTATTCTCTAACACCTGGTACACACCAAGCTTTTCTCTATGAAAAATAGCTGATAATTAGACATTTGAAAAACATAAAGATAAAAAATAGATAATTTATGTATTCATGTGCAGTATGTCGTGTGTGGAATTTTAGCAAGGCACTTGCACCTTCAATGTATTTTATCCAATGAGAACAGTTCCAAAATCATAATAGTTATATTTTACCCTGGAACCAGAAAAGCCAAAGAGTCAGTTCATTGTGTCCACTTATGTCCCTGAGCAACACAACTTTAATTAGGTGTCAACTTTAAAGTTAAAAATAGGATGCTACGCCTGATTTATAAAAACAATCTGAGGAAAGGAAACCAATATTAGGAGGAAACGATTTAAATATCTTCTATTTATTACCTACAGCTGAAATCCGACTAGATCCTTTGGGCAAAAGCTTTGGCTTATGGCACCAATTATGTCAGCCCCATTTTGTCACATCTGTGTTTTCTTTAAAATATAAATGGTGCCAGTATTTATAATGGAAAACAGTGCTGAGCAGAGCAAAGGGGATATTAATGATGAAGTGTGTGGGGTGGCTCAAAAAATATTTAGCTATAGTAAGAATGAAGTTGCCAAAATATAAATATCAGATAAAATTTAAATAAAATTCAATGGTTGTAAATCAAACCTGTGGTGTGGCTATGCAGGGCCAAGAAGCAGGGTTACTTTAAAGCTGGAATAAACACCAACAAATATTGCATCAATACTGTGGTGGCTACATTCTAATCTTTTTTCATTTATTCTGACCCAGTGATCTGACCAATAAGTCTGTTATTTTTCTATTTCCTTTAAAAGACTAAACTGTCCAGCAAAAGTGTCAGTTAGAGGATTGAGACAAGCCATTTAAAGTGGTTGTTAATTCACCATCTGATCTTTATACCATCCCCTCTGTTAGATAAGATCATGTGTCCTAGTGCCTGTGCTTTATAAAAAAAAAAAAGCAGATTTCTACCTGTTTTCACCTCCCGCGCTCTTGTGACTTCCGGCTCTCTCCTCTCCCTGTCTGACATCTCCAGTGGGCAGCGCCAAGAACCCCCGCTGATGTCAGCCGGAGACGAAAGGAGGAGAGAGACGGGAGTCACGTGAGCATCGGGAGGCGCCGTGAAAACAGGTAGAAATCTGCTTTTTTTTCATAAAGCACAGGAACTAAAACATAGGTTGCTATCTAGCGAGTTCTTTTTATTGATTAATTTCTTTTTAAAAGCATATACCAATCTTTAGTGAAAACAGTCTTTTACATATCTATGTATGCTAGTTATATATATATTTCAGTGTTAATATTCCTTTACATATAAGATTATAATATATATCTTTAAATCTTATTTTAAAATGGATCTAAACACAGAAAAATACTGACTTGTTTTATGATCCCACACAAACAAGATTACCTTGGAATAGTGTCTTAGACCTTATCTTAAAGAAAGTCAACAGACTATTTATTTATTACCTTAGGTCAACACAGCATGTCTGGGGTAAACCTGTTTAAGAATTTCCTGAACAGGCACTTTTAAAGGAAATTTAACCTTTCAGTAGCCTAACAAAAATAGACGCCATTGCTTCAACATTTCTATGCAGAACAAAATATGACATTTCATTTCTTTTTGTGAATTTAATCTCCCCAAATAACCCTGACAGGGTCATTGTACCTCTCATGTTACAACCCCTCCAACACAATAGGGAATTCTCTGGTTGGCATTTTTGTGCTTCTATAGGAGTTATATGCCATCTCGCTAGATATTTGTAATTAACTTTACTCATGTTTATATCTGCCACAATACCTTTAGCAGCTCCCAGTACTTTACTCACTTGTAGCTTTCTTAAACGTGTTCCTATTTCCTTTTCCCATGCACCAATGAATGGAGGAATTTTTGGCCCTGCCATCTCGGTAAGTATTTTATATATCCGAGATACACATTGTTTCACTTTGGTTTACGAATTTCATAGTTTTCCCACTGAGTTTAAATCCTCCTCGGATTTAATAGGTTGCAGTAATGTTTTCACTAATTGCTTTAACTGCAAATACCTAATAAAATATCCTAATATGGACATATCTTTCCTCCTTTTATAACATCATTAAAACAATGTATTTTTAATTCATTCGCCAAAATGTGCCCCGTTACTGGGTAAAAAATAGTTTGTAATCTCGAGTGATATTAGTGGTGAATTATATTCCCAAGAGAATACGAATTCTGCTGTTCAAAGGTGGATCTGTTGCTCCTCCAATCAGAGTGGAGACACCTTAGGACAGGAAGTGTTATATAATATATACATTTTTTGTTGTTGTGTTTATGCTGCTTTAATACTCTCCTCCACAGCAGAATATGCTTTCCTTTGTTGCCCTGACACTCCATTCACCTGCCAGGTGTGAGGTTAGGAGGCCCAGTGTAAGCTCTGAGTAACGCTATTCAAAAAAGGAGGCTGAGAACTGTCCCACCACCCCTGTGGTGAACACGGTAGTTGATATTTGATATAACTAGATATTGAGGATTATTATGTAATTTTTGTATTCACATTATGTTTGTTTGAGATAGCGCACTTTTAATATTTTTAAAGAGTTTGTGTGGTCTAGTATTCAGCTATTTTTTTGTACAGCAGTCTCATTCTTTGCGGTCAAATGCGAGTTCCAGGAATTTTTGAACTAACCCCTGCGTGACAGTTCTGGGCCAATCATCACTGCTGTTCCTTGAGAAGAAGGTGAATCCCATGTTCCTCCATGTTCAGAGTTAACTTTTTACTCCTGTCACCTGACTGGAGCAATGTAAGAAGAAGGGCAAAGTGACTATGAAAGGGGCACTTTTTCCGGAAAAGGCAAAACACACATTGGCTATAAACGAATATTCAGGACAAAATGTGAATCACACAGAAACAAAGAGTAAGGCTTGCTGATTAATCAGGTAATTGGTTAATAAAATCCTTTGTTCTAGATTGAAAAATGTGGGAATCAATGTTCATTATTACAGGCTTTAATTTTTTTTAAAAAGGGGTAAAGCTGCGCTAAAATGATATATGTAATAAAACAATATAGTGAATAATATCTCTAAAAGATAGCAATAGGCTATCAAATTAGTGACTAATCAAATAATCGTGCAATCAAACAGATCGATAGAAGTGACTCCAGATTAATGCAATAAATTATATAGAACACAAAGTCCATTACAGAATAAAGAGTCCGAAGGTGAATAAAATAGTGTTCAAGGACAGAATCCTCCACCGCTAAATATTATTCTTTCCACCGTGCTGAGAATTATATCACGCTAATGCGCTTACCAGATGAAGGCTGTAATCAGGCATATATCACTCATGAGAGTATATCCAACCAGCTCAAACCAGGACCCTTGGCAACTCCACTCAGACCAGCAAGATGACTCCCCTCAGACCAGCAAGATGATAGAAACCGCAGCATATAGACCCGGGCAATCCACAATCCAACAATGGTCATGAAAGAATAATAGCCACCATAGTGAAGTATGTAAAGATGCACATTTATTTTAATGGTAAAACACTCACTTGTATATAAACGAACAGCGCTTGTATCGGCAGGATCTAGAAAACACCGCCGCCCGACTTCCGGGTATCACGTGGTGACGTCAGCACACCTTCCCAACGCGTTTCATCATAGATGACATCTTCCTAGGGACTCGAGATATGGGAATCAATGTTCATTATTACAGGCTTTAATATTTTTAACATTTGCCAGTATAATTTTTACCAGTGGTTACAATGATATGGCCACTTTCCTTCAACTAAATATATATTGTCATGTGCATATTGTATTTGAGCTACATACTGTAGGTATTTAAAATTAAAACATTCAGTTCAATAGATAGCGATGCACAGCTGAACAATCATCACAACTGATGTTACAGTACTGGGACAGATTATGAAATTAAGATTTACAACATTGGCATCAAAATAACTAATCTAAATAATTGCTTTAATTCAAAGGTGTGCAAATACAATGTTTATATGCATACAGTATATTACTTTTCTTTTACCATGACAGAAATGGGAAGGACATAATACAATTTAAAGAACTACATTTAAGACAAGAACTAACAGTACATTTGAATATTTGCAGGTTATGAGCTTTTGCTGCAGTGCAATGAAGCTTTTTAATCAAAGTATATTGAAGGGATAGCGTTCACTTGTTAGTCTTCAGCAGTCACACAAGCAGACATTTATGTATTTATTTCTGGCTGGAGTCCTTGAACTGGAAGAAAACCACCATGACTGATGGATCAATAAGAATAAAACACAAAAATATAATGATTCCAAAAGAAAACACAGTCACTGCTTTTATTCAAACCTGGGGGCATGGTCACAATAAATCTACATATCCATTGTCATTCCAGCTTAAGGAATTTGTTTTATCAAAATACCCTCCTCCATTTGAATGTATCCTGTCCAAAACTTAAAGTTTAAAACTTTATTGTATACTATCATGTTTTAAAAGGATAAAAAACATCTAAAAGAAGAGGACTTCGTCGACATACCAGTACCAAGACAAGCAATTACTTTAAAATACTCAAAAGGTCTCATTAAAAAAGTAGTCTTTCTCACCTATTAACCACTTTAAGACCGGGCCTATTTTTGACACTTGGTGTTTACAAGCTAAAATAATTTTTGTGTTGCTAGAAAACTACTTAGAAACCCCAAACATTACACATATATTTTTTTTTTAGCAGAGACCCTAGAGAATAAAATGGAGATTGTTGCCATATTTTTTATCACACCATATTTGCACAGCGGTTTTCCAAATGCAATTCTTTGGGAAAAAATTAAATCTTTTTGAATTAAAAAATAAGAAAACAGCAAAGTTAGCCCAATTTTTTTCCATATTGTGAAAGATATTGTTACTCTGAGTAAATAGATACCCAACATGTCATGCTTCAAAATTGCACATGCTCGCGGAATGGAGACAAATATTGGTGTTTAAAAATCCCCATAGGCGACATTTATTTTAAAAATTTGTACAGGTTACCAGCTTAGAGTTATAGAGGAGGTCTAGGGATCAAATTATTGCTCTCGCTCTAACGGTCGTGGCGATACCTCACATATGTGATTTGAACACCGTTTACATATGTGGGCTTTACTTGCGTATGCGTTCCCTTCTGCTAACAGGGACAGGGCACTTTAATTTTTTTTTCCTATTTATTTTATTTACTATTTTTTGATTTTTACACAGTTTTAAAAAAATAAATGTGATCATTTTTTTCCCTATTACAAGGAATGTAAACATCCCTTGTAATAGAAATAGGCATGACAGGACCTCTTTATTGTGAGATCTGGTGAGATCTGGGGTCAAAAAGAATTGCTGAAAAAAAATCGGCCCTTTAAACCGGGTGCTAGGCAATGGAATTTGATATTGCTCCGGTCCTCTAAGACCATAGAGTCGAGTGGGGGGGCCATCTTGCCCTCACTCGACTTCCTGTCTGTGAGGAGCAGGGACCGGATCATTTTCCCCGCTGCCGGCAGGTCCGGTAAGCTGGGAAAACGACCGGGATGTGGCGGGAGGGGGGGCCACCTCTTCCGCAGCACAGGAGGGGTGAGCCCGCAGCAAATCCGCCACTGGGACCACCCTTATCTGAAAGAGGACCGCCCGCCGTTTAAAAAAATACTGGGGTTATGGCAGCTATCTGCTGCCATAACCCCGGTATTTAGCGTCAAAAGATTGATGTACTGTATAATGATGGCGGGCGGTCGGTAAGTGATTAAGGTCTAGCTTAGTGTATGATAGGGTATTAATTAGTTAAAATGGCTACTCCTAATTATTTTTTACCAAATCAGTTATCTTCACATGTTTGATTTAAAAATGAAATACTACTGCCTTCATTCAGAATGCTGGGTTATGGCCCCTTCACATCATTAAGTTTATATTAGTTGGTTTGTGCAAAAGTTAAAGCATCTACAAACTATGGTATATATACTGGATATTTTTTTGTACTAGTAATGACGGTGATCAGTGACCTTTAGTGGGACTTTGATAGTGTGGCGGACAATCTGACACTAACTGACACTAACTGGGGGAGAACTGACTAATTGCCACTGACTAACTACCAGTAGCACTAATACAGTAATCAGTGCTAATACTTTACACTGTACTTTTGACACTGGCTGGAAAGGGGTTACCATCTAGGGGCAATGATAGGGTTGACTGTGTGCCTTACAATGTGTAATGTGTGCAATATGTGCTGTTTTTACTAATAGATGTGGCTGATTTTTCTCCCTATGAAAACAGCCACATCACTGCTCTCTGTACAGAGCCCTGTGTTGTTAGTAAACACAGGTCTCTGTGCTGTGATTCGCTAAGTATAAATCATTGGCCGGGACCTGCTGACTAACTCGTGTTTTAATGAATGAATGCACAGATTGGGTGCAGCAGGGCCTCCCATACGCAAAATATGTACTGTGGGCGGGCCTTAGGCCTAAATAATATGTTGGAGGATGCCTTAAAGCTGTACATGGTATTAAAAAGTTTACCAACAGGGTACACTGGCACTGCATATTGGGCTGTGGATTTTTTTTTTTTTACAATTAACTTGGCTTACAGTGCATCTGGAAAGTTTTAACAGAGCTTCACTTTATCCATATTTTGTTATGTTACAGCCTTATTCCAAAACAGATTTTCCTCCAAATGCTACAAACAATGCCCAATGAGATGTTTCTACAACTTGTTTGGAGTCCACCTGTGGTAAATTCAGTTGATTGGACATGATTTGGAAAGGCACACACCTGGCTATATTAGGTTCCACAGTTAACAGTGCATGTCAGAGCACAAACCAAGCCATGAAGTCCAAGGAATTGTCTGTAGAATTCCGAATCATGATTGTATCGAGGCACAGATCTGGGAAAGGGTTCAGAAAAATGTCTAACGCATTAAAGGTCCCATTGAGCTCAATGGCCTCTAGCATCCATAAATGGAAGAGGTCTGGAATCACCAGGACTCTTCCTAGAGCTGGCCGCCCAGCCAAACAGAGCCATTGGGGGAGAAGGGCCTTACTCGGGGAGGGTGACTAAGAACCTGGAGAGAGCAGAACCTTCTGGAAGAACAACCATCTCTGCAGCACTCCACCAATCAAGCCTGTATGGTAGAGTGGCCAGATGGAAGCCACTCCTCAGTAAAAGGCTCTTGAAGGACTCTTAGACTATGAGAAACAAAATCCTCTGGTCTGATGAAACAATGATTGAACTCATTGGCCTGAATGGCAAGCATCATGTCTGGAGGAAACCAGGCACCACTCATCACCTGGACAATACTATCCCTACAGTGAAGCATAGTGGTAGCAGCATCTTGCTTTGGGAATGTTTTTTTTTTAGCGGGAAGAAATGGGAGACTAGTCAGGGTCAAGGGAAAGATGAATTCAGCAATTTACAGACACATCCTTGATGAAAACCTACTCCAGACCGCTCTGAACCTCAGACTAGTGCAAAGGTTAATCTTCCAACAGGACAACGACCCTAAGCACACAGCCAAGATAACAAAGTAGTGGCTATGGGACAACCCTGTAAATATCCTTGAGTGGTCCAGACTTGAACCCGATTGAACTTCTCTGGAGAGATCTGAAATGGGCTGTGCACCGACACTCCCCATCCAAACTGATGGAGCTTGAGAGGTCCTGCAAAGAATAATGGAAGAAACTGTTTTAAAATAGGTTTGCCTAATAGGTGTGGCATCATACTCAAAAAGACTTGAGGCTGCAATTCGTGCCAAAGGTGCTTAAACAAAGTATTGAGCAAAGGCTGTGAATACTTACTGTATGTACATGGGATTTTTTATTTTTTATTTTTACCAAATTTGCAAAGATTTCAAACAAACTTCTTTCACGTTGTCATTAATGGGGTATTGTTTGTAGAATTTTAAGGAGAATAATGAATTGAATCCATTTTAGAATAAGGCTGTAACATAACAAAATGGGGAAAAAGTGAAGAGCTGTGAATACTTTCCAGGTGCACTATACATACAGCAGCATCACCCCATTTTGATTCACTTCAGTGAAAAAAAAGGCTCTTTTAAACAGCAACCTATGCTTTTTCATCAAACTGAAGATCACTAAACTTGCTTTTACCAACAAATTGAAATTGGCCAACAGCTTGCTGCAGCTGTCCCTGTTCTCACTTATGCAAAACTGTCCTTTCCCTGGCTAACTTCTAACTATGGCAAGATCTAAGGGGGAGCTGGGGTGGACTTTAACCCCCAGTTGCGCCCCCCCCCCCAGGCCCCCCATGGGGGTTGTGTATCATTATTGTTATCTGCAGCTACTGGTTGTATCTGTCAAGTAGTGATGGACGAACATCGGCCGGGGTGGTTCGCGAACGCCAGCCGCAAATTTTCTTAAAAGTCCACTAACCACGAGTTCGCGGTGGGCCCCATTGACTTTAATGGGAGGCAAACTTTAAAAACCTTTAGGTCATATTTGCAGCCACAAAAGACGTATTAGCTTTTGCACAAATAGTCCCAGCACATGGACAATGTCATAACAGAAGTATTGCAATCGAAAAAGTTGCCCTAAATTTTATTTATTTTTTTACAGCAAAAAATATATATATTTTTTTCATAAATCAGCCAGAACTGACAGCAGCCGGTAAATACATTGTCTAATACATATAGGGTCCATTCACACATCTGTAAAATGGGTCCGCATCCATTCCACAATTTGGCGGAACCTTTACAGACCCATTGTTTTTCATTTCCAGTCTGAAAAATTAGGCAATCGCAGGATACAGAAGTAAGTGTCGGCCATTCCAGGCCCCAAAACTTAACCCACATGCGTTTACCTGACAGCTAAGAACGTAGTATTCTGTGGCTGAAGGTACATTAGGCATTCACAGGTAACTGAGGTAAGTGTCGGCCATAAAAGGCATAAAAAAATAGCCCACATGGGTTTACCTGATAGCTAAGAATGTAGTATTCTGTGGCTGAAGGTACATTAGGCATTCACACAGTATACAGAAGTAAGTGTTGGCCTGTATTGGCTGCAAAAATTAGCTCACATGGTTTGAACTGACAGTAAAAAACTTAGTTTTTGATGGCTAGAGGTATGGTAGGCGTTCACAGTACACAGAACCGTAAGTGTCGGCCTGTATAGGCTCCAAAAATTAGCTCACATGGTTTGAACTGACAGCAAAAAACTTAGTTTTTGATGGCTAGAGGTACGGTAGGTGTTAACAGTACACAGAACCGTAAGTGTCAGCCTGTATATTCCCTGCCCCGTGTTTGCTAGACCATGTGTCTGTGTAGATAACACCCCGCTTCAATCTGTGGTATTGGGGGGGCCACAGGTTTATCACACCAGTTCTACAAATAATTGGCCAGTATCTGTTGTCACAGATGTGTGTGGTATTGGGGGGGGGGCACAGGTTTATCACACCAGTTCTACAAATAATTGGCCAGTATCTGTTGTCACAGATGTGTGTGGTATTGGGGGGGCCACAGGTTTATCACACCAGTTCTACAAATAATTGGCTAGTATCTGTTGTCACAGATGTATGTGTGTAGCACAGTTAACACAGCAAAAGAGGCCAAATTTTTGCAGGACTAAAATACAATCTTAGAAAAGTATACTGTTAAATAACACCCCGCTTCAATATGTGCTATTGGGGGGCCATTGGTCTATCACACCAGTTGTTCAAAAAATTGGCCAGTGAGTTTGGCACTGTGTGTACCAGACTTCACTCAGCAAAAGAGGCAATATTGTTGCAGGACACAAATACACTTGAAAAAGTTTACTCAGATAACACCCCACTTTAATATGTGGCATGGGGGGGGGGGGGCAATTGGTCTATCACACCAGTTATAATACATTATAAGTGTTTTTGTCACTGTGTAGTGTTGCTGCCGAAACACTCAGTCTCACCACCACACCTGTCACAATGCTGCACAGTGCACAATAATAGTACTAATCCACTATAATATGCTTTCTACAAAGTATATTATACTGTGGATTCCCCCCCCCCCCTTTTTAGTGCACTGCACAGCAATACCAAAAAATTTGCAGCCCTTTACATGACTTTTGTGGACATTAACAGAGCAATTTGTGTGTGACTGCAGCCAATCTCTAACTGCCCATACAGAAACCACAGGATACCTAGTAGGCCCTATAGTAAAGAGACTGTAATAGACCCTAAAACGACATTGGAGCATTTTAAATGACTTTTGTGGACATTGACAAACAGATTTGTGTGTGACTGCAGCCAATCTCTAACTGCCCCTACAGCAACCACAGAATGCCTAGTAGGCCCTATAGTAAAGAGACTGTAATAGACCCTAAAATGACATTGGAGCATTTAAAAATGACTTTTGTGGACATTGACAAAGCGATTTGTGTGTGACTGCAGCCGATCTCTAACTGCCCCTACAGCAACCACAGGATACCTCTCCCTAAGCTCAAAAGATACTAGACCTATACCGAAATACCAGCCCTCAAAAGGACTTTTGTGGATCTTCACAGCGCTACATGTGTCTGTGCTGTGCCTGAGAAAGGGGATGTGTGGATGGGAAATTTGAAGCATTACAGCCGGCTTATACAAGAGCCTGCAAGATTGATTTGTCTGCCTGAAACCAGCCTGGGGTGGGTGAGCTGAGCTCTGAACTATGACTGCAATCTCCCCATCTCCCTTCCTTCTCTCCACCTCTCTGTTCATGAGCAGTTAATTCAGGGACAACTTCAGTAACATTGGAGGATGACTGACAATCTGCTAGTTGGATAAACTAATGGGTTTTTACTCACAAGTTTGTGATGCTTCTATTTTAAACCCTTCCTGCCCAGCCCCAGCATCTTTTTAGGGGCTTTTTCACATGTGCTTTGGTCTCTGAAGAGCAACCTGTATTCAGATCGCTCTTTAGAGAGCATTTGGCAGGTAGTGAGGAGGTTATGTATCACCTCCTCACTACTCGCTTTAACGTTTAGAATACCACACTAGCACACTACAACCCTCTGCATCACACAGTTGTGGGGTTCTTGCAGAACAAAGTGAAAAAACTGAAAAAACATTGAAAATAAGTAAAATACGACTCATATTTTATAGGTGTAAAATAACCAAAAGGACCACCTACAGAGTATGGCTACATGTGGCGATTGGCCAATGATCCTAGAGGCAAATGAGCTGTATGTGCTGAACTGTACAGCATAGTGTAAGGTGGATGACTGACATCTGCAAGGTTTTCCAGTGTGCTGTACACGGTCTCGGTGACCTAGTCTCTTTGGGGTTTATTTACTAAAGCTAGAGAGGGCAAAATTAGTCACAATTCTGCAGAGAAAGCAATCAACTTCTAACCTCAGCTTGTTTGATTAAGCTTTAGCAATTAAACCTGGAAGCCGATGGGTTTCTCTGCAGAATTGTGACTAATTTTGCCCTCTCTAGCTTTAGTAAATAAACCTCTTTGTGTCCATTGTGGACTTTGAAATTGAAATGCTTTTATGATTGACTGGTTTGTGAGTATATTTTCTTTCTTTTTATACCATTAAATGTCACTTGGGTAATGCGCAAGGTTGGTACGCCCTCTTTTCGTCTTTTCTACAGTGTTTAAAATACATCTGTCAATGGAGTAATTTGAGTCTGCCATTTCTGGAGCTCTGAAAATGGTATTTACCTGGCTGTGTCTGTCCTAAATACTTTTGAAACACAGACCCTATAAATGAGTGTCAGAAAAATGTCAGCATTTCTTTTTTTTTTTATATCTGTACCAAGTTAGCGCTTCAGAAAGTGCTGGTGTCAAGTTATCAACGTGACAGCCTGGGATCTAACATTCTCAAACTGTCAGTAATGGCTAGCAGGCTCTACTTATGATATTTTGGTATCATATGTCATAATAAAATTATTTATTTATTAAGTATCCCTTATACCGTTCCCGTAGTAGGTTTGAAGGACAGTAAACTTGGCCTATAACATTTTCTCATGACAGGTGTATTTTTCAAAGAAGGTTTAGTGTCCTTCAGGAAGCCACACATTTTTGAGAAAGCTGACATTGCTAGTAAAAAGTCTTGATATCTTGACTGGGATTGGGATCACCCTCACAGTATAAAGCCTTTTTTCCATTTAATAAGGTTCAAAAAATATTTCCTGAGAAAACTGAAAAAAGTGTGATGATGGAAACCTAATGGCTTACCTATCAGTTGTTTTCTCTAGTCTTGTGATTGCCATTTAAACCTTTGTAGGAAGGTTTCCAGGCCTGTGGCCTGATGTGGGTCTGCCATTAGTACCCGAATCGAATCCAGCCCATGTGAGTTGAGTCCCCAGGTGTGACAAATGAAACATACGACAACTCTGGCATCTTTGTTTGTGGTTTTTATTATAAATTAAGGGGATGGGATAAGGGAATGAGTGGTATACTCCTTTAGGCTTGAACTAATTACAATTGGGACTTTGATCCTGGAAAAAATGCCCGTTGGCGCTTCCTTGACGCTAGCAAGCGCCAGCCAATGCTCACTGACTCTGAGAACACTCTGTAAAACAGAAGAAGTGTTGAATCTCCGACCTATAGTCCAGTAGATCCAAGACTGAGAACTGTAGAACTCCTGACACTACTTCACTGTGTAAATCTTTGAATACTTTTCCCCGGCCTGGCAAAGCTTGAGGTAATATTTTGTAGAACTCTAAATGGCTAACACTGTAACTGGCACACGCAATACAATTCAGGGCCCAGACTGCAGGTGCCCCCTTTGCTCCTTGAACTCTTCAGGGTCCACTGACTATGTACCCCCTTTACACTTCAGGGTCCTCAACCTAGGTACCCCCTTTGCAGCTAGCTGACACTGGATCCCAGAACCTCTTCTGGAGTGGTCCCCTCTGACACTAGGTAGACCCCCAGTGACAATCCTCAGTACTCACGACCTGTGTAGGCTTTCCTGGGACTGGACCCCTCTCTCTCCGCAGGCTCTCAGCACACCGGATCCCCCTCAGCTCGACTCAGCACTCTATGGACACTCAGGCGACACGCCAAGATATCCACCTTCCTCAGACAGGAGGAAAGACAGTCGCACTCTCCTTCCTGGGACTCTGCTCCCGCCAAAGACACCGTGCCACGCACTTCCCCCCAAACTTATACCCACTCCCAGAATCCCTTGCAGCATAATCTGCCTTCTGGGGTGTGTCCCCTGATTAGGCTTCCCACACTGCCCTATGAGAAGCCTCTCACAGGAGCCAGTGGAGATACTTCTCCCCTCAGCAGGCACATCTGGAAGACCTGACACCCTAACTAGATAAATCACAGCCCTGCTGTTAGGCAGACAAGGCCCACTATATTTGTACCTAGCACCTATTTGTAGGGTGCTACACTTCAAACTTTGAAGTACCTGCTTTGGAGTGACAAGCATAGCTATGCCACTTAGTATTGATATTCCTAGGTCCGACCTCATGAGGCATGTGCTCCAGGACTCAGGGTCTGAGAATACCACTGCCATGAATAATCATACAAAATTATTTGAGATTGTATGATTTTTGTTTAATCAGTACAGATTTTGTCTAAAAATACAATATAATACATTACAACACTTCCAAATTTTTTATTCTGTCAAACGAGAATTTTCATCCTTAATAACCTCTTCATTTTCGATACTTGCATGCATAACGAAAAAAAAGGGATGATCATCATCAATCATGGGTACTAGGCTTCAGGGCCCGTTCACACTGGAGTGTTGTAAAACACAATATGTGTTTTTTTAAAATGCATATTGCGCTTTTAGTACAATTTTAATGTGTTGTATTAAAATATAACACATAATGCTTTTTATATATATGTTTTGCATGGGTTTTCATTTCTGGTTACCTGAGAAAAATTTGACATGTGGCTCAAAAAAACACACCAAATACTCACCATGGTTTTGGTGCATTTTCATTGACCATAATGGAAGGTGCATTTTTCAAACAGGGTGCCAAGGATTCAGCAAGCAGAACTTTTTAAAAACAATGCACTTTAAAAAAACACATTACAGAGATGCGAACAGACAGAATTCAGAGGGAACTATAAGTCATGCACTTTTGTTGCACTGGAAAGATGTGTTTTAGGCTCGATTCACACCTATGCATGTTGCTTTTGAGCATTTCAGCAGTGCTTTTTGCTGTGCTTTCTGCGTTTTCGGACACGTGTTTTTGATGCGTATTTCATGGGTTTTGCATTTTGATTCTTTTTTTATTTTTATTTGGCCAATTTGTTGTTGGACAGATTGAAGGAGTTGTAAAGGGAGGAAGTTTTTTTATCTTAATGAATTAGGATAAAAAGCCTTCTGTGTGTAGCAGCCCCCCCAGCACCCGCTAATACTTATTTGTGCCCCCTCTCTTTCCAGTGATGTCCACGAGTTACTCGGCTGCCCTGGGACTCTCCATTCTGATTGGCTGAGATACAGCTGTGGCGCCATTGGCCCCCATGGCTGTCAATCAAAGTCAGTGAGCCAATCAGGAGAGAGGGAGGGGTTGCTCTGTGTCTGAATAGACACACAGAGCTGCAGCTCGGCTCGCTTGCCCCCATAGCAAGCTGCTTGCTGTTGGGGCACTATATAGGAGGGAGGGGCCAGAAGCAGGAACAAGGAACCCAAGAAGAGGAGGATCCAGGCTGCTCTGTGCAAAACTAACTGCACAGAGGAGGGAAGTATAACATGTTTGTTATTAAAAAAAAAAAACGAGACTTTTCAATCACTTTAAATAATGCAAAGAGCAAATAGCGTCAAACACGCATCAAAAAACGCGTAAAAAAAAGCAGGACTTGCATTTTTAATGCATGCCTATTGAAGTCTATTACATGCAAAGCGATGCATTTTGCAGGAAAAAAAGTCCCCGGCCCTTTCCAAAAAATACAGAGGCACAAAAATTAATTGATGTTAATGTGTTCCATAGGAACCCATGTTAAAAAAAAGGAAATGCGTTTCTGCAAAAAGCATAAAAAAACGCATTAGTGTGAATGGAGCCTTAGGCCTGGTTCACACCTATGTGCTTTTTGCAGAAAGCCACTACAATCCATTTAACATGGTTAACTTTGGGATATGTTCACATCTATGCTTTTTTAGCCATTGTGTTTTTGGAAAGGCTCAGGGCCCTTTTGAAACGCAAAGCATTCTTTTTTGTATTTTTTTGGTTCAATAGACTTCAATGGAGAAGCTGCAGAAAAGCATGTAGTATGTTTTTGCCGCAATTTTGCCACAGTTTTGCCACATTTTTCAATCTGTCCAACAACAAATTGACTAAAGCGTAAAAAACACAAAATGCAAATCGCAGCAAAATCACTGTAAAATCGCGTGTGCAAAAAGGAAGACCAAAATACACCATAGAACGCACCAATCACAAACTGCATTTATGTGAATCGAGCCTTAGTGTGGCAAAAGCACACAAATGTGAACCAGGCCTTAATTACATAAAGCTAGTTGTTATGTGATAAGGTTGGTAGGTTCAATCCACCACCCTGTTGGTAGGTTCATTCCACCACCCAGCACATTATATTTATTCTAGTCTCAGAAAGTGTACACACTTGCATATTCTTTTCTGTGTTTCTCAAGAGTAACTTTTAGGTGTACATTATATTTAACACATCGCAGGCAGTAATGCCTGGACATAAAGAAAAAACACAACACAACTGAATTCATCAATTGAATATATTTATTGCATATAATATTGGCCGTGGCTTTTATTGGTATAAATACAGACTAAATTAATATCAATTGACCATATATTTATTATCCTAGCAATGAAAATAACTTCATATACCAAACACCATAAATAAAACAGCTCAACCACTAAGACTCGAGCTGAATAAACCATGAAAATGTAATTTCATTTAAAAACTGTCCCCTCTTAACTGTACCAGAGGGACCCTACCACATAAAAAAAAAGCCACGATAGGGGACGGGGGGGGGGGGGGGGTACAGGGGGCTGTAAAGTTCCGCTGGACAATCCTGCTCAGATGACTGTCCCCAGACCTAACAGGCTGACCCTATTTATAGAGACCCCCCAGGAATTCCGGAACATCTGACCCTAACTGACCTATTCTGGTAAAGGTCTTTACCTTCCAGAATGTTCCAGGTCAGCATACCTGTTCTAACCTATCCACAACTCTCCCGTTGTTTATTTATTTAAACAATGGGGGAGCCTTAAAACTGTTAACTGCCACAATCCCATAAGGAAAATGGGGGCTTGAAGACAGGTATACCCTATTTTTCCCCCTCTTCTCTTAACCGGTTGCCGACTGCGCACAGTATATTTACTGCGGCAGTCAGCCCCGGCCAGGCAGAGTGACGTAGATCTACGTCGCTCGCCTGTCACTGGGTTTTGAGCCAATAGCGGGCGAGCGCGCGCCCGCCGAGGCGCGCGCCCGCCTCGGCTCATTCACGGAGGAGTGCGGGCGTGTGATCGGCGGACCCGATGTCCGCCGGTCACACTACGATCGTCGGTAGAGAGGGAGAAAGGCAGAGTGGCTTATGTAAACAAGCCGCCTGTCATTCTCCCCTGTGTAAAAATGGAGATCAGACGGTTCTACTATGTAGAACCATTGATCTCTGTTTTTACACTAGTAGCCATGTCCCACTACAGTTAGAATCACGCCCCCAGGACACACTTATCCCCTCCCTGTCCAATACAGTTAACCCTTTCCCTGCCAGTGTCATTTTTAAAGTAACAGTGCATATATATAGCACTGATTACTGCAGTAATGTCACTGGTACCCCCAAAAGTGTCAAAAATGTCAGTCAAGGGTCCGATCTGTCCGCCCGCAATGTCGCAAAAAATCGCAGATCGCCGCCATTACTCGTTAAAAAAAAACACCAAAAATTACAAAAATCTTTCCCTTTGTTAGTAAACGCGATAACTTTTGCGCAAACCAATCAAAATACGCTTTTTGCGATTTTTTTACCAAACATATGTAGCATAAAACAAATTGGCCGAAAATGTTAAAAAATTTTGATTTTTAAATTTTTTGGGGGGGAATTTCATATAAAAAAAGTGAAAAATATTGTTATTTTTGCAAAATTTACGCACTTTTTTTTTTATAGCGCATGATCAATAAATCACACAGGTGATCAAATACCACCAAAAGAAAGCTCTGTTTGTGGGGAAAAAAAGGACGCAAAATTCGTTGAGGTACAGTGTCGTACGACCGCGCAATTGTCCGTTAAAGTCACGCAGTAAAAAATCGCAAAAAAACCCCTGGTCAGGAAGGGGGTAAAATCTTCCGGGGCTTAAGTGGTTAACCACTTAAGAGGAGCAGGCTGCTAAAAAGTATCAACTGATACTCCTAAATAAATAAAAAAAGTGTAAGCACTATCACCAAACTTGTGCAATGTGCAAAAAATGTACAGTATGTGCAAAACTTCCCTTTCATTTTCATTTGCGTGTTTAACATACTCCAAGCCCATCAATCCAATTTTACTTTGAAGTCCATATTTAGACCACATCTTGTGAATGATATAGCCCAAGCTGCCCATTATTGATTTACAGATGAACACTTTACACCTAAGGATGTAAATTTCAAGCAAAAAAAAAGGTTGCATTACAACAAAACCAATGCATCCTGGCACCAAATTTCACTTTATTTCTGAGAGCAATAAGTCATTTTGGTCACTTGGTAATGACAAGGCCTGAAAAGAAGTCACATGCGCAGAGAGCAGTGCATTGTGGGATGCAGATTTGAGTGTGACTATCTTTCCTATTCATGTAAGTTGTGATTTTTATAGGAACATAAGAGAGATCCAGACTTAAAAGCAAAAAAAGGACCTGCCACCTCATGATGCTTGCTGGCTGGCAGCAAAATATTAACCCAGCAGGATGTAAAAAGTAAAGACTAGTCCAAAGGTTTCATAAATCTTACACCGCCTTTAAAAAAGCTTCTCCTTAATATTTATTTAATGAGCATGTTTCCTTTTTCTACACTCCTCTTTCATAAAGCTGACCAAGCATTGAAAATTCTAATCTGCTTTCGAATGATCAGGCACTTGGAAAAAATGATTTTCTTTCAGTATGTTCATTCAGTGCTCAATAGCTTACAGACAGCAGGAAATGATAGGAAATCAGATAGAATATGCCAATCTGGTAGATCTCAGTTAGAGATGCCAAGGTGCCAAACTATCCACCAAAAAATGATCATCACGCAAGGTCACTAAAAGTACTCATGTAATTTAACAATCTTTATGTTTTGGCACTTAGTAAGCAATGATAAGGTAAAACAGGTGAGCTAAAGTAGCTGCTGGACAGTAGGTGTGATAAGGAGCCCATATCAGTGCTGGATTTAGACCTTGGGGGGGGGGGGCAGGGCACTTTAAGAAGGGAGGCCCTTCAACATAGAAATAAATTATATGACAAATAAAAAAGTGAACTGTAATGAATGATAAACCTCCTGCCTGTCCCGAATTTGACCAATTTCGTCATTTTTGGTAAAGCATAAGTTTTACCCTATTCAAGATCGAAGAGTGTCAGATTTGTTCCTTGATTCAATCAGGGTCAAGCAAGAGAGTGAGCTTCTCTCTCATTGCGAGAGAATTTAATGCTGGTCAATAACTTCACTCCCACACGATGGGGTCAGGGCTGTTGCTTTACATTTTCCAACATTTTTCAAACTGTTCCCATGTCCCACCCACTGGACCTTTATAAACTAGGCAATAAATTCCATGTAACACTTATGCTAAAACAAACATCTCGGATAGTAAAATAATATGAGAAGTTGAAATGTATAACATCTGCCAGAAGCCATCATCCCTTACTTTGCCCCTGAAGTCAGGCCTAACTGCCCTGTATTCTGACACTCACACACTTTGTTAATTTTTTTATTAATAAAACTAAATTTATGTTTATTACATTTTTTTATAAAGGAAGTCTGTGGCCCACTCTGGCAGACGGGTCCCTCTTTAGCAGGGGGGTCAGGCCCCTTTTGCCCCCTTATAATTCCAGAACTGGCCCATATGTAACTTTTATTAAAATAAACTGATCATAACCAAAATGACCATGCAATGCTGATTCTTTTTTTAAATTGTTTTTTTGCAAAGACACTTTTTTTTGCAGTCTCACCCACAGAAATGTTTGGGTTGCTAGAGGGCTGTACTTATTATTTTTAGAATAATATCCAGAGCCATTTTGATATGATGTGTTGATCTGGCACATTATGGTGCTTGTTATTTTCCAGCAACATAAGTTAATTTTTTTTTTTTTTTTTTTTACACGAGCATACGATAATAGCTCAAATCAGAAAGGATAAATGTTAAAATAAATGCATAGTATTTAAATATTACAAATAACTTACTTGTTCACAATGTTTATGTATTGTTTATTTATTTTAGATGACAACTGAAAAAAAAAAAAAAAAACACAGCACTTGTAACTACTCCCATGGTGCCATTGTTGTTATGGCAACGCAATCATTCAGAACTGCATTACAGAAGAAATGCTTCTTTGCTAGCCCGGTTCATCACAGATTATTTTCCACTAAATGCCACACAGCATTTGACAATTCATCAATTTAAAATTCAAAATCTGCAATAAAGAAAACAGCACATTAATCTACAATTAACTGTATTGTATCCGTTATTTTAAATTTTAAATTAATACTTTATCTTTTAAATTTGACTGGAAAAGCATTCAGCAAAATGCATTTGTAGCTACATGATCAAAGATTTTTTGTAAAGTTGATAATAGCAAGTCATTTGAAGCTTCATGCCTCAATTATATTGTATACTATTTAGCACAATAAATCAACATTTAATAACAATTTCCGAGCTATGCATTTTTATTTTTTGTATTAATAGGCATTGAGTTTTCGCCATCTACAGGTCATTACTTTTCACTGCCGCTCAGGCACCTGCAGTGCACACCTGCTCTAATTAATATAGCTTAAAGCAGAATTAAAGTTCCAAGCAGGCAAGTTTTTATACAATAGACTTACCTGCCTGTTTGCAGCGCCCCCTGGCATGTAAACTGAGCTCAGCATGCGCAGCTCAGCTAACAGCAGTCGACCTGATCCATGTGTGCCAGAATGATGGCCTCCTGCACATGCACAGGAGTGATGTCATCCTACACCATCCATTGAAGATGGCAGAAAACCAACACACAGAAGAAGATGCTGGCGCCAGCGAAGGACAGGGACCATTGAAGGAAAGGGGATTATTTGCTGCAATAATCACAAACCAGGCGCTCCTGGGATGCCTGTAGGGTGGAGGGATAGACGTAAGCCTGTGAGGCTCCCCAGCGGTTGTTCTGCTGTTAGCCAACTAATGGCTCAGTAAAGAGATTCACACCCAGGGCAGCCATAGGAAAAAAATCCAGTCCAGAAGTCAAAGTAATAATCACAAATCTGGTGCTCCTGGGGTGACTTTAGGGTGGAGGGATAGAAGTAAGCCTGTGAGGCTCCCCAGTGGTTTTTCTGCTGCTAGCCAACAAGCATAGGAAGGATGCTGATATGGACAAAAGTACATGAAGAAGGCAGCGCATGAACCACACTGGGATGCAATGGATAAGGAAGTCAGATGAACATCCAGTAAAGGAAGGGATAACAGTTTATTGGTATTAATAACCGAAAAACAAAGTACATAAAATGCTTACATCCCCCTGGGCTGGAGTAGACAAGGGCACCTGGCAGCAAGCAACACAAGTGCGAGGAGGTCAGTCTCCCAGGACTGCTGAGCAGTGTGTGCACAAAGCCGGAAACCAGCCGGCGCGAGGATGAAAGGACTCCGCTGCAGTTCCGTAGTGGTGACATCAGCCGGACAGGCGCCACTTGCGGGGAAATACCAGGAACCAGGGTGGACCATAAGCTATATGGTTGCCATGACTACATGTTTCGCGCTATGCGCTTTATCAAGTCATCATGATGACTGGGCATGCTCAGAGAAGAAAAAAGACACGGAAAGTTAACCATCACATGACATCACTTCTGCAGTCGGCTGTTGTTGGCCGACAAAATTCGTGTGCAGTCTTTTGCACTTTTCAGCGGACAGGACAGCCCTGGACAAAAGACGGCCGATTGTTCGGCCGACGATCGGTACATGTGTACGGGGCTTAAGTATTAAGTTTGCCTGTGCCTGTTGTGATCATTGACCTGTTATCTCTACTATTGCCAGCCATTGCTCTGTATACCAGTCTGGAACCTGGACTCTGTTTAACACCTGTTTGTTGGCATCTGTTCTGACCACTGGTCTGCTTACCCGCTGTTACTGCCTCTGTCTACTCAGTTCACCTGTATTTACAAAACTTTAGCATGTCTCCTGCCTATTCGGATGTTGCTACTAGTGACATGGTGGGGTTGATTTACTAAAACTGAAGAGTACAAAATCTGGTGCAGCTGTGCATAGTAGCCAATCATCTTCTGTCTTCAATTTGTTCAATTAGGCTTTGGCAAACACCTGGAAGCTAGTTTCTATGCAGAGCTGCACCAGATTTTACACTCTCCTGTTTTAGTAAATCAACCCCAGTGGGTCAACATAAAACACTAATCAAAAGACCTGGTTACATGTAAGGTCTAACTCCTTAGAAGGAACGCCTTTTTGTGTTGCACTGCTCACTAGGCCTAAATGGGATAGTTATCAATGAAGAATTTATGCATCAACACCAATGCAAGCACAGAATATGAAAATAGTCAGACAGAAGTCAGAGTCCTGGGCATGAGCAAACAGACTAAGATGTTGATCAAGCACAAGCTGAATATCCAGCAGTCTACCTAAGCTTTCTTGATTAGACCAGGTGTGCACTGCCAATAGCTGAACCTGCACTGCTAAGAAACAACAAGCAGTTAGCTAAAATGCAGGGTTGATTATGAAAATGGGTATGACAAAAAGATGTATCGAATGGTGATTTGGATAGAATGTACAAGGGTGAGAAATGATGATATTTTCCCCCTGTGGGGAATCACCCTCACTATTTATTTTGGTGACCATTTTTACTAGGACTGAAAGTGACAGGAAATCTTACATTTTCACCAGCACAGGAATTGAGGGGAAATAGTCCAATGCAGACATTGTTGAGGAGACAACTGTCTAGTAGGGGATTTACCCTAACCTTGGGGAGTTTGCTCTTTAGTTACTGATATGTCTTAAGATGAGAAAGTAAAAGGAAATCTCCAAAATGGGACGCAGAAAGCAAAAATAAATAAGTAAAAAAAAAAAACAGTAGATAGGTTTTAACCTTTCCCAGCTCTATCTAAAACTAAATAAAAAGTTTGAGCTTTAAATATAGTTGAAGTTTTAAAAACTTTTTGAAAAAAAAAATATATAGTTGAAGTTTTACATGGGAGGCTAAGAAACAAGTGTATAGTGTAAGTATGTATGGATCACGGCTGAGACGTTCAAGTGGTAAAAACATTTTTATTAAAAAAAGGTTAATTTTTGGTAATGACAAAAGAAATATACAATCACCTATTCTGCTCAACTGCCAGATCCCAGATTTTATGGCTTTATGCCATAATGCGTACAACATCAATGTTATCAAAATATTTTGGAATCATAAAATGTATTAACATTTTTCATCATGGCCACTTGGTAATTTTTCCCCTATTTTATGTAAAATACCTTTGCTGAAGGTTTATTATGAAAACTAGATTCAACATTCTTCTTAACCTTCCTAGCGGTATTCCCGAGCGTGACTCGGGGTTAGATTTTAGAGCCAAAAGCGGTAACCCCGAGCCACACTCGGGGTAGCGCTAGGAAGGTCGCTGGATCCTGGTAGAGGTTTTACTTACCTTTTCTCCAGGATCCAGTGAAGAATGCGGGCGGTATGCGGCGACGGAGCTTCCTCCCGATCGTCTGCGAGCCCTGGCTTCCGTCTCCGACGAAGTGACGTCCGCCGGGGGGTGAAACCGGCGGCAAATTCAAATGTAAAACACACCAAACACACTGATACCATTCAAAATAAAAAAAATCACAATACATTGCCCCCCAGTGCCCTTTCCTGCAGTTTTACTGTACTTTTTATGTAAATATATATATATACATATACACACAGTATATATATATATATATATATATATATATATATATATATATATGTATATATATGTATATATGTATATATATATATTGTGAGGGATTAGCTCGGTGGTAGGCGTAGATGACCCCTTGGGGGTGTGTTTTCCCAGAGAGATAGCCCACAAGTGCTTGCAAACAACAGTTTGGTTTATTAATGGTGTTTTCTTCACCAGACTGCATGCAGCAAAAACATCCAAAATGGGGGCGTGGCTAGGTCATGGCGGTGTGAAGACGTTCTTCTCTGGTGCTCCCGCTCCCTAGCCTCCCTGACCGGCTTATTTAGGCATTCCTAGGCTGTAATGAGCACCTACAAACGGCGGAAGATGAAGGCGGCTTCCCGGGCTACCCCATTGGCTCCTATCCGCAGCTTCTTCCAGGGCTCCCCGACCCCCGGACCGCAATCTCCGACGGTAGGCCTCAGCAGCGGCCTTGCCCGGACCGCCACATCGCCTCAACAACCGCCTGCCTCTCCCCGGCTCCACGCCACTGGGACGATGTCTCAGGGCTCCCTCCCTTCCTCGCAGACCTCCCTGCTGGTTCCCCCGGAGGAGGAGAGAGACATTTGGGCGCTTCTCCGCTCCCTTCCCACGAAACGGGACATGGAGGACATCGTGGCCCAGGTTGCAGAGCAGCACCGCCGAGATTTCGCAGCGATAATGGCTGAAGTGACCCAGGTGCGGGGGAGAGTAGCAGCGGGAGAATCCGCACTTGGAGACCTGAAATCACGGGTGGCTCACCTGGAGCGTACACAGGCTTCCCATGCTGATGCCCTGGCGGAACACCAGCTCCAGATGGAGGACATTGAGAACCGGAGCCGCCGTAATAATTATCTGCGGCTCCGGGGCCTACCTGAGGCGACGGGACGAGAGGATCTGGTGGTGACGGTCCAGGCTATATTCTCCAAGTTGCTGCCGCAGGACCCTCCGGTGGACTTTCTTTTTGACTGGGTGCACCGGGCTCTGGGCCCCCGCTCGCCGGATGCGGACAGACCGCGGGACGTGATCTGCCGCCTCCACAGATATTCAGTTAAAGAACAGCTGCTGCGGGCGGCGTGGTCCCACGGCCCGGTGGACTTTGATGGGGCGCAGATCGCCGTCTTCCCGGACATCTCGAGAGGTACTTTGACCCGTCGGGCTATGCTGAAGCCTCTTCTAGAAAGACTTCGCTCCCAGGACGCTACCTACCGCTGGGGGTTTCCCCTGCAGCTGACGGTTCGGCGGAATGGCTCTTCGTTCACCCTCCGGAGGCATGCTGATATATCGCTTTGCCGGCCTGGCTCCCCAAGACTTACCGGACTGGATGGCGAGGCTCCCGGACCGCTCGGATCGCCCTCCAGGCGGTGGCCCTTCGCGGGTTCGATCACGGGGATCACAGCGCCCTCGTGGGTCCCTGAGCATGGGCTCCGCCGTCCCTGCGGCGGCCTCCCCGGAAGACTAGACTGCTGATGCCTGCAACCGTGAGTCTGACTGTGGCCCTGTGATTCCCCCTTTGCCCTGCTTCCCTCCCCTCCCCCCCTAGGTGTTTCACTTTGCTCCCCATGGACCTGGACTGCCCATCCCCCCCCTGTTTGCTCTTTGCTGCTGCCCGCTTGCCCGATTCTACCTGCTGCCAAGTGACCCTACCGGTGCCATCCATGCTCGCCCCCCACTCATGGACTCCGTGGGTTGGTCCCCTATTTTTTGCTGCATTGGAGTTGTGTGGGTTCCCCTTGTCCAGTACCACCTTGGGGCCCTCTCGCTGAACTAACTGACTGCTGTGAAAGTGCGGCTTGGAGGATCTCTTGCACCATATCATATGTGTTTCGTAGCTCTGCACTTTCCTTATGCTGCTGGGTCTGGCTGATATGTATTCTCTACTCATTTTGATGTCACTGTTGCTCACAGCTCCCCTCTCTCCCCCCCCTTTTTTTCTCTCCTCCCCCCTTTTCCTTTCTCCCCCCTCCCTTTTTCCCCCCTCCCTCTTCCCCCCCTCACTTCTCCCCCCTCTCAGTGCAGTTGGCACTGTAGATCCTCCCCCCTGTGCACCAGGAGTGCACCCCTCCTTGAATTCTTACCTTATTTATCTCTCTCTCGCCTTTCCCTTTTCTCTCCCCTCCTTTTACTCTTTTTTTCCCTCCTACCCCCCCCCCCCCCTTTTTTTTTTTTTCTTCTTTCCTTTGCTCTTGGGGGTGGGGGATGATGGCTCCCCCGAGGGTAGACCCGCTGCGATTGGTCTCCCTGAATGTCAAGGGGTTAAATACTCCCGAGAAGCGTTCTGTTGTTCTCTCTGATCTTCACCGTCTCCGGGCGCAGGTCGGTTTTTTACAGGAAACCCGATTCAGATCGGACAAGCTTCCTAAATTGGGAGACCGACGCTATCCCACGGTATATCATGGCTGCTCTTCTGATTCCAAATCTAAGGGGGTGTGTATACTGATTAATAGTCACGCCCCGTGGACACTCTCGGACTCGTGGAACGACGGCGCGGGACGTGCGCTCTTTGTTAAGGGGCGGCTGGGGGTTCTGCCGGTTACGCTGGTCAACCTTTATCTCCCGAATACTGGTCAGGTGGCTTTCATGGAATCCCTGCTCTCGCGGCTGGAGGAGTTTGCGGAGGGTCAGGTCATCATGGGCGGGGATTTTAACTTGGCTCTTGACCCGGTGGTGGACACGTCTAAGGGGTCCTCTCACCTTTCCTACGCTGCCCTGAAGCGTATTAAGACGCTGTTCCAGGGGTTCCGTCTGGTTGATCCCTGGCGCATTCTCCATCCGGAAGTGAGGGACTACACCTTCTACTCCCCCCCTCATGCCTCTTACTCTCGCATTGACTTTTTTCTGTTGCCCCAGGCCTTGCTGCCGCGTGTCGTCTCGGCCTCCATCGGGTCTATTACATTCTCCGACCATGCCCCGGTCCTTCTGGATCTGGATCTGAGCTCTTCGGACCGCCCGCAGTGGCAATGGCGACTGAATGATAGTCTTCTCCAGGACGCGGATGTAGTGGCGGAACTGTGCTCGGAGCTTAGGGGTTTCTTTGCCACTAATGCTTCGTCCGAGAGCCCTCCCCTGATGGTGTGGGAAGCGCACAAGAGCTACTTGCGCGGTGTTCTTATTAAGATAGGGTCGCGCCGCAAGAAAGAACGTACTCAGCAGTTGAGTGATCTCCTCTCTAAAATCAGCAAACTGGAATTGGTCCACAAACGCTCTCTGGCCCAGGCTGCCCTGCAAGAGCTGGCAGTGTTGCGAGAACAGTTGCGATCCTTGGTCCTTTTCCGGGCGAAGGCAGCATTGGCCAAGTGCAGACGGGCCTTTTATGAGCATGGGGACAAATGCGGAAAATTGCTGGCTCGTGCACTCCGTGCACAGAGGGCCCGCACCTTCGTACCTGAGCTCTCGACTTCCGGGGGTCGTAGGGTGCATTCCACTGCGGACATCGCTGAAGCCTTCCGTCAATACTATTCGTCTCTTTACAACTTGTCACCGGACTCTTCCTCCCCTTCTGGGGCTGGGCGGGTCGACGCGATCCGCTCCTATCTTCTTGCTTCGGGCCTCCCCTCCCTCCCGGAGGAGGAGGTTGAGAAAGTGGATGAACCCTTGCGCCCTGGTGAGCTGTTGCTGGCTCTGAAGGCAGCGCAGCCGGGGAAGGCCCCGGGCCCGGATGGCTACTCCATACGTTACAACAAATGCTTTAATGACATACTTTCTCCCCATTTCCTTGCTGCATATAACGCTACGGGAGAGGGTGCAGCGTTCCCAGCGGACTCGCTTAGGGCACACATAGCGGTTCTTGCGAAGGAAGGTAAGGATCCTATGGTCTGTGCCAGCTACAGGCCTATCTCGCTTCTAAATGTGGACCTGAAGCTCTTTACTAAGATGCTGGCCTCTAGATTGGCCCCGCTGCTTCCGCAATTGATCCATGACGACCAGGTGGGCTTTGTCGCTTCCCGGGAGGCACGAGACAACACCAACAAGGCGCTTGACCTGGTGCACCTTGCAAGTACCCGCCGAATCCCGACCTTGCTTTTATCCACTGATGCGGAGAAGGCATTTGATCGGGTGAATTGGGAATTCCTCTTGGCGACAATGGCGCACATTGGAGCGGGGGAGCGGCTCATGTCCTGGGTTCAGGCTATCTACTCAGCCCCCTCGGCGAGGGTGAGGGTCAATGGTCACCTATCTGACCCCATGGTGATCTCCAATGGGACCCGTCAGGGCTGCCCGCTCTCCCCGCTGATCTTCGTCTTGACCCTCGAGCCTTTCCTGCGCACGATGAGGGCCAATGCTGATATTGCTGGGATATCAGTCTCCCCGACGCTCTCCCCCAAGGTGGCGGCGTACGCGGATGACCTCCTCTTCTTTCTTACGAAACCTCTGACCTCTTTGCCCAATTTGCTGAAAGAGTTCCATGTTTATGAATCCCTTTCGTTCTATAAAATAAATCAAGCTAAGTCTGAGGCCCTGGCGGTGGCTGTCTCACCCGCTCTCTCTGCTCTCCTCCGGGCGGACTTCCCCTTTTAGTGGGGGTCGTCCCATATTCGCTATTTAGGAATTGCTCTGCCGCACTCACCTGACGGAGCCTTTGTTTGCAATTTCCCACCATTATTGACACAAATCAAAAAAGATCTCGATGATTGGCACGGGGGCCGTTTCTCATGGTTCGGGCGTTGCAATATCATAAAAATGAATGTAATGTCCCGCCTTTTATACTTGTTCCAGGCCGTCCCGGTGACTGTCCCGGCTTCCTTCCTTCGGAAGGTTAATCGGGTGTTCCGGGAGTTTCTGTGGAGCAGGGGCTCCCCGAGACTGGCATTGCGTGTTCTGCGCATGCCTAAACTGTGCGGAGGCATGGCTCTACCGGACGCCGTAGCCTATTATGAGGCATGTCACTTGTCCCGTATCTTGGACTGGTACCGCCATGGCCCACTGAAGCAGCGGGTACGCTTGGAGCGGAGCTCGGGGGGGATCCCACCTGAGGCCTCTCTGTGGACTTCTTCAGCGGTCCAGAGGGAATTGTCCGACCACCCGACTATTGGCCCCACCTTGCGGGTGGGAAGGCGTCTGTGCCACGGGGGCTCCTTGGCTACCCTGCTGTCCCCCCTTCTTCCGGTGGTTGACAACCCCGATTTTCCACCGGGAATGGACCAGCCGGGATTTCGATCTCTGAGGGATGCGGGAGTTGGTCAGGCCCGCCACTTTGTTCGGGATGGGTCGTGGATCACCAGGTCTCGCCTTCATTCGGGCGCCGCCTTCTCCAAGCTGAGTTGCTGGCAACAGGTCCAACTCTCGCACTTTCTGCAATCTCTACCGGCAGCGCCCCTGTTTGCCAGACGTCTCACCTACTTTGAGGAACTTTGCTCCGTTACGTCTCCTTTACGACATACTATCTCCCTCATGTACAAGACTCTGGTCACTCCTGAGGCACCGTACCGACCTCCCTATGTGGCTCGCTGGGAGCGAGATCTGGGTCTGTCCTTCACCGACCAGCAGGTGGAACGCCTACTGTTTTTCGCATACAAAACTTCCATCTGCTCTCGCTACCAGGAGGTGGGGTACAAATGTCTGACTAGATGGCATTATACCCCGGCGCGGTTGAGTCGGATGTTCCCGACCAGTGCTGACACTTGCTGGAGGTGCGGTAAGGAGCGGGGGACTTACCTCCATATTTTCTGGTCGTGTGAACGGGTGCAACCATTCTGGGCATCGGTACGCCTTATTGCCCAAAAATTCACGGACCACTCCTTGACGCTAGACCCTGC